>NC_134855.1:106458471-107058471 GCF_049852395.1 Peromyscus maniculatus bairdii
CTGAGACACTGAGTATAATGGTGTGGACACCTGAGGCCATTATCAAAGTTGGGTAGGAGGAAATGGGTCCCATGAAATGCAGGCTGTTACCACAGGGAAACAACCCAGCTTGCAAAGGAGAGAGCCAAGGAGCAGAAATGGGTGGGGAAGATGAGGTGAGGGGATGACGGTCTATGGGTAACCCCAACACTGGGAACAACATGGTGAAAGCTGAGGACCAGGAAAGATGGACGCACAGAGGACAAATAGGGCAGATCTCAGGGGTCACAGTGATGCTTACAGACTTGACAACTGCAAGGCAGACAGGATTTAAACCAAGAGAGAGGAAGAGCATATAAATTCAGCACATAGCTGACCATGTTCATATTATTTTGTTATATTGTTTTGTTATACTGTTTCCACTCTGATTTTTGTTATAATTGGATATAACATTTTTATTATATTTTGTTATAATATTTTGGCTATATTTGTTTCATTACAAAAATTTTGGTTAAATTTGGTTATATTGTTTTGGTTTTATTTGGTGTTCTATTATGGTAACATTATTTTGATTCATCAGCTTGCTTGTGGTATTTCTAGTACATTCATTCCTATGAAGTTGTTATTGCTACATTATTTGAGTCATAATATTTTGTTATATTATTTTTATTATAGTATTTAGGATACATTATTTTGTTAATATTATTTTTATGCCTTTTGGTTGTAATAATTGCTTGTATTATTTTGCTGATAATTTTGTTTGTATTACCTGATTGTAATGGTTTGGTTATATTATTTTGTTAGGTTATTTTGATTGTAAGATTTTGGTTATATTATTTAAATTACATTATTTCATGACACATTAAATTACATTGCATACTGAAGTTATACTATTTTCTTTATAAAATTTTATTATCACATTTCAGCAATACTGTCTTGGTTATATTATTTTGGTTGAATCATTTGGTTCTAACATTATATGGCTCATATTACCTGTGTGATACATTATTTGTATTAATAAAAATGAATTATTTGTTAGCACTCTGTCTCATAAAGCAAAATTCAGCTCATTGCTATTTGAGATACCAAAGTGATTCTGAAATGTTAAAGGCAAGGTTTGAGGAAGAGGGGCTGGCAGGTGGGCACCCCAAGATGAGTAGGATGCACATCTGGATTGCAAAGGAAAGAAGGCCAGGTCAGAGCTCCCCCAGAGACGGTAAGGACACACTGACAGAAGAGTCTCCGCTCTGAGCTCCTGCGAACCAGGAGGGTGGCTAGGCATTAAAACACATTCATCCACACAAATTCATCTAAAACTCATCTTATTGAAAATAAGGATGTGAGAGGTGATTACTATGCCTGATTTCAACACGCAGGGCCATGAAATAGATGGCCCAGGTGTAAGTCCACACTGACGTTTTTCTATCAGCTTAGTGGCTGCACATGAGTCTACTGATATTTTAATTATCATCTGCGGCCACACAGCCCTGCATTCAATGCCCAGCCAGCTACTCAACCTCAGCCTGACAGGTGTATTGGTCCTACAGCCTGACTCTGCCAAGGACACAATATATAGGTTTAAATTAAATTTCTATCATTCTATTTACCAACAAAGACTCAGAAGTCAGATGTAGGGGTGAAAACCTGCTAGTTCAGAGAAGCCGAGAAACAACCAGATGACCTTGTTTTTTGGCCAAGACTCTGCAAGAGCTGTGTCTCTTTCTTCATTCCAGAACCAAAGGGAAGCTCAAACCATAGGTTTCCCCGACACCCCCCCCCCGCCCTCCTTTCCTTCCTGTGTGTCTTCTCTACCAAATTGTTGGCTTTTCTGTGACTAATTCTGGTTGGCTGGTCACTGGCTCTGTCTCCTGATTCAAGGTAAACTTTATTGACAGTCTGGAATGTCACAGTGAGATCAAAATATTTCCCCTTTTTGTCTAAATAAAAAAGAAAGGTTTTAACTCTAACCTAGTAAAACTATATACAATAATTACAATTATTGGGGAAGAATTATATTTACAATATCCAGTCCCTCAGTATTTGGCAAATTTGGAGAAATTATTCCATTATCTATTCTATCTTTTGAGTCCAAATTTTCACCTATTTTCTGTCATAACTTGTATTACCATCCAAAAGCTAACTTTTTAGACCTAAAAACATCTTCTTAGATAAATAACTTTTTTATGTTCCTCAACCTTATAAACGTTATGTCCCTTATGTAAATTTCTTTTCTGAATTTGGTAACAAGGAAAACTATAACCATCTAGTCTTCATCCCCATCAAAGACATGATATACTATTACCTGAGTAGACAGGAAGTACAGAGTAAACAATTTCCAAAACTATAGAAATGAAAGAGCTGGTTAACTACAGTCACCCAAGGTTCCTCTGCAACACTGGGGCATCCATCTTCAGCCTACAGTCCTAGAATGTTTGACAGACTTTTCTATAAAGCAGGAATTTTGAAAGACTTTCCTACCTTGTCTTGGCCAAGTTTATCAGTTGTTTTCTTTTGTACCCTGCTTGTCCAATTTGGACAGAATACTGTCAGCAGTCAAGGCAAAGGCAGTTTCTTTGCCCAGTAGCTAACTTTGCCACAATTTACTTAAAGTCCATATAGAGGTTCTTTGATGTATCACCCTTTTGGAAGTAATTGGTTATTAAACCATCTTAAATGCTATATTCTGTAGGTCTCTGAAGTGTTTGAATATATCTCTGTTTGACCTTGAAAACATACCTACATGACTAAGTTTGACTGTTAAAGATGACTAACTACTAACTACTAATTTCTTAATTATCCTAAACAGCTTGTAATAATAGCCTTTAAGGCTAGAACTTTACATTACATTGTGTGATAGGAAAGTATACAGCTTATCTGTTGTCCTGTCTAGAATAGTCTGTGAGGCTGGACCATCTCAGCTAGCAGCTTTGAAGTTCTTCTGCATGTAGAATTTTGAGGAAAATGCAACAGAAGCATTCTGAGAGGCTGGATCACGTGGGCTGCCTGTCTTCATTGGTGTCTTGTCCCTCCCTTTTTATTTTGAAAACACACAAACCTTTAAAGGTAACACATACATCTGCATTAACACAAGTATGGAATGTACAGTGTGCACAAGTCAGCTAAAGATGACTCTCAGCTCTGTGTGTGAGCAGGTAAAAGACATCTGTCAACGTTGTAAGTTCGTTTGGACCACATACCCAAACAGTAATATAACTCTCTATCCATGCCGAATGGAAGGGTGGCATGTAATAATGTGTCATGAGGATTCTGTGGCTAACAAGATGTGTCATGTCTCATCCAGTTTCAGAGCTGTTCCCCTGCAGAGAGATCAGCACACATATCACCCGTCCTGTAGTCTTTCCTGGCTTCCTCCCTCATGTCTGCAGCCAAAATCCTCAGGAGGTCTCCCCAATCAAACCCAATACTGATTAATTTTGAAGGAATCCATAGCTTTTTGTTTCCTGTTGGCAACAAAGGCACAACCTTCCCTTGATGCCCATGGCCTCTTCCTTCGGTGTGCATCCACTCACTCATAATTTAACTAAGTTTTAAAACTAAAAATTTTAGAAGCCATACTATGGTAGTTTGAATGGCCCCCATAATCTCACAGGGAGTAGCACTATTAGGTGGTGTGACTTTGCTGGAATGGGCATGTCCTTGTTGGAAGAAGTGTATCACTGTAGAGGCAGTCTTTGAGGTTTCCTTTGCTCAGGATACCATCCAGTGTCTCAGTTGATTTCCTGTTGTCTGCAAGATGTAGGACTCTCAGCTCCTCTTCCAGCACCATGTCTGCCTGCATGCCATCATACTCCCTGCCATAATGAGAATGCACTGAACCTCTGAAATTGTAAAAAAGCCACCCAATTAGATGTTTCCCTTTATAGGAGCTGCCATGGGGTATCACCACCCCTGACTTCAAGCTCTACTACAGAGCTATAGTAATATAAACAGCATAGTACTGGCATAAACACAGACAGGTGGATCAATGGAATCAAACTGAAGACCCTGACGCAAATCCACACATCTATGAACGATTTGTTTTTTACAAAAAAAAAAAATATATATATATATATATATATATACAATGGAAAAAAGAAGCATTTTCAACAAATGGTGCTGACATAACTGGATGTCAGCATGTAGAAGATTGCATATAGATCCATGTCTATCACCATGCACAAAACTCAAGTCCAAGTGGATCAAAGACCACAACATAAATCCAGTCACACTGAACCTGACAGAAAAGAAAGTGGGAAGTAGCCATGAACACATTGGCACAGGGGGGATGAGGGGGTGAAGGGGGATAGAGGGTTAGGGGGGGGCAAGGTAATGACAGGGGAACCCACAGAGACAGCTGACCAGAGCTCATGGGAACTCATGGAGTCTGGACCCCATGCTAGGGAGCCTGCATGGGATCTATCTAGGCCCTCGCCTATGCGTGGTAGTTGTGTAGAATAATCTGTTTGCAGGGCTTCTAACAGTGGCATCAGGACCTGGCCCTTGAGCTGGCTTTTGGGAGCCTATACTCCATGCTGTGTTGCTTTGCCCAGCCTTGATGCAGGGGGAGGGGCTTGGCCCTGCCTTAACTTGATGTGCCATGCTTTGCTGATGCCCTCCAGAGGCCTGCCCCTTTCTAAACGGTGGTTGTTTTTTAATCCTTTGGGGGCACTAAAGAGATCCCCAAGGGACTAGAACCCTGATTTCCAAAGATAAGCCACAGGACTAGTGCTTCCATTAGACCTGTCTGGCTCCCTAGCACACGAGGGGCAGGATCATCCTGAATCAGGAACCCAGCAACCTTGTGCAGGTGCATCTTAAATCTCGCCCAGCTCGAGCTGAGATGGAGGAGGAGGAGTGGTTCTTTTGGGGGGGGGGTGTATAGATGGGAGGTGGAGGGAGGAAACAGGAGAAGAGGAAGGAGGAGAAACTATGGTCACCATGTAAAATAAATGAAAAAATAATAATAAAAAGTTGCTGTGGTCATGGTGTCTCTTCATAGCAATAGAAACCCTAAGACACACACATCGAAATTTTTGGAACCTAGGGCTACAGAAGAGTTCTAAGACACAATATCAAAAATACATTAAAAATGCAAAATTATGCTGGGTAGTGGTGGTGCACACCTTTAATCCCAGCACTCAGGAGGCAGAGGCAGGTAGATCTCTGTGTCTTTGAGGTCAGCCTGGTCTAGAGAGAGAGTTTCAGGACAGCCAGGGCAACATGGAGAAACCTTGTCTCAAAAAAATTGCAAAATTGTAATTATAAAGCAAATTTCCATTTCATGAAAATGTACAGCTTTGGCCTCGAGGAGGTTCTTAGGAAGGTGTAGAGATAAGCTACATATAGGCTGAGAGGAAAGACTTGCCTATCACTTCTCTGACATACCTGGAAGACAGAAAGAGCTCATAAAATTCAAGATTAAAGAATTCAATTAGAAAAAGAATCAACTGCTGATCCATGTAAAAACTTGGGTAGATCTCAAAATCATGCTGAGGGGAAATGTAATCTCAGGGCACATATGTCCTGGTTAGTATGAAAAACAAAATAGTACAGTCAGAAGACATTGTTACCAGGGCTTTGAAGGGAGGACATACTAGGGAGGAGAAGCATGAGGGTTTCTTGTCATAGGGTTGAGCCTGTCTTGATGGTGAGCTTACAAATGTACACACAAGACACATCTGTGCTGGACTAAACACGGATACATAAGTACATGCAGACACAGCTGTGCAGTCTTCATCTCTTTGGGGATAGTGTGCTACAGTTATAAGTTTCCAAAAGGAAAAATTCAGTGAAGGGACCAAGGAGCTTGCCAAATAACTTCTTACAAATGCATGTGAATCTTTATAGCAAAGTATAAAAGTTTAGAAATTTTACATTTTAATATGATTGTAGCTGAACATAAATATGACAGCAAAATAAACTGCATTAGTAACTTTGTATTACAGATACTTAATTGTTCATTTTCTCAACTTTTTAATGCATAGATATATTTTATTTAGATTTACTAATAAGTTTGATTATTCACAAGAATGAGGTTCAAAGTCAAGTAATAATGGGGATAAGAGAACATCATTTGAGTGTTCAGAGGAGACGCCAGCCCTTTATCCTGAATGCCCATGGCCTGTTCCTTGGATGTGTTTCTTTAATAGACCAGAGAGTAAGTTCTGGTGGAATGGTGTGATGTCATCAATGCCTTAAGAATGTTGGACTTCACTTAGCTACCAACAGTGCTCTCCTCACAGTTGTGAAACTGAGCTCTGGACAAGCTCTGGGAAAGCCTTGAGGGCCTAGCTCTTGAGAGGGGAGCAGCTGCTCACACAGGGTGACTGTCATCCAGTGCTATGCTAGACAGAATGTCAGGTGCAGAGTCTTGGAGGTGTGTCAGGGATCCTTGGGGGTCTCCAGATGTACAACTGGTGATACTGTGGGGACAGAAACAGGTTTTTGGTTGGGGAAAACAGAGAGCAGGATGTGAACAAGAGAAAGAATAAAGTGAAAGAGGAAAATGAAGAGAAACTTGTCTACTCATGACTGCCCTTGGGAGGGAGTCACATGGAAGGTGGTTGTGTCATCATGGTCATACTTTGGAAGGAGACTTAATATGTGAATTTGCACTAGTTCATAGAGATACGTAAAAAGAGATGCTGATAAAGAGAATAAGTATATGAGGACAGGTGGCCTGACCCCATTTGGAAGCATAAGTGACACTCAGCAGCCATCCTTCTTATTGTCACTCAGCACACAAAAATTATGGCCCTAAATCTGACAGAATAATCCAGAAAAGAGGCACCAGAGAGCAGCCTATGCATGGCAAAGAATGGTATATGGTAAGGCAACCCCTGGCCTGGCCAAAGTCAAGGGACATACCCTAGCAAGTTTTATATGATGGTGTATAATCATTTTTCCTTCTGTAAATCAGGTGAACTATAATTCTTACCTGACAGATTATAAAGTGTAAGTGAGGCCTTCTTACTGCATAAAGTAACATCTAAAGTTTAACAAGGGATGGAGAACTGCTATGTATAGCTCAGTGGTAGAGCACTTCCCTAGCATGCATGGGTCACTAGATTAGATTCCCAACACTTCAAACAGGAAAGAAGGAAGGGAGAAGGGAAGGAGGAAGGGTGAGAGGGAGGAAAATTATGATTATTATTGCAGCTTGAATTATTATTTCTCCACGAAGCAGATTAAGCATAAAGAAATAGCCTGGTTAGTGAAGAGGCCTAACATAGCATTAATGCATCTATGATAGGCTGCAGACTAACAGTACTGGGACTAGGCCTCACCATTACAATAACCAGGAAAAGCCTCAAACTATACCCTGGAGGAGGCCAATCAGAATTGAGACAAACAAGTGCTAGATGCTCCAGAACATAAAGGATAGCTTACATAATCTGTATACAAATTGCCAAGTTCCTTGCAGCAACGCCAGCACCAATCCCTGTTTGACGAGACTTCTGTTGCCTCATTCCTGCCCAGTCAGGAGCTCAACCCCCATCTGAATCTGGAATTCCCCTACCCCCATCCTTTACTCCTTAAAAACCCTGCCTCAACTGAGCTCAGTGTTCTCCCTGATCCAGCTGCTGTGTTAGAACGGACAGAGAGCCCAAGCTCAAGCTTGCAATAAAGGCTCTTTGCTTTTACATATGATGGTCTCTGGGGGGCTCATGACACAGGCATAACATTTGGGTGTTCATGTGGGATCCCCCAGACCCACCAGAACCTCAACCTGTGGAGTCTTTGACTGGCCAATGAATGTCTTTCTATTTGTCTTGCTTGGTTTTACTTTGTCTCTGTCTTACATTATACTTTGACCGGGCCCATTTCTGAAGTCCTTGCAAAGGTCTAAATGGACACACAGGAGGATCACAGGCTGGGGAACCGGGAGACATCCCAGGACCCTTCTGATAGGGGAACTGGGGGACTTCCCTGAACCCTTCTGTACAAGATTGGATCCCTCTGGTTTCTCAAAATCTACCGGGTAGGTCGCACCCACCAATCGACAACAAGCCATCCTCTCAGTTTCAGTTTTTCCTCCAGTGACCAGGAGGAATCTGCACTGTTTCATGTTTTGTTTGCTTTTGCACTGTTTGTTCTATGTGACACTCAAGGCTGACATTATAGGACAAAAGCCAAGTACTCCCACTCCCTTGATTCTGATTCTTGACCATTTTCAGGAGTTTAAGACTAGAGCACAAAAAGACGGGTTTGAAACTAAAAAAGAAAAATTAACCATTTTCTGTCCACTAGAATGGCCTTCCTTTGATATAGGCTGGCCAGGAGAAGGAAGTTTATTAAGGTACACGATATTTTGGGGAACATAATACCACCACATTTCCTCTCTTTTTGTCTAAAATTAAAGAAAGCTTATAACTAATACAAGAAAAACTATCCAATAAGTATATACAATATATACAGCCAAAAATTACATTAATGATGTCTAGTCCATTAACATTTGACAGATTCAGATAAAAACTCCATTATATATATTAACAATGTCCAGTCCAGTAACATCTGATAAACTCAGACCAAAAATTTTTCATTACTTATCTTATTTAAAACAAGTAATGCCTTTTTAAAAATAGATTCCATAATCTCCCTTTTTATCTTATCATAACCATATTCTCTCTTTTTTTCTTTTCATAATAGATTCAGTAGTCTACCTTTTGTCATTTTTATATCTTCCCCTTTTTCTTTTCAGTGTAGATTCAATGATCTACCTATTTATCCTATTATTTCTTTATCATTTTTCTCAGAGTAGATTCGATGATCTATCTCATATCTATATATGGTGGCTCATGCTAAAGATGTCATCTCTGGGACTCCCAGCCTTCTGGACCAGATTCCTTACTTTGTCACATGTCAGCATCTAGTCCTATACCCCTCTTCTTCGCTAACACCCTTTATTTCCACAGGACCGCCAAGAAAAACTATCTTGGCCCTCAAAGAGGAAACTGAAAAGCCACACCCCAAACCATCAGCACCAGTCCTCAAGGGGGAACTGAGGAAGAACCAGCTTTTCCTCCAGTGGCCAGGAGGAACCTGCAACCGGCCCAGGTCAGAAACTGAGCAGGTCAATGCCTCATCTGCCTCTCCAGCCAGGTTGGCAGAGCAGTGGGATGTCTGGGTCCCACTGACAGGATATTTGGTTCTCTTCCCATTTCCTCTCCCACTCTATTGGTTGTCCTTGGAGCAGCAATCTGTCCATGTCTGTCAGTTTGTCTGTAGTTTTATTTAATTGCTTAATTGTTGCTCTATGTTTCATATTTAAAAAAAAAGGCGGCTCTTTCACAAAACCTGACAAGCTGTCTCTGCTATGGGAGCGCTGCACCCACAGCTCCATTAAATTGTATCACGGCTGCCCAGAGCCACACCCTGAAATAATTCAATAACAGCATATGGTTGCAGAATGTAGTACTTGGGCTTATGGGCAGCTTTCTCTGGTACCCAAAGAATTGGATCCAATAGCTATTGAGACAATCCTCCTTGAAATTACAGCTAGAGAAAATAAAAAAATTGTCTGTTTGTTTTAATATTTGAATGCATGAATATGGCCACTGCACGTCTGTGTCTGACTGGTCTTGAATGTATGGGTTTACTATTTCTGTGTGTCTTGGTTACAGCTCAGTTGTTACTATTACAGCCAGCCTCCTGGGCTCAGAATTTCTCTCTCCAGCATTCTGGCCATTTTAACTAATATAATAGGGATTCAAATGTCAATTAGATATGAATAAAATTAAAATTATTTTATGCAGTTCTACTTTATTAAGGGCTGGCTCTGAAATTGGGTTATGGCCCACCCTTTTTCAGGTCCAGACTTGCTTTTAAAAATCTCTATGTCTGAGGTAAAAAATTGGCAGACAGAAAGAACAAGAGCAGAGCAGCTAAGAAATTATTGATTTATAAATTTATTGAACATACTTAAAAATCTATAATATTTATAACAAAAAGGTTAACTCAAAACTTTAACACAGGGTTAATAATCAGAAGGCTACATAGGTAGCTTTAAAACAAAGATCTACTCCATCAATGTCTATAGTTCTGGGCAAATATTCAAATATGCTAACCTTGTTTTTTAACCCCTTTAGTTCTGCTTCTGACTGTTTTTGTCAACTGAAATATGTCAATCCCCAAACATGGTTTTTATGTTTAAAAGCTCACCCTGAGGAAGACTCAATACTACACTAGAATCCCAAACACCCAGTGTAGTCACTGGCCAACTAAAGTTAGGACCACAACCGCTAGGCACCAAAACTGGGATATTTCTGTCTTATAATGCAATAAGACAGTGACCTTAAATAATGTGGCAAAGAACTTGGTGTGGGAGCCCACAAAGATTCCAACTTGTGGTTTGACTCAAGGTCAGAGTGTCAGAGTTTATGTTGTTCTCCAAGGCTGCATAACAGGGTGCAAAGGCAAGGTCACCAGGTGTCTCATACTTCAAGGCCTAATCACAAGATGCTTTGCCTGGGGCGTGGTAACTAGGTGTTTTGAAGGGTCTACACTTGGTTGTACACTGTGCTTTGATCTTGAAAGGGGGAGGTCTTTTGCCTCTCCCCTTGCTAGTGTATAAAAAGCCCATTAGCAATAAACTCAAAGCGACTGGGTGTTGACCCAGGGCCCTCCCAAAGCTATCCTGTGTCTCTTTTTCTTAGTCTAAATCTATATTTCTTCCTATTATTTCTCAATTCCTTACTCTTCCATTGAAGAACCCTTCGACAGGTTGGGGCTGGTTCCCTAACAACAACAGTTTTCAACCTCAAGACTCTGGGGAGGTCAAAAGACCTTTTATAGAAATAGCCTAGGGCCACCTGCATGTCAAACATTTGCATAACAATGGCCCACAAAAAGTTAAAAACCACTGGCTTAAAGAATGTCTCTCTCAAGATTTATCGAACTTTACAAAAACTGGTTTAAAGATATATATCTAACCTCTTCATTTTTGCCAACATTATTAAGCTATGGCTATTTTGGCAAACTGAATCATACAAGAAATTATTATATTTCTATAATGGTACTGAAGGAGAAAAATCAGTAGCCCTCTTGAGTGTCGGCCCCCATCTGAAGGTATCTGCTGATCTATAAATGAACCCAGAAGCTGACCTGGAAATTTAGAGCTGACCAGAGATTGAACTCATGTGAAAATAGGGTTGGAACAATAAACCTAAGTGTATATATCCTGGACTCAGCAAAACAGGATATAGAGATTAAAAAATTTATGTCTCTGTAGATACCTTGCATCCTGTCAGCCATTAGTAATTTCATGCTTATAGTTCAGCCAGTAACTTCAAAGAACTACTTTACCCCCAGTTCCCTCATCCAATGATATGTAACCCACTGCATGTTAACTTTTCCTATACAAACCCCTTGTAATGAGTGCTCAGGGCTTCCTCCTTCACTCACTTTAAGGGGGAGTGTCAGACAAAGCCCCTACCCAGGCTTGGCTTGAATAAAGAAACCTTTTTTTTTTTTTTGCATTGGAAGTCAGCTCCTTGGTGGTTTTGTTGGGGGACTTGCGACCCGGGCATAACAGTATACTATAGAATCAGGAAAATTCCAAATCTGTTTATAGACTATGTTTATAAATTAAAAGTCTTATCTGGTTATGTTTCTCTATTCCCTTAGTAATCAAAAAAAACAAAAGCCTGACAGGACAATTGGTCTTGGACATATTATTAATCGTATACACCCTGTATGACTTGCAAGCTTGACTAGAAATATATCATTACACTGAGAATTCAGAGGTTTAGAGTTTTAACATTAATAAAAGGAGTTCAGATAAATTGATAGAGCACTGAATACTCACTATTCAGTCATAAGCTCAAGATTTTAAATTTTCTTTATAGACTTAAAGATGTTTTTCATCAGGCTAACCCAAAGCCATAACTTTTGCTATGTCTCCAAGATGTAAATCTGTCCGAGCTGTCTTATAGACACTTGTTGCAAAAAGTCAAAAGGTCATAAGGCTTAAATCTACCTGTCACAGGTCAAAACGGACTCCAGATAAATAAAAGTTCCAAATACAAGGTTTTCTTTTAAGCTCCTAAATTTTAACTTTTGTCCTTAGTCTATATTTACCTCAGCAGATTTAACAGACACCATCTTTGGAGTACCTATGGACTGCAAACTGCTGAGCTCTGGACTTGCTGAAAGCTGATGCAAATCAGTCTAGTCAATATGATTGCTCCCTGTCCCTTCTCCTGGAACAGCTAATCAGATGTGCCTGATAAATGCCCCATTGCCCAGTCTTTGACGAGCCTTTCGGCCTTCCTGGGCCCTGAAAACGACACCCCAATTTCAGCTAGAAGCAGCTACAGAAGAGAGTACATCATCCCGTCCCCTTAACAGACTGAAAATACTAAGTCAAAGGCAAATTCCCTTTGGGGAAAATCTGTTGCTTACATGTCAATCATTCTGAGAGAGTCCAGCAAAAATAAAACCTTGACTGTGCAGAATGAAACTCATTACACTGCCCATTCTGGATGATGGGCCTGCAACACTGGGTTGACCCCATGCATTCATGTTACGGTCCTAAGGCAGGAAAGGGGTACTGTATGATGATCCAGCTCTTCTCCAACATAAAATACTATAAAGAGACTTAGATGGAACTAGCTCTGTCCCCCTCCTCCAAATCTAAGAGGGCCATAGGGGCAGCCGTAGTTCGGTCAGACTTGAGTTAACAAGAGCAACAGGTATAAGGACCTCAACGTTGATATTACAAGACAAAAACTACAAGGGTTTACAATCAGCCATAAATTCAGACTTGGCTCACATTGAGGACTCGATTGACAAACTAGAAAGTTCTCTAAACTCCCTAGCTGAAATAGCCTTACAGAACAGATGGGGCCTGGATCTCCTTTTTATGCAGCAAGGGGGGCTCCATGCTACACTTGGGGAGAAAAATGTTGTTTTTCTGTTGGTCACTCAGGGATCATTCATGACTCAATGGCTATACTAAGAAAAAAATTAAAGACAGAGAACGGGAGATCCAGAAACAGTCTAGATGATATAAAGATCTTTTTAATCAGCCCCCTTGGCTAACCACCCTACTCTCAGCACTAGCCAGAAACTTCTAGTCCTTATCCTCTTACTGACCTTGGGACCCTGCTTGACTAACAGGCTGACAGCCTTTGTGCAGGGAAAGAGTCAACACAGTCCAACTCGTGGTCCTCCAGTCTCAATATCATCTCCTAACCCTGGACACACAGGATCCATGATTATGTCCTCTCTAGTTACTTATTGAGGTGGGGGAGTGAAGAGGCCTAATTTAACATTAATGCATCCATGATAGGCTGCAGACTAACAATACTGGAACTAGGCCTCACCATTACAATAACCAGGAAAAGCCACAAACTATACCCTGCAGGGGGCCAATCAGAATTGAGATAAGCAAGTGCTAGATGCTCCAGAACATTAAGGATAGCTTACATAATCTGTATATAAATTGCCAAGTTCCTTGCAGCAACGCCAGCACCAATCCCCGTTTGACAAGACTTCTGTTGCCTCACTCCTGCCCAATCAGGAGCTCAACCCCCATCTGAATCCAGAATTCCCCTACTCCCCATCCTTTACTCCTTAAAAACCCTGCCTCAGCTGAGCTTGGAGCTCTCCCTGACCCAACCACTGTGTTAGAATGGAGGGAGACCCAAGCTCAAGCTTGCAATAAAGGCTCTTTGCTTTTGCATATGAACTAAAGGTCTCTGGGGGGCTCATGACGGGAATAACAGTTAATCAGGCTGAGTCCCTTACTTGTTTTGAGACAAACAAGAGAAGACAGGATTCTTTTATGTTCACATCGGTTGCCTCAGAAATGGCCCCAAGGCATCAGAACCCAGTGAAGAAGTGTCACCAGTGAAGAAGGGTCTGAAAAAAGTGCCCGTGGAAGGTGTGTCCCTAGTCCTCTTCATCCTTGGTTTCCAGGTCCCCTCTTCCCACCATATCTGCTCTTCCTCAACTCTTCATGTCAAGTTCTAGCGGGGCACTGCAAGGGGTGTCCTGATGAGCCAGGAGGGCAATCCCTGTCCACTTTTGTAACTATGACACAGAGAAACCCAACGAATTCATTTGTCTCTATAGGACATTCTGTGGGCAGAATAATACAGAGAAAGCAGCACCAGAGAGCAGCCTATGCATGGTAAAAAATGGTATACAGTAAGGCAATCCCTGGCCTCCTCTGTAGGTAAGTGCAGGTGTGTGTATGGGTGGGGGCAGGGAATGGGAGGAACCACAGACCATTCCTTTCCTATCCTCAGAATTCACATGCAAATTCCTCAGAAAGTAGGAGCCCATATTGCCTGGTATGGTATGTCTCTCCCAAGGTCATGTGGGGTCTTCTCTCCCTGCAGCGTCTCAGCCTAGCTCTAATGATGCTTCTGTAGAGGCTGTCCCCAAGGAGAGAACCAGGAGGAAGAGGAGCCAGAGGCAAAGTAAGTTAGGGGATGTCCAAGAAAAGTATGCATACTCTATCACCCCAAACTTCCGTGTCTCTGAAGGAAGGCCCAGTTATAGCTGAGTGACTTCTTGTCACCTTGTCCTCATGAGGCGATGTCCAAATTTCAGAGTGGCAGCCAGGAAGCACTTACAGTTTTGTTTCTGCAGAGTTCTAGAACAGCCCGCAGGCTCCAGCACAGCTGCCTCCAAAGCTGCCATTAAGGCGGCTTCTGAGCTAAAGCTCCCCAGGAGGGAGCAGAAGAGGAGCATGTGGACTGTGGACCATATTGAGGGGACAAAACTCTGGATAAACAAGAAGACAAGACCCAGTTACCACCCTGAGGAGTCAAAGAGCCTTCTACTGACTTCTGGGTGTGTTCTGTGAGCTGGGGAAATGCCTAGGGCCAATTCTCAAAATGGAGAAACCTTCTCCCAGGCTTCAGAATAAACCCAGGTGGCATGGATTCAGGGTTCACTAGCTCTGTAAGGTGTAAGGAGTTTCCCTTCATGTGTCAATGAAGTTCTCAGAACAAAATAGGCTGACAAATTACAGACAGTTACCTCTTCACAGGTAGACCCATTTACTGCTCCCACTAGTCATGGTATTGAGGGCAGCTGGTAAAGGATACAAAGATCCCTACTTCTCGTAAAATCTACTTCTTCACATAAAATCTGTGTCTCCAGAAAACAATTCTAAAGCAAAGAGCTTCTAGGTGGAGGAAAAGTCTCAACACTTCAGGCAATGAGAAGATACAAGAAAGCAGGGAGGAAGGATGCTGTGGGCAGTGTGGGCTATGACCTCTCCATCCCCGCCAGGATGTCAGTATCAGTCTTCACGGAATGCAAGGGGAGCCAGGCACAGTCACAACATGGCAAATTGACAGATTGTGGTATCACAGACACAGAAGGACAAAACCCAGGTTCTTGAGTTGAGGAAATTTTGCTAAGCATTGAGAACCATGGAGAAACAGATCAAATCCCACCATTTATCATGTTGAAGAGTCAACAGCAACAACATTCAACAGGCTATTATCCAACATGCATGTGTCAATGATGTGAAAAGCAAGCACAGTTTGGGATATCAGGGCTGAGGGCCTCCTGGAGGAAGGCAGCTGCCTCCCCCAAGAAACAGCTGATAAAGGGGTCTAGATGGACAGTGGGAATATTTATAAATTCCAAATGCTGTTAATCTTTAAATTCCAAATTCAGGGCCTCTAGAGCCTTGTCTTTCATAGACAGCTGAGTGACCACTAATGTCCCCAGCTGTTTTCTTCCATGCAGGCTCTATGCAGTGTTTAGGAGTTTGTCTTGCACTTCCCCTTTGTATGGTTGGCCCTACCCATGTCATCCCCTTCCTGGACCATCGTCTTATCCCTGGGATTCAGGTATCTGTACAATGGCAGCCACCCACCTCCATCCTGCCTCAGGATGTAAGATGGAAAGCCCAGCGAGAGCAAGCAGTCTTCAGCCAAGGAATCACTGTCCTCAACCTCCAAATGAGTACCAACCTACAAAGGTCCCTGACCCCTTGACGTCCCAGGGAAAGGTCCCTTAAAAGAGGCAATAGCCTCAGAGACCAAGGATAAGAAGGTTATGATAGAAATCTCAGGAGTTTTCCTACTGAGGAAGAACATGGAGGTGGAAGTCAATTCCACCACTAAGAAATGACAAGGAGGACACTAGAGAGACACCTGAGATGGGGAGGGGAACAGCTCAGGCTGGGAGATGGAGACTTACATCAGGGGATGAAAAGACACTTTCTAAGTTTCCTGGGGAAGCTGTCTTCAAAGCCCTTTCTGCAGTCTACCAGATTATCCAGTGAAGGCTTGCTTACACCACATGGAGGCTGTGGGAAAATCCGAGATAAAGCCCTGAGGTACTGGACCTTATACTGTAGAGATGTGAGGCTGAAATCAAAGTCAACAGGAGGGGTGAGCTTATATGCAATTACATGTCCTAATGAATTAACACGCAGCCATTAGGGCCCAGGAGGAGGAAGAGGGGAAGCCCAGAAGGTAAGGGTGTGGGTACCACCAACACTAGAAACAAAAAAGTTGGAAGACAAGGAATAGGAAAGAGGGATTGGAGAAGTGGAGCCATCCTAAGCACAAAGCATCCGATAGGTTTGAAAAGAGCAAAGAAAACAGATCAAGTAAAAATTTTAAATGAGAAATTAAATACCACACAGCATTACATTGTACCGGTTATATCATTTGAATTATATTGTTTTGGTTCTGTTGTTTTAGTTAGTAGTAGTTTGGTTATATTTGGTTACATTATTTGTTTTTTGTTTTTTTGTTTTTTTACTAAAAAGAACTGATTGACTCACAAAGCAAATTCTAGCTCTTCACTCTTTGAAAGATCATTCCAAAGCACTAAAAAACAATGGTTGGGAAAGGGAAGGGCTAGCAGTTAGCACCCCCAAGACAAGAGTGCCATCTGCATGACCGAGGAAGGAAGCCAAGGTTCAGAGCATCTAGGAAGGAAGCCAAGGTTCAGAGCATCTAAGGCCTTGGGAACCAGGAGGAAAGCCAGGCACTAAGGGTGATTCAGTAGAGCCAGCAGATTAAAAAAAAGCTCTTGCCCTGCAAGCTTGATAGGAGTTTGATCCCTCGAGCATGCCACACAGCAGGAACTAGAGAGACCATCCCTCAGCAATGTAGGTGAAGACACACACTCAAAAGTTTTCCTCTTGGAATTAAAGAGATGGCTCAGCCATTATGAGCACTGCCTGTTCTTGCAAGGGACCTGGGTTCAATTCCTGACACTTACACAGAAGCTCCCAACAGTCTGTAAATCCATTCCCAAGGGATCTGATGCCCTCTTCTGGCTTCTGGGGACACTACAAGCATGTAGTGAATGGACATACATTGAAACAAGCACTCAAATCCATAAACTTAAATCTCAAAGAGTGAGTAATCCCCACCGTGGGGATTCTGTGGCACACATGCGCCTTCACACATACACAACTGCTTAATTTAAACATGATTCAAGAATTAAGTTGGTCGTCTGATGCTTGGTTTGTCTACAAGCTCACATGCAGACCATGAACTGGGTGGACAGATGACTTAAAGAACTAGTACAGCAGAGTTTAGAGTGAGGTGACTGGAGAGAGAACCCATGGCCTGCTCTCGGGGTTGAAACAAATTGTGTACAGGATGTGGAAAAAGGGTTTGACCTAGCTCGTGTCGTCTGGAGGGTCGGGAAGGCTGCAGCTTAGCAGGCTACTTAAAATGGGTCTGTTCAGGATTCCTCAGCTTCAGATCTGTGCTCATCTGTCCATAACTTTTCCTGTTTAGTGAAACCACCTGTTTAATTGCTGACAGAAAAGGTAATACTGAAAATATTTCTGTGTGGTTAGGGGATAGAACCCCGGGCCTAGTATGTGCTTACACTCTATTACTGAGTCACTGACTCAAACTCCAAACATTCTTGAGAAGTCAAATGTGCACACAAACAGCCAAGTACGAACGATAGCTGAGTGGTACTAACTAGCTTTGTGTGACTTTTCCTGGGGAAGACTCTTCCCCAGCCCCGAGCCTGATCCATACATCATCAGTTAGGGAAATCAATGACAGACCAAAGAAATGACATTGCCAAAGTCCAATTTTGCAAATTAATGAGTTTATTGGGGGCCGCTTACAAGAGTAGGGGTGTTGCGTTCTAAGAGCAGGGCAACTCAAAAGCAGCTGTATCACCAAAGCCCAGCTCAACATGGGCAACAACGCTTCACAACTTGCAGGTTGCTTGACTAGTCAGAACCTCCTCTCCCAGGCAGCTAAGCCTCCTTTAGGCAGCTCTGGTGGTCACAGTCAACCTGTCCCTTTCAGTCCTGTTCCCATCCTTCCCCTTCCCCCAGCACACACACACATACAGAGTTCCATTTCTACAACCTTGGGGGAGCACTTTGTGATCCTTAAGCGTCAACTTTCCAAGACATGTGATGTCTCTTTAGTCTCTTGAGCCTCCTCTACCCCTTCTTCCTGGAGGGATGTTTCAATCAGAAGGACAATTCCACCTAACACTAGCTTCCCACCTCTGTCCTTGTTTTAGGGACCCATCCTACATCCACCCATGAGGTGACTGTGACATCAGGATCCAGCATGTCTTGAGTTCTTAAAGCATACATTCTCACAAGGCAGAGACTTGAGACATCCATTAGCTATAGAGAAAAGCTACCAGTTCAGCTAAGCACTGGAGTATAAAAGAACAGAAATTAAGATCTGGCAGGTACTTATAAATCTTACTGAATTTATTATGAAGTTCCTGTTTTAAAATTCTAATATGAATGTTTCAAAGAAAAAAGTCTGAAAAGTACTTTCCAAATTATTCTAAAGGAAAAAGATTACAGTATTAAAAGTTTACCAAAGAAGCATTTTTAGCTAAAAGACAACAGCTTAAACAAGATGCTCTATGTATGACGATAGTAATAGACTAAGTCAATGAGTACAACTCAAGAAAACAGACACAAAGGCCCATGTGATTCCAAAGATGCTTGCCTGTTTTTCAACGTATTCATAAGCTCTGCCAACGCAAAGTCCTTTCAGTTCACATTGAGTAGCTAGAATCCGTGCAGGCGGCAGCAGATTGAAGTGGAACTGGGGCGCAGTGGGATGAATAGAACCCAGCATGTTGAGGGCTCTGACAAAGCAGTGCAGCTGAAGCCTGGCATCTGACCTCAATTTGCCTTTGCTCCCTCACCAGACCTTGAGGGAGGAGCAAATGTCAGTATCCCTTAGGGGAAGGATCTGAGTGCACTGTTCAACTGTGTCTGTCTGTAGCAGACAATACTTGTACTCACAGCAGCTACGCCTTGTCTCCACTCCATGTGCACAGGAGGTGAAGCAATATAACAAGTCCTGGCTAATCAGCCTTCACTTGAAGTCACAAGTGCCGCTTTGAGACTAGACACTTCACTGTCAGGTTTCTCTAGCTCTTCCCTTATTGTAGCTCCCGGGAGGCTGGCTGTTGTGGATGGTGAGACTGCTTCCTACGATTTGTTTTGGAGACTAGTAAAGATAATGATTTATCTGATGACCCTAGCATGCTGACTCAAGAGCACTAGAATTTCTTCTTGGTGCCCATCCAGCTGACCAGTAGGCCCACCAATGCTGTTTCCACTGTATTCAGTCCTCTCTTTAAAGCTCACTATTCACTCTTGTTGACATCTTCATGACTATTTTCCCTCCTGAATGAGTTAATGTGTGTCCAAACACTACTTAAATGCCTCTAAAATCTTCCTATGGCAACCATTAACAATTGAGAGCGAAAGTAACAATTGCCTGGACAGTGGGTTCAATCTTGATGAAACCGATGTTCATCACCTACCATTTCATAGCAATCTTTAAGTGGGAAGGAAAGCACATCTTGCCCTCAAAGTCAGCCACAAATTACCTTGATACAGGCAGGCAGACGGACATCACCAAATCCCAATGGAGCCACTTCTATTTGCTTTTTCAGAAACAAACAGGAAATCAGTAAATAGACATTTTGCAGTTCCTACCCATTCATGGTCCCACTCGTCTGAAAGCAAGCTGTGAGTACAGGCTGGAGTGAAGCAGAAGGAGCTTTTTTCCTGCCCCATGGAGCTGAAGCTTCGGGTGCCCTGAGAGGACTACCTTGCATCATGGGCTGTCCGGAAACTCAGAATACAAAAGCACTCTCCAAATCTTCACTTCAGATGGACTTTCTTAACACTCCTCTACAGGGGTAATTTTATATTTCAGGTATCTGGGGCAGCTATCATGCACTAGCCTGCACAGGCTGCTAAAACCAAATACCACAGACAAGATGGCTGAAGCATCACAAATTTCTTATACTTCTAGATGCTGAGGTCCAAGACACTATCTGACTGCTTCCCCAGGAGGGAATCTTCTTGGCTTTTAAGAGCTGTGTTGCAAATTCTCACATGATACAGAGAGAAAAGCATCCCTCTTCCACTTCTGGGTAGGTAATTGCTTCTATCATATTAGGACTCCTCCTTATGGTATCCTTTAATCTCAGTTACCTCCGAAGAACTGCAGGTCCACATACAGTCACAGTGAGGTCAGGGCTCCAACATAATTTTCAGAGGCCTAGTCCAGCACTCCATGCTGGGCAATTCTTCCCTAGAAACCTTCTTGTAGTAGAGAAGACAATTGAGACACACAGACAAACAGGAACTCTCCTGCAGCGGCAGAAGTCCACTTTTGTGATGTGGCTTTTAAATCTTGCACTTCTGAGTACAGACCTTTCTCCTGAACCACTGAAGTTCAAAGGCTTCAAAAATCCATCTGTCACTCTGCTTTCTGAAGTCCAAAGCAATCATCAATAGTTGTGAAAACAAACCAAAAATCTTTATTTACAAAAGAGACTTTTAACTGACTTTTATACATTGGATAATGACACGTGAACAGCAACAGTGTCTCTGGACTATTTTCAACATAGACTTTAAACATAGTGAGGCGTCTGAGTTCCACTGGTCACAAAACGCTGGCTGCCTTAGCTCTGCTGCCATCATGATTCTGTGCTGCAGGCAGCTTTGAGTTGGTGTCCTACCAGATGTGGTCACATAACCATGGGCTGGGGGTTTCCAAGCAGCAAAGGAGCCAGTCTTAGCAAAGCTCGGACTGGAATCTTCAGCTGTTTAAACCTGAAGAGGAGTTCAGCAAAGCTTGTGCTCCCTGAAGAGACAGAGATGCAGAAGGTTACGTCGCTGCACAGCCTCAGTCACACAGCCCTCCCAAGGAGCTCAACACACCATGTTTGAGCCAGGCAGTCTTCCTTCTAGACAGAAGCCCCCAGTGGCAATCCCTGAATTTTTAATTTCCTGAAACACTAAGAATTAAAACTTATACCATTCCTGGGTTGGTGGTCCTGGGTTCTATAAGTAAGCAGACTGAGCAAGCTGTGATAAACAGACTAGTAAGCAGCATTCCTCTATGGCATCAGCTCCTGCCTCCAGGTAGGTACCTGCCCTTACTGCTTTGATGATGAACTGTTAAGTGAAATAAACCCTTTTATATGGAACTGTAAATGAAATAAACCCTTTTCTTTGCCCCCCCCCCCAAAAAAAAGAATTAAAACTTACCCATTCTGTACTTTAGAAATTAACCACTGTGGGAACTTACTGGTGTATATTAAATTTAATTAGCCTCAATTACTATAAGAGATTTTGAAAAGTGATTCTAATATTTAATTTCTGATCTGTGAGTTCAATCTTTTACCAAAAACAGAAAACAAAAACAAAAACCCACCACAGACTGAAGACTGAGAGTTGACCTAATGTCTACTAGTCTTGGTCCCACAGATTACACATAACTCACTGGGAGTGAGGCCTGGGCATCCAAGGTTTTGAAAGCTACCCAGATGATTCTATTATACTACCAAGATCTCAACCCATCGCACCTGAGGGAAGTTTGGGGCATCACCATAGAAGTCTTTCGAGCTTCATCACACACACACACACACACACACACACACACACACACACACACACACACACACAATCTCAACCCATCGCACCTGAGGGAAGTTTGGGGCATCACCACAGAAGTCTTTCGAGCTTCATCACTCACTCACTCACACACACACACACACACACACACACACACACACACCCCATAGTCCCAACAGTCCAGGTTATACACACTTTCCTGTTTCTCTGCATCTTGGGATTATTTTTTCCCCTCATTCTGTAGTGTTTACTTTCTTATCTGAATAAGAAGAGGGTGGGGAGCAAAGGAAGAAAGCACAAGGGGAAAGGGAGGGAAGGATCTGGCACAGCCATAAGCCAGGGAAAGCCAGCATTTGACTTGTAGCAACAAAGAGGAGTGCAGAAGCGGCTTGAGGCAGCACACATCTAACCAAGCCCAAGCCTGGGGCTGCATGAGCATGGCAGCTTGTGGGCCTGTCAATGGAGCTGTTATTACTGTTGCTATTTTTCCTGAGACAGGGCCATGGCCAGCCCTGAACTCACTCTACAGCCAAGGATGACCTTGAACTGCTTCCCCTCCAGGAATTCCTGCCTTCCAAGTGCTTAGATTACAGGTGTGGGCCACCATATGCTCAGTTTGGGGACTGTTTTTTACTGTATCCCAAATACTGAATTTCACCCACTTGAGTGCTGGGCATTTCTGTGTTCTTGAGCTATTAAACTTTGATCTGGATACAGTTAAATTACAAAAAAACATACATGCAGTTATGATCACAGATCACAACTTGTGTTGATCCTTTGATATTTGTTAGGTGTGACCACAACTCTTATTTAGTCCAGAGGCAATTTACTTCCCATGACTAAGGCCATACCCTCCTAAATTCTATTAAGAAACTGTGAGACAGGTGCTAGTCTTGGGCTGATATAAACGACTGGCAAGTTATCTTGTCCATTTGTAAGCTCTTCCCTCCAGGGAGCTCCTTTACATGCAACTTTTTGGCCAGTAGCTCTTCTGAAAGCAGAGGCACACTCTGGCATTTTCTGAATGGCTCTCTCCTCTCTGAGAGCCACCTTGCCAACTCCAGCCCCCTTGGCCTCTGTCCTCACCCCCCTCCCACAATTTGAGGTCTTCTGGCTGTACCACCACAGCCAAGAAACTCTTCAACAGTCCAGCCAGCAAGGGGAACACCAAGCTGCTACTTTATGCATTTGTCTTTCTGCATTTGTTTCCATGAGAGAAGCCACAAAACATAAGCAATTCCTCATGGCCGTAATTAGAAGTCTGTTTATAGTACATTTTTCTGAGGTTTCCTAAATCACATAAACGAGTAATGGCATTAAACTAAAAGTGATTAAACATTAACCAAACAACCTTCCCCTTCTCAAAAATATTTTGAGCAATTTAAATGTGACATGAATAAAACAAACTCAGTGCCTATTTCCATATTCCAAATAGCACTCACTCACTTCTTATACTTCTTCATGTAAAAATTGTAAATATATACAAAAGTAAGTACCTGCAGCTTTCAAGTTTTAGGGTAACAGAAATTGTGACTACATACAACTCTTAAAAACTAGGAAACAGGCCGGGCAGTGGTGGCGCATGCCTTTAATACCAGCATTCGGGAGACAGAGGCAGAGGCAGGTGGATCTCTGTGAGTTCGAGGCCAGCCTGGTCCACAGAGCGAGATCCAGGAAAGGCACAAAGCTACACAGAGAAACCTTGTCTCGAGAAAAAAAAAAAAAAAAAAAAAAAAAACAAAAACCCAAAAAACTAGGAAACCTTAGAAAGTTATAAGAAAAGTCAAGTAAGTTCTATAAATATAGCTCAGTGGTAGAGTGTTTGACTGCCATGCCCAAGACCCTGCGTTCAACCCATATAACTTAAATACACATACAGATGCCATTCATTATAACAGAAAAATATTCACATTTAGTTTATAGTCCTGAAAAACATCTTTTCTTTCTTTTTTTTAATAGAAGTAAAAGTATAAGGTTTGTTCTATTTTCAGAAAGCATTCTCAACAAACACAAAGCATGAGCACAGATGAGCACTGCATTTGCAAGGGTAACTCACCAGAATTTCTCCCTAACTAGAAACTAGTGGAACAAGTACTGAAAAGAGGGCCGAGATAGGATTACCTTCCAGTCCCAGAGGCGGCAAGTGTCGTGGTGCTGGCACAGAGTGGTAGACAAGGAAGCAGGCCAACATGGTTAGCTGAGATTTCTCAACAGGCTGCCCACTGAGGTAGGCATGCACACACACATCACCTCCAGCTGTGAGAGGACACAAAAGGAGTTGAACGGACCAAGAAGAGAGAAATGGGAATGATTATTTGTATTACTTTTTCAAAAGTGCATACTTAGCCCTTGGCACAAACCAGGCAGTGTTGCACAGGTACAGATGCCAGGGTGGCCTAATATTGGCCTGTTTAGAGTGCTGACAAGGTGAGAAAATATACACAGATACATGTGATTCCGGGAAAACAAACACCCACTGGCACATCTTTTCCTGCAGTGTAATATTCAGGGAGAATGCCTTCAGCCCAGGACCAGACTCTGTTTACTCTTGGCAGGAGATGATCGAATTCCAATGCCTATCACAGTGCTTCTGAAACAGTCTGACTCAGCCTGGAGTTTCTGGAGTGCAAGCACGAAAGCACGTTTGTAACAAGATGCGGGCACTGCTGCTGCTCGGGGCCATGCCTTGAGAATCACTGGTTTAAGGCAACCACAGCAAGTCTGTCCTCAGGCAGTGACCACTGAGGACAAGTGACCCAAGCCATTCAGTAAAGGCATTCTCTGCAACAGGGAGGGGTGGATTGAGGAATGGGATGAGATGCAGCTTGGGTCAGCTTGGGAGATGGTCAATGCCACGTTTGCTTCTGGGACAGGAATGACCCTATTTTCATACCAAGGTTCCTAAAAGCAACTCCCTTCTCTGAGCATCATGAAAATCTGAAGGAAAGGAATTGCTGGTTGTTTAGTACAAAGAGATAATGTGACCACACACAGCATAGCAAACAGAACTTCAGGTAAAAGGTTAAGCCCCAACAATTTAAGAGTCTCTTAAAGCTGTCTTAACTGTGTGCTTCTAGTAATACAAGCTTACTGCTAGCTTCGTTATTTAAACCAAATTCAGTTCAGTCTTCTGCTACAGACATAAAACATTTGAAGCAAAAAGAAAATTTGAGAAAACAAATAAGAGACATAAAGGTGTCTGGAAAACTGAATTCACCAACTGCCCTAAAGAGCAACAAGACCAACCAGGTACTGAGCTAAGAATGGGCTGTCACTGCCAAAATTTTCCACTCTAAGACGTTTGCCATCAGAGAATTTGCCAAGACTTCATGACATACTTCCCAATAACACTAACAAAGGCAATCTACAGGTGTTGTAATACCAAACTCAATGGAAAGAAAACATTGACACCTATTATATAGCATTTTCACAAAAAAAATGGTGATTAAAATGCCTGTCACAAACATTTCAGAGCTACACAGAAGCATCTGGTAAATATACGGGCAGTGTTGGCACAGCTGCTTCCTTCAGTCACTCCCCATAAGTTGCTTCACAGTCTGAGTGTTTGTCAGAAACTTATTTCCCAGTGTCCAGCAGGACAGCTTAAATAAGGAAGCACAGTTATTACTAGGACTAGGGTTGGCATGTACTCAAAGCAGGTCACTGTCAGCTATTTGCTGCGAAGATTTGAATGAAACGAAAGGAATATAAAAATCCAAGAACTGACTGCAGAAAGTCAACTTCAGGTACAAGTACACTGTCAACTGTATTCCCATAGTCATGATACTCAGGTGAGTCAACATCACTTCTGGAGTTAAGAGTAACTTGACAGTTTCCTTCTTTCTGAAGTCAGTACTTCTCCTGGCAGAGCCATGACCACAGTATCTCACTGACTCATTCAATAAGCCCATTCCTAAAGCAGGTGTATTTTTTAAAGACATAACCAGACTTGAACTCATCAAACTAGAAACAATCAAGCCACAGATTGTGCCCAGGTTTACCTTGTTTGCCAGTGAGAACTGTTAGAATGGAAGAGTCTCAGTTAAGTGTATCCTAAAAGCACAAGTGCATGGTGCCACCATACCTTGCAGCCACTGGTCCAGGGTGGCATCGATAGTGCACTTCACCACAGGCAGGAACTCAGAGTTCATGAAGAGCCCTCGCTTAGGTTGGTTCTGCTGCCTTTCCTGGTGGCTTCGTGAACTGAAAAACTCTAATATCAACTTTATCTGCCAAAGATCAGATGTGTCTGACATGTCTCTCTTTTTAAGACTTCTTATAGCCTGTGTGAGGAACAGAGAGAACGGTCTGTTTACCAAACGGTAAGATGTTCCAATCATGTCATTTCCAGGGTTGCATTCTATGGCATGTTTCAAATATGGCTGACAGGATCAACACGAGGCTATGGAGATCCGTGGGTGCTGAGATCCACTTGACCACACTAAGGAGCCCTCCCTGGTGTGGCTCACTTTCTTCATCACGAGGGCAACTTCCAAGTAAAAGGAACAAAGGTCAAGTTCATTCTTGACTCATAATGGAGATGCACTGGTGTATTAATCTCTGGGGAAGAGGCTGCGTACAATGGCACAGCAGGGAGGAGACGGGAATCCCAGTGTGGCAGGGCTAACTACTGATCTTAAGAATTCCCTCTAAAGGTACCAAGGCTACAGCACCCAGAGGAGACATTCTTCCGTGGAGACTGTTCCAGATGGTGGAGGGGTGAGGGTTCCCAGAGTTTTTAAAAGGAAGAGAGCATTTAACTAGCAACAAGAAGCACCGCCTAGCTACTGTGCCAAGAGAGGCAGCAAGCAGAGGACCAGCACAGTGCCACAGTCATTCTCTGCAACCGACAGCAGACGGACCCCATACGGGAGCAGTGTTCTGGGCCCCGGGCTTCTGCTAGAATGTGGAACTCTACTTCACACACACACACACACACACACACACACACACACACACACACACACACGGCGATTTTCATGTTAGGGAACTCTCTCCTGCCTATATGCTTTTCAGCTATCCAGAAGATTATTTTGACTATCAAAGATTAGGTCTCTGGCATGAGACAGAGTCCCAACTGCTAACCTATAAACTCTCCATATTTACTGAGCACTTTTAAAACTACAGGTTCTGGATGCTGCCCCTCCCCCACCCCCACTCCAACTAAGCAGGTGTGGAGCAGGATTGGAAGATCTGTATTTGAAGACTCCCCACGTAAATTTTAGCAATTTAGAAACTACTGGCTTAGCTTACCTGCAAATTAAGGTCTGAAAAACTCTGAGACTATGAGAAAGCTGTATTAACAACAACCCTGATGAGGTCAATGCTTTAGGAAATCTCTCAGGCATTATGTTCTACAGGTCCCTGTTAGGCACTTACAAAATAGCAAGAGAATCAAAATGGATACCATATACCTAAATCACCAATTCCTGGTGCTGAAACTTCCTGCAGACTTGGTCAAGGAGTGGGATTTCACATCCCAGCAATCACTGGGGCACATATGGCTCAGCTACTGCTCATTTGTGGCCTTCCTATGAAGCAGACTTCCAGAAAGGAGGCAAGAGATGACCCAAGAATGCTAGAGCAAGAGAGGGAAAGATCTCTTCTTCCCCAAGCCCGAAGAAGACGGACAGGGGCATGAACTCCTAAGAGAAAGGCAGCCTTCCAGACAGCACTTCTCCTAGCACCAGGGAAACAGCAGAGAGCTGTCAACTGGGAGTGGTTCCCTGATAGGATGTCTAAAAACAAACAGGAAACTAAAAACTGAACCCATAGGAACACTGTGAAGTAGGTCATTTGAAACACAGGATCAATCGCACTAGAACACAGTCAACTTTGAATCATACCTGATCCATTGCTATGTAGGCAGGCAACATCTCTGGGGTCTCCTGAGTAACACACTCATAGAGTATTGAAGAAAAGAGGTCCAGAATCTCCTGTTTCTGTGGAAAAAACAAGCACCTTATAGCACATCAAAGCATGTTCCAAAATCAACTCTAGAAACAACTGTGTAACAGCTACAATGCCTATTCTGAAGCTCCATGGCAAAGAGTGAAAAACGGTTCATCTCCATAAAAAGCCACAGTCCCTGCAGTGTTACAACTGCAATCAAAACCCAAAAAAGGATGGTAGGTAGCAGCACATGATCTGACCATGATCAATCTAGGGTTACGGAACAAACAAAACAGGCTGCGAGAACACCAGAGACGCCTTCAGTCTGCTGGCAAGAGTGGGATACAGAAAGGCAGCACGGACCGACGGAGATGCAGGGATAACAGCACCAGGTGAGGAAAGGGTTCTCAGACACACTTCAGCAGTGGGGGCTGGGAGAGAGGAAGGCGTGCTGGGGGCAAGGCAGGCACAGCTTTATCAGAGCTGTCCCTCCGGCCTTGAATGTGTGCATACCCTCGTCCTTCTAGCTGTGTGGACTGGGTGTGTGACGGCCGAGTGGCAGTCTCCTCATCTGTAACCCAATGATGACACACCTGTACCCTGGGTTAGAACTCTGAGACATGTGTGGAAAGTCCTCAGCACAGTGTGCACTGTGTAGGGAGGATGCAGCAAGTGAGAGGGAAAGTTATTGCATCTAAACATCCTACTTTAGAAGGAAGAGGCCACATCTGAGAGCGGCTGGGAGTTTCCCCTTGACCACAAACACTTTTAGACAACAGGCTTCCACACCGAATCGTCCCATTGCTTCCTATATACTCTTCCCTTTCTAAATAATTTGCTGAACAAAGGTCACTAGACGTGTGAAATTCTCAAGAGAACAGTTGTGTGACAAAGAGCAAGAAAAGTTAATACAAAAAGGAGACAAAACCACTGAAAGTTTACAAAACCAAGAAAGGTGCTAAACACTGAGAACAAATTTTCAAGAATGGACACAAGAAATGTCACCCATCAAAGCTGGTACCTTAGCTTTGTAACCTTTTTCTTCTATTAGGGTAGAAAGCTACTAAATGTTTTTGTGACAATCTCTATTTTCCAAGCAAAAACATCTAACAATGTGAAGAATGTCATCAGTCTCAAAGGTAGATGGTAATATTGCAGGTGACTTTGGTTGTCTATTGATGGAACTAATAAAGTCTTATCCTGAGGCCCAGCAAACCATATAATACTTACTTGACCCATGTTCATAGACGGTTTACAGAAATATTCAGCAAAGGACAGAAGTGCTGGGTCAGAAGTAAAAGATGAAATTGTTTCTGGCTAAAAAAGAAAAACAAACCACACTTGAAGTGAGATAACCAACTTTTACCTCTCTTTCTGCTCATAATGTAAGGCCTAATATCTCTAGCCCCTCTTTTCACACTGTCCCAAAAGACAAAACAAGCTAGAGCTCTGTTACCCTCTTCTGTTAGGAAATTGCAAGAAGCTTTTGCATAAGTTAATATGAAGTGTTGATCTACCTGTGGGGGGCCGACCCCACCTATTCCCCCAGGGTACTCTGAGGAGTGAGGAATAAGAGATTTAGAGAGGAGAGAGACAGACAGAAAACACAGGATAGCCTCGGGAGGGCCTAAATCCTAATCCACCAGCCCCTTCTGTCTCTCCTAAAGGGCTTTTTAAAGGAATGCCAAGGGGTGGAGCAAAGGACCTCCCCCAGCACAGCCAAGTGCAGACCCTTCCAAACACCTAGTAACCTTGCATGCAATCCATCCCCTTATGCAGCCCTGCTGGGTAAAGCAAGCTCAGATCTCACTAGGAAACCTCTGTGGGCTCCCACACCTTTCTTATAAGCCACCCGCTTTTAAAAGGCTTTCTTCCCTATGTCCAACTAAAAAGCCTGCTTATAAGTACAAGTACTTAGGGGCTCACAGAGACTGAGCCAACAACCAGGGAGCCTGCATGGGTCTGACCTAGGCCCTCTGCATAGTTACAGTTGTGTGGCTTGGTCCTCTTGTGGGACTCCTAACAGTGGGAGCAGGGGCTGTCTCTGACTCTTTTGCTGGCTTTTGGGAACTCATTCCTCATACTTGGTTGCCTTGTCCAGACTTAATATGAGGAGAGGTTCTTAGTCTTACTGCAACTTGATATGCCATATTTTGTTGATATCCATGGGAGGCCTGCCTTTTTCTGAACAGAAAAGGAAGAGTGGATTGGGGGATGAGGACAGAGGGGTGATGGGGGAAGGGACTAGGAGGAGAGGAGAGGAGGGAGGGGAAACTGTGGTAGGATGTAAAATAAATTAATTTTTTTTAAGAAGTACAAGTACTATGGAAGGGTAAGAAAAGAGGAGTCTCACTCAAGTAGGCCACCTCAAAAGGACAATCACTATGATCCTTCACATATGAGGTCCTTAGAGGAACTAGAATCACACAGACAAAAAGGGCTAGCAGAGGAGTTAGTGTTAATAGGGAAAGCTTAGGTCTGCAAATTGTAATTATTCTAGTGATGGCTACATGTCAACATTGTATCTATTATCGTTCAAAAGCATTTCACATCTAAAAACAGCTCAGGCACTAATTTCATGTTTTGTGTATTTTACTACAATTTAAAAAATTAGTAGGAAAAATCCTCAGTCTACAATTTAATGTTCAAGACTGAAAATGGAGTATTTCCAATTTAGATTCCTATTATATTTCTAAACTCCTAGCAGGCAGGACACTGAGCTAACTTTTAATTTTTATATACTTTCAATAGTCAAAACTAAGGTATAATTTATCTATTTTTCCTATAAATTGGATTAGCTTTTCATATAGGCTCTAATTTAAAAAAAAAAAGAAAGAAAAGAAATAGTGCTGGGGGAAAGAGGAGGGAGGACAGGGGCATCTGTGGTTGGTAAGTAAAATGAACAGAAGTTTCTTAATAATAAAAAAAGAAATAGTGCTAACTTAAGCTTAAGAACAAAAACAAACAGAAAACCTTCAAAATATTCCAGAGATAATCTTTTGCTTGCTGCCAAGAACAGCACACTGACATCAAAGCTGGAAATTTCAGAGCTTTACAACCTGGTAACTATGAGAAAGGCTCAAGGTCAACTGACTGATCAAATGTAAGCTGAATTATAATAATCTGTTAGCTCCTTCCTCGGGGATAAAGAGCCAAGTTCTGTGTCTGCCCCTTGGCTGCTGAGGGGACACATCCTTGCTATGTGGGTCCCAAGTACTCTGAGGATCCTCAGCAAACATCCGCCCACAAAACTCTTAAAAACTAAGATTAGGGGTTGAGGATTTAGCTCAGTGGTACAGCGCTTGCCTAGCAAGTGCAAGGCCCTGGGTTCAGTCCTCAGCTCTGGAAAAAACAAAACAAAAAAGCTAAGATTAATTTCCCAAGTTTAATGTGAGACTACAGAACACATTTCTAATGATGGAAATGAATTCTAGAACACAGAATATATACTGACCCCTCCACAGTAATGAATTTTAACTCATACTTTTATTTTAACTATTTCATTTTAAACACTACTGTACTAGTAGCTGACTACTATGAAATAAATTAAAAAATCAAGATTCAAACTGTATCATTTCATTTTCATGAAGATTAAAGAAACAAATGATGGTTTAAAAATGGAAGTTTCCCCCAATGCAATATAGCCAAGTATGGTGGTATATGCCCATAACCTCAACACTCAGGAGACTAGGGCAAGGGAATCAAATGTGAGGCCAAGGCTGCCTTACAGCTAATGGGAGAACATTTAATCGCATGTATAAAGCCCTGGTTCAGTCTCTAGATAAAGGGTAAAGGTGAGCCAGGGAAAGGAGGTGCCAGCCTGATCAACACACTGAAACACTGCCAAAAGAAAGGGGGGTGGGTGAGAAAAAAGTGCTAACTTGCAAAATTCTTCCTCTATTTGAGGAAGTAGTAAGTAAAATAATTAAACCAAATACTGCTTGTAGTATGGAGGTTCATCATAGGTGGCATTAAATACAAGTCTTCCACAGAATATTAGCAGGATGTCCCATTTTATTATGGGTGTCACAAAAGAAAGCAGTGGAAACCATGGCCGATTGATTAGGTTTTTGGTTTTTTTTGTTTTTGTTTTTCGAGACAGGGTTTCTCTGTGTAGCTTTGCACCTTTCCTGGAACTCACTCTGTAGCCCAGGCTGGCCTCAAACTCACAGAGATCCTTCTGCCTCTGCCTCCCGAGTGCTGGGATTAAAGGCGTGCGCCATCATCGCCCAGCCAATTAGGTTTTACAATCTGCAGCAATAAAAGAACATGGTTACACTACCTTGAAAGACCGGGCTTCTGAGTTCCTGTTAGAAACAGTCTGCGCCAACAAACTCTGCCACCCCATTGGATCTTCTTTGTAGGACAGCTGGCCTGCCCTGAGCTTTACATATAAAACTCCATCCTTAGAAAGAATGGACCTGAAAGAAAAACAAAACAAAACAAAAAACAGAAAGATGACTTTACAGGAGGTTTGACTGGTAGGTATCTGCTGAAGTCAGTGCTTTCCAGAGCCACTTTTAGAGAGGAGGAAGTCTGCTCCACTCTCTGGTAGGATCATTTACTACACACAAAATGAACTCGTGCACATAAGTGAGGATGCACCTCCACTCTGCTGTGGTCCTGAGATTCTGGGATTGTACCTGCTCAACACTGAGCTTCTCAGGGATCTCACCTCAAACTGCTGGTTCCTACGTCCCTAGAAATACGTCTGAGACACTGCAAATACTAAAGATCTAGTAATTGGTTTGCAGTAGAAAATACTAATTAACCTAAGAGAATAAATAGAAATTAGTTACTAGAGAATAAGATAATATAATTGCAACTATGAAACTTTTTATGGATTTAAATAAATTACCCACTTCCCAAGGTATAAATTAAAATGCTAAAATAATTACTTGCACATAACTTATTCTACCTGAAAGCAGTCTACCACAACCTTATGTTAGTTGTAACAAGACAACAGTAAAAGAGAGCAACAGAAGATGTCTGACAAGCGTCGGTAGTTATAAAAAGTCCCCTTTAAACCAAATCCTACTGCACCCGCAGAAAACCCTGTCACTGTCTAAAGCTAAGTCAGTTCTAGTTTCTCAATGAACACATGTGAACATTACAGTTTGACTTTCAAATTAAAACTTTTACATTTTAAAACAAATCCTGCTTCAAAGACATAGACCACACTGTTCAACATACTTTATATGTGCTTGGATGAGATCAAAGAATGGCAAACAAGTCGCAGACACTACTCCAGAGTCTCCCCTCCCTGTAGACGTCTATGCACTGCTGGAAAGGCATGAGTAAGAATTCAGCATACTTACTTCAAGTGCTGTTCTCCCTTGCTTAAATCTATGAGCAGTTCCCAGTATCTTGGCCCTTTAACTTTCATCTGCAGGGAAAATGTAAACACAGTCACTCAAAGCTGGCAAACTGAACATGCTTCTTAGAGGAAATAGTGACTTGGCTCCAATGAGCCACCGATAGGATATTAAGATCCAATTGCTTGCAAAAAAGGCAGGTGAATCGTGTTCTGAAAGGACATAGACTATTAGTAAAGACCACTAAGACAACACCTCTATCCTTCCTAAATATTCCTCCAGCTGTTGCTGCTTTCCTGTTTTCTTAAATGGGGAAGGGAGGGGACTTTATTGCTATGCAATTCTGTTTCAATTTACCCCCTAGATAGACCACCCAAGTCACGCCAACTTACCTGCTTTAAGAGATGAAGTTCTGGAAGAAGGGTTGGAGCCATCAGTTCTTCTTTGGTCTGTTCATACCACTGAGTGCCCTTTACAAAAGTAAAACACAGCCAGCGTGGGTCAAATGTCCCTCTGTGCCTTCCCCTTGCTCATGGACTGCACATTACTATGGAACAGCACCACCTCTCTGGGGTGGTTTGAACGAAAATGGACTCCAGAGGGAGTGGCACCATTAGGAGGTGTGGCCTTGTTGAAGAAAGTGTGTCACTGTGGGGGTGGGCTTTGAAAGTCTCCTTTGCTCAAGCCACACTAGTGTGATAAACAGTTCACTTCCGGTTGCCTACAGATCAAGATGTAGAACTCTCAGCTCCTTCTCCAGCACCATGTCTGCCTCACTGTTGCCATGTCCTGCCATGATAATGGACTAAACCTCTGAAACTGCAAGGCATCCCAGTGAAATGTCTTCCTTGGTAACAACTGCGGTGGCCATGGTGTTACTTCACAGCAATAGGAACCCTAAGACTCCCTCTGATAGTCTTTTTGCTTGGCAGTGCTAAACTAAGCCCACAGTCTGGTGCACGCCAAGCAAGCATTCTGGGGCTGATCTACAGCTACAGCCTTAATACTCAAATCTCTAAAGACTCAAGCCTAAACTCTTTACAGAGCATTTATCACCATCACCATCTTGGAGGACTGCCCTTCACTGGGCAGCTTCCACAGCATGGGTTTATACACATGTTGAGAAGAAGCTCCATTTCTCAGACCAAACTCTTCAGCAGGATAAGAGCACTCTACCATACCACATACCCCTTCAATTATCACACTGTTATCACTGCACCCGCACCTAGCCATTCATTTCCTTCAGGAATATGACATCATCACCTCACTTTCACATCTCCTAAGTGGAGCACATTTTAACAAGCAGTATTTACTGATTTGGTACTGACTACATCATTTGTAATCTATGTATGCATGCCAATGAAAGATCACTCAAATACATAATTTAGGGATTTCAAATGTTCAGCAAAACCACACTTTAAGAATCATTCTAGGGGCTGGAGAGATGGCTCAGAGGTTAAGAGCACAGATTGCTCTTCCAGAGGACCTGAGTTCAATTCCCAGCAACCACATGGTGGCTTACAACCATCTGCAATGAGATCTGGTGCCCTCTTCTGGCCTGCAGTCATACATGCTGCATACATAATAAATAAATCTGAAAAAAAAAAAATCATTCTAACCCAACTGACTTTGCAGAACAATTTAACAATAAGTTACTGGGAACATTTCCCAGTGATCAGCTGTAAAGACAAAGGGACAGCTGGAGATGCCAAAAATCACCCCAATATAAGAGCGAGCCTGAATGGCCTGGCAGTGAGCAGCAACTTGGGAGGGAGGCTTCATTTTCTATGACTGTTCAACCTGCATCATCACCTTCTGCTACAATGCTTTGAAAATACTCTAGCCTATAAAGATGACCGGAAGAGTTACCTTGTAAGTAACTTCTATAAGGGCATAGCAGGGTGTGTTGGTATCCACATCCACAGGTACCAGGAGCCTTGGTTCTGCAGCTAGCACATAGAGGTGCCGAAGGGCCTGGAGATGATACCTGTGCACAGAAAACAGAGAAGTGACAAGATCAGGAGACTGACAATCACTGTTGCTGACAGGCTACAAGAAGCTGGGGCGATAAATACCTTCCTATAAAGAATCTGAAATATTCAACTAAAAGTACAGAGAAATTCTAGTTAAAAAATTTTTATTACACTTAGTGTATGTATGCACATAGGATTACATGTATGCAGAGGTCAGAGGACAACTGAGAGTTCTCTCCTCCCACCATTTGGGTACAGAGGATTGAACTCAGGCCATCGTCAGGCTTGGTGGCAAGCACCTTTACCTACTGAGCCATCTTGCAGCCCCAAAGGAGACAGAGAAATTCCAAGAAACTACTTATGTAATATTTGGTCCAAGAATTCTTTGTCTGAGTTCACAGGTAAAAAGTTTAATCAAAGAAAGTAAAACATGTCTTAACAGGAAAATATTTATTAACGATGGCCTGAACACTGATTTAAAACAACAGTTCCATTCAACCATTCTTGGCTGCTCCACACAAGACATCTCTTGTCACCTTTCTCAGGGATATGCTGCAGTTGTTTTCTTCGGGGTGGATAGGGAAGAAAGGACACCAGTCAGTTCTCCTCAGGGAGCAAAGCTCTCTCTCTATGTCTGCATCCTTGCATACAAACAATCACACACACCACTGAAATACATAGCAAGACAGTGATGGGTGAGAGTAGCCATGTGTTTGTAGGTCTGCTTTTGAATCCTCACTTTAAAAATTTTAACTTTACAATTTGTATTTTAAATGTAAACACAAATGCTTAATTTTTAGAAACCATTCAAGAGTAACGAAATGAGATTACAATAAAGAAAAAAGATAGACCAGGGCTGAAGAGATGACTCAGTGGGGTGGATCCCAGAACTAACATAATCCTGGTGCAGAGGCATACAGCTGTAACTTCCCGGTGCTAGGAAACTGAAGACAAGTGGATCCTGGGACTCTAGGGGCTCGGTGGCCAGCCAGTTAAGCTCTATATTCAGTAGGAACCCTATCTCAAAAAGTAAAATGGAGAGTGACAGATGAAAATAATACCCAATGTCAATCTCTGGCCTCCACATACACATATAGGACACACACAAAAACTAGCAATTAAAAAAAAAAAAAAAAAAAACAGCCTCCCTTCTTCTCACTCAAATCTATTCACTACTATAAGTGTATCAAACATAAAACTGAAAAGGGGAAAAAATCCTAGCTATTAGTTATATTTAAAAAGGGAGGGCAGTATTAGATATTGAATCCTGGGCCTTCCACATGCTAAGCAAGCACCCTGCCACTATGTTACACCCCCAGACTTACATAAAGTTTCTTGATTTTTATCATCAAATTGCCTTAAGATAGGTGTGATGGTACATGCCTATAATCCCAAAATGCAGGAAGCTGAAGTAGAAGATCACAAGTTCAAAGTCAACCAGGGTCATATAGCTAGTTCCATGCAAACTCTGAATATACAATAAGACCTTGTCTCAAAGAAAGGGATGGAGGGAGAAATTTCAACTAATCACATGACTGGCATTCCACTGTAATCACCTAGTAACTGAATTTAACAAGTCACCAAACCATTTTAAATGACAGGATGGAGGCCACATGTCAGAGCTGTATGTAGAAAGTTAACAATGTTCTTATGCTCCACCTAGCAGCTTGGATTTCAGATCAGGCTACTTTTGCAAAGCAGCCTTTGTCTGTCATTGGTCATACACAACACTGTAGATGGCAGTGACGGCTGAAGTGATTTCAAGGGCTCCTGACCCCTCACTACCAGACAAAGAATGCTGTTGACTCTTTGAGCAGACAACAGAGGGTGCCATCAATTAAGTACAGTGCCAACTGCCTACAATGTCATTTATTTATTCATCCATTCAAGATCTATTTGTTTATTTAAGGTTTATTTATTTATTATGTACAGTGTTCTGCCTGCATATATGCCTGCACACCAGAACTCATCATAGATGGTTGTGAGCCACCATGTGATTGCTAGGAACTGAATTCAGAGCCTCTGGAAGAGCTACTGGTGCTCTTAAGCTCTGAGCCATCTCTCCAGCCCTACAATATCATTTATAAGGAACTGTTTTCTTTCCCAATGCACAAAAGAGGTCCCTTATCCTGAACACGTTCTAGAAGAATGATTAGTAATTCTTTGTGCTTTACAAGCTCTCTAAATGCTCTGTACTGCTTACTTTATGACTTCTGGGGCTACTGCTTCCTGTCACTTCTAAATTGTCTGTTTCATTTTTTTATAGGTCTCTATTTTTGTCTCTTTGATGTCATTTACACAAAACTGCTCAGCTACTGTGTTAAAGAAGGAATTCACATTGCCACTAAATCAGATTAAGTTTTTTCTTGGAATTAAATAATCTTAAATACATATATAAGTAAATACCTATATTATATACTTATGTTATATATGTATGTGTGTATATATACTTCCCTTGGCTACTAAAGTTTGTATGGCAAATTTGTACCTAGAGAAAACTCTATCTGGCCTACATATGGGTTCACAACAATTTCACAGATGTGAGAATGATCAGGTATCAGATGTCCAGAATTTTCTTCTAGTTTAATACTTTGAAAGAGATGCTTAAAAGATTTAGTCAAGAAGGTAAGTTCAAAAACAAAGCAACAGTCCATGAAAGCAAAGCAAACTGATTACCATTAGAGAACTCAGGAAACAGTGCTAAGCAATGCAGAGGACTCACCGGTTGTCAGTGCTGTGGGCTGGGAAATGTGGGTAAAGAGCACAGAGAAGAGCAGCAATGGACGAGTTGGATGTGCTCAAAGAGTACCTGCAGAGCAAATTCAGTGGGGACAGACATTAATTTCCCTGCTCTCCTCTACAAGGCATTCTTGAATCAGAAAAGTGGGGTTCTGTAACAAGGTATACTGGTGAGGTGCCATGATAAACAAAGTGGATCATCTTTGGTATGGACACATCTCTTTACAGTTAATCCCTGCATCATTTCCAGAATGAACATTATTCAAACAAAAGCAACATTCTACAAATGTTAAAATTCAACCCAGGGATTAAATAAGCAAGGTTTATCCTATAACAGCAGAGTAAGGACAATGAAGTACTTTATCATTTTGGTAAATCAAAATTCAAAGATGAATATTCAGATATTAACACTAGAAACTTGGGGATTAAACATAACAGTGCAGGCTGTTATAAGTATAAATCTTCCAGAAAACATGATGGTTTAAAAACAGAATAACAGTTAACATTCCTTTACTCATTCTTGTTGGCTCTTTAATGTTTATTGTTGTTGCAAAAATTCAAAGGTCGGCCGGGCGGTGGTGGCTCACGCCTTTAATCCCAGCACTTGGGAGGCAGAGGCAGGCGGATCTCTGTGAGTTCGAGGCCAGCCTGGGCTACCAAGTGAGTTCCAGGAAAGGCGCAAAGCTACATAGAGAAACCCTGTCTCGAAAAACCAAAAAAAAAAAATCAAAGGTCGGGCCCTGTACAAGACAGGGAAGTACTTTATGCCTGAGCTATAGCCCTAGCCTTTAAGAATTCATAATTCCTAATTACTAAAAAGAAGCAATATTCACAAAACATATAAAGAAAATGCACCTCTTCCCCATAATCTCTAATTTTTAAATCTTTATTTTTTTTATACTTCTAGAGAGGTGAAAATAAGCCTACATAACTCAGAAATTAGAACAGCTGGCTAAGGTCACAGACATCAGATAAATAAGTGAAGTCACAGATAAAAGAAAGGATGGCAAGCTCTCTGCAACTGGAGTAGAGTCAATGCAGTTCTAATTAATGTTTTATCAGGTTATTTACTATGGAAAATGACAAATTCCAACATTTATATGAAAAAGGCCAACAACAGAAAAATGTTCTATTAAAACTAAAAAAAAAACCAGATCACTTTTACAGATCTCTCTCATGAGCTCTTTTTATTAAGGAACAAACAAAATAAAACATATTCATTACCTTCCTCCTCCCAAAAAGAGAAGGCCCAGGGCCATGTGGTGGGCCAAGTGGAAACCATAGTTCATCTCTCCACCCGTCTTCATGTGCAGGAAGCGACAGAGTTGCAACACCTTCAGGTTCCCAGAGCCAGCCATCACCATGGCAAGAGACAGGAGCACCACACTCAGGCAGGTTTCGAGGTTGTAAGGCCCCGTCTGGTGACACAAAAACATGACTCTATGTTAGCTGTAATTATGTTTCTTAATTACCAAAATATCTGACATTGGAAGATTACAGATGTTTGTAACTTTAAAACTGAATCTATAAAAATGAATACTCTGATTATGAAATACAAATTCAATGTAAAGAGTTTAAAAATAGAGCATCATCAAGTAAATAACAATGCTCCAACCACCTAGAACTGACATTATCCCTGTAGACATCATTCTCTCAGAAAGTCTCCCCATACATACATATATACTTATAGACGAAAATCAGACAGCACTACACGTTAACTCTCCTAGTAACTTATAAGCAATTTACACACACACACACACACACACACACACACACACACACACACACACCCTATACATCATGATGTTGCTACTTCCAATGTGTAAGAGCATGTGGATATGCCATAACTTAGTGAAATACTTCAGGAATTTCTGATATTCCTAACTTTTTCACATTATAAAAATGACTGCAAAGGTCTGTGTTGTTAACCAGGAAATAAAATCTTGTAGTCTCCTTGTTATCAGAAAAATAATGTCTTAAGAGCAACTAAGTTTTTTTTATAAAGGAAACTTTTGGTATTCAGTGACATGACAAAATATGAAGTATGACAATCTACAAATATTATACCTCTCTTATTTACTCTCTTGTCACAGAATTAGAAATACACGCATCCTCCCAGGCTAATCATAGTCTCAAAGGTAGCCATATTCTCACCTAATTTATTATCTTAAAACCAAAACACAAAGATGAGCAGTGCTTCAAATCTTTTCAATTAAATAGCAAAAGTATTTGATAACCTATGAGTTTCTGGCTTACATATGAATTTTCTTTGTTTACTTTATTCCCAAATAGGGGAAAGAAAAAAAAATAGACTTACTACAGAAGCATTGGGTGCAGATAAATAATTCATAAAATCTTTTGCAAATTTATGCTGGAAAAAAAAAGAAAAATCCAAAGTTAAAAGTGGCATCTTAAGGCTTTACTGGTAAACCAGAAGGAACACTCAGAGCACAGCAGCACGAGCCAAGCTAGTTCTCACCAAACAGTTAAATGCCGATAAGTTTTCTGAGCCAGCAAATCGAAAACCCAGAGACAAGCAGGCTCCTGCAATGATGTAGACGTGTGCTTGCCTGAAAACAGATTACAGAAAACATGTTGTTGTTACTGTCCTGTAAAATCCATTATCACCTATCCTCTTGGGATAAAAATAAAAAACTCATCTTCTCCAAACCAATTTTTAGCCTTCTGAGAATGCTGAAGAAAGCCCCCTAACCAATCATCAGATTTCTGTGGATTTTTGCAGATTATGTGACCCTTACTGATATAACATTCTTTCATATACTACAAAGGACAATTTTAAAAAGCTCCCCCCCCCCCCCGCCCCCGACCCCTTCATGGAAAGAATGAAAAAGGAGAAAATACAACTAAATTTCCATTTTTTTTTTCTTTTTTTGGAGACAGGTTCTCATATGTCCAAGGGTAGCCTTGAACTCACTTATATAGTTAAGGATGCCTGATGTCCTGTCTCTACCTCCTGAGCTTTATTTACACTTACACACACACACACACACAATCTGTGGATATCATATAAATAATGATTACAAACATAAGGGATTCAGAATTACTCAAATCAGGTGACGGATAGTTCTCCTATGTAAGTAAACTGATCTGTCAGGTCCTAACATAGTGAATAATGTATTACATTACTTACGACAAGGTTTCCAAATTCAAGTCCTCTGAACAAGGCAATTCAATTTCACTCAGAGAGATACTATTTTCTCTTATAATCTGTCAAGACAGAAAATAAAATCCAAAGTGAGTGATTTATATATACAGGGACAACTGTATATATACAGTTCATATATATTAGAACTCATCTATAACTTCCTATAGGAACAGGTTGTTTCATTTTGACAGTAGGCATGTCTAAGTTCCTTTGAATTACTTTTTAAAATTATTTGTGTATGTATTTATTTTATTTATTGTGTGTGGGCACATACAAACATGCCATGGTACATGTATAAAGGTCAGAGAACTTCTTGTAACCACAATTCTCCTAACATGCAGAGGTTCCTAGGATCAAACTCAGGTCACCAGGTTGGACAGCAAGAGCCTTTACTGACTCACTGAGCCATGTCTCTGGGCCTCCTTTGGGTCTTTAACAGAACATGTGCACTGGAGCTTGGGCATGGCTCCAAAGCCAACTCTAAGGCCACACCCAAGTTGCCTGAGAGCTCTGTGATTCATCTACACATGAACATGATGGAAGGTAATCCACTGACAACTCTTAGAATTGGCACGCTGTATACAGAAGTCTTTTGTGTTAGCTACAGCCATGGTCACAACACCACACTTGATCATCAACTAAAAAAGCATCACTAAGAATATGAGTTGTAAGTAACTGCAATGAAAAGCCCTCTAGAATCTGGGCTTTTGTCATCATCCTATGGTCTCTAAGTTATAAAAAATAAAAATCAAAAATCAAAACAGGAGAGATCAAAGAGAAGGAGAGAGATAATCACTTGCAAGCAAGTAAAGGTGTACAGGAAATACAAAAACATTACCAAACCTCAGGTGGAGTATGGAGTGTGCCTGTGAGCCCAGCACTCAGGAGGCAAAACCAGGAGGATTCCAAGTATGAGGTCAGTCAGGTCCTAACAACCCTTCCTTCGGGGTGATTCTGCCCAATGCCCACAGAACACTAAATTTCAGCAACTGTGCATTACTTATTGCAAATCTTTACAGGAGCCTTTACATGATAGCCGGAAGCTGAAGCTGCCCAGGTGCCCAACAAGCAACAGAAAAGAAACTGGCATGATCACATGCAGAAAAACTTAAAGGATGGACTATTAACACACCCAGTAGTATCACACACCACGTTCGGTGGAAGGCTCACACAAAAGATATGTACTGTAGGTGACTTCATTAAAGGAAATTCATCAGTAAGATTAGCACACTGGGGAAAAAATAGAATGTTTGAGTATGGAAGGATACTGTTCAGAGCAGCAGCGTACTCGACACAGGTTTGTGTCCATAGGCACACCATTAGTCACATCTTATTAAACAGTACATTTAATTGTGTTCTATGATTCAGAAATTTTCACTCAGTAGAAAAAATGAAAACTGACATCTAGTTAATGATACATACACCGATATATTAGGGACAAGTCCCATTACTGTTTACAACTTGAAAATGTATTCAAAAATTATGCATAAAATAATGGGATGGGTAAGCCAACAGACATGCAATTAAACTAGCTTATACAGTAAAATGTTACCTATAGAATGTATCAGTAATATGGGAGTTCATATAAAGTCCATTCACATTTTAGTTTTAGAAGTGTTCTACTCAGGGTATGGATTGGAAACAATGCAGGACCCACACTGGCAACAGCTAGTTATAGTAATGCTTCTGAAGTCTTGTTACAAAGGAGACTGCTTGCTTTTAACTAATATACCCAGCTTTTTAGTATGTGAGCAATAAAAATGCAAATTTTATAACCAGAATCTTAAGATAAATGTATAATTAGAATAAAATATCAAGAGTGTTCCAGTTTAATTTTAAACAATACAATTTCAAAGCCTCTGAGGACAAAAGGCTGAGAGAGGTCTGTGGTCAATATACAATTTTTTTCCCTTTTTTTTTTTTAAACTTCTTTTCATGTGCATGTGCATCTGGTGTGCAGCATGTATACATTTAAGCTCGTTTGTGTATGTATGTGAGCCTGCGCCTGTATGTACATGGGTACAGAGACCTGAGGTTGATGCCAGGAATCTCCCTTGACCCTCTTCTGCCATATCCATCAAGGAAAGATCTCTTAATCAAACCCAGAGGTCACCAATATGTCTAGTCCCATCTCTACCTTCTCCCACCAGGATTTACATGGGATCTGGGGACACTAACATCACATCCACCCTAGCACTTCAAAAAGCACCACCACACGAGCAGAGTACTCACAGTAAGCTTAGTGGGAAGTCTCCATCACTACCCATCCCACCATGCCAGTCTATAACCTCTATCGGATAGCCTGAAGAGGTTCAGAGATAGCCTCAAGGTTCCAATAGATCTGGGAACTAAGGGCTCATGTGAAGAAATGTGACCACTAGCAGGACCAGGACACTACAGCCCATGACCACCCCTGCAAAGTGGGACCTGCCTGAAGGGGCAAGAGCTGGACATTCTAACTCTGGTCCTCTTGCTTCCAATGCAAGCACTTCAAATGCTGTGCCATCTCCACGGCCCTCAGAATATACTTTTAAAATGAAAGCTCCTCTGTCTTCAAAAGATACCCCCTAAAGATGAGCTGAAAAGACAGCTCAGCAGTTACAAGAATGCACTATTCTTCCAGAGGAACTGAGTTCAATTCACAGAACCACTATAAGCAGCTCAAAACTGCATGTAACTCCAGCTCCAGGAGGATCTGATGCTTCTTCAAGCATCACACTATGTGTGCGCATGCACACACTTAAAAACAGTAAAACAAATCTTTTAAAAAGAAGAAACCGTAAGGATAAATAATTGCCTTCCTAAGAAAAAAATATTCTATAGCACTTTGGAAAATCTTGCAAGAAATCACAATTTATGTTATTAAAGTTACAGTATTGGTTATTTGTACCTACCTGAGGAACATTGCTGTCAACCCACTTGGAATTTGGTAAAATATCATCCCACAAAATCAGGCACCGAGCAAGTGTCTTAAAAATGAATTACAGACAAAATTAATTAGACAAAGCTCACATAATTCCTAACAATTATAGCAGTAAATAGCTAAGGATTAGTTCCCAACTAAGGATTACTTTAAAAAACATGGACTATCGGGGGGAGGGGTGGGCGAGAGGGGGAGAACAGGGGATTCTGTGGCTATTATATTGAACTGAATGGTGTTGTAAAATAATAATAATAATAATAATAAAAAAAAAAAAAAACAACATAGACTATCAACTAAATATATAAAGATCTAGATCTTAAAAATAATTAAAATTCATTTCATTATCATCAAGGGTTTGGAAAAGGCTTTAAGTTGTTATGAAAGAAAACTCCAAAGGGAAAAGCCATAGCTTGGCTTATATATTGATTTAAAAGCTTCCATGTACTGGATCAAACATTAAAGAAATGCAGAACAATTTTAGACAGTACTAAACTGTTACTCTCATTACAACCTTAACAGTACTATTGCATCCTTAAAATACTAAAAAAATAACACAAGGTCCTGGTCATGTGCTGCCTTTTAGTAAGTTTTTTAATACAAATATAAGAAACATCATTTCAAGTATTTTCGATCAGGTTGGTCATCTTTCTTATCCTTCCTAGGTTCTATTTGGGAAACTTCAAAAGAACATTGCCAATCAGAAAAATGTGGCAAGTTAAAAGTAAAATCCTTTTGTGGAAAGGCATTTAGGTGTAATGCTAAACTTGAGGATCACAAAACATCCCCTTCATGTCAAGAAAGATGAAAATGACAAAGCACCGCACCCTAAGCAAGAGAAATTCTGGCTTCACAAAGTCCAGCAAATACATGGTATCAGGAGCTCGCAGCCAGTCGGCAATGGATCTGTTGGCAGAGGACATCAATGAAGATTACTGCTCAAGAAAGCCAGGTAATCAGAACCCAAAAGACATCAAATCATTTCTCCCCTCCAGCAAAGGTCTAGCTTTTCCATTAATGCTTCACACATGTTGGCATAACATTTATTTTTTTAGGACTCACTATTAAAATATAAGTTCCATGACAGTATTTTTAATTTTGTCTTGTTCAATGAAATATCTCCAGTATCAAGAAGACACTGACATAACATTTATCCAAACAGAAGGTTAATGATATCTGTTACCACTTCGTTAATTCTGCATAGAATTTTCCTAGTTGCAGGAACTTCGAATGTTATAGGGTTTCATGAATCTCAGAATATTTTTCAAATGAAAAGAAGGTGAGCTGGGGACATAACTCAGGACAGACTGGGAAAGCAGAAGGTTTAGTCATTAGAAAAGCTTCTAAACAAAGCAGAAACCATTTTTATAAATGGTAACCAAGTACCGAATAATGCTAAGTATTTCTGGCTTAAAAAGTACTCACAAAGATAAGCCAAATTACTGAAAGGAACTGAGCAGCTTTTTTTTTTTTTTTTCAAGATTCTACTTGAAAGTATCAGGAGGAAAAAAAAATCTAGCTTAAACAGATGGTCTTTATGGTCTTTTGATTTTTTTAATCATTATTTCTCTAAACAATACAGTATTAACAACCATTTATACGGTATGAATAAGTGTATCTCATATTGTAAGCTCAGATGATTTTAAGTACCAAGATGAAGTGTATATATTACACACAAATCCCATGCTTTTGTGGGTTCTAGTGTCTTTAGGGGTCCTGGGACCAATACCCTGAACACAATGAGTCGAGCATCCTGATAAACAGTATTACCAAAGCAAACACTACATAAAGTCTACTCAGTTCCTGATATCTGAGAGAGCAGACATCAGGCTGCTCTTGCACAGGGGAGATATACATGGGAAGACTGTACTGCTGAGGACAAAAAGGACGCCACATGTCATGCAAGGGGCAAGTGGGTGCTCATACCTGTTATTGGTTTTTAAGTAGATCATAGCCAAAGCCAGAGTAGCACCTGGACAAGTCACATCCACATTTATGGTATCTCCTTCCTGGTGAGAGAAGTTACTCGTGTAAGAACTCTGAATTCACCAGGCTGACACACCAACAGCACACTTAAAACTGTTGGCAGGAACCACTACTTTGAAGCTAGCCTCTTAGCCTTCTCAGCTTGTGGCATTCTGATCTCTAAGTCTGATTTGACTTACTTTGATTTGGTAACTTGGAGATTTATGTTTCTCCCTGTGCATTCCAGTCTGAAAACGTCTATGACCTCCAACCATGTACTGATACAGCTGCTCGGGCACATTGAGATCAGACATACCGATCAAATTGCTGCCATGCTGGAAAAATCAAGTAACTGAGATGAAAAGAAGTCTTACAGCAGTAAATTAGCAACACACACCCATAGTAAACAAAGGGACACACTTCAGAAGAGGGTATTTTAATCTTCATGTTCCTTCCAATTACAATAAAGATTTTACACATTAACTAATATCAAGCTATTAATTCTCAAAAATTATAATTTACACTCGGATCTACATACTTTCATTTCATAAAACACAGAGTCAAAGACAAATTACATTCAGAGTAAAGGAAAAGACCGAGTACATATTAAAAATCTGACCTGTGAACACCTGAGTATCGTCACTGCACCATGGCTCTCTTCAGGCAACCACAATAACTTACTGGATGTTTACTCAGTATCGTGTTCAATTCTGCTGTAGTCAGCAACCCCATTTGTCCTAGTTAGCTTTACTTCTTAACCTGACACAGCCTAGAGTCACCTGAGAGAAAGGCCTCAGGTGAGGAACTGTCTACATGAGATTGGCCTGCAGACATGCCTGTAGGGACTGCCTCGATGATCAACTGACAAGGAGGCCCCAGCCCACAGTGGCAGGCACCATCCCCAGGCAGTTTCCTGGGTTGTAAAACAGAGCTCGCTAAGAATAGCCTGTAAGCAAGCCAGAAAGTGAGCCAACAAGCAGTACTCCTCCATGTTTCTGCTTCAGGTTCCTGACTTGAGCTCCTGCCCAGCAAGGAAGGGTGAGCAGAAATAAACCTGTCCTCCTCTAAGGTTTCTGGTCAGTGTTTGACCAACAGAACAAAAGTAGGATACTACTGAATAGCTATCAGTAAAAATCTCATTTATAATGAGAAAAGGGAGGTGCAATTTAAGCAGCCCAAGGTTACCTACCTAGCTACTAAACGGCAGGACTGTATGTCAAACAGTTCCGCTCAACAGTCATATGGTTGCTTAACCAACAGACACTAATGTAGTCAAATAATCAGATTCACCACTAGTCTGGACCAAAATTCCAATCCCAATTCACAGTATGATGCTTTTTACACAGTACCACCTGCCTCTTTAGCTCACATGTCAACATTTTGAATATCATTTAGCTTGACTAGAACACTACATTGGTGGATTTTCAAGGCAATCACATTCCAAGTAAAAAATAGTAATTACATGAAATGTTTTTGGTAGTTTTGTAGACATCTCTTGGATGGAATTAAAGATGAGTTAACCTGACACTGCATTCTGTTACAAAGCAAGAGCTGCTATAGCAACTCTTGGAAACAGTGTTAAACAGAGCAGCAAAGGAAGATTAGGGCTATTTCTAGCAATTACTACAGATTTTTAAGGTTTCTAATCATATATATTTTCACTATTTTTCTATTCATGTATGTGTAGAGAGAAAGAGAAGTGTGATCATTATATGTGTGTGAATAAGCATATGTGTCTGGGTGTGGTGTATGTACATATACACATACACACATGTATGCAAGTGTATAAGTATGCACAGGGCCACAGGAGGATGCTGGGTATCCTGTGCTATCATTCTTGGTGTGTACTGAGATCCAAACTCAAGTTCTCACACATACACAGCAAACATTCTCACCCACTGAGCGATCTCTCCAGCCCTCCTTTCTCCAGAGTGATTTACCACTCTTCATCTTATCTCTTGAACTTTTTTCAAGAAATGTCAGGACTGGAGAGATGGTTCAGTGGTAAAGAGCACTAGTTGCTCTTCCAGAGGACCTGGGTTCAATACCTAACACCCATATGGTGGCTATGTGTAACTCTAGTTCCAGAGGATCCAATGCTATCTTCTGGGCTCTGCAGGCATTGCACATACATGGTAAACAGACATACATGAAAGCAAAATATTCATACACATAAAATAAAAATAAAAGAGAAATATCATAGTTTAACTATAAAAAAACATGTAAGTCAGGGAAAAGAAATCTTAAAGTCTCACTTCACTGTAATTTTTCTCCACTGTATACTTTGAAAAAAGAATCCAGAAAGAAGAAAAGGTTGGGCACTGGGTTAAGTGGCAGGAGAGCAGAGTGGCCTTCAGGGCTAAGTGTGAAGGTTGTTCTTTCAACATGCAGACGTCCTGGCTAAAAGCAGGGTAAGACTGACTACTCACCCCCAAGCAAACCATACCCAGGGCCAGGCCAGCAGCTAAAGAGTAGGACTCTCTGTCAGTGCAATATTCCATCTCCGGACCAGGGGGCCGCCCTGTGGAGGACAGAGGAACACAGATCACATCAGCCTATAAAAACCCCAACTTGTACAAGTTTTAGAGACTTCACTTCCCAATTGCTTAAGATAAAGACACTGTCCAAAGGGTGTCCACATTATCAGCTTATCTAAAGCTCCCAAAGGTTCTTAACTATACCTATCAAAGCTTCTATCAGCAAAGACTTTCAAACAGTATGAAAACTTGGATTTTACCAGAAAGTTGCCAAGAAGTTACAGTTTTTAAAGAGAAAATTACTTTGGGCTGGCCCAATTTGCTGCCACGCTTGCAATCTGAGTGCAATGACCATGGTGGGAGAGCAACTCCAGCAAACTATCTTCTGACCTCTACACTGCAGCTCACCCCAACACTTAAAAAAGGAGACAATTACTCTTAAAGAACTTTTCCCTAAAGATAAACGAAAATAAAAGTATTTGAATTTTATTTTTATTCTTTTCAAATGTATTCATTAGATGTGATTAAAAATGTTCAAGTACTGTTAATAAATAAAACGTGTACTTATTTATGCTCTCAAGTGAAAAGCTGTGTTTTCAGATTTTCATTTGATTCTATATAATATATAATTGTATATAACACATATCATGTGTGCTTATGGTGAAATTTCATACTTTTAAAAGCACTCCGTTCTAACTCTATGCTTCAGTTCTCAACTAGTGCATATCTCCTACACATCGGATATTTACATTATGATTCATTACAGCAGCAAAATTACAGTTATGAAGTAGCAATGAAATAATTTTATGGTTGAGGGTCACCACAACATGAGAGACTGTATTAAAGGGTCATAGCATTAGGAAAGATGGAAACCACTGCTTTAGGGAAACAAAATGTGTTATGTATAAAGAGCTCTCCCTCTAGAAAGAAGTTCATACTTCTGGAATTTTATTCTTCATAGGGGAGAAAATGACATTCAAAAGAAAAAAATTACATGAAGGTAATCAGTATAATACTTATGCATAGTAGCAAAGAGACAGAAACAGCTCCTAAAAGTAGCTGGACAAGATGGCACCTACTATAATGCCAGCATTTGGGAGGTGGAGGAGGAAGCAGTTCTAGGCCAGCCTGGGCTGAGACCCCACCTTAAAAAGAAAAGGGAGGGGGCACTCAGTGGTTAAGAACACTTGTTGCTCTTCCAGAGGACCCAGGTTTGATTCCCAGCACCCACATGGCAACAGCTAACAACTGTCTGTAACTCTAGTTCCAAGAGATTGAACACCCTCTTCTGGCCTTCATGGGTACTACACATGGTGCACAGACACACATGCAGGCAAAACACTCATACATATAAAATAAAATAAAATTTTTTTAAAGTGAAAGAAAAAGTCCTAACAATTAGGTATTTTAGAAAACTTAACTATATAAAATTCATAACTTCATTTATGATATTAAATTAATTTAAAGACACTTATGACAATGAAGCATTTTCAAAGGCAGAATATAAATATCATGTGCATATGAATCAAAGATGAAATCTTGTATTCAGAACATGAAAGAGGTGTGCTGTGGCTGTGAGACAGTGGTTACATCACTAGACAGCACTGTGGTACAGCAGCATTCACTTACCCTGTGGCTCCGTGGTTCTCAACCTTCCTAATGCTATGACCCTTTAATACAGTCCTCATGTTGTGGCAACCCCCAACCATAGAATTATTTTTGTTACTACTTCATAACGGTCATTTTGCTACAGTTATAAAGGTATCCGTGTTTTCCCATGGTCTTAGGTAACTCCTGTGAAAGCTGAGAACCACTGCTCTAGAGGAACAAGCTCTAAACAGCAGTGCTGGGGACCTTCTGAGTACTTTTTTCAGACCCATAATTTATGCAACACTGTATTTCGGTATAGGAATGCTTCCACTTTGTGAATAACGTCTACTGTCACCATGGCACTCAAAGTCTCAGCCCAATCTTCACTGTCCTATGATACACCCACTCCATCCAACAGCTTTTCGGTGGACCTGCCAGATGCGCCCTGGTCCTTCGCTGGCACAAGAGCAAAGAACTGAAACTTTGGTTACTGAGTCTCCTACATGCACATCACCCTCTAGCCTGGGTCCTAGAACAGGAGAAACAGAACAGAAGCAACCAAACCACACACAGATCTGCAGCCTAAAGCAGAGCCAGCAGGCCAATTTAATGGCAGTTCATTATGTAGGAGTGTGGTAGCAACAGCTGTGATGCAATCATGCTAAAGGATAATGCATCCTCACTAACACACTCTGGGTCAGAAATCTCCAAAGTTTACTTCAAGCCATGGTTTCCCTACTGGTAGTCAACACTGTTCTGAAAACATTAAATGTCAAATTCTAGAAATAAAAATGCTCAACTTCACTAGAGCATTATAATCATCCTACTCTCTAACGTCAGTTACCATTGTTAATTTGTTACTTTTATTTATAAGTTAAAGTTTGTCACTTGTATGTACAGTGGCCTCATTTTCTGTAGGTTCTGCACCCATGGACTCAACCAATCACACACCAAAATACTTTTTAAATTGTATCTCCACTGAACATACAGACTCCCATCATTATTCCCTAAACAAACAAGTGTAAAAACTACAACATTTACAGTAAGATGTGAATCCTTTACATTTTACCAGTGATTAAAAGATAATTGAAAGGCATGTGATGTGTATAAGGTACAGGAGACAATCATTTCATTATTTTTCAAGTGTTCTTGTCCAACAGAAGAAAACAACGTGACATTAGGAACCTAAACAATCTAGTTTTAAGTGCAGGTCACTGCTAGACACTGCCTTGTGTGAGATGAATGGCACACTCACTTGTGTCCACTCAAGCTCAGCAGTGACCTGCCAGTCCAGGCTTACCACCTACACAGCCACAGAAGCCCGGGCTACATTACTTGTTGAGTTTTGCTTTTTTTATTTTTCCTTTTAAATAATTATCTGATCATTCTGTACTCATAAAAGCTACTCTTTGTTTTCCTTAATTTTCTATGGGTGTAGGTTTGAGTGGAAAATATACACCTGTAAAGATTAAGCACTATTAACTGCATACCTATTTCAGCCAACAGGACTTCGGCAGTATGTCTGTGAGCTGTGCCCTGATAAACAAGGCCAATGCCAACCACCGCAGCCACTTGGACATTGTGAGGCACATCAAGCTCCGTGGACGTTGGGGGTAAGAGAGCAGGAACATGAATGCTAAGAAGCCGGGTAACGGACATGTCCATGGTGCCAAGTTTTGCAGCAGAAACACCAAGTAGCAATCCAATGCTTGTCATCTCATGGCCCTACAAAGGCAAACAAAGTAAAACTCAGACACTACCAGAACAAATATGGTTTTCTTGAAATAGTGGGAGTGCGTATTTCTGTGTCTGTGTTTGTGTGTGCATGCAAGTATATTTTCAGAAGCCAGAGATTAACCTTGGATGTTGTTCCTTGGAAGCTGTCCATCTTAGTTTCTGAAGCATAGTCTCTCACTGGAACCAGAGACTCACGTTCAGGTAGGATGGCTGCCAGCAAGACCCCGTGGTCCTTTTTCCTTGACCTTCCCAGCACCAGAATTACAAGCATGCTCCACCACAGCTGGCTTTTTTTAGGTGAGTGCTGGGAACCAAACTCAAGTCTTCATGTCTGCACTCAAGCACGTTATGAACTGAGCTATCTCCCCAGCCTCATGGGTAGTTTTAGATAAAATAAGGCCTGCCTCTTTCAATAAGAATCTTCACATGGCAGGCACTGAGAGTATAGTGGCAAACTAAACACATGTGGTCCCAGCTCTTAGTGTTCTAATGGGGGAAAACATGCTAAATTAAAACACAAAAACCCACAATTAAAAGTTGTTTACAAATACAGAGTATATGAGACCATTTAAAGGAGACTAATATTTCTTTATTAGGAAGGGCTGGAGAAGTATTAGGAAGCTCTAAAGAACCTAACACATCAGCCAGAAAAGGGGCAGGAAGGGGACACTCAAAGGAAGAGCAATGGCATGGGTGCAGAAGGGAGCTGGACCACAGGGCCCCGAAGCAGACAGCAGTGGAGGGTGAGTGAGTGGTTCCGAGCAAGGGTCACACACCATCAACACTTTAGGAAGACTCTGTTTCCTGCTATGAGATGAACATAGTTGGAGGTGCAGCAATGAATCAGTGCAAGCAGACAAGTAGGAGGTGGTGCAGTAAGTGTGTGTGGCACCATGCCAGGCATATGGATGACAGGTTCTCACCTTAGTTAAGTAGTCATGGATATTGAGAGTAGCCAACTTGGTGAGGTGCCCGTTCAGACCCAGGGCCATGAGAAAGCCAGCGTACTCATTGGCTAACTCGGCATGCTTCGGCTTGTTGTAAACAATCCAAGCTGAGTCTATCTGGGAGGCAGGGGCTATCTTCAGGCCAGCAGCCACACCATTATGGAAGCTGGCCCAGCTTGTCATATTGGGAGGCACATCGATGTTCCCACTATTGAGATCTACAGTTGTGTTTCTTGGAGGGGCTCGCCCTAGGCAGACAAAGAAGTGAATTAAGAGAATTTACAAAATTAAAACCCAGGCCTTTGAAGTAAGGTTGCCTTTACTGCATTCAAAACCCCTACTGGGGGCTGGAGAGATGGCTCAACAGTTAAGAGCACTTGCTTCTCTTGCAGAGGACCTAGGTTAAGCTCCCAGCACCCATGTGGCAGCTCAAAACCTTCTGTAATTCTGTTCCCTGGAATCCAATGCCTCTCTGACCTCTTTGGACCCCTTCCCACACATGGTACACATACACTCAGGTGTGTGTGTGTGTGTGTGTGTGTGTGTGTGTGTGTGTATAAAATAATATTTTACACACACACACACCCCGCCTGGGCATGGTGGCACAGCCTGTAAACCCAGAACCCCAGAGGCAAAGGCAGGTGGATCTCTGTGAACTGGCACCCAATCTGGTCTCTAGAGAGTTCCAGGCCATCCAGGGTTTAGAGTGACACAGCTGTCTTAGAAACAACAAACAAACTGTATAGTTTAAAATACCTCCTCAGGGTCCATTTTACTAACACACAGTAAAATAACTGACACCAATTTAACTTCCAACCGCCTGGTCAGGGCTCTCGCTGCTCTGCATATTTACAACTGCAGGAAGGCAGAATGAAACCAAAGGTAAGTCAGTGTCACAGTTTAACTCCATGAATAACAAATTCCAACAGGTGACTGAGGACACTGGTGTTCATTTCAAACATTTCACTCCTATACTGTTGTCTAGATATTAAAGCAAAGCAAATTTTAAGAGGCAAAGACCTTCAAAAATCTGTCCTATCTCTAATTCATATGTCTATGCCTCAGCACATAGATATCTATAAGTAGCTAACATATGTTAGATACTAAAAATGCCAAATGTGGAGCTGGAGAGATGGTTGCACTATTAGGACCACTTCCTGTGCTCTAAGACCCAGAGTTTGGTTCCCAGCATCCACATCAGGTGACACAACTACCTGCAACTACAAATCCAGGGGGTCCACCACTGTTCTTTCACCCCATAGGCAACCACGTGTGCACACACACACACATGCACGCACAAATACAACAGTTTCTTTTAAAATGCTAAATTCAACTGAGTATGGTGGCACATGCTTCTAATCCTGGCATTTAAGGGGTCAAAGCAGGAGAATAGAAATTTTGAGGTCAGTCTGAGCTACATAGCAAGACACTGTGTCAAAAAAGAAAATGTCTGTGTACAGAGAAGTTACCTAGCAAACTAGAAGGAACTAGAAAGGAACTTTTTCTACTGTAATGGCCTGTAAGTGATATAAATTAAATGTTGATAAGTTCAGTTTGAATTTTTCTAATTCCTTTGGGTTTTGGTACATATTGTATACACAGACATGACCAAATCATCTTTATATTATGAATGGCTTATGTTAGCTCAATTCATCAATAGACATTTATAAGACTGATGTGATGTCCATTGTGCCAAGATGGCAATGTGATGAATAAATTTAAAATAAATACTGATTATTGTACAAAGCTACTAAAATCTTTAGACTTTGAAAATACCATTTAAAGATATCTAAAACATCACTGAAAACAAATTCTGAGTAGATGAATAATGATGTGTAGCATGTATGCACACAGAAGAATGAGTGTCTGAAGAGAATCTAAATATTGTACATATTAGACTTTAAGATTATTTAAAGCTGGGCAGTGGTGGCGCACGCCTTTAATCCCAGCACTCGGGAGGCAGAGGTAGGCAGATCTCTGTGAGTTCCAGGCCCGCCTGGGCTATAGGGTGAGTTCCAGGAAAGGAGCAAAGCTACACACAGACACCTTGTCTCAAAAAACAACAACAACAACAAAAAAGATTATTTAAAATTCAAGTCTCACATTAAAACAAAACAAAACAGGATCTTACTATGTAACCCCAGATGGTCTGGAACTCTACCTCCCAAGTGCTGGGATTAAAGGCTTGGGCCACCTCACCCAGTCCTAAATTGTTTTACCTTTATCAATAATAATTCTCTGAATGTTTTCTATCTTAAAATAATCACAATAAAATGTAAAATTAGAAATAAGCTATATTTTATCTACTTTTCAGTTCCCAGCTGGTGGCGCCGTTCTAGAAGACTGTGGTATCTGGGGTGTGTGACTACTACTGAAGGAACTGAGCCCCTGCAGGCTGCTCTTGAGGTTTATAGCCCCCTCCTGTGTGTTTGATTGTTCCTGCCCTCATGCTTCCTCGGCAACAATGGACTGGATCCCCACAAACATGACCCTTCCCCTAAGTGGCTTGACACAAGTGTTTGTGAGCTCCAACAGCCACTACAGTGCTATTAGTGCATAAAATCAATGAGAGCACAGAAGCACTGCTTCAGTTTTAACCAAAATAATTCAAAAGAGCGCCACTGCCAGCCTTCCCCGGCACTCACACTGGCCACAACAGCTTGTGGAACTGGCCAGCACCGAGAAACCACCAGTGGACATTCCCACACAGCTGTACTGCTCTCAACCTGCAGGGAGCAGCTGGGAGAGGCCTCTTTGTATCGTGGCCAGTGAGAGACCACGGGAGTCAGCCTTGTTGCCACTCAAGCCCGCTGTGTTAGCATCTCTGTACCACAGCCCGTAATGAGCAACATGAACTAGGAAAGCTGCTCTTGGAAAAGCTCTCAGGTTTGAGGTGGGAATTCTTGTCCCACCTTAGGCACCAATTGTAGACTGAAGTTTCTCTGTCCTGCCTGGTCCTAACCACACAGCAGCCATTTTTATAAAATAATCACTCAGAGGCCTCTATTAATTACAAACTGTTTGACCTATGGCTCAGGCTTCTTACTAGCTAGCTCTTTCATATTAAATCAACCCATCTATTAATCTATGTATTGCCACGTGACTGTGGCGTCACAGGTCTGCTGGCATGCTGCTCCTTGGGCATCAGGCTGGAGGCTGCTCTGACTCCACCCTTCTTTATCTCCATCTTCAGTTTACATGTACCGCCTAACCTTATTCTGCCTCACCACTGGCCAAACAGCTTGATTGATCAACCAATGAGAGCAACACATATTTACAGCATACAGAAAGACATCCCACAGCAGAATTTAGTCCTTTGTCAATGAGCCTAGAGTTTAACATACCCGTCAGATTCAATTTAGGAATAGGCAAGGGCTCTGTTGGAACAGGATGATATGAAAACAAGGTGAACATTCCTCGTCCCACTGGAAGGGCCATAGTTCGCTGACACAACTGGAGCAGTCTATAATAAAAACACAAAACAACACACAGACTGCAACAGAGTTCACAGCTGGAATCTAACAGGAGGTAATTACTCCAGAGGAACTAATACACACAATTAAGTCCTCACAAAGCAACCTCCCCGACTCCCCCGAGATGGGAGGATCACCAATTCCTCTCAACTCTCAGCCTCATCAGGATGCTGAAGCAGACACACACTGCCTTTGCTCTGAAAGAGACCCAGTTCTCCTGGGTACACTGACTGGTGCTAACCTGGTCTAAAGATGGTTCCTCTTGGTGTTACTCTCAGGTGAGCTGCATCAGTACACACAGATCCTACTCTCACTCCTGCTGTGTGATAGTTTGTCTGTGTTCTGACAAATAAAGCTTGCCTGGAGATCAAAGGGCGGAGCTAGCCACTAGTTAACCATAGATGCCAGGCAATGATGGCTCACACCTTTAATCCCAGTACTTGGGAGGAGGAAGCAGGAAGATCAGGCGTTCAAGGCCACCCTGGGCTACTCGAGATTGAACCAGTCTAAGAGAGAAACGGCAGTGGTGCACACCTTTGATCCCAGCACATGGGAGGCTCACACCTTTAATCTCAGCACTAGGAAGGTGGAGACAGGAATATAAGGTGTGTGGAGACAGGATCCTCTCCCAATCTCCACTCAGTCTGAGGATTTGTAGAGACAGGATCGCTCCCCATTCAGTCTGAGGATTCGTAGAGACAGGATGCCCTATTGGGTCTGAGATTTCCTAGAAGAAAGAAGTCTCTAGTGGCTAGCTCCTCTGCTTCTCTGATCTTTCAGCTTTCACCCTGGATATCTGACCCCGGGTTTTTAATTGTTAAGGCCTATTAGGATTGCACATCACACTCCTTATACCAATACAGCCTCGAAAATGCCACTACCTCCATGTTTTATACACAAAGAAAGGAAGTAAATAGTCACCAGATCAATACACAAGGTATGTTCAAAGTTAAAATGGCTTCTCTTGGTCACACTGAAAAACTAACACCCCCACTCTTGTTTCTGCACTGAATTCCCTCTAGAGAGGCCCCTAGGACAAAAACTAACAGAAAATTTTGAAAATAGGAATTTCTATTTAAGAGAAGCTTTTAAACATTGCATTTGAGACTAAAGAAAGGACCTGCAGAGACTAACACAGCATTGACACTCTGCAGACAAAAACATTCATCAAGGTGATTTCTCCCTAATTACATAAATGCACTGTTCCTCTAGCTCACTAAAGAGGGTTCTAACGTTCTAATGTTCTGACAGTCCTTGGGACTATAGCAGTACTATAACTGGGGATGCAGGAAATTCAAGTCCATGAAGCTGGATCCTACAGAATATTTTAGTGAAAGCTTTATACATAGTCAATTCCATTTGCAAAAGTAATAAAATTAAAGCAATAGCACTAATGCTGTAGCCCCTAGATGCATGAGGCCACTAACCGGATGCTTCATGATCCCATTAAGCACTAAGAAAAGGTCTCCAATTAGACTAACATCAACTGACCAAAAGATACATTCTGATTTCAGATATATTAAAACAAGTGGTTCTCAACCTGTGGGTTATAACCTCTTTCACAGAATTCACCTCAGACTATCTGCCTATCAAATGCTTACATTACAATTCATAACAGTAGCAAAATTAGTTATGAAATAACAACGAAAATAACTTTATGGCTGGGAGTCACCACAACATGAAGAACTATATTAAAGGGTCACAGCATTAGGAAAGTTGAGAACCATTACACTAAAAGATTAAAGAGAAAAAAGACACTGTTAACAATGGCTGACAACAGTAAGCTTTACTATGCACTATGAAATATTTTAAATGTTATGTAAAAGAACTGACTGTAAAAGAACTGATGAGGTGTAACTGTTACAATCATGTCTAACAGCTGAAGCAATTCATAAACTAACAGGTTAAGTAACTTAGCCAAGTCCATCCAGGAATGATGTCAGGCCTTACTACACGAGCCCTGTTCCTAGCTATGCGCTCGACTCTCAGTTCAGGTGATGACCTATTATAGGCTGGGGACCAGCTTCTGGGCTGCTGACAGGCTCAAAGAGAAAGCCGCAGTGTAGCAAAACTTAGGACTTTTATCTGAGAGCTTTTTTAGGAAGTGAATGAGTTCACACGAATTTTGATGGTTACTTTCTTTATTCTCTCATGTTGGCTCTCTCTCTATCTCTTTGTCCTTACAGCTATCCATACCCAACAGAATACTACAGGCAATATAGAAGTTAAATTTGAAGGTCAAATTTCATTTGATAAGAAACAGTCATCCCAACAACTCACTTGTAATAAATCTCAACTTGCTAAATGGTGGGGCTGTTATTTGCAGCTGCAAAGAACCCATCATTTCGTTATCTAACTAAAGAGATAATCATATAAAGGATTTTAAAGGAGTTATGAAACTAAACTACTGAGGAGTCTAAGAAAAATAAAGAAATCATGGATTATATCCTACATATTTTAAACTAGTATTTGTGATTAATAATCGTAAAAATGTTGGGCTCTCTGACTTGGATTGTTTACAGGGAGAGCTGTGTCATCAGGGAGAGTGCAGGCTGCTGCAGCTGGGAGGCATATCATCCCATAACACACACACATACACACATACACACACACACAGCTGGGAGGCATATCATCCCATAACACACATACATACATACACACACACACACACACACACACAGCTGGGAGGCATATCATCACACACACACACACACACACACACACACACACACACACACACAGAGTGCATCCAAGCTGCAGGGCAAGGGGCAGGGGCACAGCTAAGCTTACTCTGCACTCTCCAAGGCATAGTGACACTAAAAGCATTTTAAATCTTAAAATGTATTTTTCTGTCCTGCATTTAACTTTAGACCATAAAAAAGGAAACTTGTAACTTGGGACTATGAAGTACTGAAGTTAGGAATTTGTGCAGAAAGTTAAGTTACTGTCCTATGTTATCAGCCAGACCTAGCAAAAGAAACTGGCATAGCAATTAGGTTGCTGCGTTTTTAACCTTGGTTCAACAAATTAGACAACTGACTATATGTCCTTGTGAGCTAGACTGCTTTTCCTGGAAATAGTTTATCTTAAAAACCATTAGCAAGACACCTGGTCTAATCTAAAGTTACTTTGAAGCTTTAAATCAGCTAATGGTATACAGTTCTCCTGACGGCTAGGAAATATAACTATTTTCCTATGTCAACCTGAGCTGTGATTAAAGAACAGGTCTAAGTATCTCACAGTCCTCATGGAACAACAGGCCTAGTTATCAAACATATCATAGTATTATTTCTATTCATCAAAATTATACAACTTAAGGAGAGACCATCTTCCTGACAATCCACAGATATAAATGTGCCCAAGAAATGGAATATATTCATGAGATAAACACACTACAATACAGGCAATGGGGGATTTCCCATAACCACTTAGGGAAAAATTGCAATAGCACATGTGAAAATTACAGACAGAAACAAACAATATTCCAGAGTCTATAGCCCCTTGGCCTAATGAGGTTTCCCATGAGAGAATTATTCTTCTAGTGAGCTGACACCTTGAATACTAATTGCCATCTGCTGTTCTATGCCATGGCTCTTGCAATAACCTGAGTATATGTGGTGGGGAAACAGTGAGAGAGAAATTAGGGTTTTCAGTGGACTGTAGCTAAGCATGAGTGGTGACTGTTCTTGAAACAGTGTAAGAAAAAGAATCTGAAAAAAAAAGAAAAGAAAAGAAAAAGTAAAGGAATCTGGGCTGGTTCACACACCTATTTTCCAGCTACTCAAATCAGGAGCCACAGAAAGCCCAACCTGCACTAGAGAAATCAAGGCCAGCTAAGTAACTGAGTAAGTTTGATGTCAGGAGAGGGCGGGAATAAAGGAAGGGGGAAGAAGGGTAGAGAGAGAATAAGCCGCCTCACACTCCTGTCCCCATAGACAAAGCCACTCCACCACCCTGCCTCATACTTTCTGAAACTAAATTCCTAAGTTGTTTCTGTCAGATATTTTTTTATAGCAACAAAAAGGTATCTAATACAACTGGTGTGAATTTAAACCACATTAAAAATTAGCAAACAAGTACCTCAAAATCCCCTCCTGAATTAAGACACAGAAGAATGAGTTCAATGTATATTTCACTTACAAATTCTATTGTCTTAGATTTGCCTTCTCTGAAGTACACTGTTCTATTTCAAGAAGAGGAAGAGTATAATTATATCTTCAAAAGCCAAAAATATTTTTAAAACATGTATGGTTTACTGAAGTTGGATGTAAAATTAAAATAAAAGGTAGATTTTTAACTTTAAGTAAGTTGCTTTGTTTTAGCTTTAGCTTTTAAGTATCTTAAATGCAAAAACAAACAAGGACAATAAAAGCATTAGGTAAGTATTGTAGTTTCCTTTCTATGGCTGTGATAAACTACCCTGACCAAAAGCAGTCTTTGACAGGAAAGAATTTATTTGACTTACAAGCCCAGGTTACAGTTCATTATAGAAGGGAAGTCACAGTGCAGGATTCTAAAACAGCTGTCCACATCATAGCCACAGACAAGAGCAGAAGAGAGAATGCACCCATGCTGCTTAGTGGTCTGCCTCTTGCTCAGCTAGCTTTCTTCATTCTTAGACAGTCAAGGGCCCAGCCCATGAAATGGTGCTGCCCAGTCAGGGTTGGTCTTCCTATTCAGTCAACAAGCAAGACTGTCTCCACATATCAACCTGATCTAAGTAATTCCTCAACTTAAATTCTCTTCCCAGGTAATTCTAGATTATAACAAGCTAATATTTAAAACTAAACACCAAGCTGGCAAGATGGTTTAGTGAGAAAAGGCACTTGCCACTGAGCCAGTCTGAGCTGGATTCCCCTGAAGCCTAGTAGAAAAAAAAGAACCAATTCCTCTGACCTACACACACACACACACACACACACACACACACACACACACACACACACACACACACAAAATCAATGTTTAAAAAGAAGAAAAGTTATAATATTAAAGGAAAACAAATAAACAAACTAGTCTTAAATGTAACAAACTGGACAGGAGATGAACCTTTTTACCTGTTTTCTTTTTCTTCAATGAATTCATGGTCACTGAGTTCTGGGTACTGCACCACATTGACACGGACAGGCTGTGCACTTTGAAGCAGCCTTCGAACATCCTGCACCCGTAAATCTTCACTCCATATTAATGACATAACCTCATGATTCAAGTCATTCATGCCATCATCTTCCTCCTCAGCCTCAGTTCCTGAAGACACATCTGAGGAGAGTACCTGTGTGACAGACTTTATTGTAGTGACTTCAAAGGCAGCTGCATGCCTAAACCGAGAGGACAAACAGGCTAAAAGAACACAATCCTATGCTAGAGGTAAGCATAACTGGTCGGCTTCCTGAAGTCACTCAACACTGTCATACAAGCTGAGCTCATCTGCACTGGGAGATCATTATGTCACCCAAACCGGCCCCACCCTACTAGTCTCATTATCACTCTGGGCCTACATAAGTGTCTAGTTCCTACAAATCTTTTTAAAGTACTGCAATGCCTACTTGGGAGTCATTCTTTACTAAACTGAAGAAAGGAGTTTATATTTAGAGTTGTTCATAATCAGGGAGTAGAACATACTAAAACAATCCATTTGCTATTTTTTTTAAGGGAAGTGAATTATTTCAAATAGAAGATGAGGCAACTCACTATTACTGCAGGACTAATGCCTACTTCAGCATTAACAGAAGCAGAGGAATAAAACCTGGAAGGACACACACATCAAAGGCTGACTGAGGGTGCACAATACTTGGACTGTGATGGTTTTCACTTTCCACGTTCTACACACATTTTACAAAGGAAGCAGACTAACCCCTCGACTGCCAGCCAACCCTGACAACCTCACCTGTGCTCTCATACAGGGCTTCCCAGCCCCAGTGCTTCAGACCGACTACAATATCATGTGTACTGCATGGACTCTCCATTTCCTCTCAAGTAAAGTTCTACACTCCAATAAAAGATTAAATCCAAATTAAAATGCTAAAATTTTCTTATCCTGACATTTAGTGTGGAGGCAATAGTGTTAGCCTGGAAAAAATGGTATATATGACCAGATAAAAACTTACACTGGTTCCTATGGAATAACTAATCAAAAACTATAACCATGCACCACATAGCACTTCCACCAAGAGCCCATACACGATGGTGCTAATGACCCAGCTACACACACTATCATGCTTGCGCATCAGAATTGCCTACAGACATATTTCTCAGAATGTATGCCATCATTAGGCAATATATGACTGTATATTCTAATGTATAACTTACCTAGAGAACACAAACGCAAACAGCAGAACCAAGTTGAAATTTAGCCTCAAGTAACTGAAGAAACTAAATTTAGAAAAACTTGCCTAGGCTGCCATTTAAATAATTTATAGATTAATATTTATAGTGTTTATGTGCTGAATTGCTCCCAGGGGCAAAAGAAATCTAAATGCCAAAGATGTGTGTGTGTGTGTGTGTGTGTGTGTGTGTGTGTGTGTGTGTGTGTGTGTGTGTTGTGTTGTGTTGTGTTGTGTTGTGTTGTCTTTTGGGGCAGGGTCTCACTATGTAGTTGAAGCTACCTTTGAACTCCTGGTGATTCTCCTGGCACAATCTTTCAAGTTCTGGTTACAAGCATATACTACTACACCTGGATTTTCTTGGTCAAGAAAATAAAAATGGTTTTGTATTTAAAACAAAACAAACACCAAGTCAATAAGAGTTGCTATTTAGATACAACTTGAGATTGAGATTAGACTCCCATGGAAACTGATTCTAGCTCAAGTCCAAGGCAGGCAACTGTTGGGTTAAGAGACCTACTATAACTCTCTCACAATTACACCATACTGATTATGATGTGATGATTCAAAGGCTAATGGAACAAGCCTGATTCCCACTGTTTGCTCAAGCATGTCACAGGTCTCTATGAGTCCTATGCCCATCGGCCTGACCTACAGACAGATCCTGTCTCCAAAAAAAAAAAAAAAAAAGAACAAGAATTTTTCCTCATTTCTAGGCTTCTTAGAACCCATTCTGAAACAGATGTAAAGATAATGAAGGAGAGACTTTAAGGCACCTAAAAGACTAACCCTAGTGGAGACAGCATTCTTTCTCAGGATTCAGTGGTACTGTCATACAGGGATTATGTAAATACATTTATACCCATTTAAAAGGCTAACTTCAAGAAATCCAATCTCTCAAAAAGTATCAACAAGAACACAGTTGTTATTATAGCCAACCAAATGGAGGGTACACAGGCTCTTGGTTTTCCTATGTAGTAATCAGCTGCTTCTACGGGTATAAGCAGCTGAACAGATGTAGTTGGTGGCTTGCTAACTCTACCCCTGTCCTGATTCTGAGCAAAGAAAGGTCCAGGCAACAAAGGACATTCACTAAGTCCATAGTGCCCATGCTCAATTATAAACTTTATCTGACTTATAACATAAAAGACAAACTGATATGCAGAGTTACCAAAGTATAAAGGTGCAAAGGGAAATGAAGACAGTTTCCACTTGGACTTTCTCTGAGGCTAAAGCTGAATTTCCTATGTTGATACTCACAGATTTGCCTCTGGGTAGATTTCCTTCACAAGCCTGCTTGGAAAGATCCTGACGTCCAATCAAGAGGCAGACAGCTTCTGACCAGTCTGAATCAGGCTGCTCCCGACAGTGATATATTGCATCCCTGATGGGAAGAGCAATTCCAAAGGGAAGAGTCTCCAAATCTCTTAAAGTAAATCCTTGGAGTGAAACAAGGGGAGAGACGCTTTTCAGTTAGATCTGCCACTTCCCTAGTCATCCATCTAATTAGTCAACAAACACTGAAGTCAACCAATACTAAGAGCTGCCAACTCCAGGAGACAGCAGTAATTCTCACCATAACTAACAGTGCTGTAAACTGGTACCCTAACTTTGGGAGTTGGCATAAAAAGATACATCCACTCCTCTGGTACATCACAGCCATAAAGAACACTGTTCACATGTGCACCGAGATATAAGAATAGAAATATAAAGGAGGAAATTTGTTTCATTATGGGTGTTTGAAAGGGAGTGGGGGGCTGTGGTGGCGCACGTCTTTAATCCCAGCACCCGAGAGGCAGAACCAGGTGGATCTCTGTGAGTTCAAGGCCAGCCTGGTCTACAGAACGAGATCCAGGCACCAAAATGACATCGAGAAATCCTGTCACAGGAAAAAAAAGGGGGGCAGGGAGGGCAAGTCCCACTGTCTGTCTTCAATAAATGACTTACAGCTATATCAATCAGCTCAGGTGAATGTGGTACTTGTATGTACATACACAAAACACCCAAACATACATTCCCTAAGCAAAATATAAAGATGACTAATAAAGGAAAGCAAGGCAAAGGTCACACACAGGTAGGTAAGTGACAGCAGACAGGTAAGCACTCCCTGCACTGGTCACATTCTGTTTGAAAGGTGGGTGACCTGAGCAGGAGCCAAATTCACTTTAGCACTATTGTAAGGATTTGGTCCTTAATTACGTCATCAGCCTGTGACGGCGTCCCAGCCTAAAAAGCAGGTGGGCCCTCTGTGCGTCCCTCTCTTTCCTTTCCGCTCCTTCCTTCCATCTGTCCCCTCTCTCCCTCTCCCTCTCCCTCTCTCTTCCTCTCTCTCTCCCAATAAAGCTCTAAAAAGGTAACCATGGCTGTGATTCTTCGATCAGTACTCTTCTCCGCCGGCATGGCCGCTGCGGGTGGCAGCCAGCCACAAGCAGCAAGGACCTGTTGTGACGGCTGCCGCCTGCCGCCTCCTCCCCTATCTGGCCAGACCACAAGCGCAGGGTGCATCCCTCGCCTCCGCTGGACCCCCACACCGCTACTACTACTGCTACCGCCATGATTCCTCACCACAGTGAGTCCGCTGTTCTCACGGCTGTGGTCTGAGCTATATTCTTTGCGATGGACACCCCAGGGGTTGTCCTCGGGCTGTACAGGAAAACGGCAGGCACATTTTCTCTCCTGAGAAAGTAAATGGTGTCTAGGGTTCAACGGGGGACCAACTGCAGTGCAGCCGAGCCCTCACCTTCCCTTGACGAAGAGGAACGGCGACTTGAGCTGATTCACAGATCTCTCTCCAGTCTTTGGGGATGCCCAACATTGTAGTCTGATGCTGATTTATTTTAATTTTTATTTTTCTCTCAACTACAGCCATGAGGCAAAGGGGCGGATACATTTGCCACCTACATTGGCAGATAGGGGCGGGCACAGCTGTAAAACTGGCCACATAACAGAGTCGTGGGAACTTCTGCCAGCGAACGGACAAATAAGAGTTATTTTATCCCCAAGCTTTCTGCTAAAACTCTAAACTCTTCTCCTTCCCCACTTCTGCATCTGCCACATACAACCTTTTCTATCTGACTTCCGCCAGCAGTGGGCGGGCTCAAATGGGCGGGCTTGGGCGGTTTCTACAACTTTCACCTAACTCACCTTAACTCCACCCACTCATTCTCAAACTGCCTTGAGAAACACAGACGGGTCTGGAAGCGGCTAAGATCCATACAAATAAGTTTACAGGAGTCAGGATGGCTCTTAAGCCAAAAATCAGCTTATAGCCTCAGACAAGTCTTCCAAAAGGATCAGTTTATAGTCTGCCTATGGGCAGATCTTCCAAAAGCTGTCCTTAAGCCACCAATCATCAGGAAAAAAAAAAATTCAGGACATGGAGTAAAATCCATCTCTTGTTCCCCACACCTCCCCGACTAAAACTTAAGTATCTGGAGAGCAAAGCTCCTGACCCCACAGGCAAAAGAGTCATCTGTGGCATTTAAGGTGTGCCAGGGAAGAGATAAAAGCCTGAAAACAAAATTGCCAAGTGCCGGCACTCACTGACTCCTAAAAGCTGTTGAGTCCCTGGTTTAAGTGAGGAAGAGGCCACTGGCGAGGCCATCAACAGCCTTGTTAAAAGTGCCGCCTAGATCGACCTGGTGGAATCTGTGGCTGTTATATAGATCTGAATAGTATTGTAAAATAAAATAATAAAAAAAAAAAGAAAAGAAAACTTTCCAGACAACTTACATTACATTTAAAAAAAAAAAAAAAAGTGCCGCCTAGAAAGACAAAGAGTCAGCTGACTGCCCCCAGGCGCGAAGATGCATTGGGTACATCAAGCTAAGACCTCCAACAGACCTAGGCTTGGCTACAGACATGGCAGGGAACCCAGAACGCAGCAGGGAAATGATCCATTTCTTTCCTTCTGGACACCAGAGCCACTGACTCAGTCCTGGGAGTTTTGGGATGCCACCTCTCCTTTATTGTCGGTACAGAGAACAGCTTACCACCTCACCAGATATAAATGCACTTTCAGAGTTACTTAATGAAAAAAGATTTCCACCTAAAATAAGAGCTCATTGCTTCACTCCAGATCCACTGCCTATGTTTCTCACGTGCATACAGACAGGGCCCTGATCTTTGCCTTGTCCCTAATTCCAAAAAAATAAATTCTCATGCACCACAAGCTTTTCTCTTCCCAGTTCCCTGTTCTAACTCACTATTCAGCCAATGATACAGGACACCACAGAACTGGAGTCCAGAGATGATCAAGTAAGAACCTGTAACAGCTAAAGGTATTTACACCCCCAGACCCAAAAGTGTCTGGGCGCTACAAAAAGACTTTAATGTAAACATCTATTACTATGAGATGCTTTTAACAATTGATCACCTGTCTCCTAGATGCTGAACTAGTAAAGGAAACAGGTGCTTTAAAATAATCTGTCTCTGATAAAGCTTAACATGTTTCAAAATCCATAGGGACAGGTCAGATCTACCTCAGATAAATGTCAACATAAAATAATAATAATTCTTTTATCTAAGTTTTTTTTCCTGTGTCACTGGCATCTTGTCAAACAAAAAGTTCCCAGCCACAACCAAGAGGGATACATGTCTCCAGAGCAAACGGATGACAGACAGCATCCCACAACTCCTGTCAACCTCAGAAGACTCCCCCAAGAGTCAACCGACATTCAATTGTCAGCTGGAAGCAGTTTTTGAGAGGAACGACGCCCCTATTCCCATCTACCTGCTTTTTTATAATAAGCAAAAGTCTGGGATATAAGGATTTGGTCCTTAATTACGTCATCAGCCTGCGACGGTGTCCCAGCCTAAAATGCAGGTGGGCCCTCTGTGCATCCCTCTCTTTCCTTTCTGTTCCTTCCTTCTGTCTGCACCTCCCCCTCCCCCCTCCCACCCAATAAAGCTCTAAAAAGGTAACTATGGCTGTGCTTCTTGCATGCGGCGGCCAGCCACGAGCAGTGCACCGTTTAACCAACCATCCTCTAGACACATTTCACACACTCTTTTGTATGTTCAATACATTTTATCTTCAAAGTTCTTGTAATGCTCAGACCAATTCAAATTTCTATTTCTTTTCTAGAAATGTTCTACACTTCACAGTATTTAGGCTATAAAAGTTTTGATTGAAGCAAAAGTATTTCCTTATGCAGGAATAACACTTTTATTAAATATGAAGTGATATATAATAGACAGAATTTATCTAATTTTTTCATTTACTCATCCTATATGTACACTGTGAGGCAACTATTATTATTTTTCAACAAGTCACACAAAAAGAACTGTGAAGACATTCACTGAGAACATACTCTGGGTAACAATCAAGAAACACCTGTGACATCACTGAAGTATTTTTTTAAAGTACTAAATTTGTAGAACAGTATCAATTTTGTCATAGACTCATTTCAGTAACTTTACCACCCCCACCCCCCAAGCAGGGAACAGTCTTACTATGCAGCCCTAGTTGGCCTGGAATTCACTATGTAGATCAGGCTGGCCTCAAGCTCAGGGTCACCTGCTTGTCTCTGCCTCCTGAGCACTGGGATTAAATGAATGCACCACCACTTCTGGCAGGGGAAAATTTTTGCTTTTTGTTCTTGTTGTTGCTTTTGCCCAGCTATTTTTTTAAAAACAAATAATTTTACTACACTTTTAAACCTAGGAACAAGGGCATCTGGACCAAGAAACAAAGAATTAATTTTCCTCCCTTCTTGTTAGCAGAGTATTCACTCATCACAGTGCCTAAACTCTCTGGCCTTTATCATCTGAGAGCACTCTCTGAAGTGCTTACACAATTACCTTAAATGTTGCCAGAGTGGGCATTTCTGGTATAGAAGTCTCAGAATGGCTTCACATTTAAAGGTACATGAACTAAAGATTGCCATTCTGAGATCTATTTACAGAGTAACAGCCTCAATTGATCTACAGGGAATGAAAATAAAGATAAAGATTTCTAATGCCCTAAGATATAAAAGGCTGCTGTCCCATCTACTCTGCTACAGAAAACTAGAGTCTCTCTCCTCACATCTCCCAAGTCCAGTGAGAGCCGGGAAGCAGAACCTAGTTCAGCAAAGACAACACAGTCCCAAGATGACAAAGCAGCTCTTACCTACACTGGTCATCCAGACAACCAATCTTTCTGCTAGACTTGAAACTGAAGCAGAATGCCGGAAAGTAAACCTACTGAGAATAAAACAAAAGAACATTAAACACAAACACTTAACATTGCTTCCAATTTTAAATATAAAAGCACAAACTGAGGGCTGGAGAGATGGCTCAGAGGTTAAGAGCACTGCTTGCTCTTCCAAAGGTCCTGAGTTCAATTTCCAGCAACCACATGGTGGCTCACAACCATGTGTAATGAGATCTGGCGCCCTCTTCTGGCTTGCAGGGCAGGGATATGTGCAGACAGAACACTGTATACATAATAAATAAATAAATCTTTTTTTTTAAAAAAGCACAAACTAAGCCGGGCGTTGGTGGCGCACGCCTTTAATCCCAGCACTCGGGAGGCAGAGCCAGGCGGATCTCTGTGAGTTCGAGGCCAGCCTGGGCTACCAAGTGAGCTCCAGGAAAGGCGCAAAGCTACACAGAGAAACCCTGTCTCGAAAAAACCAAAAAAAAAAAAAAAGCACAAACTGAAACAAATTACCTGTTTTCTTCTTGTTCTGCTTGTGGCTTTTGGGGAGCTGAAAGGCAACAAATGGAAACCTAATTTTGATACACATCCTGGTAAACAACATGCAGAAGGTATTTGTAAGAAAAAATTTATTAACCAAAAACTCCTTAAAAATAATAAAGCAATAATACTGCGACAAGCTGCAATGGACAGTCATTTCCTTTAGACTAACATAGTCCTATACAGTCACACTGAGAAAAGAAGCCAGGTCTGTCAGACTTTATGTAACCTAGCATCTGAAATTCAGTAGTGGTTATAGACTGAATAGTAATATAAAGAGGTAAGATGTGTCTCTAAGACAAACACTTATGAACATTTCAACATTCTGTTTGGAGGAGCCAAACATTGTAACAACTTACTTAAGGTTACTTTGGATAAATACTGGGAGGCTTCATCAGAAACACAACTCTCATCACCAAGGATGTAGAGTGCAACACTCTGCAGAGTAAAAAAAGGAATGTTACGTGTTAGTTTGTTTTTTACTTTTAATTTTCAGTTGTTTTGGTTACTTTTGTTTATGAAATAGGGTCTCATGTATCCCAGAGTGGCCTCAAGTTCCCCATGGATCTGAGGCTGGCCTTGAACTAGGAGCCTCCTGCCAACAACTCCCTAGCCCTAGGATTACAAGGAATGTGCCTCCACACGAGGATGAACCTGTTCTTATTAACCCACTGAAGTAAAGGAAGAAAGGCAAGCATGAAGGAAAGAAAGACTCTGCACTTAGGTGTACACTGTGAGTCTGGACAAAAGTTATAAAACCATGTGACTACTATCACTCTCAATACAGAGAAGCTGCATCTACCTCCAACACCCCTTGTGTTCTGTAAGCAACCTTTCTAAACAAATGTCAGAAATAACTCATCTGCTCTCCTGCCCCCTAGCCCATCTGTCCTACATGAGGTACATGGGATCACACATCAGAGTCTTCCCAGTTCTACTTTTAAAACATAGTACAGGCATGAGATTCATCATCTTTATGCTACAGTCAGTAGTTTGTTCCTCTTTATGCCTGAGTATATGCATTACAGGTATGTACCAACTCAGTACATCTACTCAAGAATTGATGAACATGGGCTGAAGAGATGGCTCAGTGATTAAGAGCACTGGCTGCTCTTCCGGGGACCCAGGTTTAATTCCCAGCACCTACATGGTACCTCTCAACTATCTGTAACTCCAGTTCTAGGGGAGCCAATGTCTTTTTCTGGCCTCCATGGACACTGCATTGCACATGGTGCATAGTATACTTGCAAGCAAAAGACCCACACAAACACAATAAAATTAATGATTTCAAAAAACCTTTTTAAATTAATGGACATACAGGTTATTCCCAATTTGTATCAGTTATAAGAAAACTGACTCATGCCTTCAAATGTAGGTCTTTGTGTAGCCACATATTTCATGCCAGATAGTAAATTTGCTTTGAGTTATGATAATACAAGTTAAAATTTACAAAATGTTGGAGCCTTCTTATATTCCCATACTCAAAGTCAGAGTTTCAGCTGCTCCATACCCGCACCATGTTTTTAGTTATCCTTACAGGTACCTCGTCATATTCTAACAGTACCTAACAGTGGTCGCTATCCAAAAGTATCTCATTTAAGCTTTAACTTGTTTAGAAACATATTTACTCAAAAACAATACCAAGAAAAATTGCAAACCAGTTCAAGTGACTTAAGCACACCCACAGAAAATTATTTCTGTATGGTGTGTGTTTGGTGTATATATGCATGCATATTCCTGTTGAGTGCTCATGTGTGAGTATGAGCATGTGCATGGCAGAGGACACATGCGAAGGCCAGAAGACAAACTCAGATGTGGGCTCTGTCAGCAACAGAAACCAGGATCTCATGGCATGAGTGACAACTTGGACAAATTTCAAAAGAGTAATTTTGGAGAGGGGTGCTACAAAAGCTCAATATTCTGATTTTATGAAATTATTTATCTGCTGAAGTGTATAGAACTGTATGGGGGGAAACACTGTAATTGTACTATAATTTGTGTGCATACATCAGAGTGCTGTGTTCTATATATGACAAATAAAGAAAAATAAAACAAAGTAAGACAGTAATGCTCCGAATACATACCAAGACCACTAGCCTGCTCCTTTCGCAGACCCCGGGGAGGTAAGGATAGGGTGGCATTCCTTCGCCCTTCAGAAAAGAACTCACCCACTGATAAATACTTGGTGGCTCAGAAGTAAAAAATGAGGGATGATGCATAAATCCCACTTGACCTTTAAAATTACATAAATGTTTAGAAAGACACACAAATACATAAGACAAAAAGAAAGATGATCATAGTACTTGTCCTTTCAAATTATAAGAATATTTTCAATATTATCCAAAATGAATCATATTTTTGTCATGGTAAATAGGTGATTAGATTATTTTTAAATCTAAATTATTTCTATTTCACTCCATTCAAAATAGAAATTTAACAATGTCATTTACAAATCATATAATGTACTAGCCAAGAGTTGACCAAATGGCACAGTAAAAAGCACCTGACACCAGCCTGACAACCTGAGTTCCATCCCTGGGTCCTACATGTAGAAGGAGAAAAGTGACTCCAGTAAGTTGGCCTCTGAATTCCACACATCTGTAAAGGCACATGCATAACCACATATACATGTATGTAACCCTACACACACAAAATACATATAAAAGTATTTTTTAATTGTTTTTAAAGAATCTAACTTTTTTTTTTTGCCTAGCTCTACAAAGATGAAAAAACAAAGGGACACAAAAGATTGAGCTCTGCTTTGACCCCGACAATTCAAGTCTAGACTGGAGCAATGGTGTATAAGTGGTTTACGTTTGTGCTGCCCAACATGGCAACTACTAGCCCTTTGTGGTTACTGGGTACCTTAAATGTGGCTAGTGCACTGAGGAACTAAACTTTTACTATAATTGAAGTCAAGTAAATACATGACTATTGGCTACTAATGTACAGCACACACTAGAGGCTGTTTATGCTTTGGAATGGATGAAGTTTTAATTTACGTCAACTCAGAGGTCTAAGGGGTCAAATGCTACCAATTCAAAACCGCTTGGCTGAAAAGACATCTATCCTCTGCTCTTCCTTGAAAGACACAACAAAATGCCCAGCCACTATTCAGAAGACTCACCTTGATCAATTGTACACACTTGTCCAGTAGTTTTGACAAGAGTTGGGTAATCTCTGTAGTAATGATCCATGTAAGGCCCTAATTTTAAGTCCCTAGAACAGTAAGAGCATACACAAAGGTGTTATAGCAGCCCCCTTCAGTTAGCTTTTCAATCTAAAAAGCATGTTTATGAGAAAGCTTTCAAATCTAGACTACTTTCATGTGCATCTGTGTCAGACACCCAACCTTCTGTCTAGACAAGTTTCATGAAGGTCAAAGAGAAAGAGCCCGACCTTGTTCCTCCCTGTGTTCACTGGCTGTATGATCCTCAGCAAGTAATCTCCACAGACCAGTGTTTTCTTCTAGCAAACGGAGACATACTACCTAAGTAACTCTGAGGCTTCTAATATTTTTTGTTTTACTTTTTTCCTCAGACAGAATGGTCTCCCCTCAGACACCATATTTCCACCAGTCTTCCAAGCACTAAGTTTATAGTCATGTGCTACTACTCCTGGCTACTACAAGGTTTGAAGATTAAATAATATAAGTGTGGAAAATATGGGGTATGGAGGCACACATCTGGAAATCCTAAAATTTGAAAGGATCAGGGAGGAGCATCAAAGTTTTAAGGCAGCCACAGCTATAGGGACAGGTGCTATATATTTCAGAAAGCCATAATCAGGGTTTGAAAATCAAATTACAAAATGGCATTTGTGGTGGTAATGATCTGTTACTAGGTAAATGGATCATCAAATACGCATGCCACATTTCAGAAAATTATTTCAGAATCCTCAGAGTCACAGAAGTCAGAGAATGTGCTATCATCTCAGTCAAGAGGCTGAAACACCAACTTTAACTGAGATGGGTAGACTGGAGTTGTTCTAACGAGGTTCCTCTGACACAGCACAGAAAGCGAGTCCGCTGAGGACCTCTTACAGTGTCCTAAGAACACCTACCTTGCTAACTGAACAAGCAGGTCAACAAGGGAACAAATCCCTTCTCCCATTAGAGTATTCAGCTTGAGCTCTTCATAGACCAAGTGAAGAACAAAGAAAATTGCAGGGATGTGAGGAAAGAGAAGAGTAGAAGAATCCAGACTGAGATTCTGAGAAAAATCATCTTCTTTCCCCTTCGCGGTTTCCAAAGAACTCAAACATAAAGATTTGTTCAGAAGATGAGACTCGACATTGTGATGATAGTCTGAATTCAGTAAGTATTCCCAGTCCTAAGAAAATAGAAAGGACAGTAATTATTTACATAATGCTTCTTGGAAATGTCACTTAAAAGTAACTGCAAGGGCTGCAGAGGATCAGCAGCTAAGAGTACATACTACTTTTGCAAAGGACCTGACTGAGTTTGGTTCCCAGCACCCACAACGGGTGCTTCACAACCACTTGTAACTACAGCTACTGGGATCTGATCTCTCTCCTTACGGTCTCCATGGGCATCTTCACTAAAAAAACAAAACAAAACAAAACATCTGGAAACACCTAATATACCCATCAGCAGAAGGAGGGCAAAGCAAACTACAGTATAGTCATACCACTCCGTAATAAAAAGAACACACAACTGATATTTATACCAGCCTGGATGATCTTCAATACATTATGCTGAATGAAAGAAACCTTATGTGCACTAGAATACAGACTGTTCTATTTCATTTATATCAAATTCTACAATAGACACAACTAGCATATGGTCAAAGAATTCAAGTCAGTGCTTGCTGAAGATAGGGAGAAAGGATCAATTACAAATGACACAAGGAGACAATCCAGAAACGTTCTGTGCTCTGGACCACTTTAGAATACACCATGGAATCTGTGATATTTAAGTGTAAACCAGAGAAATGCTACATAAAAGGGTAAATACTGCTGCGCAGTGGTGGCGCACACCTTTAATACCAGCACTCGGGAGACAAAGGCAGGAGGATCTCTGAGTTCAAGGCTACCCTGATCTTCAGAGTGAGTTCCAGGACAGCCAGGAATACAAAGAGAAACCCTGTCTTGAAAACAAACAAACAAACAAAAAAAAAAAAACCAAAACAAAAAAAAGGGTAAATGCTGGCAAATAGGTGATCAATTACTAATAAATATCCACAAGCCTACGCTGAAATCATGTAGAAATAAATTTATACTAATTTTTGTATAATGATTAAAGACAAAAGTAAATAAATGACAGAAAATATAAGACTCTATCCTTTAAAATAATGTACTCAGAAGTAAAACCAAAAAAAACAAAAGATATTGGAAAAACGGACAAATTCATAGGATTATCAGACATGGGACATCTGTACAAGTCTCTACAAATCAGTAACATTAGCAAGAATAACAATGCTTACATCATCAGATCCAGTATCGGAAGGCCTCGCTTTTTTGGGTGCAATGACTGGGGAAAGTGATCCTTCGAAGTCTAACTGGAAAACAACCACAGAGCAGAAGACAAAAATCATGACTTTATTACTGTTAACCCACCAGCTTAAGGATTCAGGTGTCAGTTGTGCTAACTACAGAAACTCAACAAAGTCACTAACACTCTTTTTTTCACCAGGACATATGGTATAAATCTCTTCTTAGTCACCATGGAACTAAATCAAGTGTGTAAAGCATTCAGTACAGTGCCTGGGCTTGTAGGTACAGTAATGGTGATCTCTTTTCCTCCCCTACTTCTCTGGTGATGCAAATTATATCCATACAAAAGAACACCAAGAATCACACAAGGAGTCAGAGCACTCTCTGCCATGTTATGAAAATGAAAAGAAAAAAAGTAAGTAAATCTGGACAAAGCAAAGAGAAAACGAGCACCATGGAACCTGCTGGCCACTGAGGACCATTCCATCCTAAGCTTTGGTCTAAAAAAGATGACATAAGTTTAATGTGTCCAAGTAATATGGCCTTAAGAACAGACTTGCAAGCTAGGTGGTGCTATAAACATAGTTACTAAAGAGGCTGTGGCAAGAGAATTGCTGAGAATAGTTCAGGACCAGCTTGGGCATATACCAAGATTCATCTGGGTTTTTGTTTGTTTGTTTTAAAGAGATTTTCTTCTCAATTACAGGCTACCAGGCACATGGAAGTCAATGGACCATATCATTCTTTACAAAAGAGTGGGTGTTAATCCTTCCCGCCACATGAAAAGTGGGGTGAGTCAGTTCACTAACTACTCTGTAAGAGAGGTACAAAACTCTTTGTCAACAAGCTCTACTGGTTAGTTGGAGATAAAACAAAACAAAACCCACAACAAGCCAAAGGGTACTTAGTCATAACTGTAAAATCCCCTCTCTCTTTCTCCATGTGATCAAGTGCAGAAAGACAGCAGGAGGGAACAGCTGTACTACAAACACGTAGACTAAAAGTCAGCTCTGTTCTCACTGGAAGACTTTTCTCAAGTAAACTACAGAGGGCACTTCCTTCCTACACTAAACAGACATTAACTTAGTACTGAGGACCTTCACTCAGGAACTGTTCTCTGAGCAGCAGCCACTTAAGCCATGCACCACAGGACAGAGTGGTGAACAAGATGAGGAGAACTCTCTCCCTCCCTCACGAGAATTCATATTCCAGTGAAGGACGGGCGGACACACAGGGAAGAGAAACCACATTGAACCACACAGGCAAACAACGAAGGAGCAACTGTCCACAGAGCACCAGGGAGGCTGTACTGCAGTGACAACGCAACAAACCCGCACGCCTTTCAAAAAGAAGCATGATCGGTAAAGGAAACAGCAAGTGCAAGGGCTGAGGACAGAGAGGTCAGGGTGGCTGGCACAGACGACAGAGAGCAGAGAGGTCCAAGAGGGTGGGTGACAGGGCACAGTGCAAGTCCATGGCTGATATCCTGAAGAAGACAGAAGCCTCTGGACTGACCAGTGGGAGCCTGAAAAAAGAAACTCATTCCCACTTGCACAGAAATTAGAAACAACTGCTCTAATCTAGCAGAGGGTCACGACATCACAAATCATCAATGTGGTAACAGGGGCAGTTTTAAACAACACTAGCAAGAATGTTGACTGGACACCACTTCTAAATGTTAGCTAGCCCCATCTCTTAGAAGATTTATTTCTTGTCGGGCAGTGGTGGCGCACATCTTTAATCCCAGCACTCGGGAGGCAGAGCCAGTCAGATCTCTATGAGTTCAAGGCCAGCCTGGTCTACAGATCGAGATCCAGGAAAGGCTCCAAAACTACACAGAGAACCCATCTCAAAAGACAAAACAAAAACAAAAACAAAATTTATTTCTTGAGAAATAACTAGATATGTGATTAGTAATTTTTGTAAAAAACATTGGCAAATTACTCAAAATCAGAAAAGTTTTCTAGTGCATCACCTCAACCACTTAGCCATGACGAAATAAGAAAACTTTTCTAATAAAAGCACAGTATTAGTTATTTGTTTAAATATGATAAAAAGGAAGGATTCTATGAAACACTTTTAAGGATTTACAAAATTTCTATCAGTATCATTTATGTAAAAGGCACCATTAAAAATGTCTACAACAGGAGCAGGGGACAATTGCTTGCTTCTTCCATTTTCCAAATCTTCCTCAGTGAGAAAACACTTTCATAGTAAAGATCCCTTTTTTTAAATGGAGTTACTAGCATGAGGCCAAAACACACAGGTGAGTACATTTGAGTTTTGGGGATGAAAGGTTAAGTTTATTCTATCATGACTTTTTCAGAATCCTCCACATGGCTATCTGGAGAGTGATCTCCAAAGGAGCGAACACACCATACTGAAGGCACTCTGCTGGTGGATGAGTCTGTCATCACCTATGAAGGTCCTGCAGAAAAGGACTTGGAGGCCTGAGTAAGGCACACAGCTTTACACCACTAACAGTGTGCTCAGACTAAAGAACTTTAAATGAGCGAAGCACAAGTCTATGACCTCTCTGATTCACCTACCGACAAGACCAAGAGTATTATTTGCAGTCATTTTACAAAGATGAATTGAGAAACAGTCAAAATCAGGCATTAGTAACACACGACTACAATCCAAGCATTTAGGAGGCAAAGCCAGTAAAGTGAGTTCGAGTCTAGCCTTAGCTACATACAGCAAGATCTTAGTTTAAAAAAAGGAAAGAAAGTAAAATGTGCTTTAACACGTTATAAAGTCTCAAAACCTATCGAGTATTTGATTCATGACATATAAATACAATAAGCCACAGTCCTATTCCAACATCATATATAAGGCATGCCTATTACTAAGTGTGTTAGGTTCTCTCATGTTATGTACTTATGCAAGCACTACAATTATAAAGGATAAATGAGGAGAACAACTATATTTACTTACACTTCGGGTCCATGCTAAGCGGTCTGTGTTATAACCCATCATGTTCAGGAGACAGATCACAAATAAATTCCATTCCGAGTGGTAACTGGGTCCTCCTGGAGCACTGTGGACATTGTACCACTTGACGAGCATCTGAACTGCTATTTCTTTTGGCAAGATGAACTTAATTGCTTGCAGACACGTTTGTACTATTAAAAGCAAACATCAATTTTAGTATGCTTCCTATGTATGTACTTCTTTCCTCCTTTCAAATGGAAAGGTTTAAATTGCTACTATGTCAAGGCCAGCCACTAGGAAAAGAGAACCGTCATTAAAGAGCCAACCCAGCACAAACATTTCCTCATTAATGTCAATCACTTTAAACCAACTATTAATTCAACAAGGGCTCACAGGAGATCTAAGGACAGTTGTCAGATCTCTAATTTTGGATTAGAAATAGGTGAGCATATAGCCCAGTTCACCTAAGATAATCCTGATTTAAACCACTGCTCCAATAAAGAACTATTCCCTCTTCATTCTCAAAACAGTCATAGTTTAAACAACAAAGTTTACTCTGGGAAAAATATCTAATTTCTACATCAATAAATTTACATGAAATACTGATTTAAATCCATACAGAAACAACACACAACACAGACATCTAGCAACAGGAATGCTTAGGGGCTACAGCAAGATGCTCTAAATGAGTCAACATTCCTATCAACCAAAACTGCAACTTCTAGTTTCTAGAGGTCTTCCCTCACGCCATAAATGGGTTATGGCAAATGTTATGTTATAGATACTATTCTTTTTTTTTTTTTTTTTTTTTTTTTTCTTTTTTTTTTTGGTTTTTCCGAGACAGGGTTTCTCTGTGTAGCTTTGCGCTTTTCCTGGAACTCACTTGGTAGCCCAGGCCAGCCTCGAACTCACAGAGATCCGCCTGCCTCTGCCTCCCGAGTGCTGGGATTAAAGGCGTGCGCCACCACCGCCCGGCAATATAGATACTATTCTTAGTGATGCCAAGTCATTTGTGTGAATGTAGTTACAGTTGAGAGAGCTAAGGGTACTGCCTGCTGTAAATGGCATGGGTCTGCTATTGGGAATAAATGACTCCAGATAATAAGTTTCCATTCTCATTCCCTCTCCTCCATCACTGTCACTGACTCCACCTTTTGCAGAAGTCTCTTCCTCACCAATCTGCTGTATGAGCACAAACACTGCAAAGACTAGAAGCAAATGGCAACAAATCTCAGAAAACTAAAGAGGCAAGTATATAGGGCTGAAAACAAATAAGAATTCTTAATAAGTAAGAATAAGAGGAATCACTACGAACAGAAACTATGGGCTGGAAAGATGGTTTAGCAGTGAAGAGCACCAGCTTCTCTTGTAGAGAATCTGGGTTCAATTTCTAGCACTCATAAAGCAACTCAACCATCCATAACTCTAGTTGCAGATGATCCAACATCCTCTTCTGGCCGCCATGGGCACTGCATTCACATGATGCACAGACATACATACAGGCACATACACACATAAAATAAGTCTTTAAAAAAAAAAGAACAGAAAACTGCTTCCATCAACTGTGTGACATCCATCCAACTGAGAACACACGGAGTACAATATGACTCGCTCGTACCTAATTCCGAGGTGGCCACTTCAGGGATAGTGATCCTAACCATGGAGCCATTACTCAGTTCCTAGTGCAAAAATGGAAACAAGAAAAACCAGCACTTTAAGAATTCTAAGTCTTTGAAAGCTTTTTAAATATAAATAAATATATATATATATATATATATATATATATATATATATATATATATATAGTAATTTATACCATCATCTGCCTGTTGAAGCAAAATCCAATAAAATGATTAACTACATTTTTCAAGCAGAAACAAATGCTTCTAACTAAATATACATTTTTTGCAAAACACTTCCAAAAATTTTGTTTTAATAAAGTGTCCACTTCCTCCCGAGTGCTAGAACTAAAAACATGCACCACCACGTCCAACCAAGTGTCCACTTTTTATACAAACACTACAAGACACTATCATCAAAAGGTGACTTTTGCCGGGCAGTGGTGGCACACGCCTTTAATCCCAGCACTTGGGAGGCAGAGGCAGGCGGATCTGTTCGAGGCCAGCCTGGTCTACAGAGTGAGTTCCAGAAAAGGCTCCAAAAAAAAAAAAAAAAAAAAAAAAAAAAAGTGACTTTCACCAAAAAGACAAAAACATGGGAATATGCAATTAATGGATTAAGCATGCTTGTTTTAAATAAAATTGTTAAACATTTTTATTAATTACTTGAGATTTCATACAATGTGTTTTTAACAGTCACTTCCCTATCCCAAAACTTCCTGCTTCCTGTCCTCTCTCCTTTTTCTTAACAACCCATCAAGTCCAATTTGTGCTATCCACAATTGTGGAGTTATCCACTGAAGGGGAGTCACCCCCCAGGGACACTCCCTTCAAGAAAACTGACTCTCCTTACCCCAAAAACCATCAACTCCCCAGTCCCCCAGTGAGGGATGGAGTTCAGTAAATGTTTAATACAGAAATCTCAGAAAAAAGAAACACAAAGTGAAACAGTATAAAATGATAATACATTTTTAAAAATATGAGATAAAGAATGGCAGAGTAGCTCATCAGGTAAAGCAATTCTCTTGAAAGCCTGGCAACTTGCATTCAATTCTCACAACCCACATGAAGGTGAAGGAGAACCAACCCCACAAAGTTGTCCTCTGACCTCTACATATACACATCATAAACACAGTAATGAATACTTTAAAATCACAAAAAATGTTCATGTCCCTTTTCACACACGATGAACCGTGGCCAGCTACATCACCCTTTGAAGGAAGACTTACCAGAGTGACTCTGTTATGAACAGGGTCTCGTACAGAATGAATGTAAGTTCCAAGTTGCTGGAAAGTGCAATCCTCATTGTAGAGAGAATCATTAAGCTTTGAAGAATCCCTCAATTCTGGAACTGGAGACAACAGAACCACCTACAAAAAGTCACAACACAAAACAGATGAAGGACTTTTTGAGAATTAAAGATAAGGGACTATATTTTTGCATATGCTTTGATGATTCCAATCACTCTGCTCCAGTAATGATAAGCCTGCAGCAGACCAAGCTATTCACAGAAAACTATAAAAAGCAATTGACTGACAACATACATAAATAGCCATACTATGACATCCTTCAAATGTAGACTACTTGTCTCCAGGTTTTCTAGCCTGGTGAGCACAGGTACCAGGCTAAGTTGCTCACAGAACTCAGCCTCATTCCCCAATGGCACTCTAAGAGAACACAAGCTTCTAGCCGACACACTATCATTTACACCTCTTTAGGACTGTCACGTCACCCTCTATCTCTCTTATACTGACACAGACATCACCTGGCCTTCCTATCTTCAACCCTGAGAAAAACACACCTAAAGACATGACATACGTCTTCTGACTGCACTCAGTGGATGCACTGTCATGTCACCCACCTTCCTTCAAGAACACACTGTAGGAGTGTCACTTCCAGTGTTATCACTGAATAGCTTTCTAACTTTGGACAACTAAGCTCCATGCACCTCAGTGTATCCAACTATAAAGTGAGGACCAAGTATCTTCCAATCAGTAAAGTTGCTATAAAGTCTTACATAGGAAAATACTGATAAAGCAGACAGTGCCTAGCATGTAGAAATGTTGAAATAAGAATTATTATTAAGTATTATTCTATTATCCCACTCTCTGCTCTGCCTTACCCAACACACTACTAACACATTTCACAGAACTATTTTGAGTCTTTAGGAGATGGAGATACATGGATTAAAAGATCTTCTAGCTGGCCAGGTGGTAGTGGGCCATACCTTTAATCCCAGCACTTGGGAGGGAGAGGCAGGCGGATCTCTGTGAGTTCCAGGCCAGCCTGGTCTACAGAGTAAGTTCCAGGCCAGTCAGAGCTGTTACACAGAGAAACCCTGTCTCAGGGAGAAAAAAAAAGTCTTCAAGCTAGATATGGTCGTGCATATCTGTAGTCCCAGCACAGAGGAGGTGAAAGCAGAGCATCAGGAGCTCAAGGTTATCTGAGTTTACATAACAAGTTTGAAGCCAGGTGAGCTATATATGATGGCCTCGGGAAGTCTTTTGCACTCTCCTGCCCTGTGTTCATGCCCTTGCCCTGAACGGCCCTTTCTATTTACCCTTCTTAGCCTCAAGATTCAGGCCAGGAATGACAGGCCTCCCAGCAATGTGTACTCCCTTCAGTAAACAGAGCATTAACACCGTCTGTTTTTCACTTATGACTCTTAACAGATTATCCTAAATTATGACTTCTTATGTAGACCACACATCTACTACATCCTGGTCAACTGTGGATCTCTAGATAGGAAAAAAATGTGCCATTTTCACCTCCACATCTCAGAGAACACTTCCCACAGCACAAAGGAGGTCAGCATGTGGTAACCATCACTTGTACTTGAAAACATGCATCTGTACATATTACCTAGAATTAAGTTAACCATGGAAAGAATACCTGACCAAACTTTTTAAAAACACAATGAACAGTTGACAGGACTTCTTACCTCATCCATTGATTCAAGTAATTTACCCAGAGGCTTGGGAGTACTAACACCATCAAGGGGTGTACTAGGCCGAGGCATCATGTTGGACATCGTCAAGGAAGGAGCCGGAAGTCCAGGAATAAAAACTTTCCCCACCTTTGAGCAATAAAAAGATGGGGGGGTAGTGAACAGATCATATATTAAGCTAATGTTTAGGCACATGAACTAAAAGTTGCAGTTCACACTCACTAAACACAACACATGTTTAACAACTTTTCAAATTAGACCCGCCAACTGTGAATGCCTCAGTATAAATTCTTTTGATTCAGAAACCTTTTTTGTAGAAAAACTGGAAAGTGATATTAATATAGTCAAGATAGTATATAAAATCTCATAAAGCACATCTCAAGTCATATTTATAACCCCCTTTATATAAAAATTCAAAAAAGAGGAAAAGTAAACAAACTTATGTTCTTTAGTGACACATAAGTACAAAAGCTAACAAGATCAAAGGGCGGTTTATTGGAAAAGCCAGGCTAGTGTGTTAGGGGGGCAGGTGGCAGCTGCATTCAGAGAACAGAAAGAATAAAGCTGCTGGCAGGCCAGGTATCCAGGAGATGAAGGCAGGAGGGTCCCAAGACCTGTGCTACTTAGTGAGATCCTGCTTCAAAAAAAAAAAGAAATTTAACAGCGGAAAAAAAAAAAAGAGATGCTGGCAATACATTTTCCTCATTATTCCTCAAACTAAGTATATATTATTATTTATTTATTTACTTTTGGGTTTTTCTGGAGGGGGGGTCGTTGGGGGGTTTTGTTTGTTTGTCTGTTTGAGGCAGGGTCTCACTATGTAGTTCTGTCCTGGAACTCACTATGTAGACCAGGCTGACCTCAAATTCAGAGATCCACCTGCCTCTGCCTCCCAAGTACTGGGATTACAGGCATGCACTACCCTGCCCAGCTTATATATTTTTAAACTTGACAAAGGTTACAAAAGGAAGCTACAACCAACATATATAACGTTTAATATAATGAAATACTGCAATGTTGATGCTTCCCAAAGCTGCTCCTCTTCCATTCCAAAACTGGTTTTTAATACTCTACCTACTCTCAATAAAGGTTTCCCATGCGATGGAGACAGGTGCACAGTACCGATGCATTTAACAGGGTGCCCTAGTCCAAATCAGGACTGGCCTCCACAATTAGCTTCATTTTCACCTAACAAAAATCCTCTGTCAAACTGCACAGCAGAAGCAGAGTGAACTGTAAATGGCGGGTGTTCTACCAAAGGCACAAGCACCGCTTCTGACATACCCGAACCACTCCTGTGTACAGCACCAGGTTCCCATTACCTTCCAGTACCAACATGGTGTCTATCTTCTGAAAACAAAAAACAAAATCTCTTGTATCATGAGTAAATTAAGATAACTTTCCATAACGATCTGATAAAGCATAATGATTTTCAATATGCATTTACCTCCACTGGTGCTGCATCTTTTGCATGGACATTGGTGACAGAGCCAAAGATGAGCTGGGTCTTGTCATTACTCTCTTGAAACTTTACACAGCTAAATATGAAAGTAAAAACAGAAAGAAACAAGTCTTAAGAGTGTCATTTGAGCCGGGCGTGGTGGCACATGCCTTTAATTTCAGCATTTAGAGACAGAGTAAGGTGGATCTCTGTGAGTTCAATGCCAGCCTGCTCTATAGAGCAAGTTCCAAGACAGCTAGGGCTACATAGAGAGACTCTGTCTGAAAAGAGAAAGAGAGCAAGAGAAACAAGTCTGAGAGCAGGGGATGGATACAAAAGAGCAGCAAATGGAAAACCTTCAAGGTGACAAAGGTACTTTGTATCTTTAACTGTTATGACAGTCATACAAATCTGCAGATAGGAGAAAGCTGCATGAATTCATATAAATATACACAGAAATGAATACGTGTAAAACCAGAGAAAGGTGTGTGGGTCATACTGATACCAGTTTCCTGATTTTAAAAACATCCTGCAGTTACATAAGATGTTACCACTGACAGAAAACTACATGGGGCCAGAGAGCTACAAGGCTCGGCAGGTAAAGCCAGACAGACTGGGTGTAATCCCTAGGACCATACAGTGAAGGAGAGAACAGATTCCCCCAACTTGCCCTCAGACTCGAATGCCATAGGACAGATGGACACAAAAACAAAACACACAATGCAGTAATAAAAAATTTAAATTAAAAAAGACTTCATGATATAGAAGGACCTCACTACAATTTTGCAACTTGCTGTAAGCTATAGTTGTTATTAAATGAAAAGGAAAATGAGTAGAAAAAAACATGTGAATAGGCATTTCTCCTATGAAGGCAAGTGTGTGAGAAAATGACCATTATCAAAACCATCAGGAAGGGGCTGGAGAGATGGCTCAGACGTTAGGAGCACTGACTGCTCTTCCAGCCAACCAGGTTTGGTTCCCAATACCCACATACCAGCTCACAACAATTTGTAACTCTAGTTCCAGGGGATCCAATGTGCTCTTATGCCAAGAACCTTTGTGGGCACCAGATATGCACACACATAGTACATAGACATACATGCAGATAAAACATACATACACAGAAAATAATTATTTTTTTAAAAAGCATCAGGTGTTGGAGCCCACTAGGTCTCCTAGTGGCTGTACCCAGCAGGACTGCATAAGAGGTTGGTTGGACCACTGGCCTGAGTACCAGGTGACTGGAACTAGCAAGGGGAAGGTCATTTGCTCCACCCCTTGGCATTGTTATAAATAGACCTTTGGAATAAAGTTCTGTGCCAGTGGATAAGGATCCAGGTCCACCTGAGTCTATCCTGTGTTTCTCTCTGTTTTTCTCCTCTCTATTTCTAAGTCTCTTATCCCTTATTCCTCAAGAGTTCCTGGGGTAAATAAGTGTAGGGGCTGGTCCCCTACAATCAGGAAAATATAAATAGAAACCACTTGACCCTCCATTAGGGTGGCTATAATCAAAGATGCTGACAACATTCAACATAAAGAGATACAAACCTTGACACACTGAAGGAAGAAATGCAAAAGTTTACGGCCTATTTGGAAATCAACTGGCCAATTTCTTGAAATGTTCAACATGATTTACCAATCAGTCCAACAATTCCACTGCTAGGTATCTACCCAAGAAAAGCAAAATTATATATGTCCAAACAAAGATATTTGTCCACAGGCTCCTAATTCACAGTGGCCAAAAAGTGAAAACAACAGGCATGTTGGCACACGCCTTTAATCCCAGAGGGAGGTGGAGGCAGAGGCAGGCAGATCTCTATGTGTTCAAAGCCAGCTTGGTCTGCATAGTTTCTGGATATCCAGAGCTACATAATGAGAACTATCCATCAATTGGTAAGCAGGCAAATGCAACCCATCTATACAATGAACACTGAGGAAGTTCTCATACATGTCCCAACAGGGTGGATCCTAAAAAATCACTATGGAAAGTGAAAAAGTTGATCACCAAAAAAAACCCAAAAAACAAAAAACCACTTTTATAGGACAGGGTGTTGTGGTGACAATGCTTTTAATTCCAGAACTTGGGAAGCAGAGGCAAGCAAATCTCTAAGTTCCAGGCCAGCTAGGGCTACAAAATAATAGTAATAAAATTTTTTTAAAAAAATATGGCTAGGGCTGGAGAGATGGCTCAGAGGTTAAGAGCACTGCTTGCTCTTCCAAAGGTCCCAAGTTCAATTCCCAGCAACCACATGGTGGCTCACAACCATCTGTAATGAGATCTGGTACCTGTGGGGATATGTGCAGACAGAACATTGTATACATAATAAATAAATAAATCTTTAAAAAAAATATGGCTAATATACAAGGCAGAAAGCACCCTAGAATAAAGCCTGAGGCTGGGAGCAAATGGCAGAGGGTTCCTCCATGGTGATGGGAATGTTTAAACCTGGACTGTGGGAGCTGGTGGCTACACACCACTATAAATTTACCAAAACTCATGTAACTGTACACTTACTACAAGTTAATCTTCTGATATATAATCTACCTCCCAATAAGGCTACACAAGAAAAATGGAAAGGGAGAGAAGGAATCGGTCCTAAATTTCTTCCAAAATAATGGGAAATAGAAACTTACCGTAACTGAAGCTGGGCCTCCACTAAAAAGCACAAGAACTTCTGTCCACACAGGTCAGTTGTTATAAATACCTTGGAGGCGTGGGAATTTTTCTCTCTGAAGTAGACACATTAATAAACTATTAGTATTAGTCCAAAAATCGACTACCATAACTTAATCTTTGGAAACATTCTCTGAGAGGTGGAGCACTTCCTAACTCCATGCGTATTGCTCCACTATCACTTCTAAACCAATCTCTCCACTTCCAGATTCCCTCCTTTACCGCCCTTTCTTTTCTCTCCTCTACTGAGTACCGCCCTACTCAAGTGCTCTACGTTACAGGTCAGACTAGAGCCTAGAAGGGATGATATAAATCCGAGTTAAGAGGAGGGCTATGAAGGTGGCGCAACTAGAAGGCACTTGCCATGCAAACGTAAGGACCGGGGTTCGAATTCCCAGAACCCAACTAAGTGTCAGGTGAGTGTGGCATCAAGCCCAGACCTCCACATGTTCATACCAGTATAACTGTACATGCAAGCAAACACGCAAACACACACACACACACACACACACACACACACACACACACACACACGAGGGAAAAAGACAAGGGGGAGGAGTTATTTGGTCAGGTTGTAAATAGGTAAAAAACTCATTCTTCTCTTTTAGATATCCAAAGCAACAAATTTGGATGAAATTCACAGAGACTACTACTTTTCATTACATAGTTCATCAAACACAAAACACTCCCAGACACCTCCTTAAAACATGCAATAAAGGCCGGGCAGTGGTGGTGCACACCTTTAGTCCCAGCACTTGGGAGGCAGAGGCAGGCGGATCTCTGTGAGTTCGAGGCCAGCCTGGTCTATAAATCGAGTTACACAGAGAAACCCTGTCTCGGAAACCCCCCCAAAAAAAACCCATCCACTAAGCCTATGCTTGCTTCCTCCCCTCCCATTTGCCTCTGTACCATGCTTCCCTACCACCCTTCACCCTAAGGTGAGTGACCAGACTTGTCACTGTACCATTCTCTGAGGCAATAGTCAGGGCCAGACAGTACCAGCACCTGGAAATACCAACACTACTCTCTTCTTGAAATGTCTGTATGTTTGTGATGACCCTGCTGCTACTCCCACCTGACTTCTCTCTCTCTCTCCTCTCTCCCCTCTCCCCTCTCCCCTCTCCCCCCTCCCCCCTCCCCCTTCCTCTCTCTCTCTCTCTCTCTCTCTCTCTCTCTCTCTCTCTCTCTCTCTCTCTCTCTCTCTCTCCAGCAGCTCTCATCCATCACCCACCTCCAGAACCCCTGTAAATTTATCCACAGGCCCTCCAGGAACCCCCGAAACTCACATTCTTTAAATCCTAGTCCACTCCTCTTGCCTCAGTCATGCCTACACCTGTTCTGCTGTTTCTGTTTACTATGCACATGGAAGCAGGCCTAAAAAGCAACTGCTCTCTCAAGCTTCTTCATTCTTAGACTGTCCCCTCCCCTCACAAAGCAAAGTAGGAACATCTGTGATTCACACTTACACTCGGAACTGCTCTTTGAATCTTCCCAAAGCCTTACCTGCAGGACAGTGAGAGCTCCAGTGTCACCCTCTTTAGCTGTATGTTAGACAATCACTAAACTGCCATGCTAATTAGCACACACACTGGCACGTGGTTGAATTAATTAACAAATTATCAATGAGATCATAAAAGGATCAGGGTCATTTATTTCTCAAAAAGCAGAGCTGACATGTAGCACAAAGACAAAATTTACCCAAAACTGCTATAAAATCTCAAATTACTGAAGCTACATATGGTGGTTTAAATGAGATTGGCCCCCTTAGGCTCACATTTAAATGTTTAGTCCCCAGCTGAAGAGCTGTCAGGGAAGGATTAGGAGGTGTGGCCTTGTGGGAGGAGGTGTGTCACTAGCAGTGAGCTGTGAGGTTTCAAAAGCCCACTCCAGGCCCAGGGTCGCACTCTTGCTCTGCCGGATACCTATGGATTAGGATGTAAGCTCTCAGCTACTATTCTAACTACATGTCTGTCTGCTTCCCACCATATGAAACTATAAGCAAGCCCCCCAATTACATGGTTTCCCTTATAAGTGTTGCCTTAGTGTCTCTTCACAGCAAGAGAACCCTGACTATGGCATTACAGAATTAAGTGTTTTGCCCCAAAACTTCAAACACCTCAAATCTCAAAGGTTACTATATTAAAGAAATATTCATGAAAAAATTTTCATGATCACTTAGCATCAATAATTTCTTCTAAAACTAAGGTATAAATATGTATCTCTATAGTGTTAATACCATAACTAATGTTGAAAGACATTTTAAAACCCTTCACACATACTTGGCAAGCACTCTATCACATAGTTAAACCACCAGGCATAACATCAAACATTTCCAAAATGCTAGTAATACTTTTCTTTTACTATAAAATTATATCCACCAAACCTTATATTAGGAAGTGTTTCAGTCCACAAGTGGTCAATGCAAAGCTCAGGAATAATAGGCTCTGTTTCTGGTGCCAAAAATGAGTCGTTGAAACTTCCACTTGGAGAATGAGAAACGCTGTGTCTCTTTGGTGACTGGTTATGGCTTGAAAGGTTGAATCTTTGCACCCCAGAGAAAGAGTGCACACCTAAGGCGGGAGAATGAGCACGGCTGCAAAATAACCAGAGAGAGGCCGTGACCATGAGCAACCGGGCTCCTAACCCGTGCCAATACACATGGGAAGCACTCGGGGTACAATCCCCGTCACACAGACACTTTCAGAAATGAACAGCTATTTAAATGGTTTATCCTAATGCAATTTATTTAGAACTCATGTTAAAACGTACTCATGCCAGACAAAGAGGAGCATGTCTTTAATCCCAGCACTCAGGAAACAGACAGGCAGACCTCTGTGAGTTCCAGGACAGCCAAGGTTAAACAGAGACTCTGTCTTCAAAAAATAAATAAATAAATAAAAAATTAAGATTAAAAAAAAATTTTTCTTTCACTTAGAACTGAAAATGAGTCTATATTCTTCTTCAAAAAATAAATGGAGCCAGGTGGTGGTAGCACTCACCTTTAATCTCAGCACTCAAGAGGCAGAGCCAGGCAGATGTCTGTGAGTTCGAGGCCAGCCTGGTCTACAGGACAGGCACCAAAGCTACACAAGAAACCCTGTCTCAAAAAGCCAAAATAATAATAATAATAATAATAATAATAATAATAATAATAATAATAATAATAATAAATGGTATACATTATTCAAAGTATGTTGCTGTACTTTCAGACATATGCAAACTGGCCAGGCCTTTAATCCCAGCACATAAAAGGCAGAGGCAGGTGGATCTCTTAGAGTTCAAGGCCAACCTAGTCTACAGAGTAAGTTTCAGGCACAAAGAAACCCTGTCTGAAATTAAAAAAAAAAAAAAAATTAAGGTTAAAAAACTAACATTATTTGTAGAATTAAACGTTCACCCAAGTGCTGCCACATCACGGGAGAAACAATGCTACTTTACAGCATCTTAAGCAGGTTCTAAATTCGACTCAAACACAAAATATTGGGCATCATAGATTTAGAGGTCTTAAAGTGACCATAATTGGGTTTACATCTAGCCCCCCTAAAAACTACCCAATAATTGTCAATAGAAACCTTCAATTTTGGCCGGGCGGTGGTGGCGCACGCCTTTAATCCCAGCACTTGGGAGGCAGAGGTAGGCGGATCTCTGTGAGTTCGAGGCCAGCCTGGACTACCAAGTGAGTATCAGGAAAGGCGCAAAGCTACACAGAGAAACCCTGTCTCGAAAAACCAAAAAAAAAAAAAAAAAGAAACCTTCAATTTTTCAAAGCATAAGAGAGCTAAAAAGGCAGGTATCCGTTGCTTGGAATACCTTGTTTAAAACAAGGAAAGGCACCCACCTGAGAGCCGCCATGTTGGAGATGGAAGGCGAGCGAGAATGCAGACTGGGTGACGAGGCAGAGCGACTCTGACTGTGAATGGAGGAGTAATTCTGGAAAGGTGAAGCCACAGGGGATTCGCCTTTGGAGAGGCTTCTGAGATGTGCCGTGAGGGAGCTGCTAGTGGCTACGTTCTGAAGGGTCCCTGCCTGCTCAGGGAACTTTAAAACCGCATTCTCTTCCTTAAGTCAAAATGAATGGGAAAAATAAACAGTTAGAATTTAGAATAAAGAATGAATGGAAACTCTCAAAACTGTGCAAGTGTTCAGGATTCACTCTCTCTCACAGGAAGAGGCACTACCAGTCCCCCTCACCTCTGGCTTTACTCTCCGCAGAGTCCACACAGAATGCACATTCTGAACAGCATCATAGGTCATTACAATGGAGGGGTCGATATTGAGGAACACAATTTTCATTGCAGGATCTACAACATACTGCACCCGTGATGATCCAAAAAGACCTGAAAATCAAAATGGAAATGACCAGGTATAGAATAGTGGCTTTACTCTTTTAAAAGAATTATTTATGAAGAAAGTTTTCACTGTTCCTAAAAGGAAAGGGAACCAAGCCAATTAAAACCCATTCAATATTATGTAACTGACAATAAATTTTAAATTGACTGGGTGTCAACTTCTTCTAAACGCATTGAACGTGACAGGACTAGCTGCACACATGTAACTCAAAAGTTGAAGCTTCGTCCTGATCCATCATTAAACTCATCAGCCAGAGGCAAAAGGTCCAAAACTATTTCAACAATCAACCTCCTCTTCTTTTTCTTATTTTTGGGGGAGGGGGGTTGTTTGTTTGTTTGTTTGTTTGTTTGTTTGTTTGAGACAGTTTCACTATGTAGCTCTGGCTGTCCTGCCTGGAACACACTAGGTACACCAGGCTGGCCTTAAACTCAGAAATCCACCTGCCTCTGCCTCCCAAGTGCTGGGATTAAAGGCGTGCACCACCACATCCAGCCAACAATCAACTTCTTTCAAGATTATAATCATCTGTTGGAAAGGTCTGACTGATTGGCTCACTGGCTCTCTTCTGTCCTCTAATAATTAACCCAGAAGTAGTGAACAATATGTGTTTTACTTATTACAAATGAAAAGTTTTTCCTGCTGAGTTCAGTTATTTTTTTTTTTATAGCACCACAGACCAGTTTCCACATCCTTAACAATTTCCTTCTCAGTTAAAATACTAGGGAATGAAAAAACATGATTATTCTGCAGAAATAAAAATTATTGTATAAAGAAATAATAAAGGCATGGTGATACACACCTTTAATTCCAGCACTTGGGAGGCAGTGGCTGGCAGATCTCTGTGAATCTGAGGCCTACCTGATCTACATAGAGTTCCAGCCCAGCCAGGCATACACAGTAGGATCCTGACTCCAAAAAATGAAAAACAAACAAAGAAAATAAATAAGAAAACTGTTTCACAATGCCATCATCCCACTAAAGTTAGCGGGTTTTTCTTTTTAGGAGAGGGAGGAATGGAGCTGGAGATGGCTTGGCCATAAGAGTGCTTGCTGCTCTTGCAGAAGACCCAAGTTCAGTTTCTAACACCCAGGTCAGGCAGCTCACAACCACCTGTAACTCCAGCTCCAAGGATCCAATTCTATCTTCTGGCCTCTGTGGGCATCTGAACTCATGTGCACATACCCACACAAGAGTATACACACATAAACATAATTAAATAACAATAATATCCTTTAAGAGAGAGAGAAACAGAAGCTTCACTGTGTTGCCCAGGATGCCCCCAAAGTGCTATTCTTACGCAATCTTCCTGCTTACCAGCACAACCCAATTTTATCAAATCAGAATCTTACTGTGTTTACAGTTTTATATATTATTCTTAACAGCCTACATGATCAACAATCTTTTTTGCCATTTACTACAACCTTTAAAAAGAAAGCTGGTATGTTTTACAAAAATAGGACAGAGGTTTGATTTAGCCCGTGGCTATCCCACTCATGGGGCAGGAGATGAAACCTCAGTGGCATTTGGAATGCACCAGTAAAATGACCAAAGACTATAAATGGCCTTCCAGTCTTCAATCTTTATTATTTGTAGGTGTCAATTCATGTTTGGTAAAGCCTAAACTTAAAGTCAAGTATACAGCAATACTTGAGATACATTCAAAGTGTGGATCGCTAATAAACTTGAACAAAAAAGATGAAATACTAAAATGTACCCAGTTATTTGTGACTTGGGTTTTTCATCCAAGGATCATTTATTTTCTTATTTTTAAATGGCAGTCACCTACAGGCAAGTTTTCAAACGTCAGTGTCCCTCACTGATTTGTATGTCTTAGTTTTACTGAGATGACTGTGTCCTTGCTTTCAGTGTTATAATATGCTTAAATTATCTTCTGATAAAATAAACTTTTTTATTTTCCTCCCCCCCTTTATAATAAAACAGAGCTATGTAAAAGAGTATAAAGCACACTTACTTCCAGATTTACAAACAAGTGGAGTTATTTCATCCAGTGGGTGCAACATGCTGAACATAGTAGGCAAAGGTTCTCTAGCAATAAAAAATACACAAACAATCACCAACAAGATAACTATGTGCACCTTGGTAGTAAACAAGCAACCAGAAATCTACTGTTACCACTTGAACATAAGAAGCCCTCATAGGCTCATGTTTGAACACTTGGTCCCCAACTTGCAGCACTGCTTTGGGAGGCTGTGGAGCCTCTGGGAAAATAGGGTCTGAGAGTTTCTGCCCAGCCCTGCTCCCAACCCTCACTTCACTTTCCGACCTGTCAAGATGCGCAGAGCCTCTGCCACACAGCCTTCCTAACACATGCTCTGCTCTGCCTTCCCTGAATGAGGGGCTGGAACTGTGAGCAAAATAAATCCTTCCTCCCTCAAGGGCTTGTCAAGCATCCTGTCACAGATATCTCAAAAGGGAACCTTCTATAAATTCTTCAAATACCATCTAACGTGGCATCCTCTGATTTAATTCTGAAAATATCTTCTTGTAATAATTCTATACATTCACACACAGAAAGAAAATGGCTGTCCAGGGGAAAAATCTGCAAGACAACCATCACAAAACAGAACCTGGAGAACTGAGATTCAGGCCTAAGTCATTCACTTATCTCTCTTAGTAGCAGTGTGACTATGGTAGCTAAGAAATTTAATCTCTTGTACTTGTTCATAGAGGGGTGCATTTTTAAAAAGAAGAGAAAAATACTTCAATTAAGTCTGCAATTTTCAGAAACTGAGAGGAGGAAAGGCGCTGGTTTTCTATGAAAGCAGAGATGAAAAGCTGCACACAGCTCTAGCACAGCGGTCATCTGCTGTTGTACACCCCGTGTGTGCTCTGTGCGCTCCTCCTCAGTAAGCTCAGTATACAGGGAGGTGAGGCAGGCGCACTCTCAACAGGTATCCACCACTGACTGAGCACTTAACAGACACTGGGCCCTCTCTGAGAGTCTGCTATACCCCAAGAGATAACCAATAACATTCCTGTAACAAATAAGGAAATGAAAACTAAGAGAGTGATGATATGTCCAAGGTAGCACAATGAAGACATGGCAGAGCTAATAACCAAATCCTGTCATTAAGCTATTGTTTAATGTTACTAAGGAGAGTACAGGGCAAAGAAGTGTTGATAAGTAGTCACAGCTGCACTCAAACTGGCATGAAAATGTTTTAATACTATGCTGTGAACATGGACATCATCAGCACCCCAACATTTAGGTTAACAAGTTTACTTCAGAATCAACACTAAAAAAAGCCCAAGAAATAACATTTATAAGCAGAATAAATTGAATACCTAGGTACACTTGGAGGCACCTCATGTGAAGAACTGCTTCGTTCGAACAGCAAACCATATTTAGTGGCCCAAACATTTGCCACCTATCAATAAGAGTGAGGGGAACAGAAGTAAGAGAACAACAACTTAAGAAAAGGTTTCAGGAAACATGACAGAACACTCAATTTTCTTTGAATTTACTGAGAGCTTTCAAAGTAACATGATCACAAACTATAGTACTTCAAAATCTATGATTCTTAACAAGCAATCTAAGACAAAAATCAAACCCACAGAAGAGGTGCTCAGTGTGAAGTTGCTGCCAATGTGGATACCAACACCAGAGTGTAATAAAACTTTAATAGCACTGAGCATTAAAAGATGATGCATTGCAAGAAAAAAGCCCAATATTATTCATATACCTATATATCATATACCTACTATAATAAAGCCAAAATGATTTCTTAAATATTATTAAACTGACAAATATTTCATACTATAATTTAATTTACGTCACTAAAACACTATTTTTGTAGAAAGGATAGGCACACGGTGAACTAAAACTACTAAATACAAATAACACCCTTCACACATACCAAGATCTACATAAAAATCCGCTACCCACAAGCTCTACCAAAACACACGGAAAACTTCCGAGTTTACCTGAAATGGTAAGGATGCTATATAATCCTTCCCGTCTACGCTGTGCATGTTCATACACGAGCTCTGTAATATACATATGCATTTCTCTACCTCATGGCTCTCTGAAAGGAACAGGGACAGGATTTATGGGTTATTTTCCTGCTAAACAGTTCAATCCAAACAGCAAAAGCTCAATGTATAATGCAAAACTTTTAAGTTAAATCACTATGACTAAGAGTTGCTTATAAATATATCACACAGTGAGATAAATATTTGGAATCATGGAAAATAAGATTTCATAAAGAAACTTACTGTGGATCTTTTCAGATTTATCCTGTGATGTAATGAAGTCACACCACAATGCCTAAAACCAAAACAAAATGCTTGTCTAAGAAAATTACATCTAAATAATCATCTGCCAGCTAATGACATCAGTATCAATGATATTACCATAATACATTTCCTCAGCTCAATATAGATGTATTTGTGTATACACACACACACACACACACACACACACACACACACACACACACACACACATACCATGGAAATAAACAAGAGTAACAAAAAGTGAGATTAGAACACTTAATGTCACATAGTCTAAGATGACTTATGTTTGTAATTAAATCTTAAGAGAAAGGAAAATAAAACGATAAAAGACTCAGTTGATACAAGTCTTACAATTAAAGCTCAAATATCAGCTCGGCCTGTGTAAATCCTGCATCCTATAAAAGCAAGGATTATGTTGAGAGTTTAAAAGTGACTTGGCAACTGATCTCAGACTCTTTATGCTCATATTTAAAAATGTTTAGAAAACATCTTCCTCTCTATTAATGCCACTAAACTGTACATTTGAAAATGGATTAAAGCATAAACTTTATATTGTGAATTTATAGTCTGCCATAATCCTAAAAAATAATAAAATGCCACTAAATAATTTTAATTTAAAAATTAAAGATGTTCTCTTTTTATTTGTTTGCTTTTGAGACAGGGTCTCACTGTAGATCTGCCTAGCCTGGAACTTACTATGTAAACCAGGCTGGCCTCTGCCTCCCAAGTACTAAGATTAAAAATAATATACTAATTAATCACCTAACAGTAAATCCTTCTTTTAACTTTTCCAACTCCTCAACCAAAAAAAAAAAAAAAAGAAAAGAAAAGAAAAAAAATCTTTTACCTCATTTTTTAGAACCACAATTCAAACAATGTTCATTTAAAAAGGTTCAAAAACATTGCATTTGGCCTGGCATTGGTAGCCCATCCCTGTAATCATAGTACTAGAAAGGCTAAGGCAGGGGAATGCCCATTTTAGGACAGTCTGAGGTCTACAGTTTCTGCTGAAGATTGATGATGTCGTTTAGTGTCTGCTGTCCAGAACAGTCCTTTCCCTCCCTGATTCACTTTTAAAAAGACCAGAATGTAAACATTTCCAAATTCTGGATTCATCTAACTACTAATTTCCCTATTCTTTTCTTTTAATCTTTTTATTATGGAAATTTTCAAATACACGCACAAAGAAACACAATGTATCCCCATCTACCAGCTTCCATAATTATCAGTCTTCAGCCATTCTTTTTTTATTTTTTGAAACAAGGTCTCTCTACAGAGCCCTGGCTGCCTGGAACTTACTATGTAACCCAGGCTGTCCTCAAACTTACAGAGATCTGCCGGCCTCTGCCTCCTGAGTGCTGGGATTGGAGACATATACCACCACACTGAGCCTTCGTTCTTTTTTATTATTATTACATTTATTATTTATTTTGTGTGAGCACACCTGCAGAAGTCAAAGGAAAACTTGCAGGAGTCAGTTCTCTTCCCACCATGTGGGTCCTGTGGATTCAACTCACATTGTCAGGCTTAGCAGAAAGTGCCTTTATCAGCCTAGCAATCTTTTTGGCCACAGCCACCACTAAGTAACCTCCAACCCATTCCTCATCTCATGCTATTAGTAATTCTTCATCTCATGGCTACTTTGTAATTTCATCACCTCAGGCCTCAAGTTTACTACAAACTGGAAGCTAGATCTAATATTCACATTAAATATTTCTCAAAAAGAAATAGAGTAAACATATTTTTTTTCTGTGTCACAGCTAGTTGAAGGCACACCAAACTCAACCACTTGGCTGAGCCAGAGACCAAAAACAACTTCAAAGAAAAGATACATTTGTTTACTAATATTCAGCAAGTAATACCTTACCGGCATAGTATTATCCTTTTCCGCAATGGTATTAATAACCATTACAACCTTGCCTGAACTGATTAGCACACTAGAAGCTAACAAAACGATTTCTACTTCTACCCTTTATTTTACATTTATGGGTTGGTATTCTTCAATAAGTTAAGAGTTTCCTTCATCAAATAGATAAATCGCGTATCTTCCTAAAATAGTAAGTGCTTAATTTCTTCAATCAATTTTTGGAAACTGGTTCCAACAACCACTACAATAGTAGCAAATTAGACTGAATTTCCTTTCACTATGAATCCAGTAATTTTAATGTACTCAATATCTGGAAATGAATTATAATAATCATGTTTTTTAAGGTCACGTAGCATTGTGTTGATAACAGATCTCAAGGTCCACTTCTAGTGTTAACATACTATTATATGAAGTGCAATATATGCATATGTAAAGGAGCTTGTCTAGCACATAGAAGGCCCTAAATTCAGTCCTCCAGACAAAAACAACAGCAATATAAATAAAAGATTGTGCCAGGTGTGGTGGTGCACACCTATCATCCCAGCATTCAGGACGCTGGGGCAGGAGGATCTCAAGTGCCAGGGCAGCCTGGGCTACAGAGACCCTGTCATGATGGATAAAGGGAGAATCTCACTTTCCTGTCACTACATGACATAATGTACGCTCCCAGGACTGCCACACTGCTTTGTCATCTGTTACAATTTAAACACAAGCTTCCTTCCAAACAGATCCACACTCCCATGAAACAGTTAATGGACTGTATAAACTCGCTGAGCTCACCTGCTGGACAGTGCTGTCCACTGTGAACGCTTTGTACACGGCCAGCGCCTGGCTCTTACTCCCTTTGCTCCAGATAACCATGTTCCCAGCCACATAGAGCTCCTCATCGTAGTCGGCTGCATCTCCAATCTCACTCACACCTTTTCTTAACTGCCAGCTTTCCTGAAAAATTAACACACAGGACATGCTCAAGCACTTCCTTTGTTTTCAATAGACTGTAGTAAGATTTGCCTGTGGATTAAGACTCAATCCCACACTAACTCCTGAAAAAACTGTGGTACACTGATGGGCAAAGTGGGTGAATTAGCAAAGTGGATACACTCTATCAGGGGATTCCTGAGGTAACTTAAGAGAGGTAAGAGAAACGCTTCAGTGGTTAAGAGCACTGGCTGCTCTTCCAAAGGACCCAGGTTTGAGTCCCAGCACCTAACTAGGTCTCTCACAACTGTCTCTAACTCCAGTTCCAAGAGATCTGACACCCTCTTCTGACCTCTGTGGAAACTGCACACAGATAGTGCATAGACACACAAGGTAAAACACCCAGTTTTTTAAAAACTGACTCAAAAATTCTCTGTATTGTTTTATTTTATACTTCTATGTCCCCTGTATTATTCTGCCAAAAACACAGGCAAGCAAAAAGTGTCTTACATACAGATCATCAAATACATGCTTGAGAAGAAATTCAAAGTGTGTATTAAATATAATGCAGAGTAGAAAAGAGCCAGTGAGGTCCACCTGTGACTCAATGGAGGACTTGATACAGTGTAGACATCCCTGCTTCACAGCAGCAAATACATTCACCATTTTCTCCTTGTCCCACCCACAAGATGAATGCAAGACAGAAAGTTTCTAACTACGGAAGTTCCAAGAAATTTGATTTCAAAGATATATGAAGATTAAGTAAAGCAGGAGAGGAGAGGTACAGCTCAGTGCTTGCCTATTAAGACCATAACCTTGGCCTGACCTATCAAAAACAAAAAACAAAAAAAGGGGGACCGGAGGAGACACACAGAAACTAGTCTGTTCTGGCAGTCTGGCACTGCTGTTTTCTGACAGACTTTTGCATCTTATCTCCATAACTAAGAACCACTCCTTTGCCAGGCATTGTGGTACATATCTCTAGTGTCAGTACTCAGAAGATTGAGACAGAAGGATCAAAAGTTCAGGGTCAGTCTGAGCTACTTAGTGAAGCCACATCAAAAAAAAAAAAAAGGTACTACTGCTCTAATACTCTCATGTGACATCAGGCAGCCCCCTCTTCTGGAAAAACATGCTGCAGGCACCATTTCTATGTGACATCAGCCCCCTCTCCTGGAAAAACATGTTGCAGGTACCATTTCTATGTGACATCAGCCCCCTCTTCTGGAAAAACATGCTGCAGGTACCATTTCTATGTGACATCAGCCCCCTCTTCTGGAAAAACATGCTGCAGGTACCATTTCTATGTGACATCAGCCCCCTCTTTGAGAAAAACGTGTTGCAGGTACCATTTCTATGTGACATCAGCCCCCTCTTGGAGAAAAACGTGTTGCAGTATCATTCCTAATCTCTAACATTTAGTCATACGAAGTGAAAATAAAGTTCAAAATGAGCCATGACTGCAGTACTTAACCCTCATTACAAGTTATGTAGTATGCCCAAGAAGGCGGCGCTGACTGAAATTACCAAACATGAGCCTTTAAAGTCCAAGTGCCAACATACACTTATGTCTCACGTAAATCTAGGTAGCTTTAAATTACAAGTAGATTATTCACGCTAAATTTCAAAAATATGACGAGCATATTTATAAAACCTTCTGTTTCTCATGGATTGTAACCTCCTGAAGAGATCCCACCAAGCCAGCTGCACCATCAGAGGACCATAATTCAGAGGCTGGCTGCAGCTGACGAAGCTGAAGGTTCAAAGCATTAGGGTGGTTCTTGCAGTGGTCGCGACCGAAAGGAACGAATTCCTGCAAATCCCCGGCTGCAATCATCGTTGCCCTTTCTTCAGAGAAGTTCGACATGGGTTCCAAATATCACCATTATTTCTGTGTGGATCCAAACACATTCTCGTCAGGCTGCTAGTCAAAATCAGTTTATTACTACAAAGACCTGGGTGGAGCTATGGCAGAAACATGCTAGTCCACCTCACAAATAGTTCTATGCACAGTGAAGAAGGGATGGCTAACAACATCCTAACATTCTGTGGTGAGGTATGTAAAGTGGGTGTGGGTTCTGTCTCTGACAAAACCTCTACAATAAAAAATGGGTGTCGTGGCTTTACATTTAAATCACAATACCCAAACATGGCTCAAAACCAGCATTTGATATCAGCACTATCACCAACCGTTAGTGTCTGAAATGACACTCAAGATTAACAACGTCTTAACTAAATTTGACTTGAAGCTCTCAAGTCAAATTGAAGCTCATCTGAAGTCTTTTGGGTATCAGTCTTTTTGTTTTGTTTGCTTTTTACAAACACCTCAAAGTCTCTACAAAGCTACAAAGCCTTTTTTTTTTTTTTTGGCTGTGAATTAAATGCCATCCCTGAGATGAATATGTCCAAAAAACAGGAGCGAGCTTCTTTTCCACCTCCTAGAAACAAACCAGTATTTATTGAGAACAGCTCAACCTGAAACAGAACCCAAAATGCCTTATAAAACGTGTAAGAAATTCCAAAATGTGACTGGCTTTTTCAAACTCTACTCAACAAAGTAGCCGACATTAAAGAACTTGGCGACCTTATCCAACTTTTCCTTGTGCGATTATGTGATTTCACTCTCTTATACCTTAAAACAAACCTCCAGGGTTATTAATTACAGCATCATTTTCACAGTTAGATGTCTTTCAGCCTCCAAAGCATCATACTTCATACTTTCACGGTTCTCCCAAAATTATTAAACGTGTTACTCGTGACGAGCCACATAAAAGTACCGAGCTGACATGCTGCAAATATAAAACTGTCACTCCTGGTTACTAGGAACAGATGCAAACAGTGGAACCCAGAGTTGTATTTCTACAAGAAAAAAAAAAAAAATAGGCTTCCCCGTGCTTTGAAGTAAACGGCGCTAGAGGTAGCGGCCCGCGAATCCGGCGCAGGGCGCGTCGGGCGCACCCCGGAAAGCCCAGTCTTGAGACTAGGGTCTCCCTCACCCTAGCTCGCCCCGGGGAGCTCGGCCCTGCGGTCACCGGGTGCAGCGACACCCCGACACCAAGTCGCAGCAATGCGCTCCCCAGCCCGGCCCGCACCTGAGTGACTCGGGACGCGTCAGGCGCTTGAGAGCCCCGGCTGCTCCCCGGAGGCACAGGGGCCGCGGAGGCCCGAGGGCAGCGGCAGGTCGGTCACGATGGCTCCTCGGCCGCCACAGTGTCTCATCCCTTGTCCCTCACTAATTCAGGGGTGGGGGGGGGAAGAAAAATGGGCCGCAGCGGGGAAGCGAAGGCGGGGAGGGAGAACTCAACTAGAAATCTCCATCTTCGATTTCCCGGCCTGCCTCGCGCTGGGGCAGGGCCACGCAGGGACGCGCGGCAGCGGGGCGGGCCTAGCGCCTGCGCAGTTAAAGAAGGCGCCTGCGCGAGGGCCTACAATCCCATGACGTCACCTCTCTGCCTTCCCTGGTCTACAAGACCGCGAACTGCCTTCTCAATTGTGTTCTGTTAGGTATTTTTTTCTGGATGGTTGCGTTTCCTCCTCATCTCAAAAAGGGATGCGTGCCTCCCGACTGAAGAATGGGAGCGCAAGGGAGACCGCTGGTTTTCTCAAGAATGCTAGCGAAGCACAGGAAATCACACCCCACCCACCCAAAATGGGTTCTAATTGCTTGATATCTATGACTTTAATTTAAAAAAGAAAAATGGTGGAGCCTCTCAGTGCCTAAAGAATAAAGTCCCAGTCCTCTTCTTTACCCAGAAACGCAGTTACCTGGAATTTGATGCCTTCGCTCTAGGTGTCTATTGTGATACACATCTTTATTTTCGTTCATTCTCATCCCTTTACTTGGTTGAGTGAGGCTGCACTCCAACACGAAGGAGCTTCTCTTAGAACTTGGTGACTGGAATGCCTTTTTAGCTGAGTATTCAAAAATAGGCTCTTCCAGCACCACAAGTATTCCTTACAGGGTCCAGGCTCCTCTCACACTTCATATACACACACCGCACCCTATCCTAAGCCTGAACTTCACTTCGATTCCCCTTGCCTGGGTATTCAAAAACAGTCAAATTAACAACTACATTCCACATGCGTTGCTCCAATCCTTTATTCCTTCCCACAAACCCTATCATCCTATGAAGTTTTTTCTATCCCCAACAGGGCTTTCTAGAAGAACCAAGAGAAGAGCACACTTAAATTGCCTCTTGGAGTCTTGTTGCTTCCCTTTTCCATCTCCTCTACCTCTTGTCCCACCACAGTATACCGGCCCTATCAACCCTACCAGTAGTCACTCAGGGTAGAAGGGTACCCCACTCTCCAGGATGCTCTGTGCAACCAGGCCAGTGTCATACCCCTTGAGACTATGGTTTCTTTTACCACTGCCATTGCCACTTGGACATGAGAGCATTTAACAGAAACGAAAAACAAGAGCCAGCTAAGGTGGCGCCCAGGTTTGGCAGTTTATAACCGTCTCCATGGGCACCTGCAAGCCTGAAATCCCAGCACTCAGGAAGTGAGACAGAAGGTTCAGGAGTTCATGGTCATCCTCAGCTACATAGAAAGTTCTAGCCCAGCCTGGCCTATGTGAGACCCTGTCTCAAACACAATAACAACAACAAATCCATTGAAGGAAAAACAGTCCAAAAAGTGGAAACAAAAGATGTAAAGGAATGACGTCTTTGGGGAAATGAACTTGACAATATTCTTGAACTGCCTATCTTGATGAGAGAGTTAATATGGTGATGGACTGGAGCTTGACTTTGGAAGACGTCTGAGAAGACATGCAAATAAACCATAACAGAGATCATAACTATTAATAATTCAGGGGTGGGGGGAGAAATGAACAGATTTGGAGAGCTCAGATCAACTGATTTCAGGAAGTACTTAATATTAAACCTCAGGGTAACTACATGAGTGACTTGCAGGGGGGAAGTAGACACAGACTCTGGAGCAGATAGAGTTGGAAACTTAATACGAATATAATAAATTGGCTGAGGTAGCGAGGAGAGGGGTAGCAGAGTCTCCCTGTATAGCTCAGGCTGGCCTCAAACTCACACTCTTCATGCCTCAGCCACCAAGTGCTGAGGCTGCTGGCTATGCCATCATGTCAAGTTTTCTCTCCCCAATTTCTTTCGATTTCTAGAAAGATTCAAGACTTAGATGCAATGATGCCTTGTTTTCCCAATGAGTTACTATCAAAGCCAAGCAAAATTTCTCCAAAACCAGTCTCCACAATACCAGTTAAAAATATCCTTCTTCTTTTTTTAATACTCACTGAGTCTACTTAGTGCTGTTTGTATGTACATAGATGTGGGACTGTCACCAGGTGGCGGCGGCAGCGGCGGCACATACCTTTAATCCCAGCTCTCAGGAGGCAGAGGCAGGGGACCTCCATGAGTTCGAGGCCAGTCTGGCCTACTAAGTGAGTTCCAGGACAGCCATGGTGGTTACACAGAGAAACCCTGTATCAAGAAACCAAACAAACAAACAAACAAACAAAAAACAAAAACAAAAAAAATGAGACCATCTACTGGCTCATGGAGAGCCTCTCAAGGGCTGCATCCCTGGAGAAAACTGACTTTGGAGGGAAAAGTGTTGGGAGGGATAGGGGAGAATGTGGGTGGAATTCATCAAAACACAATCGCATGCATAAATATAAATAAGTCTTTTTAAATAAATAAAAATGCTCCCTTCTGGACGGGGAAGATGACTCTGTCTTTCCTGTTTATTTAGTTATTATTATTTGTGTGTGTGTGTGTGTGTGTGTGTGTGTGTGTGTGTAAGTGTGTGCAAGAAGTGTGTGTGAATGTGGAGGTGGGGCACACAGGTAGTATGGACACATGTGGAGGTCAAAGTTCTGTTATGGGCGCTGGGAACCTAACTCAGGTCCTCTGAAAGAGCAGCAAGCTTGCTTAACTGCTGAACCATCTCTCCAGCTCTTAGCAGCAGCTCCTTCACACAATGTGGAAACTCATGTACGTACACACACACACACACACACACACACACACACACACACACACACACACACTTTCTTGTTGGGCTACTACTTTCAAACAAACAAGACATAAACCATAGAAAATTTCAAGAGACAGAAAGTACCCACAACAAATGATCAAAAATGTTGTTAATCAGGCTTTGTTGTATGCCACCTGGCAACTCACCAACTAGTCAACCAGTCCCAAGAAGCTATAACAGGCATGTGTCTTAACTACAACATACAATTCAGCAAGTGAAATCTCTTTTGACACCATCTCCATTCCTTCCAACAAACTGCAACAAGTTGTGTTCCCTGAACTACAGGCAAAAAAAAAAAATTTGACTACTATTTTGTTCTGGAAGCTAAATGGAGTTGCCTACTGCCATCAAGTGCAATTTTCTGATAAATTACAGGGTTCACTTTCCTGATAAACTACAAAGTCAGACTGCAGGGTTTCTGCATGTCCATCTATGTGGAGGATTGGGTCTCCCACGTCTATCATCTCAGCTTCCTCCACTCCCCATTGCCAGACACATGTACTTCCAGTAGAGTTTTCTGGGGACGTGAGAGTCTTCTAAGTATCACCTTGGTGCCCCATGAACTCTAATGTCTAGATATTTTCATATCCCTCATGCTGTTTATCATGGTAAAGAGAGTAGCTCACCTACTCCCTATCTCAGGTTTCCAAAACTGCATGGACTAGACACTGGTCCTTCTCCCCACAAACCCTCTCACCTGCTTTGGTATTTGCTTCATCAGTTAACTGTGATGATCTGAGAAATGTTTGTGTAGTTCAGATATGTAGGTGACCAGAGGTCAGCTTGGGTGTCATTCTTCAGTGTTTTGAGACAGGTTCTCTCTAGGATCTGGGGGCTAGGTTGGCTGGGCAGTGAGCTCTAGGAATCCTCCTGTCCCTGTCTCCCCGGTGCTGGGGCCACAAAGATGAGCCACCACTTTTTAAGTGGGTGCTGAGGCTCAAACTTGGGTCTTCATGCTTGTATAACAGGCACTTCACCCTAAGCCATCTCCCCAGCCCCTGAGACTTTTAAAAAACACTATCTGGTATCACTTACACATGCACACACACACAAGCTGGATGCTAGTATTTCCAATCCTGTTTTCAGTACATGATATGATGTATACATACATGCTACAGTCATTACACACAACAGTTGCAGGAACTTGGCCTTCTATTGCACAACTGTGTTTAATGAACAGTGAATCATATACCTTTCTTTTTTCCTTGAGGTGTTTTATTTTATTTTATTTTTTAATTATGTGTATAGGGATGGGGTATGTGTGAGTGGGAGCAGTTGCCTGTGGAGGACAGGTGAAGGTATCCTAGAGATGAAGTCACAGGAGGTTGTGAGGTGGGTGCTGGGAACCAAGCTGGAGCCCTTTTCAAGAGCAGCACATACCCTTAACCGCTGAGCCATCTCTCTGGTCCACCCTGCCACGCTCTTAATTGTATAATAAGTTACAAGTGCCGGACACTGGAATATCCACTTTGATTTCAGTTCCGTGAAAACACACAACTACCTCATTCTGCAACAACAAACAGTGATGCTTATCTAATTGGACTTCTCAAACTTTTTCTAGGACACCAAAAGAATTCTCACATTGGGCATGGTGGTGCACCCCTGTAACCTCAGCATTTAGGGAGTGGAAGCTGGAAGACCAGAAGTTTAAGGTCATTGTCAGCACTCCCTAGGGAGTTGGAGGCTGGCCTGGGCTACATGAGACTCTGTTTTACAAAGACACACACAAATCAAAATAAATAATTAAGTAAATCTAAAATAAATAACAAAAAAAATGATTCAGAACATCCCTTTTCCCAAGAAACCACACATGTTGGCTGTTCTCTTCCATAGATTGTTCTGTACACTAAAGGCACAACTTTCTACGGTACTATATCATTTCTAATAGGATGGGGCTGGCTGATATCTTTCCTTCTAGGAAGTTTTTTCAGCCTATCGGGTGGATTGTCTTGCAGGGTGGGGCATGAACAATCTACAAAATAAAACATCTTTATCCCACTATCACGTTCACTATTGTGCGTGCAGTCTTTTGCGTGTGCCCCTTCACTTTGCAACAACTGCAGAAGCCACCCTACTGGGAGGAAGATTCCTTCCAGAAGGCCTGGAACTAGCCTGAGCTGTTTGCTGGAGTCCCCGAATGGCACTGAGTCCCAGCCAAGGGCACAGCACATTCATTTACAATGTTGCTTTTTAATCATAGTTCTGAGGAGGATCAGGGAGCTACGTACCAACTTGTCAGCATTGTTAATTGAAAACAGTGAGAGAGATGATTTACACCTGCACTCTGTGGTTGAGGTTGCTATTGCCTTGGGATTATGCCTGTGCAGCCAGTAAACAGAAAAATCCCGGATGAGCCCCCATATTGAGATCCCTGGGTTCAAAGTATGCCTTGCATCCACCAGTGATCCAAGAAAAGATGCATCTGGTCATTTCTTTATAGAAGGCACCTCACCTTGCTGGGTCTTTTACCTTAGATAGCCTTTGATTATGGTGCACATATTATTTTGTTACTATTGCCCACAGACGGGCAGGAATGTGAGTGTGGGTGGTATGATTCACCAAAGGAAAACCTGGATGCAGTTACTGAAGGACTATAGCATGAGTTCTGGTTAGATGATAGCCAGAATGGTCCAGGCCTTATCTGGCACTAGACTCCATAAGATAGAGATCCCCGGCTGGAGGAGCAATGCATGATCTCAGCAATCCTTCTTACACATTTGTTTATGACTGAAATTAAGCAGGTAATGAATGGTCCATAACTTCCTGTAGGAAGCTATAGATCTTGGAATTGAGATGTTAAAAACTGAGCCATTTTTAAGACCTATTTAACAGTTATACAACTGTTCGATTCAGCTCCTGTGTTGGCTAGTTTTACGTCAACTTGACACAAGCTATAGTCATCTGTGAGGAAGAAACCTTGATGGAGAAAATGCCTCCAGAAGATCAGATTGTAGGCAAGTCTGTAGAGAATTTCTTAATAGTGATTGATGAGAACAAGCCCAATGTGAGTGATTCCATCCCTGGGCTGGTGGTCCTGGCTTCTATAAGAAAGTAGGCTGGGCGGTGGTGGTGCACACCTTTAATCCCAGCACTTGGGAGGCAGAGCCAGGCGGATCTCTGTGAGTTCCAGGCCAGCCTGGGCTACAGAGCGAGATCCAGGACAGGCACTAAAACTACACAGAAAAACCCTGTCTTGAAAAGAGGAGGAGGAGGAGGAGGAGGAGGAGGAGGAGGAGGAGGAGGAGGAGGAGGAGGAGGAAGCAGGCTGAGTAAGCCAGTAAGCAGTACTCCTCCATGGCCTCTGCATCAGCTCCTGTGTCCAGGTTCCTGCCCTGTTTGAGTTCCAGTGCTGACTTCCTTTGAGGATGAACAGTGATGTGGAAGTGTAAGCTGATTAAGCCCCTCCCTCCCTAAGTTGCTTTGGTCATGGTGTTTCATCACAGCAATAGTTACCCTAACTAAGACAGTTCCAAATGAATTACATTAGCTGAAACCTACTCCCCTAGGTAGCATGGTGTTGAGCACATTGAATAGTCTCTTCTAGGTACTATTTGGTCCTTCTAAGAAACTCGAAGATGTTATCCTTCCCTCGTGACTTTTGGCATTCCGAGTGGACTCTCTTATGGGCATCATCCTAGTTCCCCAGCAAACTTCAAGAACCTGTCATTTACATCTCCAGTGTGGTACTGAAACCACCAAGAGTTATTTATGGGTAGTGTGAAGGAAGTAGCTATAATGCATGAAACTTTCTAGGAATGAAGGGGAGACCCAGAGGTCTATAGATAAATGTAGCAATCAGGGCTGGTATAGTCTTGTTAATTAATTCATTTTCTAATGTGTTATTAGCATACATTAATTATATGCAATAAAGGGTTTATTATGAACCCATTACATATGCACATAATATATTTTTTTATCATATTCACCTTCTGTTACCCTTTTCTATCCCCCTTGGAATACTCTCTTGACATAAAATTTATGGTCAGAAACTTTGGAGAAGAGGGATGATCTTTGGATGATCTGAAGGTAGCAAGGAGAACCCCACCTCCCAGACTCAAGGACAGCAGGAATGTGAGTGTAGGTGGTATGATTTATCAAAGAAAAACCTGGAAGTTACTGAAGTGCTATAGTATGGGTTCTGGATGGGTGATAGCCAGAGTGGTCCAGGCCCTAACTGGCACTAGGTTCCATGAGATAAAGCCTCCCTGCTGAAGGAGCCATGCATTGTCTCAGCAACACTTCCTCAGCATCTGTTTATACCTGAAATGAAGCAGGTATTGGTCCATTTATGTAAATGAACAAATGGCTCTCTAGCACTGAAAGCAGATTAAGGTCATTTCATGTCACACGGTGATGCGCAGAGTATCCTGGGGCCAATCTGATGTCTAGATCTCCATCGGTGCAGACAGTCAGCTTGTCACAGTGGATGCGGAGACTAGCTGAGGAGGGTGCAGCATTGGGGGAGGGAACTCATGGTGGAACAGAAGCAGAAGCAGGTTATAGGTCACCACTCAGAACCATGCTGACAAGATCGTAAGGCAGTGGTTAGGATAAAGAGCAGGATTCGGGTTAAGAATAAGGTCATCGGGCCAGGGATGTAGCTCAGAGTGCTTGCCCAATAAGTTCAAAAAGCCCTGGGTTTGATCCTCAGCACACAAAGCCAGGTATCGTGGCATACATCTGTAATCCTAGCACTAGAGAAGTGAGGCAGAAGGATCTGAAGTTCAAGGTCATCCTTAACTATACAGCAAATTTGATGCAGGAGACCCTGTCTCAAAAAGGGGAGGGCTGTCATTCACTGAAGGATGCCTTAACTAACTCTCATGAATGGTCTGGCATAATCCCATTGGGGCCTTTGACTGAAAGTCTTCAGTGGGGCTGGAGAGATAGCTCAGAGATTAGGAGCACTGGTTGTTTTTCCAGAGGTCCTGAGTTCAATTCCCAGCAACCACATGATGGCTCACAACAATCTAAAATGAGATCTGGTGCCCTCTTCTGGCCTGCAGGCTGAACACAGAATGCATAATAAATAAATAAATCTTAAAACAAAGAAAAGAAAGTCTTCAGCCATGTCACTGATGTGTTAACATACTTAATACACAGATCATGACCACATTTATATTGGTTATCGCCTTCTACAATCAGTAGAAATTATTTTCTCTGGTCCTGGATAAACAATGCTACAAGCCCTGAATATTCTCTCCTTTGGCTAGTTAATTAACAGATCTAAGGCTCTAAGCTACATAGAGTCGTTGAAACGTGGGTTCCAGGTCATTGTTGCCCTGCTGAAATTCCTTAAATGTTGCCCACTGGGCCTTCTACAAACACAGAAATAGGTATAAGAATATGGAGTCTGATTCTATTTTGTCTCACATTTCTCTTCACATATTTTGGTAACAAGTTGCATATTTGGTAAGTATGAAATTAATACTATAGGATGGACATCTTGTCTTTTAGACATCTTGCCTTTTAGAGCTTGTCTTGCATGCTTACAGAGGTTTTTATTTTTTATTTTTTTAAATCTATTATGTTTACACTATTCTGCCTGCATGTGTTCCTGCAGGCCAGAAGAGGGCGCCAGATCTCATTACAAGCGGTTGTGAGCCACCATGTGGTTGCTGGGAATTGAACTCAGGTCCTCTGGAAGAGCAGTCAGTGCTCTTAACCACTGAGCCATCTCTCCAGCCCTATGGAGGTTTTTAAACATAGCTGCAAAGCTCTTTGACACATCTGTCGTGAAGACTTTTGGGTCTGTGGCTGTTCTCCACGAAGGCCACTTAGCCTCTGTGGCTGGGTCACTCAGGGCCATGCAGCCTCTACCCTGCTCACCGGGTTGCTCATTCCTGGAGCTCTGAGCTCCCATACCAGACTTTCTCTAAGCTTGTCTAGATCCTTGGGTCCAAAGCCCTGGTCTGCAAAGCATGCCAGTGCAGGCAGCAGCTATGACGTGAACTAACCTTAGACCAGGACTTGGCAGACATTGTAAAGAGCTGGATTATATGGCTTTGTGAAGCATATACTCTCTGTTACAGCTACTCAACTCTGCTGCTTCAGCACAAAATCACGCAGTCGGTATCTACACGAACGGCTGTGTTCCAGTAATGCTGATGTGCAAAGCCAGGCCACAGACTCCCAGGTTCTGCGTCTCCGAGGTCATTCTAGGTGCTAGCCACTGGAAGGTTGAAGACAGAGACCACCCAGAAAAGATAATCCATTTCTGCTGTCCAAATCCATGAGCCTAATGAACTGGCCAATGCTTCATTTCCACTACATTTATGGGAGCCTGTAAAACTTACCGTTCAAGGCAGGTCTCATTAACAAAGTCAGATTTGGAGCTGGGAAGTTGGCTCAGTGGTTTAAAGCATTTGTTGCTCTTGCAGGGGAACATTTGGTGGCTCACAACTATCTGTTACTACATTCCAGGAGATCCAATATCCTCGTCTAACCTCCACGGGTACCAGGCATACACAACATGCAGTCAAAACACCCACACACATAAAACAAAATAAATAAACAGAAAAAAAGAAAGTCAGATTTGTGCTGAACACAGAGGCACACACCTTTAATTCTGGCACCTGGAAGACAGAGCAGTTGGAACTCTCTGAAGTTTATATAGTGAGTCCCATGCCAACTAGGGCTACATAGTGAGACCTTGTCTTTAAAAGAAAATAAGGTGAAATTTAAGCAAGGCGTAGCGGCATACTCATGTAGTTCCAGCTACTCAGAAGGCTAGAGTGTTTGCTGGAGCCAGGAGTTCAAATCCAGCCTGGGTAACACAGCCAGACCCAGTCTGTCCTAGGTCAGTTTCCACTGCTGCGATAAACATTGTGACCAAAAGCAACCTGGGAAGAAAAGAGTTTATTTCAGCTTACAGTTGTAGTCCATCATGAAGGGAAGTCAGGGCCGGGATTCAGTGCAGGAACCTAGAGGCAAAAACTGAAGCAGAGACCATGGAGGAACGCTGTCTCCTGGCTTGCTTGGTTTGCTTTCTTACACATCCCAGGACTATCTACCCAGGGATGGCAGTAAACTGGGCTCTTTTACATCAATCACCAATCAAGGGTCTGTTTAATCCTGTCTTTCTGGTTTGGTGTTTTCCTGCAGGGCTAGAGATACCAGGAGCTGATTGTATCACAGTGCATGTGTGCCTGCCCGTAGTTTCAGTAATAAGTACTCTAAATTCATTAGGGTAGTTTAGGCTCTAAAGCAGCCCCATCGCAAAAGAAAACAAGTCATTCCATTTTCTTTAAGAAAGCATCGTACAAACTGCAAGGTATCTATCACTCACTGTGGTCGCTAGAAAAAGTCCCTTCCGTTTCTTTGTGATTCACAACAGAATTCACAGCCGGCTGCTGCAGTCTGGGACCTTCCACCCTTTCCCGCTGCAACGTTGTCCGTTTCCACCCCTGCTATGCGCGCTTTAATCCCACTCATGCCCCAGCTTCTCTCTCTTAGACTTCTCACAGGATATGGCTTAGTTCTCCCCAGCGAGCCTCTCTGGTGTAGGCTGCAAGCTCCTGACGCCAGGGTCCGCTCTTGCTCCTCGGATTCAGTAGCCTAGAGGCCGATCCGGCTCAGCAGGGTGTGTGCTGCCACTGTGGCCACAGCCTCTGGAGCGCTGCTGCTGGGGCCTCTCAGTAATGCCTGGACTGCAGGGTCGCTGCCATCCCAAGGCAGCTGGACCCACTACCCCTCAAAGTTCTGGGGGATGCATCCTATGCACGCCACTGAACTCTCCCTCTCCTGTTTCCAAGCTCTCCTACCTACTCTTACAAAGTGAGACTCCGAGGTTGCGGGTTGGGGGTGGCGGGGACCCTCTCTCCTCCCGATCATGCTCTTTCTTAGCACCCTCCACTTCCTCTCGGTCTCTCCGTCCTTCTAGATTGTGGCCCTCCTTTGCTCTCCACTAGCTCCCTTTCCCACACCCTCAGGCCGGGGTAACCTGTTGGCACTGACCCTAGCTCCATTCATGTCTGCCCCGCCCCTCCATCCTCCCTAGGGCTCGGCCCTGGGTCCGCCCCCTCCTCCAGTTCCCTCCTTCTCTTCTCTTTGCCCGGCCTCCTTCCCGCCCCCTGCCCACACCAACCTGCCGGCCCCGCCCGGGCCTGAGCCCCGGGCCCGCCTCCCTCTTCTAACCTACGACGCCTGCGATCCTCCGCTCGGCGCTGCCACTTCGGCGCCTGCCGCCGGGGCAGCAGGGACTGCGGCGCTGCGCCAGCGCGCTCGGGCGGCCACCGGCGAGTTCATGCATCTGTCCGGAGAGAACTTCCAGATCCGTGGCTCCGCGATGGTTCTGGCCTCACTGCTGCTGGGGTTGCTGCTGCTGCTGCTACCCGCGCCCTGGAGAGGTGAGTGCCATCAGCGAAGTCTCGACGGTCTTGCTGCTAACTCCAGCTAGCCGTCGGGGGTTCTGGGGGATCCGCAGCCGGATCGTGGGGTGCACGTCCCAGTGGAACCGGCACCGGTGGGCACCAAGGGCTCCTCGTCACCACAGAGGAGGACAGTAAGCCCAGCAGAGCGCTTTGGGAGCACCTAAGTTAGAGCCTATGTGGAATGCAGCCCTTAGGTCTTGTATGGCATGCGCCAAGAACTTTCCCCTCAACACTGTCTAGTGACCTGGCCGCGCTTTGGCGGGATTTCTGCAGGTCACAGACCAGGGCTTCTAAGGCAATCCCGCGTCGCGAACCAGTGAGCGGCTGCGAGAGTTGGGTGTCGCGGTTCGCGAGTAGCGTTGGACCGAGGCTGGGTGTCCCGCCAGGGAAAGACTGTTTTGGCTTCTCCCCTGGGCTCTGGTGAGCGTTGTGTTGGCCCTCCTTTTCAGGAACACCCTGTGAGTGTAGAGGCCTGGAAAAAAGCAGAGGGGGACGACACACTCCTTTTTACCGCTATTACTGTGGAGCAGAATCTGGTGTGTTAGGGTGGCTTCTGCGTTCATCTCGGACCCGCTTGAGTGTTCTCACACGCGCTTCAATATGACACAATGGATTGATAAGCACAAACAAGTACGGCAGGTTTCTCCAACAGATGATACTGAGGCACTTTGTGAAGTGGCTGGAAAAAAATAAATAAAAAGCAGGCTTTACCGAAAGAAAGAGAAGTGAGAGGGCTGGATGTAGTACTGCTAAATCAGCACATTTCAGGTATTGCCCCTGCCCTAAAAGGTTCAGTTTCCATTCAGAATGTGGTTTTGTCTCTTTTGATCGTTAATCTGGTTGCCTAACGTTTGTCTTTTAAGAATACCCGGAAAGTTCAGTTTACAAGTCTAGCTACAAACCTAAGTCCATTTGCTCAAATGAACATTCCTTGAACAATTCTCTTGCATACTAAATTACATAAGCCATTTGTAGTTTGAGGCAACATGACAATCTGAAACAAACACCAAGAGCCAAAAACAAGCAAAGAACTGAGGCGGCTCTGTTTTCCATCACCAAATCCTTAAAAATTCCTCAGCCTTTCTGCCAGGTCTCTTCTTATAATCTGCTGCAAGTCGTGTGGATTTTTGCTCCTTGTGCTGGCCCGCCTTGCGCGGTTCTGGAGGCTGTGAATGTGGTGAGCACAGGGAGAGTAATAGGAACAAACGTTTTTGTTTAATGTTTTAAAAATCTATGCTTTATTTTCTCCATTTTGATAAAGGGTGATGAAGTTTTGTAACTGATAAGTTTAGTTAGATAACCAGAGTCTTAAAATGCACAGCAAGGAAGAAGGGAAGTTTCTCAGTTTTCCTCCTCAGAATTGGAGCTGCTGAGAAGGAGCCTTCCAGATACTCCGATCCTTCCTCTCTGCTCAGTCCCAGATTGGGGGGGCGGGGGGGGGGGCGGGGGGGAGTGGCAGGTACAGCATAGGGCGCTTCCTACCTTTCGAGGGAAAGAGGATGGAGAAGTGTGAAAGTGTGTAAAAGTGAAGCCCGTCTGATGCCTTAGTCTGGAACTGAGAAGTGTGAACCCTGAGAGCAGACTGGACTTTTAAAATGGCTGAATTCTTAAACTGATCCTGAAAACAGATATTCCAACAAATTTTAAGCAGTTTCCCAAAGAGAACTCTAAGTGGTTCTGTGGTTCTGTTGCTTTATAGCCAATTTTTTTTCTTTATTTCTTTGTTTCTTTCTTTTTCTTTTCTTTTCTTTTCTTTTTTTTTTTTTTTGAGACAGGGTTTCTCTATGTAGCTTTGCGCCTTTCCTGGAACTCAGTTGGTAGCCCAGGCTGGCCTTGAACTCACAGAGATCCGCCTGCCTCTGCCTCCCGAGTGCTGGGATTAAATGTGTGTGCCACCGCCACCGGGCGCTTTATAGCCAATTTTTAAAACAACCTCCATTTGCTTTTTGGAAATAAGTAGTGTTTAATAAATGAATGAATGAATTTTGTAAAGTTTTTTAAGGTGGTGAGCAAGACATAATTAATTTTAAATTAACAAAATCATGCTTTATTTTTTAAAATTTTCATTTGAACTGTATGAGTGTTTTGCTTAAATGTGTGTCTGTGCATCTTGTGCATGCCTGGCTTCCAAGGGGAGCAGAAGAGAGCATTGGATCCCCTAGAATAGGAGTTACAGGTGGTTGTGAGACATCATGTGGGTGCTGGGAATTGAACCTGGGTCCTCTGGAAGAGCAGCCAGTTCTCTTAACCACTGAGCTGTCTCTCTAGCTCAAAATTATGTTTTTAAGGCTCACTTTTTGAAAGAGTCTCTAGATAATTCTGGTAGGAGGGCTAGTGAGAGCCACAATAGATCGCCAGGCAGGGCAGATGAGTTGGGACATTGAACACCCATGTACTCCAGCCACTTCCCACACAACAGCCAGAATGAGCTGTTTCATAACATCCAGGTGTACTGTCCCCAAACGAAACACCCCTCAATGGTTGCCTCTTCCTCGTAACGCCTCGCAGAGCCTCGCCCCCCTGTTGGACTCACTTGCAGTCCGTCCTCTCCCCCTTGTTGCTGCTGACCTGGTCACCTCTATATCACCTTCCTAGCACTGAATAACTTTAAAAAAAAAAGATTGGTTTATTTTTATTTCATGTCTGTGAGTGTTTTGTCTGCATGTGCCTAAGATGCACCAATGCATGCCTCGTGCCCACGGAGGCCAGAAGAGCGTGTCTGATACCCTGCAATTGGAGTTTCAGGAAGTTGGAAGCCACCTGAGTCTGGCAATGCAGCTGTAGGCCTCTGCAAGGGCCGAGCATACCCTAACCGCTGAGCCATCTCTCCAGCCCCAAAAGCTTATTTTTTTAAAAAAAAATTAAAGCCACAATTTTAGCAGCTCCTTGACCCGGAGTGTGTTGCTCTGAGTACCTTGACTTTGAATAAAGATCCATAGTTTCATCATAACTCAAAACCCATGACGCTGGGTTGGACTACATCTACCTGGAGGAAACTCAGGGCTGAACTCTATAGACCTTGGGGAGGTGGTTAAGTCTCAGAACCTCCAGAGTATTTTTGGTACAGTGGGTCACTATGTCATAGAACAGCCAGTGCTCTTAACCACTGAGCCATCTCTCCAGCCCCTTGGTCAGCATTTTTTTTTTTTTAAAAAAGGTTTATTTATTATGTATACAGTATTCTGCCTGCATGTGTCCCTGCAAGCCAGAAGAGGGCACCAAATCTCATTACAGATGGTTGTGAGCCACCATGTGGTTGCTGGGAATTGAACTCAGGACCTCTGGAAGAGCAGCCAGTGCTCTTAACCACTGAGCCATCTCTCGAGCCCCTTGGTCAGCCTTTTATCACAGCAACAGAAAAGCAAACTAGGACGTGCTGGAAAAGGTGAAACGAGATAACAGCACACTATAAATCCCGAACCAATAGCAGTATAATGACCAATGGTTCCCTATACTTATTCTACATTCAAATTTGGGGTAGGTTAATTGTTTTTCCTAGATAAAAAGTGCTGAGTGGAAAGTTGTTTGTTTGTTTGTTTTCCCTTACTGAATTACTTCCTAAATAAAAACTTGAACTTCATTGAGGAAAGAAGGCTCAGAGGTAGCTCAGTTGTTAGAGCGCTCATGTAGCATGAACAATGCCCTGGGTGCAATTCCAAGCATCGCATAAACCGGGTGTGGAGAGTGGCTTCCCGAGCCTCACTCCTGCCTGAAGAGCTGTTGGCAGGTCACAGCCGCTTGGGGAGAGGGAGTCAATTTTCTTTAGGAGTGTGGCTCTTGGTTACCCATGCTCTAGTGGATAGTCCTACACCCATGTGATACCTGCAGCACTAATTAGACTCAGCAAGTTTTAAAAAATAAATTAAAAAGAGGGTATGAAGTTGGGAGGGAAGTTAAGAGTTAAGGAGGGAAGCAGAGTAGTAGATATCAGAATGCATTATATACATGTATAAAATTCTGAAATAATAAGTTAAAAATTGCACACACACACACACACACACACACACACAGAGTGTGCTGGCATATACCTACAATCCCAGCAGTCTGAGGCGTAGGCAGGAGAGTCAGAAGTTCATCCTTAGCTACATATCAAGTTTGAGGCCAGCCTGGACTATATTAGACCCCATCTTCAAAAAAAAAAAAAATGGTATGAAGGCAGATTTGGGGCCACCCGCTTGCAGTGGCTGGGTGACCTCTGGGTAGTCACTCTGGGTGCCTAAGTCCTTTGCTACAGCTCTTCACGGTTTTGCCTCCCATTAGCTCTGCCAGCAAAACCCAACCAGGAGTAGGCTTCCTCAGGATAGACTGGCACTGCCAACCCCCCTCCTGTCTTCCTTGTGGAGTACAGACTTGACTTGGCACAGGAACAGCTTCCTGTCATGTGCCTCACAGGAAAGCATAAAAATGAGGTCCAATCCTGGCTCCACTTCTCCTATGTAGCTCTATGCCAAAGTGGGTGTGGGTTTGTTTTGGTGTTTTGTTATGTTTTGTTTTGGTTCCGGCTTTTTAAGTGACCGAATCCAGGTCTTTCCTTTCCTTTGGTGGCCTCCACAAGAAAAGGAGCATTGTTAATTCTGTGCAAATATGAGGGTCTGTGTGTAGCTTGCACTGTGGGAGGTGGGGAGGAAGGTAGGTCCTGTGTGTCTGCCTTCCTGCTTCCCACTCCGTGGCAGGTACTATCGGGGACCTCTGCTACCCAGGAGAGAGACCCAACCTCTCTTCCGGTCTCACTCTGAGTACCCATCAAGCCCCGTCCTTAGGTAAGTGGTTACCCTGTGGTTACCCCTTCATTGTGCTTGCTCACATGCCGGCTTCTGAAATGCTGAAGATGCAGCCTGGTAGGGTGGAACATTCCATTCCTATCTGTGGGCTCCTTTTAGGGAACAATGAGACACTTGTCAACCAAGGGTGTTCTCAGTCACCAGCTCTTGGTTTTGCTGTTGTTTGCTTGGTTTTTTTGGTCTATACTTTGATACTTTGGCTTGTGATAGGTGGCAAGTTCTTTAACACAGCAAGAACCCTAGTTTTTTGTTGAGACCCCACACTCCACTCCATCTGCATTTTGGGCAGATGGAAGCCTGTTGCTCACCTTCCCCTGACCTCTGTCTGTTGGTGAGACCCCGTGGATGTGTGTGTACTTGAAGTCCCAGGCAGCCTTGTCCCAGTCACCTCCTCAAGATCCAGTGTTTTAGTGACGAAGGAAAGATGATTGTGCCTTGAACAGACTCATCGAGAAATCTACAGTTACCTCCAAAGTGTGTTTTTTTTTTTTCCTTCTTGCCTATTCATCTGTCATCATTTGACTCAAAGGTCAAATGGATCTTCTGGAAGTCTTGAGGTGTCAGAGGGATAGATGGGAAAGAGGTAAGAAAAGAGCAAAAACAGAGATTCTGGCTTTTGTGTAGGCCAAGGTCATTGTGCAAAAAGTTTTATATCTAAAACCAAGATGCTCCGTTGCTTTGCTTTGGAGAAAGCCCATTTAATTTTGTTAGCTCAGTGATGGATTGTTCTGGCAATCCATTTGATGTGTCTGTGTTTCGCTTTGTACTCAGAGCCTTACAGATATCTCAGTTGGTCTCTTTAGAGATGCTGTCTAGCCCAGCGTGATGTGATCAATACCGAGTTGGTATCCCATTCAGTTCCCCTCTGGAGGGACAGCGCACAGCTCACAGGGCTCAGGTGTGTAGTTAGGCAAACACTCTGATAGAGATCCCTTTTCTGGCGGACACATCCAACACCTACGAGGTTCACTCACACTCAGAAAACATGCAATTGAGTTATCAAACATCTCTCTCTCTCTCTCTCTCTCTCTCTCTCTCTCTCTCTCTCTCTCTCTCTCACACACACACACACACACACACACACACCCTCATAATGTCTGAAGTAAGTTTGCAGTTTTGTGTTGGGCTTCACTCACAGCTAACCTGAGCCACATTCAGCCAACTGGCCATGGATTGGATACCCTGAAGCTGCTTGCTCTTGCAGGCTCTAATTACCTCAGCATCCAGGGACTCTAGACATGGTAGGATCTGCCTTAGCTACACTCTCTCCTCATTAGACACACAAAGGAAAGCCTTGTTTGTTTTGGAGAAAGTGTTGTTTTCCTATCTTAAGCCTTCAGGGCTTCTAGTCAAAGCTACCAACAGCAGTCTGGCCTCGTTATGGCTTTGATGAGGGTTTCACAAGTAAGAACAGGCTGTCTTTGTGGAGAGTATTAGAACAGGACTCAGATTAGCCGAAGTTGCTTTCTGTCCCCACACTGCCCAAGGAGCTCTCTGGGAGGTGATAAATATTCATGGATTCCCCATTGCTACTTGTATCTGGTGGCTGGTGTTCCAGTTTTGCTGTGAATGGCCCTTGGCCTTTGGCACACAGGAAATGAAACCAGCTTGTAAGCACTTTGACAATTCTCCATGTGACTTGGAAATGGTAGATGAAATCAATGTTCTTTGAAAGTTTTAGAGCAAAATTAAAAGGAAACTCATTGGATTTAGATTTAGTTAAAAACAACAACAAAAACCAGTTTGGGAGACCAACATGCGAGTTCGAGTCTCGGGTTAGATTCTGTCTTGCAGGGACACCTAGGTTATAGTGCAATGCCCGTTTGTCAGTGGACAGAGCAGAGAGGTGAGTCTGGATAGAACACATTTCTGCCCGGAGGGGAAAGGAGATGGGACTCTTTCTTGAAACTGGACACAGTTTTCTGAACCCTGGCTGGGATTCTGGATGTGAGCAGCGGTCAGTTTCCATTATGCAATGGATGAAATTGGGACAGAGGGCGAAGTTTGGTTTAAAACACGAATCACTCAGTTGACTCGAGTGTTGGCAGCTGCCATCCTGGCTGCCTATCTGTCTACCTGTGCCCTCCAGTGAAATCCGCCCCCCCCCCAGCTCTATCTAGAGAAATAGAATAGTCTAGAAATGCAAAGTCATCTTTCTGAGAATACTAGACTTCCCTGAATTAACCATGAGCGCTTGGGTTATGGACGGCAAGAAGAACCCTAGATCTTCCTGGAAGGATAGGATGGGGCATGCCCTCTAGAGAGGGCAGTAGAATCCTCAGGGTCTGAGGGAGACTGACATCTATTTTAAAAGTCTCTTCATTTAGTGTTACGGTGTAATTTTATATTTGGAAAAAAAACACAGATGTGCTATATACAGTAAAATATAAGCCATCTAAGTATTTTGGCTGAAGGATAAGGGTAAAGCCACTGAGGCAGAGGCTATCAGCAGGAGGTGAGGTGAGGTGGGCTGTTGTTGTTCCATTTTGTTTTTCGGGACAGGATTTCTCTGTGTAACAGCCCTGGTTGTCCTGGATCTCACTCTGTAGACCAGGCTGGCCTTGAACTCAGAGATCCGACTGCCCCTGCCTCCCGGAGTGCTGGGATTAAAGGCATGTGCTACCACAGCCAGTTAGGAAAGTGAGCTTTAAACCCATCTAAAACGTCTTTTCAAAACCCAGCTGCCCAGGTCAGCCCAGGACCTATGGACTCTGTGACCCTGTCTGGCCATTCTAAGTCCCCTCTCTAATTGCACTCCACAGAGCCAGTGCGTCTGAAGTCTGACCCTGGGGAAGGCTGGGGAGCCTTTTCCTACCTCCCAGCAGGAAGTGTTTCAGAACCTGACCATGAATTTGGACTGAGATAGTTGTGCTTATCCAAGGAGAGGTGCAGGGCTTAGGCCGGAACGAGAACTGTGGGGTGGTCTTCAGGCCAGTTATTGTCATGGCTTTAGGACCTGCGGGAAGAGTCACAAGGGCAGAGCTTCATCTCTCAGCCAGGTCACACAGGGGTGCTGTGATTGTAATTAGGTGGGCCGACCAATAAATACGCTGAACTTTTTCTTTTACCATCGCGGGTTTTTTATTTTTTTTGTTATTGTTTGTTTTCTTTTCTTTTCTAATCTATTCTTTAGTCTTTATACTAAAGACTTACCTGTGGTGGACCAGCCCCCACACTTATTTAGCCCAGGAACTCTTGAGAAATGAGGGATAAGAGACTTTGTTAGAAATAGAGAGGAGAGGAACAGAGAGAAAACACAGGATAGTCTTGGGTGGACCTGGATCCTTAATCAAATGGGCCCAGAACTTTACTCCAAAGGTCTTTTATAGCAATGTGAAGGGTTGGAATAAAAGACCTTCCCCTTGCTAGTTCCAGGCACCTGGTACCCAGACCCATGGTCCAGTCAACCTCTTATGCAGTCCTGCTGGGTACAGCCACTAGGAAACCTAGTGGGCTCCAACACTTATCTAAGTGGGACACAGGAAGTAAGATTTACCCATGTCCTTACTATCCAGTGTAAGAGGTCATATGTTAGCAATACAGGTCGTTAATTCACTTGTTTCAACCCCCTTAGTCTCACTCCATGTCAAGTTCATTAGTGGCAGATGGATTGAAATGCATGCCTGGTTTTATGTTTCGTGTTTTTAGGTGGGTTCTTATGCAGTTCACGTTGGCCTGGGACTTGTTATATAGCTGAATATAACCTTGAACTTCTGATCCTCATTCCTCTGTGCTGGGATCACAAGGGTGTGCTACCATGTCTGGCTGATGCAGTGCTGGTTGGGGCTGGAACCCAGGGCCTCCTGCATACTGGGCTGGCACTCTACCAACTGAGCCCCATCTCAGCATGGTTCATGTCTTCACAGGTGCCTATGTGAATGTGCCATACATTTATTGATATATTAATGCCAAACAATAATTTCTTTCTTTTAAAGATTCATTACAGTTACATGTATGTATCTGGATATGAGTATGTGCATGTGAGTACAGGTGCCTGTGGGAACCAGAGGCATCAGCTCTCCCTGGAGTCACAGGTGACTATTAAGCCCCCAGGTGTGGGTGCTGGGAACCAAATTTGGGTCCTCTGCAAGAGCAGGATGCATTAACTGCTGAGCCATTTCTTTACCTCCAACCCAGTTCTTTCTTTTCTTTTTTTTCTTTTTTTTTTTTTTTTTTTTTTTGGTTTTTCGAGACAGGGTTTCTCCGTGTAGCTTTGCGCCTTTCCTGGAGCTCACTTGGTAGCCCAGGCTGGCCTCGAACTCACAGAGATCCGCCTGCCTCTGCCTCCCGAGTGCTGGGATTAAAGGCGTGCGCCACCACCGCCCGGCCCCAGTTATTTCTTAATAGGTGTTTAGGTTTTCCTAAATGTGTTCTATTATAACCAATGTGGACACGAACAACTTTTTTAATCTTTACTTGAGAGAGGTTTAATGTGCTGTAATAAAACACGCAGATTAAATTTTTTTATCATCTCATGTGTATGGATATTTGCCTCTGAGTGTGTCTATGCGCCACAGGAATGCTTGGTGCTCGAAGAGGCCTGCAGAGGGTGTCACATTACAGACGGTTGTGAGCTGCCGCGTGGAGGCTGGGAACCCACACTTGGATCCCCTGCAACAACAGCCAGTCCTCTAACCACTGAGCCATTTCTTCAGTCCCCAAATCCATTTTTTAGGGTGGAACTTGATAAGTTTGGGCAAATATTCATGACAAAACCACCACACAAGTTAAGACTGCCTCCGACGTTTTTATGTTTCCCAGTGAACACAGACACATAAAAATTGAAATGCTGAACTGTGCGTTAAAAGCAGTCCACCCTCACGCAGTGCCAGTTCTGCACATCTGCTCAGCAGGTTGCTGTGATGGAACATCTGGACAGAACTGTTGCTTCCCAAGTCTGCCCCAGACAGGTCTGCCCTCTTCAGGGTAGGTGGGAGCTGGTTTGTCACTATGGCTGAGGCCCCATTCACTGAGTTCCTTTCCCGTTGCCCTTGATTCTCACATACAGGACCCCTCCTTCTGGTCAACCAGCTGAAATGAGGGGCTCTCTAGCTAGGGCCTGTAGATGGACACCAAAAGAGCAGGGGAGGGCGTGAGGCCATAAGAAGCCCCTACCCATCCTGCCTTCCTGGCCGTGCAGACTCGGTCGTAAGGGCCCCACCGTGTAAAAGGGACAATGTTTGAAAAACTATTATTTTTACTTTGGTTTAAAATGTTTTATGTTGTGGGTGTTTACTTGCACAGCTGCATGCAGCGAGGGCCAGCAGGCAAAGAGCAAAGGCTTTCTTCTTCCTCATCCCTTTATATAGGCCACCTCCAGAAGGTGTGGCCCAGATGTGGAGCGGGTCTTCTCCCCTCGAGTGAGCCAGCAAAGAACATCCTTCACAGGTTTGCCCAGCTGCTTGGGGTTTAGTTGATTCCAGATGTAGTCCGGTTGACAACCAAGATCAGCCATCCTCAACTGTAGCGCCACACCGTCCAGTGACCCTCCCCCTCCTCGGCGGCCACCAGACAGCTTTCTGGTTCCTCTCATTTTGACTGCTTTGGCTCTTTCATGGTGTTTGTTGTTGCTTTAAATGTTTGTTTTACACAGAATGGCCAGGGTTCTTAATTATGCTTACTACAGAAAGTAGGCAAAAGTTCATCAACTGTGTTTATTAAGTGGATGACTCTGTCACTTAGAAAGGGCTTTAACAAATTGTTCTTGCAAAGGTTTTAGTCTTCCAGAATTGTCACATTTTATAAGGAAATGCTTATTTTCCTTAAAAAGTTTTTTTGTTTTGTTTTGTTTTAAAGAGGAATTCGGGTTTCTGTGGTCTGGAGCATAGCACAGGGACTTGGGGGCTGAGAGTCTCTCCCAGGTCCCAGGTTTTGGGAACTCACCTCTGGGCTTTGGAGGGAATCAACTCCAGACCTCCCTTGGTGAGAGAGAACCAGGCTGCATGCCTGTGGCCAGAAAGAATTGCTTCGAAGCCTTTCTGGGGCAGTTGGCAGGCCGCCAGAGGAGAAAGGACGGAAAACCCTTGGTTAAATAAACACTGTGTGTTCACATTTCATTGTGAGGAGCTGAAGCCGCCTAGTCAGCACAATTGCTTCCATATGTTTAGCGACTCGAGTCCAGGCATGACTAGTTGCATCTCCGAAACAAGGCAGATCAGATGTTGGCGCTGTGGAGAGCCCTGCCCTTCAGTGATTGCCTGTTCTCTCCAGATACTACAGTGTTTACCCCCAGCACCCGCTCCTGCCACCTGGAGACGGACGGACTAGCTCCACTTCATGGCTGCTCCGAGGCAGTGAGTTCATCAGCAGAATCAGCAGAAGAGAGTTGGTTTCAAAATCTTGTTGCCCAAACTGTACCTTGGGCATAAAACTTTTAAAACCTCCCTTGGAAGACGCCGGCGTTCTGCCAGTGTTGAAAACGTGGTGGGAAGGTTGGGGAGGGTGGTGAAAGGTTGCAGTAAAATTCTAGAATATTCTTTCCAGTTGCATGGGTATATTCTTCCACAGAGAGAACCTAGGAGTTGGGGTCTGCTTGGGAAGCTGGTATTGCAAAGGACGTCTCCTGGGAAGGAGTCAAATACGCCTATCAAAAAGTAAGAGGCAGGCTGGAGACATCATGAGGGGTGACTTAACGACCTTTGGGTCAAAGGGTGAACACGTTTCTTTCTTTTCCCCGGCCCCTTTAGCCCAGAGGAATGTGTGGGATAAGGGCAGTGGCATGTCACCCCGGTAAGTTCTTTACACTTTAGGCAGAGCTTTGGGGCCCTTCAGACCCTCCAAGCCAGGACACAGAGGATAGGTAGCTTGTCTGATGGACTGGGGTCCCTGTCTGTCCTGCCAGACCTACTCTTCATCCCACCATGACCCCAGAAGGCCGACCGTGGTTGCATTAAGTACCCTGTCAATGAATGCCATGGAGCTCTGGCTCCACGTAATCTCATATGCCACACGGTGCTGTTTAAGTGTTAAGGTAGTGAGTGGCCTGTTTGTCATCTGACACACTCCGCCGACTGGGTCCCTGTGAAGAATCTGGCCCCACCAACCATCGAGTCAGATTGGCTACTTTACACTCTCCCCACTCTGCGGGGAGCTCTGGACTGTCACGGTCGGTCCGGGGCTTTTTGCCTCCTGTTGTACCACAGCTGCAACCTCTTACAAGCACATCTGACCCCTGGCCACTCACTCCCCTCTCTTCATTTTTTGTTTGTTTGTTGTTTGTTTGTTTGAGACAAGGTTTCTCTGTGTAGCTTTGGAGCCTGTCCTGGCACTCACTCTGTAGCCCAGGCTGGCCTTGAACTCACAGAGATCCGCCTGGCTCTGCCTCCCCGAGTGCTGGGATTAAAGGCGTGCGCCGCCGCCGCCGCCGCCGCCGCCGCCGCCGCCGCCGCCGCCGCCGCCGCCGCCGCCGCCGCCGCCGCCGCCGCCGCCGCCGCCGCCACGGCCCGGCTCTCTTCAAGCTCTTAAGCCTCATTCCCCTTCGCTCCAGCACTGACTCTGGGTCAGGGCTGTACCCGCACATACAAGCGCAGCACCAGAGTTTTTCATTTCTCAAATGGCCTCTTTTTGGGTCATCTGAGGTCAGTCTCTCTGTTGAAGTTAATGATTACTATATACAGTTTAGGACTGGTCAGGTCCAGTGATCTCTGATAGAAGGTTATATTTTTCCTACTCCTACGTCTCATATATCTCAAGGCTGGCTTCAGACTCTCACTGTCTAGCCAAGGATGACCTTGAACTTCTGATCTCCTGCCTCCCCCTCCACTTGAGTGCTGGGATTACAGACATGTCCTACCAGGCCCAGTTACATGCAGGCTTGCTAGCACCCTGCCTCCTGAACTACATCAGCAGCCCCGTATTGTTATTCTTGTTTTTTAATCCAAAATCCTTTGCATTTGCATAAAGCCATACTACACAATGTGGAAAAATTTTGCCTTTGTTTTTTAACAAAAACCTCGGAATCCGCCCAGGTCCACAAGTTGGTGGTGCACATGGAATGAGAGCTTGGTGATCTAGTTTCTGGCCCCTTCTCCTGAGGAAGACAGTTCTGGATATGCAGGCCTTTCTACTAAGCACAGGTGTGCTCCAGGAGGAGGCTTTCCTGGGAAGAGCAGGACAGCAGATCATACCACAGGGAGGCCACGGGGCTGGAAGGGAAGCAGAGCATGCTGAGGTAAAGCATCCTATGGCCCAGTCATGCTACATCTGACCTTGCACATCTATGGAGTGGAAAGCCAAGAACACCTAGGGGCTTGAGGATGAGTCACCATTCCTGAAACGGCTTTGGGCCTCCTGACGGTGGGACTAAATTACAGAGCATGCAGCTGAGAAAGAGCAGAAGGAGCAGCCTATACTTCAGGCCATTACTCCACTATCTGGACCAGGAATGCCTTTCCCAGACCCCAGGGTTGCCTGGGTCATGAACCGGACTGATGGTCTATAGCACCCCAGGGTGACTCACCAGAACCCTCTACCCTACAGGGCTGTTGTCCTGCTCAGCCCACAACCTGGAGGGACTTCAGATCCAGGAAGTGTGCTGGCTGCCCCCCTACCCACTGTCCTGGGGCCTTCAGTATCAACTTCCTTTTTCCACCTTAGACTTAGAGGCCAACCCTGGAGAGATGAAGATCCCTGAGAACCAAGAGCCCAAAGCATGCTTTCCCTGTGATTCATGGCTGTCAGGTACTTGGCCATGGTGATCTCCTGTGCACTGTCCCTAGTGGATCTCAATGACTATTCTTAGAGCTTGTTTCTCCAAGACATCAGAAATTGCTACTTCAGAGGGCCACCAGGACAGAATTCAGAAGAAAATCAGTGACCACCATCTCGGGCAGTAGATGAGAGTGCTTCCCAACTCTTGCCTCCACGGTCCTCTTTTCCTCTGGGTTTCAGAGCGGTCAGAGTCCATCCTGAATGTCAAGGCAATGGCAGACTAGGTGAGCTTCAGCTCTCTGAGTACAGAACTGCCGACTAACCATTGAGCATCACTGCCCACCAGGCCTCACACATTGTTCTCACCAAATGTTCTTGGTCTTCATTGTGAGTTGCATTAGTTTATCATACAGAATGTAGACTGTTGTATCACAACTCCAGGTCAATCTTGAGTCTTCACAAGGTCCGAGTGTCTGAGCCATTGTAGCTGTGAGGGTGTCAGAAGCCTATTCCAGAGGACAGTCCCATTGCTGTCCCCACAGCCAAGGCAGTGTCGATGCCTGGCCTGCCTGTCTTCCCTGTCCATTCTTTAGAATGCTGTGCAATCTCACGCCCATGTTCCCTAGATATGTTCACAGTGTATCAGCTCTAGGTCACACATCATTCAGGACTCTGAGGATGCCACCTATGGCCTCTGAAGAAGCCACAGCAAATGTGTTCAGAAAAACAAAGCAAACCCAAATGGAAAGTGGATGTCATACCTAACCAGTTTAGCAATGGGACCATTAACTATGGCTCATCTTATCCCACAGGTCTGTCCCTGAACCGAGCACTCGGGAAAGATGATGGTTGACAAAATCTCTGACTTTAGGAAGCCATCATTTGGATTCTAATGAAGGGCTAAGTGGTGACTGGAAACACAAAGGCACTGGCAGAGGGGCTCCCCTAGCTAATGCTGGGACTAGGTGGGACTGTTCAGCCACTGTGACTGCTGGAGGGGAGGGGCTGGGCAGCCAGTCTTGGAACTGAGCTAGCCAGAGGCCATGTACCCAAGGCTGCCTAGTAGCATGTACTGCAGATGAAAAGTCCCATTTCCCATGGCCTGCTTATCCAGTCCACACAACAGAACACCTTTGGAAGAAGCGGGTAGGGTGTGATTGCATATGCATTCACCCAAGTCATAGCCAGAGGCAGACCCCTTTCCACATGTGCTGTGTAGGGAGGACTAAATTCACGTGAAGTCGCTGAGGTGAGTTATTACTATATCTCTCAAGTTGTCTCCAAAACGGAAGTCATCCAACAGGCCCACTTTGCCTCTGTTTTCTTCAAGTTGATAGGGACATGTTAATGACAGTTTTAAAGGCTGGTTATGAAACTCATTCTTTTTGTCTGATCTCACCCTCCCACCCTCAGGCCACCAGAAATAATTCTGACAGGATTCTACTTCTGTAGCAAATTAAAGAGGGCAACAAAGGGGCATTCTATAGGATGCCAAAATAGCTGGGGGAGTGGAAAACTGGCAGCTTATGACACATTTTGAAGGCTGGGCATTGGACTTGGTTGGTTGAGTGCTTGCCTAGCGTGCCAGATTCTACAGCACCACATAAACTGGGTGTGGTGCCCACACCTGTAATCCTAGCACTCGGGGAGGGTCAGAAGTTCAGGATCATCCTCAGCAGCAAGTCAAATTTGAGGCCAGCCCGAGTTACACGAGACCCTGTCCAAAAAGCAAACAAAAAATGTGTTGTACTATGATCTTGACCCTTGGGTCCAGAATCTCAGACTGTTTCTGTTTTGCATGCCCTCTCCCTTTATCCATACCGAGGGCTAGGCATTGACCACGATAGGGCACCGTTTACGCACGTGGACGGCGCCACTGCTGCACCCCGAAGTAGTACAGTCCACGTCTCACCAGCCACAAAGAGAGGCCTGGCCCGCAGTACCGACCCTTGAGAGTCAGCACTTCTCCAGTGTTAGACCACAGCGGGGTTTTAATAGCTCATCCTAACTGGAGAAAGTAATAGAAATAATAGCTAACATTCACTGTTTACTGTGAACCACACATGATCATATGTGACTCCTTTGTTCCTAATGGCCACCCTGGGGACACCAGTGTTGCCATCCCCATTTTCCCAGGGAGGAAGCAGTGCACAGCAGCTCCGCTAAGGCTGCAGTGTGTGTGTGTGTGTGTGTGTGTGTGTGTGTGTGTGTGTGTGTCCGTCCCCCTGCTCTGCTTTGTGGGCAAGTGCCTTACTATCTCCGACTGGACTCTCGGAGGAAGTCTTGATACCAAGAGGTTATCTAAGTAGGTGCTGGCAGTCAGTTCATTCAGGCCACTTCTGGGCAGTCACACATGGAGAGTCTCCTCGGCCATCTGGAGAATGGAGAAAGTACAGGTGGAGTGCAACTATAGCCTGACTTAGGAGAGGTCCCAGAGGTGGGGGTCTTTCCCCAACTCACCTAGCAGCTTGTTCCGTTACAACAGCCTGGCTCATCTAAACCTGAAAGCTAGAATGCCCCCATATTGTAGTAAGAGGTTGTTTTGCAGGATTGGAATTGCTAAGTAGTGTCCATTTTATGTGAGATTGCTTCAACATATGTGAAACATTTTATAGCAAACTTGTGGTACCTTTAAACTAGAAGAGCTTGATGTTAAGGAATAAATTACATAAAAGAAAGTTAATACCTATTTCTTCCACTTTTGAGTTTTGCCTCCTGAGAAAGGGACATAAATACATCTAAAAGGAAGAAAGTAGTTCCTCAGACAAAACCCCTGGCCCCTCGGTCTCATGGTGCTCAATAAATAGAGCTGCAGAGTCTTTGCCCATTGTGAGGAAGTTCAGTCTTTCCCCTGAAGATCAGGTGACTGGGTCCACTCAAACAAACTGCCAACAGACATATTAGCGACCAAAAAAGTATATGAGTGGCTGGGGACATGGCTTCTGAGAGGCCAGCTCCCACCTTTTCAAGGCTTCTTATGAGGAGAGAGGGGTGAGAAAATATTAGAAAGAAAGATAGCGAAGAGGAGAAAGACAGAAACACAGGGTTGCTTCGGGAGGACCTGGGTCAATACCCAACAGCCTTTTCTGTTTATTCAAAAGGGCTTTTTATAACATGCCAAGGGGCAGGGCAAAAGACCTCCCCCTTGTTAGATCAAAGCACACTGCACAGCCAAGTGTAGACCCTTCCAAACACCTGGTAACCACACCGGTGGTTAAATCATTCCCTTATGCAGCCCTGCTGGGTAAAGCAAGCTCAGATTCCTGGAGCCTAAGTAAGTTCTCACCAGGAAACCTCTGGGGGTCTCTACAGTGGCTCAGATGGTAAAGTGCTTGCCTAGGATGTATGAGGCCCCAGGTTCAAGCCCAGGCACCACATAAAACCTGGCATAATTCCAGCACTCAAAAAAAAATGGAAACAGGAGAATCAGAAGTTCAAGGTCATCCTAGGCTATGTAGAGAGTTTGAGGCCAGCCTGGGCTACATGAGACCCTGTCTCAAAAATATATATGTATATATTCATATTCATAAACACAGGACTGATGAATATGCATATGAGTGAGGTGTACTTATCCTCTTGGAGAGAGAAAAGGAAGCAGGGTCTTCAGGTTTTTAGGGGAGAGAATGAGTGAATGAATGAATGAATGAATGAATGAATGAATGAATGAATGAATAAGTGAATGAGGAGAACAGACAATGAATGGCCTGGAACAAACTTCCCCCAGGTTTTAGTTAAGAGGTCTGATTCCATGCCCTTTCCCTGTGAAATGATTTCACTCTTCTTTGGTTAATGAAAGTCAATGAAAAGAATGGGGGAGGTGTATCCTCTGATTGTAGATCTCTTTAGTTAGATAAAGATGCCTTCTTGATAGTGTCTCCTCCTCAAGTACTCTCAGCTTCAAGCCCAAAGCTACATACTTTGGAATATTGTTTTCTGAGCCCCAGTACCACCAAAGAGGCAAAGATGAATACAGAGGCTTCAATGTGGAGCTCAAGGACACCACCCATTCAGAACAAAGAACACACAGGACAGCTTCTGCTTCTGCAAAAGGGTACATCGCCTCATTCGGTTAGTAATCACACCAAACCAGAAAGGTTACAGAATTTGTCCAAATAGACTGAGGGAGTCGGTGAGTCCCTGGGGGAGACCTGTCCACCTATGATAGTTCTTTCTACCTATCTGAGGATCTTCCCCGTCTAAGGCAACAAGATCGTCACTGTTCTTGGCTGGGGGGACAAGGCCCCCAATGTATCTTGTAGGTCTGCAACACTGAACCTGCCATGGTGATGTAGAATCTTGTGATGAGAATGTAGGGTTGAGTGCCACAGGTGTCTGCTCTGCACAGTTGGATTTACTGTCCTACAAGGTCTTGGACCAACCTATAGGATCTGTGATGGTTTGAATGAGAGGGGCCCCATAGGCTTATTGTTTCCTAGTTGGTGGAACTGTTTGGGAAGGATTAAGAGGTGCGGCTTTGCTGGACTTTGAGTTGTCAAAAGACTCATGCCATTCCCAATGCACTTTCTTTGCCTAATGGCTGTGGATCAAGATGTGAGCTCTCAGCTTTTTTTCTCCTCCACTGTCCTGGACTCTAACCCCCAAACCCTAAGCCCAGTTAAATGCATTCTTTGATCATGGTATTCTGTTACAGCAATAGAAAAGTAACTAAGATAGGATCCATCCGTCTTTTAATCAGTGAGATTGGGGTGTTACAAGGGGACATACAGGGCTCAATGCTGCCAGTTTTTATCGGCCCTGAGTCCCTGTTCCTCTTTGAAAGCAGTAAAGAAAGTCTCTTTACAGCTCTTCTTCCTCTTTCCATTCAAGGAACCCCCTTTTGAAATGGCCTGCCATTCCACACCTGTAGCTCTGTCACCCCCCTGTTTATGGGCTTGTTTTCTCTTGTCCTTTCCTGGGTGGCCTGGTGGAGAGATCTTGGGCCTGTGGAATTGAGATTCGTTCTTTCCCCGAACGTGTTATCCTACAGTTGCGAGCACAAATTTAGTCCTCTGCTTTTGTGTTTCTTCATCCTCTCTTACGTGGACCTCTTGGGCTTCCCCGAGCAACCATTCTAACCTTCTGTATTTCCAATTTTCTATCTTTTGTGATTTTTTTTTTTTTTTGGTTTGAAATAGCTGGCCAGCTTCTGATCACAAAATGTACTTTAAGTATTATCTGGCCAAGGGGATAATATTAGTTATTTTTCTGTTTCTGTAATAAAGTTACAGGGCCAAGGGAAGTTATAGAAGAGTTAGTTTGGTTCATGGTTCCAGAGGTTTAGAGTTCATCGTGGCATGGTGAAGGGGGCAGGCACAGGGGTGAAGTGGGCAGGCACAGGGGTGAAGTGGGTAGGCACAGGGGTGAAGGGGCCAGACACAGGGGTGAAGGGGGCAGGCACAGGGGTGAAGGGGGCAGACACAGGGGTGAAGGGGCCAGACACAGGGGTGAAGGGGGCAGGCACAGGGGTGAAGGGGGCAGACACAGGGGTGAAGGGGGCAGACACAGGGGTGAAGGGGGCAGACACAGGGGTGAAGGGGGCAGGCAGGCACAGGCTGGAGCACAGTGCCAAGAGCTTACATCTTGACCCACAAGCACAAAGCAGAGAAAGCGTGCTAGAAGGAGTGAACCATTTTACTCTCAAGCCCGGCCCCAGTGGCACACTCCCTCCAGCAAGGCTACACCACTCTACGCCTCCCCAAACAGCACTGCCAACCTAGAACGACGTGTTCAAGTATCTAAGACTAACAGAGCTCACTGCTCATCCAAACCACTCCAGGGACCCTCCAGTTTTACTTCAGAGTATTTTCCCGTCTGTCCCCTTGTTTGCATTGGTACCCTCCTGGGATGGCCTGGTGGGAAGATTTGGGGCCTTCGACCTTGAGAGTTTGGTTGGGTCTTCATCTCTTCCTGGTTGGATATTAAAAGCCTTATTTATATTTTGAGATCAAGGGGCTGACCCCTTTATCCCTTCTATACCTAGGCCTTTCCAGTTCCCTCATGTATTCTTGATGGGACCCATTAATGTTGTCCCATCGAGGGTCCTGACTGGAGACCCTTGTGTAAGAACCTCTGACCTGTTAGATGTTCTCATTCCCAAATAACTAGTCATTCTTCTTCCCCTGAGGACAGAATGCTCAGAACAGTCACTAACGGCCCAGGTGTAGCAGGGGCCCTGAGAACTGGCCCGACTGGCCTGCCACCCCAAAGGGTCCTCTAATAAGAACTTAGGTTCACTTTTTAGAGTTCTGGCCTCAGTGCTAGTTAGAGAGGCATTAGCAAACCCAGTTCCTTCCTCTCCTGGTGGAACTCCCTGTCAGGGAATAAAGTCAAGGGTTTCTCCTGGAGGATTGGAAAGAAGGTAAATTTTAGAGTTTCCTTTCCCATTGTTCAGTTTCTCTCCTCAGCTGGGGCAGGGAGAGGTAGACTGAGCAAGGCAGGGGAGCTTTCTGGCCTGGTTAGAGGACTCGGTTCCTCTGCTTTCTGGTCAATCAGTCCAAGCAGAGGGGCTGGCCTTTCCACCCGAGGAGCTGTTGGTGTGCGAGTCCCGTCAGCCTGATTATTTAGGTTTGGTCAGAGCTGGTCAGAGATCTTAGTGTTGAGGGGATCTGTTTAGAACCTCTGTCATAATTCCTTTTTCTTTGCATTGGGTTCTCATTGAATAAAGAACCTCAGGTCTTTTCCTCCAACAAAGGGCATGGTCCATTTCTTCTTGGGAGATCAGACTCTTACAATTGATGTATTCAATTAAGAGCTGACAGCCCCAAGGGCTGGAGAGTTAGGCTAGTGGTTAAGATAAGAGCACTTATTTTTGCAAAGGACCCAGGTTCGATTCCCAGCACCCACATGGAGACACACTACCTTCTCAGGTTCCAGGTATACCTGTGATGTACATGGAGGCAGAATGCTCATACACATAAAATAATAAAAATAAATCTAAAACAAACAAACAAATAAAAAAATCTCTTTAAAAAAAAAAGAGCTGACAGACCCAGTTTGAGGGATAAGGGTAGGTTCCTTAGTCCAAATAAAACAACAATATTTGATCATTCAGTTTCTTGTTGTTTCTGCTTTTTTTTCCATTCTCTTCCATTATTTAAGTCCTAATGGACTGTTGGGGAGAATCTATTTCTTTACTTTTCTTGGAGCCCAGTTTGACCTGATTATTTCCCATTCTGATCCCTAAATCAAGAGTCCCTGAGAGGCTCAGCACCCCACTACTCCCCATCCCTACCGGGCAGGTTGCTTGCATTCAAAGTCTTCCGCTTCACCCCTCTCCAACTGATTCCATTGCAGGACAGTGTTCAAGATCAGTACCTCTCAGCACTAGGCAGATTGCTATAATCCCACGACTGGACCCAACTGATTCCTTTGCAGGACCATGTTCAAGATCAGTACCTCTCAGCACTAGGCAGATTGCTGTAATCCCACGACTGGATCTAGAGGCCTGGCTGCTGATAAGCCTCGTGAGGCCACTGAACAGCTACAGAACTGGGGGGGGGGGCTCTATGCCCATACCCTGCTCAGTTGTGCCTCTCATTCACTCTCAAATACCCCCCAGAATGTCCCAACCACTAAGGCAGTACTTGACTTTTTTTACTTTGACCTGTGGCCTTTGCTCTTGGGCTCTTTTGTGGCTGACTTTCCTGTCTCAGGATCATTACAATCTAGGGACTACCAAATGCCCAAGCTATAGGGCCACTGCAATGGGGCCGTGGGACACATTTCTCCAATGACCTGATTCTGGACTTCTTGGATAGAATTAGCATCCTGGATGAGCCCCCAAGTTGTTGGAAATAAAGTATGGGTCTCAAGGACCCCCTGATACTACACAAAGAGCACATGGGCATACTATCATCCTTTTGATTGAAATATTCGGATTCTTTCTAATTCTTTTCCTCAAAAGTTACAGAGATAAACAGAGCATCCTCGAGGAGGTCTGTAGGCATGAGCTAAACACCCAGAAATGCATGGCCACAGAAAACAGCCATATCAGAGCAGGAATGGATGGAACCCAGTGACTACGTAGAGCATGGGCCCGACTTGTGAATGAAGCTTTTTGGCTTGGCTGTATGTAGGACAGAAGACGGTCCCCTTGTCTAGGGTCCTATGGATTATCCCTCTCATTGTGACACGCTGATCTGTCTAGATGAATAGGTTCACAGCTAGCCGCCAGCTCATCCAGGAAGCCCTGTGTCGTTCCTACACCTATGAAGATTTCAAGCTAAGGAACAGTAGAGAGCCTTTTGATATTAGTGGATATCAGGGTTCAGTGGGTACCTCCTGAAGGCTTCCTGGTTCTTAGGTCCCAGAACAAGGAATTAGAGACACTTGGATGGCAGCAGAAAGTAGGGACAGTTTATTAGAAAATGATAAATTCCCAAGAAAGGAAACTGAGCTGGAAATGCTGGAGCAAGAAGAAAATTTAGAAGCTCAGATGGCCACAGCCATGGCCACATCGTACACAAGATGGTTGGTTTTTTTTTTTTTTTTTTTTTTTTGGTCACATAATGCCAGCTTTTGGGGGTCATCTACATAGAGTGGACTTTCTTAAGCATACTGTGACATGTATTTCTGTTATAGAAATGAGGGCCTGGAGAGATGGCTTAGGGGTTAAGAGCACTGGCTGTTCTTCAGAGGACCTGGGTTTGTTTCCCAGCACCCACATGGTGGCTCACAACTGTCTGCAACTCCAGTTCCTGAAGATCTGACACCTACTTCTGGCTTCCCACAGGCACTGCATGCACAGATGTACAGTAGGCAAAACATCCATACATATAAAAGTTTAAAAAATAGATAAAAGTAAGAAATTTGGGACTGAGGAATGTGGAATGAGGAATCACTCCAGTGAGTCTTCCCAATGAGGAATCACTCCACACACTTAGAGATTAGTTAAGGCAAAGCTCTCTACTTTAGGCCGACTGGGCTAATACCCAGTAAGAGTCAGCCCCAACTGAAGATTTGGTTAGCTTAGATACACCTCAAGCTTATGCATCTTATGTACGTTGTCATCCTTAAATCTCCTTTCCCGGTCCAGGCCCCAGGTTACACTCCAGATGGTTTAAGTGGAGGCAGGAGACTGTAAGTCCGGCCTCTTAGGCAGATGAGAGATTTATACAGCAAAGACATTTCATATTCCCAGACTTATTTCAAGTACACCAGTGTTGTTCTTTTTCAAATAGTTTTTACCCAGGGTTAGCTTGCCCACCTCGAAGAATTATGGTTTTTTTTTCTTGATAAGAGTAAAGGAGACTTAATGATGGTTGTGACCCCACACCTCCCCCCCCCCACACACACACACCATGTCTGTTAGAGGTGTGTCTTTGGTATGGGAATCAGGACCTAAAGGATGTCATAAATCAGTGCTGTCTCCTTTGTCGTGGGAATCAGAGCCTAATGGCTAGTCAATCCTGGGGAGTAAACATTTACATCCTAGCACCCTAGATTTCACTTATCTCCAGCAGGCCTGGTTAGCCTGTTACTTAGCTTTGGGTGTTTTGGGGTATTTTAAAGGCAGCACTTCTTGAGTTAAATTCCACTTGTGTGACTTAATGTCTCCTAAGCAACTCTATAGGTAATTCTTTCTAATTTTATAATTTAAGTTTCTTCTATATCAGTTCTACACAACTTCATATCACATTGTCTCATCAGCATCTTAAATGTCTTCCTGTGGGTGTGGGTGCTATTTCTCCTTTTAATTAATTTTTTCCACATGTATATTTTGACCATATTGTTTTTTAAGAGTTATTTCTTTAATTTTTGAGATTATAATGTAATTACACTATTTCTCTCTTTCCTTTCTGTTCTCCAAAACCCTCCCTCCTACTTATCCCTCCTTGTTTTCTTTCAAACTCATGGACTGTTTTCTTCTTTGTTATTATAGTGTGTGTGTGTGTGTGTGTGTGTGTGTGTGTGTGTGTGTGTGTGTGTGTGTGTTCCTAAATATATAAATGCAACCTGCTCAGTTTGTACTGTATGTCTTCAGGGCTGACCATTTGGTATAGGATATCCAATTGGTGTAGTCTGGCTGGACATTTCATATGAAATGCTATTTGTAAAATTCAAGCTTAATTGGGTGTCTGTATTACTTTTCTATTGATGCTATAAGACACCATGACCAAGGCAACTTATGGAAGAAAGTTTATTTGAGGCTTAAAGTTCAGAGGGTGATTCCACAACCAGAAAGATGAAGAGCATGGCAGCAGGCAGGCAGGCATGGAGCTGGAGCAGTAGCTGAGAGCCTACATCTTTATCTACAAGCAGAAGGTAGAGCCTACCCCTAGTGACACACCTCCTCTAACAAGGCCACAGCTCCTAATCCTTTCCAAACTCTTCCACCAACTGGGAACCACATAGTCAAATAGATGAGCCTATGGGGGTCATTATCATCCAAACCACCACAGTATCCTGTGTTCTTCCTTCTTCCTCTCCTCTCCTCTCCTCTCCTCTCCTCTCCTCTCCTCTCCTCTCCTCTCCTCTCCTCTCCTCTCCTCTCCCCTCCTCTCCTCCCCTCCCCTCTCCTCCCCTTTCCTCCTCCCCCTCTCCTCCCCTCCTCTCCTCTCTTCCCCCATCCCTGTGTCTCTTTTTCTTTCAAGATAGAGTCTCACCATGTAGCCTAGAACTTGCTATATGGATCAGACTTGCCTCAAATTCACATAGACCTACCTGCCTCTACCTCCTGAGTGCTGGGATTAAATGCGTGCACCATTAATCTGGTTTAAGGTTTTCCTGCTTTTTTTTTTTAATTTCTAAATCACATTTATTTCTTTTGTGTGTATATGTGGAGGTCAAAGGACAATTTGAAATCAGTTCGCTCCTCCTCTTATGGATGTCACTGGGACTGAACTCAGGTTGTCAAGCTTGGCAGCAAGTGACTTAACTCATCAAGCCATCTCAGTGAGTTAAGTAGCATACCGTGTAAGCAGGAGGTACAGCCTCTTAACAGGGCTGGGGACTCCAGGTCACTGCAAGACACTAAGCCAAAGCATAGAATGCTGGGCCTGTATCTGCCTTCCTCACTTGCCCCAACCATTCACTGCCAACATATTTGAATGAACAGCAACCAGCAGAAAATGTGTGATCCCAGAATGCCACTTAAAGACGCTACAAGTACAGGGAATATGAGCCTCTATTTTTAGAAATGCTTGCGCTCCAGATGAAATGAAAACATTTCTTGGCTCATTCAAGCAGGCATGCATTTGCTGGAAACTCCAAGTCTGGTAGCATAAGGGAGCTTTCCCTGTTGGACACAAAACTTGGAAACCTGTCTCTTTGTGCCCTGCAGGAGCCATTTCAGGGTTTTTAGCCTGGTCGTCTGACCGAGCAGATGGGTCATGAGAAAGGTGATCATAGGCTCTCTTACAGCTGTCTCTTTCTCCTGTTATGTATATAGAACTTGGAGTGAGTCAGCATTTGAAAAAAAAAAAGTTGTTAAAGAAACTTTATTTTTTAAAAATTATATACTTGGTGTGTGTATATGGGGGGTGGGCAGTGTGCACATCCTGCCATACACACGTGGGGTCAGAGGGCAGCTTACAGGGGTCGATTCTCTCCTTCCACTCTGTAGGTTCTGGGGATGGAACTCAGGTCAATGGGCTTGGCAGCAAGCTCCCTGGCCCACTGAGCCGTCTCGCCAGCCCTGGAATCTTTTTTCACAGTACTTTTCAGAGGGAGGCACGTAGACAGATGTACAGGTTGGTAAGTGGGGATGGCTGTCGGGGGTGCAGATAGGCAAGTTCTCCCCGTCTTCCTTCTGGTGAGGTGCTAGGGATTGGAATGGGGGACTTGTGCATGCTACATGGGCATTCTCCCACTGAGCTACACGCCAGCTCCTGATTCTGTCCAGACAGACTTTCACTGTGGAACCCAGGCTGGCCTTGAGCTCTTGACCCTCCTGCCTTGTCCGATTACAGGCCTCACAAGTGCTTGGATGACAAGGGTGTGCCTTTACACTCAGCTTCTTGTTCTTCTTTTCTGAGGTCACTGAGGATGTTCTGCTCCACCTAAGAAGTGGAAATTCTTCTTCATCGTTTTAGAGGCTAAAACTCTAATATTCTGTTTTGCAGCCATTGCTGAAAAGGCAGAAGAAACCAAGCCAGATCAACTTCCCCCAGGACCTATAGCAGGGAACCTACCAGCGGACCACAGGCCACTCTCTCCTCACTCCAGTGGGTACCAGCTGTCACCATCCCGGACTCGGAGATCACTTCCTGCACACACAGCCACTCCCCAGGTGACCTCTGCAGCATCAAAGCTTCTACCTCCTGTTGCCTTTAATCACACAATTGGACACATAATACTTTCGGAACATAAAAATGTCAAATTTAATTGCTCAATCAATATTCCTAACACGTACCAAGAAACAGCTGGCATTACATGGTGGAAAGATGGAAAGGAATTGCTTGGGGCACATCATTCGATCACACAGTTTTATCCTGACGAGGAAGGGGTGTCAATCATTGCATTGTTCAGGTATGTGTCCTTTCTTTCTAAATGTCATTGTGCTAATGCCATCCCGAAAGCAGAACCCTTAAGGAAAAATCAGCCTTGTTTTATTTGAGAAGCCTTGATCCCTTTAGAGTGTGGATAAATACTAACCTGACTGTGTTGTTGATTTCTTTTAAATGAGCTTGCCCCATGGTAACTGCTGGCTAACACACACTCTGAGAGTTTAAAGGGCTGTTCCCAACTCATCTACAGTCAGTATTAAGTACACCTTAGCTCCAAGAGCTACCAGGAAGTGGAAAACAGTGTGGATGGAAGGGGGTATATTTGTGTTTGTGAGTGTGTGTGAACGTGTAAGTATGTTTGAGAGTGTGTGTGTTTGTTCATTGTCAGTTCTGGGGATAGAATCTTGAACCTTGAACATGCTAAGCATACATTCTACCTCTGAGTTATACCCTAACCCAAGAGAAAGTGGGCCTTTTTTGGAGACAGGCTCTCATGTAGTTCAGGCTGAACTCAGACTTACCGTGTAGCCAAACCAAGGCTGGTCTTAAATTCCTGATCACCTACATGCTAAGGTTACAGGGCTGGATTGAGAAAGTGGTTAGTGTTTTTTGTTTGTTTATTTTAAAAATTATTTATTACTTTAGTGTGTGTGTGTGTGTGTGTGTGTATGGATGTGCATTCTGTATATGTCTGGTGCCTTCAGAGGCTAGAAGAGGGTGTTAGATCCTCTGGAACTGGAGTTACAGACAGTTGTGGAACACCATGTGGATCCTGGAACTGAACACCAGACCTCTGCAGGAGCAGCATGTTCCCTTAACTGCTAAGCCATCTCTGCAGCCCCAGGAAAGTAGCTTTTTAAAGGATTATGAAAAGAGATCAGCTGTTGGAGAGAGGGCTCAGTTGGTAAAGTGCTTGCCTTATAAACATGAGGACCTAAATTCAGTCCTCAGTGGGAGATGAGATGATGGATTCCAGTTCTGGGGAGGCAGAGGCAGGTGGCTACCTTCGTCTGACTGACCAAACCAGCATAGCCTACTTGTCACACACACACACACACACACACACACACACACACACACGCACGCACGCACGGACGCACGCACGCACGCACGTGCACACACACGCACATGCATGCGCACACATACAATATCAGTGTTACCTGTGGTTATGCGGACTTTAAAACAGTGTGGCTGTCCCAGCCCTTTGATTCACTCAGGGTCACCCCCTGTGTCCCCATCGCCTGCCTTTCTGCTGCTGGTGGTTTGGGCACCAGTGCAGCTTGTGCCCAGAGAGGCAGAAGGAAAGAGAATGAGACAGACTCTCAGCCACACTTTCTTTTTCTTTTTAAATTATCCTTCCCTCATACAATACAGCCTCTCCTCCCTCTGCTCTTCCCAATCGACGCCGCCCACCTCTCCTCTCCCCCAGATCCACTGCTCCTCCATTTCTCATCAGAAAAGAGCAGGCCTCCTAGGGATCAACTGAGCATGGCATGACAAGATGCAATAAGACTAGCTACAAACCCTCATATCAAGGCTGGACCAGGCAACCCAGAAGAAGAGGGTCCCAAGAGCAGGCAAAAGAGTCAGAGACACCCCCTCTCCCACTGTTAGGAGTCCCACAAAAACTGCAAGCTAAACCACAGCACATGTATAGAAGACCTCGCACAGACCCATGCAGGCTCCGTGATTGCCCCTTCAGTCTGTGTGAGCCCCCGTGAGCCCTGGTTAATTGATTCTGTGGGATGTGTTCTTGTGGTGTCCTCCACCCCCTCTGGCTCCTACAATCCTCCCTCCCCCTCTACTTCAAGATTCCCCAAGCTTTGCCTAATGTTTTGGTGTGGGTCTCTGCATCTGCTCTCATCAGCCATTAGAGGAAGCCTTTCTGATGTCAGCCACACTTTCCACAGTCCTTCCGTTTTGCAAAGGTAAGGTTTGGTGAGTTAGGGGTAACTGTGATCAGCCAAGGCAGGACATATATCTGGAATAGTCTGTTCTCCCAAAAGTTGAGCCATCCTATTTCAGAGGTTGTGGACTCTGAGATTTTGCTCTTCCACCTCCTTAGTTATTCCCCGGTTTTTGTTTTTATTAACATGTATTCATCATGCATATTAATGAGGTACTTGTGGTATGTACACCATGCACTGATGGAATCAAGGTAATTAGTATTTCCTCCTCCTTATTGTTTAGAGCTCGTCTCTTCTAGATCTTCATAAAATATATCGCAGGTTGTTGCACATGACAGCTATCCCACTGTCCTGTGGAGCTCAGGATAGCTCCACAGGAATACATTTGGCTATGTATTTATTCCTTTTATCAAACTTTGGTTCCTGGATCCAGCCTCTTTTTCTTCTACCTGTCCCCCATTTCTGGCCTCTGATAACATACATTCTGATTGCCTTCTTTTAACTGAAGGGTTCTATCTTCATGGGTTGCAACTGAAGAACTGACTTGGCCTGTTGTACCCAAAAGCTCAAAATGAGGCGCGAATTACCCCGAGTGGGAGCGAGACCTTTTGCCTCCCCGCGCTCTGGAGTGGAGCTCTCTTTGGTCTGATGTTTTCACTTTCAGTGATCTGACCTGACACTTGGCCCCATCCATATGTGTCATTGCCTTTAGGTGAATCACTTTTGCTTCCTTTTCAGAAAAGCCACCTCACAGTCCCTTCCCACAGACCTGACGTCAGAATTGAGTTTGTCAGTATTTCCACTAGGTGTGCTCTGTTTCAGGGAGAACAGACTTCTATGATTCTCTTGGTTCATTTTATTCTAGCGAGGTGTATCAAGCTGTTCTTCTCATACAGGGGTCACACAGGCTATCTGACTGTATTTTTTTTTTCTGCATCCACTACAGAAAGCAGATGTTTTACATAAACAAAGCTTACAAAGAGAAAAGGAACACATTTAATAAGCGCACAGTGGGGGTGTTTAATGGCCTAAAGAAACAGAAGGGTCACATAGGTCAGATGTCACTTGAAGAGAGCACAACCCTGCTGTTATAGCCATCTGTGTGATGATGGGTCAGCAGCCACAGTTCCCTGGCTTTCTTTCCATAGTGATGGGCTTGGACCCCATGATGCTGGCCCTAAGGATGTGGTCGTTTAGGCCTGGGGGATGGCTCAGTAGGTAAAGTACTTGCCATAAGGACCTGAGTTTGATACACAGAACGGACACCTTGAACAAGCTGACCGTGTTGGCACGCATGTGAAGTTCCAGTGCTAGGGAGGCAGAAATAGGAAGACCCCTGGGGCTTGCTGGCCACCAGCCTAATCTACTTAGGATGATCCATGCCTCCATCTCTGGGCAGGTCCCTGCTGTATTTGGGGTGGGCGTTCATAGACTCTGAGCCAAACTCACCTACACTTGGCCTTTCCTGGCCCCAGTTTCTGTTGTCCCTTCTTTTTTTTTTTTTTTTTTTTTTTTTTTTTTTTTTTTTTTGAGATAGGGTTTCTCTGTGTAGCTTTGTGCCTTTCCTGGAACAAACTCTATAGCCCAGGCTGGCCTTGAACTCACAGAGATCAGCCTGCCTCTGCCTCCTGAGTGCTGAGATTAAAGGCGTGCACTGCTGCCACCCGACCTGTTGTCCCTTCTTTTATCTCACTGCTCTTGGTGGCAATTAAAATGCAATCAAGGGACTGGAGAGATGACTCAGCAGTTAAGAGCACAGTTCAGTTCCCAGCACCTACATGGTACGTGCCCCACGTCTCTTACTCCGGTTCCAGGGGCTCTGACTGGCCTCCATGGACACCAGGCATGCATGTGATATACAGGTGTACGTGCTGGCAAAACACCTATACATATCATAATGATGATGATGATGATGATGATGATGATACTTTAAGAAGAAAGAGGAATCAAAGGGGACATGGCAAGAGCATGCCTGTAATCTCAGCAGTTCAGAGGCTGAGGCAGGAGGATCTCAAGTTGGAGGTCTGCCCGGGCCACAGAGCAAAGCTTTGTCAGAAAAAGGGAAGGAAAGGGAATCAAATATGAGCAGACATCCAGAAAGTAAGAACATAGCTCCTTTAGCCAGACTACCATGGGCAAAGTTATTATTAACCACAGGACCTTCGCTCAGTCTCTTCACTTGGTTGTCCATGACACCCTCTCAGCACCAGATGGAAGCGAGAAGAAGCTTGTCAGTGGCTCTTTGCATTGATTCATGAACTGTATTTTCTTTTTGCCTTTGTATTTGGTAAAATGCTAAGTCACCACTTAAGCCCTTTGCATGTGTGAAGAGCAGCAGTAATAAGCACGTTCACACGACCATGTGACCCTCCCTGCCTGCGCCATGGTCCGTGCCCCACGTGCCCCATCCCAGCAGTAACGGGTGTTCCACCTTCTCTGTCTACAAGTTCGACCGCTCCAAACATCCCGTTTATACAGAATCATATAGTACCTTTGCTTCTTTGTACTTCTTTGAAGAAGACTTGAGAGTTTAACTGCTCCTTGTGAGACATTTCCCCGTGTGCCAGCCCAGCATCGCTATGCTGAGGGACAGAGATGCTGGATGCTTGGAGAATATCCTGGGGCCAGTCCAGCCACCACTGCCCTGGGGCCTGGGCTTCTCCGGTGCCAGCCCCGCAGCTGTGGCCAGGTGGTTCCTGTCTAGACACTATGGCTCAGTCTGTATCATTTCATTCTGCCTCTTGGTCCAGATGTTTCTATGTCAAAAGCTGATGGGATTTTCATGCCTTGGGTGGGAGATGCATGCTAGAGCTAGAACCCAGGGTCTGGGGTTTCCTCTGCTAGTGTTCTATATCAGGGCTACATCTGACTAGCCCCATAACATTTTTTTAAAGCAGTCATGAACAATTATAAATTTAAAAAAATTAAAATATATTATTTAAAGTAATACCCACAAACATATTGAGGAATAAGATTAACAAAATATATGCTAGATAGACCTAAATACCAAATATACTAAACCATAACTGAGAAAAAGTAGTGATTAGTAAAGCTACATATACAAAATAGTAAATTATGCATAATTTTACATATATTCATTAGCATGTAGGAAATATTTTGTAGTTAACTGATCATCTGGCCAAGCATTGAATGTAGATGATATTTCATATGGCCTCATTAAATTTACTACAGGGGAAAAAAAAAAACTAGGGTAGAGATGGCTCAGTGGACAAGGGTCCCTGCCACCAAGTCTGGTGACCTGAGTTCAGTCCCAGGAACCCACACGGGTGAAGGCGAGAACCAGCTTCCCAAAGTTGTCCTCTGACTCCCACTTATGCACTGTGGCACACACACACACACACACACACACACACATACACAAACGCACACACACACACACACACACACACACCACACACACACACACATACACACACATACATATATACCACACATATACTTGGATACAAAATAAGTACATACAATGGAAGAAATATTGAAGCAATGCATTCCAACTCTTTAAATCATTCTTCTTCATCCCTGCCCCTAGTCCCTGCTCATGAGGAGCTGAGCCCTTAGGCATCTTCCCAGAGTTCTCCAGTCCACGTGCCGTCCTGTGCGTGTTTGCATGCGTGCCCATCCCCACGATGGTGTGCCGATGAAGTATTTATTTGTGGTAAAATCAATACCCAGGGTTTTTTTTTTTTGTGTGTGTGTGGGTATGGAAGTTGTGTTCCTAGCTAGCTGGATCACGTACTGTGCTGTGAGTGTATTCTGCTTTTTTTATTTCTCATTTTTTTTCTTGCTAACTGGCTTAAGAGTTTCAAATTTTCAACTATTCATTCTTCCTCCAATTCGGAAAGAAAGCCCTGTCTTTCTTCCTCTCACGGTCATGAAACTGTTAGAAGTGTGCCCCTCCTCCCCGGAGCAAGATTCCTGCCCTGGCTCCCACCTCAGTCTGGACAGGATACCCTCCAGGTCTGGGTCCTGCTGCATCACCTCCTGCCATCGCGGGCAGTGAGGACCCCCATTGTTCCCTCACTTCTACTTCCGGGGCCCAGGTCCCCCTCTCACGTGGGTTTTCCTTCCTCTGTTGACCTCTGAGACTCACATGCCTGAAAAGATCTTTCCCCCACCCCGACCTCAAGATGCTTTATTTAGATACAGAACCAAAAAAGGAAAACAATTCCTTGTAGTTCTGAAGTCATTGAACACATTTCCTAGTTGCTCTTGCTCCGTGTGGTGGGGACCCAGGTCACCAGAGGTGGCCTCACCCTCCCTCTGGAACCTTTATGATCTGGACTCTGACTTGATACAGCATTTCTGGTGGAAGGCCCTCGGTGTGGCTATTCTCTCATTCTGGGCCGCCCATTCGGGGGCCTGATTACGACAGGCCTACAGCACAGCTCTGGGACAATTAGATTCTTTCCTCTTCCTCTTCCCATATCCTTTCCTCAACTCCCTTTAGTTGTCCGGTCCCCTAGGTTTGTTATTTTGAGCTCAGATATTGCTTCCACAGAACCCCGGCTTCCTGATTCAGCTGGGAGGGGAGGGTATTGGGAATAGCCATTCCTCTCCTTGGTCCCACCCCACAACCTGCCTTTCCTGGAAAGACTTGATACAGATGTCCAAGTTAGCTCTTACAGTAACAGGTAAATGGTCTAGACGCCGTCCAGGAACAGATTGCTAACCCCTTCCTGACGTGAGTGGCTGAAGGTGAACTTGGGGTCATGGCTTGTGTTTTGAGTGTCCCCTTTTTTATTTGTAGGCTAGATTTTCCTGGCCTGTTGAGTCAGCGTGCTCCAGGACATTTATCACAGTCTGATTCCTCCAGTCCAAGTACGTGCCTGAACTGTTACTTGGGCTTAGGCCAGCGCGGAGCGGCCCCCCCCCCCACACACACACAGCTTCCTGGGCTTTGTGAAGCCCTTAGCTCCGGTTCTTGAATATGCAAGTTGAATATTAGTTTGCAAGGTACTCCAAAGGAACTTCGCAGGAGTCAGTGCTCTCTTTCCAAACTATGGGTCCTGGGGATTGAACTCAGGTCCTCAGGCTTGGCAGCAAGCACGTTTACACTCTGAACCATTTTGCTTGCTCCCAGTGCAGCTTTTATGTGTGCTGTATAACTTTCTGTTTGTAAACAGAGTGCAGAGGTAGAAAGAAGGCAAGGGTAGCCAAAGCTGCCTGTTTTGTTTTTTGTTTTGTTTTGTTTTGTTTTGTTTTGTTTTGTTTTGTTTTGTTTTGTTTTGTTTTGTGACAAGCTCTTGAAGTGAGCCCATGCCGACCTCAAACTCATAATCCTCCTGCCTCAGCCTCCAGAGTGCTGGGATCACAGGCACGCAGCACTGGGCCAGATGGATCAGATATTCTCTAAGTGTTCCAGCTGGAGCAGAAGCAAAGCTAAACTGACTGATAACAAACTAAGGCAGATTTCTGTGTACCAGTGCTGGCCGGACCAGCCCAGGAGAAGGGAAAAAAAGAGCTAGTCACGTGTCCCTTATCCCCTGACCTGAGCACGAAACTTGTGCCTGAGCAAATGCAGTGATGCTGTCGGTGACTGACCTTCCAGAATGGTGACTGAGGTGAGGGTAAGAGGTAGCTCAGTGATTAAGAGCACTGAGTTCAGTTCCCATCACTCGTGTTAGGGAACTTACAACCACCTGTAACCCCAGCTCCAGGGAGTTCAGCTCCAGGGAGTCGGATGCCTCTTTGGGCCCCTGTAGGCATCTGCGCACATGAGAGCACACTACACACACACACACACACACACACACACACACACACACACACACACACACACACGGGGTGGGGGGGGGGAGAGAGAGGGAGAGGGAGGGAGAGGAAGGGAAGGAGGGAGAGGAAGGAAGGGAGGGAGAGGGAGGGAGGGAGGGAGAGATCTAAAAAAAAAAAAAAGAAAAGAAAAGACGACTCAGGCACCAGAAAGTTCTAAACTAGACAAGAGGAGGATACCAGGCCTCCGCTTTCACAGTGGTTGCAGTTGTAGGCAATTAGGTGATCATTAAACCCGTGTGAAATACCTGGAGACCATGCAAACTAGAATCAGGACCCAGTTTCAGAAGGTCATTTGGGATATAGAACAATTGCCCAGGACCCTGAAATCTATGGAACCCCTTAGTCATTGAGACTGCCAAAAACTCCTCAGATTTCCAAAATGTCTTAAAGGAAACACCAAAGCCTTGGTTTAGAGTTCACTGAGGAACGCAAGACACCGGAGAGTGTTTGAGCAGGGACTCAAAGAGCTATATACGCAAGAGGAGATAGGTATGCCCGAGCGCCCACGTGAGTGTGTTCATGCTTGTATGTGAGGGAATGAGAGAGAGAGTTTCAATGAATTCACACTGTAATAAGTACTAAAAAAAAAATCTGAAACCAGCAGAGTGTTGGTTGGCGACCCATGGAAAACTAACATTGAGCTTTCTCAGGGGACCTCAGTCTGCACCTGATTAGACGAGATGCATGCTGGGACGGATAATCTGTTTTACTCAAAGGTTACCAAGTTAAATGTTCATGGCCTCTGAAAGATATCCTTAGAGCAGCATCTAGACAACCAAGCACCGTGGCCTAGCCATGGTGACGCATTAACCGTCTTAGCACGTAAGTGTATTGAAGGATCTTCTGCTTCTGTAACAGGGACTCAAAGACAATCGTTGTAAATTTCTCTCTGTGTTTTTCTCTGAAGCATAACCAGTGTGCAGCGCTCAGACAACGGGTCGTATTTCTGTAAGATGAAGGTGAACGACAAAGAAATCGTATCCGAGCCCATATACGTCGAAGTTCAAGGTGAGCTCAAAGCCGGGATACCCTGCTGCCCAGGTATTCTTTAGAGCCTGCATCGAAGTGTTTCCTGTGTGACATGCAGGGTGTGGCCTGCCTGTTTATAACTCTGTAAACTTTGTGGATCCACTAGTGTTGGAATTTTACAAGAGAATCCTCTTTTCAAAACTTTGGATAATGATGTGATAGATTCAGTTTCTCTCTCTCTCTCTCTCTCTCTCTCTCTCTCTCTCTCTCTGTGTGTGTGTGTGTACATACATGTGCATGCCCGGGGCATTGCACATGCTAAGCATGTGTCCCACCTGAGTGATGCTCTCCACCCCTGAGGTACCACTTTCCAAGATGCCCTTGGCAGCCCGGTCACCATTCATCACCGCTCTTTTCTTCTGTCTCTATTATACTTTCTACATCCCGCTCCCACTAAAAGGCTTTTCTGGTGCCCATCCTCTTGTGAACATGAACTTGATGCCCAGTAACACTGTAGAGGGCTTGAGAGGAGGAGGAGGAGGAGGAGGAGGAGGAGGAGGAGGAGGAGGAGGAGGAGGGACAAAGCGGGGAGTCAGTGAATGGGTGAGTGTGGAGGGGAAGAGTCAAGGAAAAGCCCCTCAGATGAATATCCTAAGGACCTTGGCTTTCCCAGGTTAGACAGCTGGTGCCTGGGTTATGTGAGCACCAGTCGACAGGAGGGCAGCGCCTACATTTGGAATTAATTTCGTAAAATACGATATTTAGAAGACAATTTACTTGTCAGGGTCCCATGAAAAATGGACAAGTTGGGAAAAGTCTCAATCTTGAAAGCTTTGAAACGGGGAAGAAAGAATCCTATTATTCCATGTGGAACCAGATTTGTAAGACATGAGTTTATAAAACCCGTGGTTTAAGTGTCAAGGCCAGCCAGCTTGCCCTGCTAAAACTGGGTACACAGTCCAAACCAGTAATCATTGGCTTTCTCTGAAAATTTCCAGGCTCCCTTGTGGGTCAGATTTTGGAGTTTCAGTAGATTCAGAGATTATAACTATAGAACTGTGTTCAAGTGGGTGCCTCTTGTAAACTCTTCAGTTTTACACAAACACATGAAATTGTGTGTGTGTGTGTGTGTGTGTGTGTGTGTGTGTGTGTGTGTGTGTGTGTGTACTCACTCACAGTACTTAGAGCATTGAACCCAGGGCCTTATGCATGCCTTACAGCTGAACCTCGTAGACCCATAGTCTCAAGTGCACAGGTTTTAAAATCCATCACCCATCTGAAAGTCACACACACCACAGAGTTCCCTCAAAACTTGGACACACCTGTCGTATAGCTTTGTTTTCACTCTGTTATTTTTTAGATTTTTTTTTTATGTATGTGTTCTTATGTGAATGTATGCTGTGTGTATGTGGGGTGGAGTGGATCTCAGAGGCTGGAAGAGGATGCTGGATCCTCTTGTGCTGGAGTTCCAGATAGTAGCAAGCTGCTGATGTGGGTCCCGGGATGAACTTAGGTCCTCTGGAAGAGCAGAAGTGCTCTTAACTGCTAGCCATCTCTCCAGCCTCATTCGGTTTGTTTTGATGAGAAATACTGCCAACCTGCCGACCAGTGCCAGGCCGTTGAGCAACACCTGATTTAAAAACTGGCTGTGTATTCCCTTCTGGCCAAAGCAGATGAATCACTACACACAGTCCCTAGAAAAAGTGTCCTAGAAAGCTGGCTGGGGAAAACTGGTAGTCAAGAATTCCTGCACTCTTTCTTACTCTACTGGGAGGTGACAACTGGCTATTTCAGAGCCAAGGAAACCCCCATCCCTGTCTTCAAAGGTGCTGCTTCTGGTTAAGACGTACTCTGCTCCCATCTTTCTCTGCAGGACTTCCTTACTTTATTAAGCAGCCCGAGAGTTTGAATGTCACCAGAAACACAGCCTTCAACCTCACCTGCCAGGCTGTTGGTCCACCTGAGCCCATCAACATCTTCTGGGTCCAAAACAGCAGCCGTGTTAATGAAAAACCAGAAAGGTCCCCATCCGTCCTAACTGTACCTGGTAAGTCTGAGCATCATGCTCATGCATGTATTTATTCATTCATTTACCCCCCCCCCCAACAGCAGAAGGTGGTAAAACTTTGATGATGTTTCCTACAACCCAACAGTGGTCCATCAAGAAGGACAGAAACAGGTGTGGGAGTAATAGGGGGATTAAGTATATTGGAAGGGAGGGGGGATGTACAGTTGCCTACCTGGCCAGATCCAGCCTAGGCATCCAGAGCCCTGCTCACACCTCCGTGGCACCGTGGCAGGAATTAGCCCTGTGGAAACACTAAAGTAAAAACCTAATTGAGGTTGGATGCCAAGAAAGTGTATCGCTCACGGGGCACTGTGGCAGGAAGCTTGTGAGTCACTGAGGGTTTGCTGGTGAATTGACATTCCATGACCATCTTGATCTCCATCCAAACCAGAATGTCTTGGCTTTGTTCCTGCTCTTGGGCTGGTTCCTGTCAGCAACGCTCCTGAAGCTTCCTGTGCCGCTAAAGCCAATGGGCTCCTCTGTTGCCCCTCCAATCGCCTCTTTGAGCTCCGTCTGACAATGTGGCCACACTCCATCCCTTCTTCCTTCCTCATGCATTCAGCAAATGTTCAAGAGGATCTGCTGTGTGCCCAAGGCAGTGCTAGGCTTGAGCTCTCGGTGGTAGACTTTTAAAAAGCACATGATCCTGGCTTTCTTCCCTCTTCATTGCATCTCCTTTGTGGCTGGGCCAGTTCTGAACATCGGGTGCCCAGCTCGGTCCTGGCCCAGCTTCGTTTCCTCCAAGACACACCCTCCTGGCTGAGTTCCTTGGCCAGCTTCAATGCTCTCTGTGGCACGACAGCCTGGAGCTTTACATCTCGGGCCCTACCCTCTCTCCTGAGCTGCCAGCCTCTGTGACCAGCCACAGCCTTGCCTTTTCTACTTGTTGCGTGTGTAGGCGGTTTAAAATGCAACTCTTGATTCCTCTCAGTCTTCTGCCCCAGAAGTCCTCTTACCAAATACTATCATGGAAAGAACACCCCTCTCTCTCCTCGTTTCTCACACTGAAAGCATCAGCACTTTGGTGAACTCTGCGTCTACAGCACAGCACAATCTGCCTTTATCCATCTCTGCTTCGGGCACTGTGGTTCACATCACCATCAGGTCTTGCCAAAACCACTGCTGCTGGCCTGTCACCACATCTCTCTGCCCTCAACAGCAGCTCATGCCACCCATCTGATGAAACCCCATCATGGGAAACAGTGGCTTCCCATTGATCTAGACTATCACCCAGAATCCTTCCTGGCCTTGCCCATCAGTCCTGATGCTCTGGCCCCTGCCCAGTTCTCTACCCTGCACCCAGTCCTCTCTCTATCTGTGCTCATTAAGCACCATTCACAATGAGTTGATTGCATTTCTTCAGACACATCGTATTTCTTCCTGCTCTGAACCTTTGCACCCTTCTGTGTACAGTGCTTTCCCATCTGCCCTTTGCCCTATGACACACTCATACATCACTTCTTAAGAGCTTCTCTTCACTCTTTGCTTGACTCCCAGTCATTTGTGTGTGCGTCCTTCATTGCACATATCAGGGCTTAACGTGTTGACTCCCAGTCTCCTTTCTTAGCATGTTCACTGAGAACCAGGCTAACTTTGTATTTTTACGCACCACTGCATGCCATCGTAAGCGGAATTTCAGTGATCTCTGGAGCTGAGGCAAGTGAATTCCAGCCCCAGGCATTGTCTCTGAGGCCCCTCTGTCACCCCTGACTGTGGGATAGGTGATACAGGGTTCTCTACCTTCATCTAAGTTTTCTTTGAGTTTCTCCAAGGAATAGATGATACCTGAAGAACTTGAGTGTTCAAATAAATTCAAAGTAATACCCTCTCTGTGGGGTGATGGCTCCAAAGTCCACTAACGAAACACTTTATTATTGCTATTATTTTGAGATCTGGCTTCACGTAACCCAGGCTGTCCTCAAACTTGCTGTATAGCCCAGGCTGTCCCTGCACTGCTGATCATCCACCTGCATTTACCTAGCAGGTGCTGTGATCACAAGCCTGACACCACACCCAGAAATACTAAGATTAATTTTGTAAAATATGGATATTATATATTTAATTTAAAATTCTCTTTACATCAGTTTGTGGGAGGCTTGTGTGTGTACATGTAGAGGTCAGAGGACAGCTTGTAGGTTTTCTCCTTCCACACCATGTAAGCTTTAGGGATTGGACTTAGGTCATCAGGCTTAGCAGCAGGTTCAAACCTGCCAAACCAACCCCTGACCTCAACACTTTATTTAATTTTTTTGTTGTTGTTTGAGACCAGGTTTCTCTGTGTAGCCATGGCTGTCCTGGAACTCTCTCTGTAGACCAGGCTGGCCTTGAACTCACAAAGACCCGCCTGCCTCTGCCTCCCAGGTCCTGGGATTAAAGGTGTGTGCCTCCATGCCTGGTAACATTTTAGTTTTTAGTTGATAAAAATATTATATGCATTAATAATGTAGAGTATGGTGTTTTGATATATATATGTGCATTGTGGAACAGCTTTAGTAACATATGTATTCCCTCAAACATACTGTTTTAATTTCTAGAGCGTGTGTGTGTGTGTGTGTGTGTGTGTGTGTGTGTGTGTGTGTGTGTTAAATCATCTGTATCCAATAGCTAAAAGGAGATTGAAGGAAAAGGTAGACATATATTAAAGTTTGAAAATTCTAATCTCTTTCCAAAAAGATCTTGCCAATTTCTGGCCTTTCTGGTAAAGCACAAAGTCACATACCCCGTGCCATGTGCATACAGCATTCAGATTTTATTTGTTGCCAATTTTTTTTTTTAATGTGTGTCTGCATGTGCATAAGCAAGCATGTGGAGGGCACAGATTGACATCAGGTGCCTTTCTCAATCACTCTCTACCTTATTTTTTGAGAAGGGTCTCTCACTGAACCTGATGTCTGTGGATTTGGCTGGACTGCCTGGTCAGCAAACCTGGAGCTCCTCCTGTCTCTCTGCTGGCACCGAGACTCCAGTTATACACCACCTCTTCCGGCTTTTTTCTTTTACATAGGTGCCGGCGACTGAATCAAGTCCTCAGGCTTCTGCTCCCGGCACTTGATAACTGGGCTATCTACCCTTTCTTATTGGCCAGTTTGGCTAGCAGAGTCTCTCACCTCTCATAATACAGTCGTCCCCCTCATCTGAGATTTCACTTTCTGTGGTCCAAAAATTCTATTTGGGAGAAAATTCCAGAAATAAGAGAAAATATATTCCCATAATTTTTATTACAGTATATCTTGGGGATTGTTCTATTTTATTAGTAGCTCACATTGTTGATCTTTTAGTGTACCTAGTTTATAAACTAAACTTTGTCAGAAGCATCTGTGTCTAGGAAAATCACATATTTCTGGAGTCTGGCACTGAGATTTCAGGCCTACATTGGAAGTCTGGAAACATACTCCCTGCAGACTATGTGTGTGTGGGTACCTTATCTGATTTACCTCTTTGGATTTCTGGGAGCAGGAACTAAAACTACCAGTGCCATATTATAAGAGCGTCCCTTCAAAACTATAAACATCTAATAACCTCACCTTCCATCAGGGACCAGAAAGTCAATGACAATGGGAAGTCTCTCTAACATTTTATAGACGACTTGGGTTTCACCAGCTCTTCTACAGTTTCCAGAGCAGAGACCGATGTGTCTGTAAATGAAGGACCCCTATTTAAGCTGCCAAGTCAGCATTTCCCACCTAGTTTCTAAATGACTATGGTATGCTATATTGCTCAAGGAATTCTGGTTGTGAAAGGTTGGAAGAGTGCATTCTTACTTTTCTCTCTTTCTCTTTTCTTTTCGGTGAGAAAATGTTTTTTTCTAGGAGGGGTAGGGGATGCTCCTAGTTATGAAACTCTTGTACATGCTAACCATATACGGTATCATTGAGCAATGCTCCAACCCCTTGTTTTTAAACTTTTTCTAGGATCCATGTTGATTATATCACAATAACATGTCAGATTTACATGTAAGTCAATTTGACCAACTTAAAATTGTCTCAAAAATACAGCCATCCACCTGCTACCCTGGTTCTTCCTTGTGCAGGAGGGGACAATATAAGGTGCTTACCATCTCAGAATCTTACAATATTTTTAAGACTCATTTAAATTTTTTTTTTTTTTTGTGCATGAGTATGTTGCCTGCATGCATATGTGTATACCACGTGCGTGCCTAGTGCCCATGGAGGTCATAGAAGGGATCTGATAGCTTAGAACTGGAGTTACAGATGGCCGTGAGCCACTATGTGGATGCTGGGAGCTGAATCTGGATCTTCTACAAGAGTCACTCGTGGTCTTAAACCCTGGTCCACATGTCTGGCCCCTCCTACAATATTTTGATATGGTTGATAGCGGATGCGGCTTAGCTGATGCCCAACAGTGGCGGCCTCTTGAGGTAGTAATACATCCCAGTCAGAAGCCGGAAATCGACCCAAATGACTTCCCCTCCGCTGTCCAGCAGTCAGCCATCAAGTCTGCACAGTTTTCTCAAATGTCAGTCCAGCCCCCTTCCCCTGGGCTTTTCCACGGTGATTCCCTTACTTCATATTTCCCTGGTTCCTTGCCAGCACTGTTACCCTTGCATCCTGTGACCCTGCATTCCTGTCCCTCTGTCCTCTGCACCCCCATCCCCACCCCCAGCCTGCCCTACACAGTGAGTCCTTCTGGGCCTTGCCAGCTTCTCCTTAAAGGCAGAGCGTCTCTCTCCAGGCAGGACCTTCCGGTCCAAGCCGGTTGAAGCCTAGCATTTTACTGGTGATGTCCCCTATCCCTCAGGACTCCCCTTTGACCTTTGTCCTCCCACATCTGAAGTGGTGTCACCTACTCATGGGATCTCATGAGCCTCAGCAAGTCCATGAGTGCAATGGGCCATCTTGCCTGGCTTCCCGCATGGGCCATTCTGTCCCAGCTGCTTCCTTCTTCTTGTCTTTCTGGTACACCCCATTCATCTTTTGCCCCCCCCCCCAGCTCTCTGCTCCTCCCTGAATGCCCTGCTCTGGGTACTCACAGCCCCTCTAACATCTGTGCCTTTGCTTCGAGTTCAGTCACAACCATCTACTCATCAGGTCTCCAAGGGAGGCTATTATCCCAAATAATGGTTCTGTGAGAATTATTAGCTAGTGTAGCCCTATCTCCTCCATGAATGGATGAATGAACCACTGAACAAATGAATGTTTAACCTCAAGGACTGGGAAGTAGGAAGGTCATAAATTCAAGGTCATTCTTGAGTGTGTAGTGAGTTGGAGGTAGCCTGGGCTACATGAGATCCTGTCTTCAAAAAGTAAAATCTTGGACACTAACTTTTCCTATCATTCTACTAAGGAAGTGTCCAACAAGGAGGTGGTTTGCATGGCCCTGGTAGTTTGGACTGCTTTGAGTGAGCATGTTTGCTGCAGACAGGCTCTCCCTCAGGGCAGGCCTCATCTCTGGAGAAGATGGGATTGCGGGGATATGGTTCCACTCCTGGCACTTTTCTCCTCTTGTCACAATCCCTCCCCACCAAACTTGGTGATGTAAAAGCTGTCCTGTGTCAAACAGGAGAAAAGGCCCTGTGTCTGAGGCCGTTCTTCTGTGGGCACAAAGCCAGCCTCAAAGGTTGCTTGGGGTCTGATTCCACTGAAATCACCTTCCCCAAGTGCAAAATTACCATGGTGGAAAACAGATCAGGTCTGTCCATCGCTTCTCTTAGGCTATGATGTTCCCATGGGGGAGTCCTTTTTCAGTGGTGGAACAATTTTGTGGGCACAAATCTGTACCTGTGATTAAAATTTCATAGCATTATACTATCCACCTACCCACCCCCGGGGGCAGGGAGGAGGATGTAAGGTTGATGTTAGTGACTAGCATTGTACCAAAGTCACCTCCTGGTTTTCGTCCTGGTGCTGTGACTGAATGAAATATTTATCATGGAGAGGTGGTGGCGGGGAGGGTGCAGGAACTTGGCGCTATTTTTGCAACTTGTTGTGAATCTAAAATTATTTCGATCTGAATTTTTTTCCCTTTTAAAGAAGCAGTCAGAAGGTTCAGTGGTAGAGAGTTTGCCTACCACACAGAAGGCCCGGTTTCTGCTTTCACACTGTAAAACAAACAAAGAAAGTGCCCAGCACAGGGCTGAGGGTGTAACTCAGTAGGCAGAGTGCTTGTCTGGCACATATGAGACCCCAGGTTGACCTCCAGCATGGAAGAAACCAAGTATGTAGGTGCATGCCTGAACCCTAGCCTTTGTGATGCAGGGCAAGGGGATCAGACATTTAAAGTCATCATCAGCTATATGATGAGTTCAAGACCATCCTGGGCCACTGAGACTCTGTCTCAAAATCAGAAAATAAAATCCTAAGCATCAGAAATAACGAATGAATAAATGACTTTTATCTTGGGCGACTCCGAATAATGGAGCCTACAAAGAACTTTCCTGCCTGATGTTTACGGCGGAATGCATTGTAGGTAATTGAATATGGCCTCTGGCATCAGCATATAGGTTGATGACATCTTGTTTTTCGTCCATGGACAACTTACACAACTTTTTAAATTTAATTTGACTTATTTGTGAGTATATGAGTTGTATATGTGCATGCAGTATCCATGGTGGCCAAAAGAGGGCGTTGGATCCCCTGTACTGAAGAGATGATTTGGCGGTTGCGAGTGCTTGTTGCTTTTGCAGAGGACTGGAGTTGGGTTCGGAGCACTGGTATCAGATGGCTCACAAACCACCTGTAACTCCTGAAATCCAAGAGATTCAATGTCTTCTTCTAGACTCCATGGGCACCCACACACAGGGAACATACACTCCAACAGACACGTACATGCAAATAAAAATAGAACTTTAGAAAAACACTAATTGTAAGTTTAACTGCATAACTAGCAGATAGCTAAACTAGCTTTTGTTTTCGTTAGCTGGATATAGTTACTAGTATTTATTGTGATAACCGTGACAGTGAGAATTTATACAAATGAGTTCCTAGTTCTTGTAGTGCTTGCCCTAAAGATTTGCTCTGACTCTCGTCCCATTTTTAATGCCTATTTTGTAATCGGGAATAAAGTTGGAACTATTCCAAAACTTGTTTAAAGTCTTCTCTACAGGGCAGCTGCAACAATCCTGCAGCAATCCTGCCAGTCCTCCTGGAGAGTTCCAGGCTTCCCATGCCTCTGTTTTTTTGTTTGTTTGTTTCGGTTTTTTTAGAGACAAGGTTTCTCTGTGTATATTCATGGCTGTCTCGGAATTCACTCTGTAGTTCAGGCTGGCCTCAAACTCATGGAGAGCCACCTGCTTCTGCCTCCAGAATGCTGGGATTAAAGGCGTGCACCACCACCACCACCACCACCACCACCACCACCACCGCCGCCGCCTGGTGCCTCTCCCATAAAAGCCTCTCACCTGTTTATTTGCTAGGGATTCCCCAGGCTGACCCGGAACAGCAAGCTCCATTCCCTCACCCTAGCTAGGTATTTCCCCTGAGGCCATTTCTCAAAGAGTCACCTGAAACACCCACCCCCACTCTCACCCTCACCCCCACCCCTCCACCCACCCCTCCACCCCCCCACTGAAAATCAGAGCCTGCACCCCACCCTCCCATACCATCCAGTCCTCTTGGTGTCCCTGGTACCTGTCACCTTCTGACACAGCCTTCAACTTCTCTGTCAGGTCCAATGCTTCATTTTGCTCTTGGGGAATGTGAACTCTGAGGGACAGGAATCTTGGTTTTTATTCTTAAAGACATCCCAGGCTCCTGAGGGAGAAATGCCTGTTACATAGTGAGTACTCAGTATTTATGAATGAATGAAACCAGGGCAGACTGAGCTCCAAGGTAATGAGCCATTTTACCCATGAGGTGTGTTCTGTGTGTTGTCTCTGGTAGAAAGACAGACACTGGCGGGGGGGGGGGGGGGGGGGGATGACAAAGCAGGATTGTTTGCTTCATTAAATTTCTGCGTTGCTTAATCCGGAGCTCAGAGACTCGGCCTGACTACACTCCTGGAAGTTGCTTCCTCAGCAACTGTGATTGCCCTTCCCTCAAGGGAACATCTTGTTCCTCAAAGTTCCTTAAAATATCTCAGGTCTGGGTCACAGACTGCGATTTCTCAAATGGGGTGGTGAGAGGGGGAACAACAGGGGTGCAGACGCCTTCCTGGGGCTTGGGGAGGAGACTCACAGGAACCCAGGGCGAGAGGTCTCAGGCTCTGTGGAGCCTGCACCCTGAGCACTCAGGATCTGAGGGAGGAGGGAGGGCGGGGATCTGAGAGCCGCTCATGATTTTCTCCCAGGAAAACCACAAGGGTTTGGGCTATAAACACAACATCCAGCTCTATTCCAACCTGGTGGCTACTGTTCGTCCACTGGGGTAACCAAGCAAGGGAGTAGGAGCTGGCTTTTCCTACAGTCACTCTACATAGCCTGGCCGTATAAACAAGACGACTTGGGAAGTTAGTGCCACGAAACCAAAAACCTAAGGAAAAAGTTATACAGGGTGAGGGTGTGGTTCTGTGGTAGAGTACTTGCCTACAGTGAGTGAGGCCTGGTTCTGTCCCTGGCCTACGGAGGGGGAACACCTTGTGGGGTGGAGTCGGGGTACCTCTGGAGCTGTAAGTGCTGATCTAGTTTTGGAGAAAGTTGCCTTTGTTTGGATGGGTTTCCACGTCTGTCTGCTTTCGTCTCTCTGGCTTGTGGCCATCAAGCACCTGTCCATATGGAACAGCGCTGGAGCCCGACTCTGAAGTCCCAATTTGGTGTGGGTGCCTTGTGCTGTGGAGACATCCGCTACAAACTGTTTTTCTGACCTTGTGTACACTTTGAAAAAAAAAATACAAAGAGGATGACTTCCTGCTTGATCTAAAATTAAGTCCCGTGGTGGCCAGCTTCACTTTAAACACTAGTCTGCTTTTGAGGATGGAACAGTGAGGTGGTTGTCCTCCTTCAAGGGAGCTGCAATGAAATACTGGATTTCCAATGAAATATTGGATTGCTCAGCTTGGAAAGTGATATTTTGTAGTTCATGCGCCATGCATGTTTCCTAAAAGTTTTGTTAAGAATAATTGAAATCAAATGATAGGTACTAGCCTGCAGACATCTGCTGTACCTAAAACAAATGAATTAATGAATGAATTAGTAGAACCCCTGTGTCTTCTGATGGAGCCCAAACTTAATTTTTCTAAATGAGAGCCAAGTATTGCCGGCTCTTGGGAGCTGGTAGGATGGGGAGACACCTCAGGGAGATCAGGAGGGTAAGAGGAATGTTGCAGCCTCACAACCAGAGGCCTGGCTGTCACATGGGCAGTGGCAGAATGGACCCCACACTGTGCCTTGCTCCTCATCTGTGTGCATTCTCTTTCCTAAGATCAAAGCCGGACAGATGCCACACAGGGTTGTTTGTTTGTTTGTTTGTTTGTTGTTCTTTCCCACCTGCCTTTTGTCTCTAAGTTCTTCCTTCCTTTTCCAGAAGTTGGTGCCTCCGCCCACCTTCCCCCAGAATCTCAGGGGGACATCGGCTTTCAAAGACTTTGGTGTCAGGGTCCCTTTAAGTCTTAAAACCATTTTTATACTAGTTATGCTTTTCTGGTTACTGAATTAGAAAGTACAATGGAAAAATTTTAAGACAGAGATGCCCAAGCCCATGTTCCACTGACCAGTAACCTGTGACATCATTGTATGATCATCAGCCTCTGGAAAATTCCTTCATACATTCATGAGATAATGAGCATGAAAAGGAAAGCAACATTGTTATCATGAGAATAAGCCAACTTTTGAGGGCAAGTGTGCCTGGGATCTCTACAAGTCTGGACCCGACTCTGGGAACGGCAGCTGTGGTACTTTGTCTCGGGGTTAAGGACTTTTTAGGCTACATGCACAAAGAATTCCAATTTGATCTGGCAAAGGAGATACATTGTTGGGGGGTGGGAGAAATGTAGCATGTCAACCATGCATGAAGTCTTGGGTGTCATCCTCATCATTGACAAAAGAAAAATGGAATTATTTATACTAATTAGTTACATCCTGACTATAAGTACAATCAATCCAAAATGAAGCAAATCATAAGGTAATTTTTCAAAGATTTTCAAGCACACACATGGATGCTGTTAGAATAGACTTCCTGGGAGAAGTAGAAAATCGTGGTGGAAAATTTCCACTCCTGGAGGAAGGGTGATTTCAGTGGCTGATGTCGATATCAAAATGTTGCAGGTGGGTCTGGGGATTAGGTATGCTCAAGGTCCTAGACTCTAACCAGCTCCCAAGCTCTCTACAACTGCATTTTATTCAGCTGTTCAAATCATGAAAACCTTTGCATTGTAGACATCAGAATTACTGAGAGACTACACACACTTGACAAAATTAGGAGGAAGCAAACAGACGAGCTAAGGACGCCCCTCCCCCTCCTGTGGAGTGTCCGTTCCCAAGCATCCTTTAGAGATTCAAGTAAGGGGTGTGAGATCAAATCCTCGTTTTCAGAGAACTCATTATTTGCTCAGTCACCATACAAATCAGGAGCAGTTTCATCGTTCACCTGAGAGGAAGTGATCAAATACACAAAGACGTGGCTCCTGCCCGAAGCCGATGTGCTAGGTGCTTTAGAGTGTCAAGAAAATTGAATTAAGCAATCCACTTTAGAATTTCCCTTCAGCGTGAGGGAAATACTCCCCATCTCAGAAAAGTAAATATCTGTCACATTCTCGGTGTAATGTTTTACAAAGAAAGGGAAAGTCACTGTGAGAGTCATAGGACAGAAATGCAGGGTTGATTTTTCCACTGAGGGGCCAGGCCTAGTCAGGAAAACTCAAAAACCAGGGAGAGCCTTCCATCTGAGTGGAAAGTAACAGGAATTTACCTGCACTGCGTGTGTGTGTGTGTGTGTGTGTGTGTGTGTGTGTGTGTGTGTGTGTGTGTCGGGGTGGTGGTGGGGGATCAGAGTTGCTATTTTTTTCTGTTACAACTTCTCCAAACACAATCCTCTGCCACATAATGACCACTTGGCTGCAGCCCTGTCCCAGTCCTGGCCACATAGGTATCGATACTAGACAACTTTCCTAGGCTTAATGACTGCTGCTCTCCTGTAGACAGTTTTTTTTTCACCCTTTCATTTCTCAAGTTCAGTGCATTAGTGACAAGCTGAGAATTTTCAGATATCAGAATGGAAAATTCCCTGTGTAGTAGACCAAAGAAAACTAAATAAGTTTGTTGTTTGTTTGTTTGTAATTATGTATGTGTCTGTATGTGGGAGCACAAGTGAGCCAAATGCCCAAAGAGGCTATAGAATCCTCTAGAAGTTGCAGAAAATTGTGAGCTACCTGACGTGGGAACCAAACCGTGATCCTCTGTGAGAGTAGTATATGCTCTGCCCACTGAGACATCTCTCCAACATCCAAAATAAGCTTTATAGGTAAGAGCAAGTTGTGGCCTGTTTGTAAAAAAATGTGTCTATCTTCAATTTATAATAATACTGCTTTTGTGTCCTAGAGATATAGAAGTTTCCAGACCAACTGCATAATGCATATAGGTTTGTTTGTGTGTTTGTTTAAAAAAAAAAAAAAAAAAAAAAAACTTTTAAATTTTAAAATAGTTTTAGATTTTGCAGTAAAACTGTGGAAATAGTGCTGGGGGGTCAGCAGATGAGGCACCAACCTGAGTTCCCCATTCCCAGAACCCCCAGAAAGGCTGAATTCAACGGCAAGGCACACATATGTAATCCCAGCACTCCTAGGGTGAGACGAGACACAAAGACAGGGAATTGCCTGAAATTCATGGACCAGCTAGCCAGGAGGGGGCTGCACAGTGGCAGAAACAAGAGAAACTCTGTCTCAACAAGGTGCATCAACCCCTAAAACTTGTTCTCGAACCTCCATACATGCGCCATGACATGCACGCACTTGCACACATATACACAGTAAAAACAACAACAACAACAACAACAACAAAAAAAAAAAACTTAAAGGAAACTGTTAAGATAGAACAAAGAATCTGAATACACACCATCTGCACATTCCTGTTATTAACATCCTGCATTCGTGTGATAAATTGGTTACCACTGATGTCTCAATTCTGATACATTTTTATTAGCTAACATTCAGATTTTCTTAGATTTTAATGCCTGTCCCTTTTCTGCCCCAGAATCCCATCCAGGGTGTCACACTCTGCTCCACTGAGTCATCTGTGTCTGTCTGATCAGGCACCTCATGGTCCTTGTTTTCCTTGGCCTGGGTGGTTTTGAGGATTGCTGGTCAGGTGTTTTGTAGACCGTCCCATGGGCCTGCCTGATACTTTCCCTATGGACAGAATAAGCTTTTGTGTTTCAAGAGGAATGTCACAGAATCGAAGTCGCTATTTCCATCATCCCAGGGTACATTCTGTCAACATGACCAGTCACTGCAGGTGTGAACCTTGACCAGCCTGGCAGGGATGGGCGTGGTCAGGTTCTCCATCCTGAGGCTGCCCTCCTTCTCACCTTTCCCAAGCCATGCTCCTCCTGCTTCCTCAAGGAAGTAGAATCTACTTAGACCATTGGAGGTTGTCTTTGTGGGAAACTTGCCTGTTACCTTCCATTTATTTAATCTGCCCTTTTTATCAATACACACCACTTGAAACTTTATTGCATACCATGGGTTGTAATTCATCGCCGCATTGTTTTCTTGCTCTGACTGCTCCAGCCTTGGCCCTTGGAAACCCTTTCCCTTGCTTCCTGCGTCTCTGTGATGAGCCCCATCACGGCTCCTATGTGCTTGTGTGTTGTTTGCTGTGTCTGTGACTAAACTCTGGCTGGATGTGGTGGGGCACACCTTTAATCCCAGCACTCAGGAGACAGGGGCAGGTGGATCTCTGTGAGTGCAAGCTGGTCTACAGAGTTCAGGCTGGTCTACAGAATGAGTTCCAGGACAGCCAGAACTACATAGAGAGACCATGTCTTAACCCCTCCCCCCCACAAAAAAAGAAAAAAAGACAGAAGTCTGAATGACATTACCTCGGCATTCAGAGATTGAATGAATGAAGGCAGCTGCCTCTGGGTCCAGGGCTGCCCTGCTCTGTAGTTTCTTCTCAGGATTGTCTTTCTATAGCTAGCACAATTTTTAGATGAATATTGTATTTTAGGCTAGAAGCTATGACCCAAGAAATAAAAGCTGGCAAAGCAACAGATTTCCAGTCCAGGGCAACCTGTTTCTCTGCTTCGAATCTCACGAGTGTCCTTCCGTCCCAGGTCTGACAGAGACAGCAGTCTTCAGCTGTGAGGCCCACAATGACAAAGGGCTGACGGTGTCCAAGGGTGTGCAGATCAACATCAAAGGTGAGCAGGAAGGCGGGGGCTCTCCACCACCCCTGGGGGTCCCTTCTCCTTGGTGTCAGTGCTGTTTTGGAAGAAGAAAACAGGGGTGATTATAAAGCCTACCTGTTTGAGGCTTGATGACTTAGTACAAGTAAAACAGTTACAGCAGTACTTGGCGCATAAGTCATTGCCAGGCATTAGCTAGTGTCGTCCTGCTGAGCGCAGGGGAGAATAAGCTGGAAAACTGCTTCTGTCTTCACTTTTCCCATTTTCTCCTTATGCTTGTCCTCGTTAACCCTTGAGGAGCCCAGAGATGGGCTGCCCAGGGACCCTGATATGAAGACTGGGTCAGCAGAACCTGATCCAAGTCTTACAAGAAGGAGCCTTAGAACGGGGAGCTGAGAGCGAAGAAGAGGGGTGCCCATCTGTCTCCTCCTCTCCCTTCCTCTCCATCTTACCTCCCATGGGCTTGCGTTTCCCTAGATGGGAGCTCCCTGGGCAGCTGATTGACAGTAGCAGCGTCAAAGTAGAGACGTGGCAGTTCATCACCTTGTCCTTCTTCCTCTGTGTAGTGAGTAGCAGGGATTTAAACCCAAAACTTGGAAGGAAAGGAAAACCTACAAGCAAATTCTGCCTTATCTTTATATCATCATTCTTGCTCACAGAAACACAAGCACATTTTATGTGTTACTGTCTGATCTTTAGATAGTGGAGAATAAATGTTGGGTTCTGATTTTGAGATAGTGAAGAGTAAATATTGGGTTCATGGTTCTTTTCTCTTATCCTTGGGAAATCAAAGAAACACAAAAAGGGAATGGTGGAATATGTTGACTAATAAGTTAAAGGTTGGGCGTGCAGAGAAGGGAATTTAAAACTATGGAAGGAGTTATAGTCCTAAAAGATTCTGATTTCAGTTTCAATAAATCAACTGGGTGAAGAATATGAAATGGCATTTTGTAAGAGTTCATTGCAAAAAAAAAAAGTCAAACTAAAAGTGACTCCTGGAGGAAGTGTATAACTTCCTTCCTCTCTACAAATTCCGCTATTACAGTTTCCAAAGGCATGTTGGGAATCTCAGAAATCCTCCAGTGGGTGTAGACTTGGAAAGACCTTTTACTAAGGTTTAAACTTCTTAGAGTTTAAACATGTATAAAATGGGAAGCATGAAAATGTATGCTTCAGGCAGAATCTCACCCAAAATTTCTTTAAAAATTTAATCCTGTTTCCAAGGCTTGTGGGATTTCTATGTGTTCATTTTAAGACAAGATGACCTTGAACTTCTGGTCCGTCTGCCTTGTTCCCCCCCAGCACTGAGGCCAAACTTGTGTATTTCTGACTTCCATTTATGTTAAAACTTAGGTCAGTACAACCAAGACCACCTTGGTCTAAATCAGTGGTTCTCAGCCTTCCTAACTCTGTGACCCTTTGATACAGTTCCTCATGTTGTGGTGACCCCCAACCATAAAATTATTTTCATTGTTACTTCATAACTGTAATTTTGCTACTGTTATGAATCATAGTGTAAATAACTGTGTTTTCCAATGGTCTTAGATGATCTCTGTGAAAGGGTTGTTTAACCCTCAAAGGGGTTGGGATCCATGAATCATAATGTAAATATCTGTGTTTTCTGATGGTCTTAGATGACCCCTGTGAAAGGGTCATTTGACCCCCAACAGGTTAGGACCCACAGGTCGAGAGAACCTCTGGTTTGATGTCTGTGGCCCCCTGGGGTTTACCATTGTTTTTGGTTTTGTTTTTTGTTTTTTCTTTTTTTTTTTTTTTTTTTTTTTTTTTGGCTTTTCAAGACAGGGTTTCTCTGTGTAGCTTTGTGCCTTTCCTGGATCTCGCTCAGTAGACCAGGCTGGCCTCAAACTCACAAAGATCCACCTGCCTCTGCCTCCCGAGTGCTGGGATTAAAGGCGTGCGCCACCACCGCCCATGGGGTCTACCATTGTGATTGTATGTGTGTGTCTTTGTTTTTCCATAGCAATTCCCTCCCCACCAACTGAAGTCCACATCCTCAGCAGCACAGCACACAGCATCCTGGTCTCCTGGGTCCCCGGTTTTGACGGATACTCTCCACTTCAGAACTGCAGCATTCAGGTAAATCTCCAGAACAGAGAGGGAAGGGGTTGTGTGGTGCTGTGTGATACTCTCTGGCCGTCCTTCCTCCTCCCCAGGGTAGGCATGGAAGGTATTTCTCCACTTCTGTTCAGAACCCCTTCCATCCCTCTACTCAGTGCCAACCATCACAGGCTGTTTCTGGTGCTCTGGCCACAATGCTGTTTTATGACCCAGGGCCCACCCAGGAGAGAAACATGTCTCCAAGGACAAAGGCCATTTATTTGTTATAAATTACAAAGATTCATATAAATTACAAAAATTCCCCTTGAGTGAGAGCTGGTTTGTGACCAAGGATCCAGGAGGCTACCCACCTCCCAGTATGGCTCTTCCTTCCCTGGTGCTATGAGGGACAGGCACCAGCCCAAGGTGGGTCACGTGTGCTGAGAGATGAAACCCCTTAGCCACTGTCTCTTGGGGAAATGGGGGGATTGCTGGCCCTGTAGAATCTTCGGCCCTTTTTAACTGTACCTAAAGCTACTAGGAAACAGGGCCCGGAGAAAGAGGGGTGAGTCACCCTAAATGGTACCTTGTCGTGATATAAGCTGTGCTCCTGAGTGCTCCTTCCCGGAAAACAGAAGCGGGCAAGAGCACTATTACTACTGAGTCCTCACTGGAGCCAAGGCATTCATTCTGTGGACATGTATCTCTTGCTTAAAACACACTAGCACTGTGGGCTGGGCACACTCACCTGTCTGTGAGTGACAGGACCAGAATTCGGGCCCATGAAGATCTGATGCCAGCATGAGAGCTAGAGCTACTAACTCCACAGTCAGATCAGACACCGTGTGTAGGAGCTAGTCACCAGTCACCTGGGGACTGTCTGCTGCCAGGATGAGTGCGTTCTGCCTTGGGGACAGAGTTATCCTTAGTTTCCTGAATCTCTGGTTTTCTCATTAAAAACCTCGTTAACCAGGCCAGCGAGATGCCACACAAACCTGGCAGCCTGAGTTTGATCCCTGGAATCCACAGGAGAAGGAAAGAACTGAGTCCTGAAAATTGTCTTCTGACCTCCACTTGTGTATCAAGGCACAAGTGTCCCTCCCCCTTAATAATAATAATAATAATAATAATAATAATAAATAATTAAATTTTAAAAAGACAAACACATTAAGCTAACATAGGTTCGTTATTCCAGCTCCGTTTGAAGACGTGACTTCCAGAGAACTTTGTGTTGATAACTAGATGTTTTTCATACCAACTGGAATTAATTGCCCTTGGTGTCTCCCACTCTTATCTGACAGCTGTTCCTTCTCTGAAAAATAAAAACATGCATTATCTCTCACATGTATCTGTCTTCACCCCACCGTTCCCAGACTTGTTTAATTCCTGCCCAGCTGTATTTGTAAATCTCCCAAGCACTGTAAGTGCTAGCCCTTCTGGTGTCTACAATCTCTCACCAGGAAATCCTCCCAATCGACTGCTTAATGAATGCTTTAAAGACAGAGTCAGCCTCGTGTAGTCTGCACTGGCCTTCCACTCACTATCACCATAAATAACCATGAACTCTTGCTCTTCCTGTTTCTGCCTCCAAAGGGCATTACAGGCATATGCCATCATGCCTAGTTGAGAGAAATTTAATATAGGCATTCATGCTGCATATCTGTGCTATCCATTTCCCTATAAATATGGCTTTAGCTGTATCCCATGAGATTTTTGTTTTACGATGTTTTCATTCATCTCAATGGTTTCTTGCTTGTTTTTGTTTTTTTTTCCTTATGATTTTTTTGTTTTCCTGACTATTTAAATCCTATGCTTTTAATTTTTTTATTATTCTTTTATGTATGTGTGGTGTACAGACATGTATTGTCATGCATGTGTGGAGGCTGTCTGATGTCCTGCTCTATCGATCCCCACCGATTCTTTTGAGACAGCGTCTCTCACTGAAACCTGGAGCAAGGCTGACAGTCAGCAAGCCCCAGAGATCCTCCTGCCTCTGCTCCCACAGCCCTGGGGCGACAAGAGTCTGTGTGTGCAGTCACAGTCAGCCTTTTACGTGGGTACTGCTGATGTGAACTTGGGTTTCCAAGCCTGCGTGGCAAGTGTTCTTACCCACTGAACCATCTCCTTCCTCAGCCTCCTTGTTTATTTCTAATGTCCCATTAGAAACTGCTTAGACTGGTTTCGGTCATTTAAAATCTATTAAGGCTTGTTTAATGACTTAATGTCCTGTCCTGGAGACTGCCAAGGACTAGAGATGATGTAAACCAGCTGGCAGGAATGTTCTGTGTGTTACAGTTTCGCCCAGTTGGTCCATTGTCTTTGTCTTGTATCCCTGTTGGTCTTCTGTCTAATGTTTCTGTCCATAACTGTGAGTGAGAGTTAGGGTCTCAACTCTTATTTTTTAAACTTTTCTCCCTTTGATTCTACTGGGTTTTTGTTTTGTTTTGTTTTGTTTTTAGTTTTTTCGAGACAGGGTTTCTCTGTGTAGCTTTGCGCCTTTCCTAGAACTCACTCTGTAGACCAGGCTGGCCTCGAACTCACAGAGATCCGCCTGGCTCTGCCTCCCGAGTGCTGGGATTAAGGGCGTGCGCCACCACCGCCCACCCGGCAATTCTATCAGTTTTGCTCTGTGTGAGTTCAGAGCTCCGTTGTAGAGAACAGTGAGGGGATGGGTGTTGACATTTACTCTTACAGACATAGCTGAAGTAACAGACAGCCTTCTGAAAGGCTGCAAGTTCAAGTTGCTAAACTGAGGAGCCAGAGAGGGTACGGCATAGCTTCCCTCATGAGAGTGGTGAACTTCAGGGAGACGCTGAGAGAGAATGGCTACTCCCGACCACCACTTTGAGAGAGGGAGCCTTGGGGTAGATGTAAGGTGGGGTGAGACGGCCGGTGTCTGAAAGCGCCCGGGCACTCTAGGAGGTGAAGATTCACCAGCTTAGCCCATTCTCTCTGACTGTGCCGTGGCTTTGCATAGTCATGGTCTACATGAAAAAGCATCCCAGGGCAGACGAATGGCAGGCTCCTCCCGCCCACCTTGGACCGTGTGATGTCAGATGTGGTCATTCTGCACTCAAACCGCCAGCTAGCTCAGCCTCCCTCCACTCTTTCCCCCTCCCATCTCTGGCGGGATTTGTTAACCGAGCAAATGGCATTGGGAAGCCAGTTAAACGACACAAGCAATCTCCTTATTTACCTGTATTAAAACCTGGTTTGTATTTGTCTGAACTTCACACTCAATACAGTACCCTTTGTTTCCTCTAGAAGACCTGCAGGGAGCCTAGGGTTGTATGTGGTGTGTGCCCTTCCCGAAGGGACCAAATGGGCTGTAGTCCATCACCATTTTAAACTCTGACTCAGTAACAATGAATGTTTTGGGTGGATTTGGACTGCACACTATCGGGACACACCCGTTCATGTCCTCTGATCCTGACTGGTTTCTTTCTCCCCCCATTTTTGGGGCACATGCTCCATTTCTATCTTTAACTGCTTCACATGCTTCTTGCCATTTTATGCCCTCTTTCCTCCCCAGAGTCCGCAGAGGAGGACCATTTTAGAAAGTCTCTGTTTTCCCAAGAACCTGCCTGCAAATAGGGTTCCGGAAATGGGATTGGGGCAGGGAGCCAAAGGGCTCCTCCACCTTAGTTTTAGTGGTTGGTCACCAGGAAGTCAGCGCATAGTTGAATATGAAAGAACAAAAAGTAATTTCTGCCAAAAAGCCACCCCCAAGATAAGCACATGGCCCCTGTTCCTTGAACAGTGGTGGCTTCTCAGGTCAGCTGGTACCTTCTTGTCACCCATGAGGTCTGAGTCAGAGGTGGAACTCGGCCTCCACGCCACCCTCATGGTATCCACCAGGGGATTCCAAAATATTCCAAAATGTCTATTTATGGTCCTGGTGCTAAACTGCAAGCACACCTATCCTGACATAACAACACTACATCCCTGGCCTTAATTGTACCTCCATTATTACGGGAAATTCCACTTTTTGGATTAAAGATTATTTTCCCCCAAAAAATTGCTTTTGGTTGCTTCTGTTTTGCCCACTACTGTTCTGTCTTTTTATTAATTTTATACGTATTTGTACCAGAGAAACCACTTCCAAACTCCCCCATAACCCCATTCCCAAACAGGAAGTATGCATAAGGGGACAGCGGAAAGTCTGGCCAAGGACTAGATTTGAGCTGAGGATCCTGTTGTCTTGCTCGTGAACATAGATCTGAAGGGCAGTGTGGAGGAGATTGTGGAGTGTGGGGGAGGTAATGACGAGGAGATAAACATTTTAAGGAGATTAAAGAAAGGTGTGCTGGATGAGATAGAAATCGTCCTTTCCTGTGTTTCCCAGCTTCTCCCAAAACATATGCCAACTGTGTGAGCTCTTAAGGTTGAGTTTCTGTTAGAGTGGAGAGAAATAAGCGTGAAGGACCACTCAGCATTACTAAAGCCAAGTAAAGGACCACTCGGCATTATTAAAGCCAAGTAAAGGACCACTCGGCATTACTAAAGCCAACTCCAGGCAACTTTACAGAATGAGAAGGACAGAGTATTGCAGGGGCGTGGTGGCTGCCAATCCCAGTGTGCTAGAAACCCAGCTACTTGGAGACCGGGAACGGGGAATGAATGTACGTTTGTGGACAGCCTGGGCTACTTATCAAGACTCTCAAAACAGAAGCTTTGAGGAGACTCAGGTGTATGTAGCTCGGTGGCAGGCAGTTCCCTAGCACGTGTGTAGGCCTGCAGTTCAGTCCCCAGCTCTGCCCGATGACGACAGATCACAGGCCTTTGAGAAGAAGCGAAGCCAATTGTCAACATGCTAGCTTTGTCAATGTGGCACGCCAAGGCAGGTGTGGTGTAGAAACAAGAGTGTGTCTAGGAACAGGTTATGGCCCCATGGGGAGGCTCCTGAGGCCATGTTTGTAGAAGATGTGTATTCCTCCATAAAACAGCCTGAGAATGAGTGTAGACACAGAACCAGGAAGCTGGAAGAGCAATATCTACAGTGTAATAAGCTCATGGAACTCAGCCTCGCCCAGAAGAAAAGGAGTGTGGCCATTCAAGGGTGACAGGATCTTCCTGCAAGATAGCCTGCGCCTCAAAACCTCAGTTTCCTCCTCAAATGTAAATTGCTGCATAAGAATTTTCCGATAGCCTCAGAATCTTGATTCTCTTGAGGAAGATTTTGACTTTCTTCAACACCTACTTGCTACTTACCTCAGAAGTCAACGTGACCAGGGTTTCCAACTGGAATGTGAAAAGAAGACAGAAAGAAGGTGCGATTCTATTCTCGGTTGTCCACTTGACTACATCTGGATAACTAAAACCCAGGCAGCTGGGCCCACTGGGAGAGGTTTTTCTTTTCTTAATTAAATCATTTGAAGTGGGAAGACCCACCTTTAATCCAGATCTTCTGAGGTGGGAGATCCACCTTTAATCTGGGACACCCCTTCTGCTGGCAGCCTACATAAAGGACACGGAAGAAGGCTGCTTCCGCTCTCTGCCTCCTTGCTCTCGCTCTCTCTGGCAAGTCCACTCCTACACTGGCATTGGAGCCGGCTTCTTCAGGATTCTGGCATGTACTGAAGGCTAGCTGAGACATCCAGCCTTGTGAACTGAACAATTACTGGGTTCTTGAACCTTCCATTGGCAGACAGCCATTGTTGGACTAGCTGGACCACCACCTGTGGGCCATTCTAGTAAATCCCCTTTGTATATAGTCTATCCGTTCTGTTCCTCTAGAGAACCCTGACTAATACAGACAGTTCTACCTGGAACAAGATATTATGCTGGAAATTTAAAATGTGGTTCAGTGGTCTTCTCAGTATGACAAGGCCATTGCACTCTTGAATTCTGCAGCTGTGGTCACCTACACAAGACCTGCACAAAGCTGGGCCCACCCACATCCTGTCATGGAGTGGGGAGGTGCTTGTTAGGCCTTCCTCCTTCCTGAGACTTGATAGGCAGCTAATAATTGTTAGCAGGGAACAGCTCATGGGGCCTCACTCCTCCTTGAAGCTTTGTAGGCAGTAAATGATTGCTCCAGGAGGTACTCTTTTTTTTTTCCCTCAGAAGTATAGCTACTGATAAGGTGCCCATGGTTCTGTAAATAACCCCTCACCCATGCTCCTGTAACCAATCCTAATGAAACTCATTTCACACGCACAGACACACACACACAAAAGCCATGGCAGTGCTGGAGGATGGCTCAGGTGTTAGCAGTATTATTTACTTTTGCCATGACCCAGGTTGGGGTCCCAGCACCCACATGAAGGCTCAGAACTGCCTGAAACTCCAGTTCTGGTACCTTAGAGATCTGGTACCTTTTTCTGACCTCTGCTAACACCAGGCATGTGTATGGTGCACACACATTCATACAGGCAAAACATTCGTACACATAAAATAAATTAAAAAAAAAAAAAAGACATAACAGAAGGGAGACCAGAGCGAGGAAGGGAGTGGAGAGAATGTGATGGGGATTGAATATAATCAAAACACATTTATATACATGTCTGAAAATGTTATAATGAAACCCATTATTATGTATAATTAACAGATGCTAATAAAAAACTTTAAAGGGGGACCGGAGAGATTGCTCAGTGATTAAGAATGCTGCCTGCTCTTCCAGAGGACTCTAATTCATTTCCCAGAACCCACATCTGCTAGCTCACAAGCATGGGGGTGCTGGGAATTGAACCTAGGTCCTCTGAAAGAGCAGCCAGTGCTCTGAACTGCGGAGCCATCTCCCTAACCCCAAGTTGTGAGCTTTTAAATTCATGATAAACTACACAGGAATAGTAAAATCTGAGCAAAGCCATGGGTACTGTGTCAGAAGTACATGGTGATATAGTGTCTCTAAAACACCCACACACACAAGCATGTCACTCCTTATGAAGTACTGAAAAGTATACTTGAATGATATTTTGTGCTTGCTTTTCATGTTATCATCAAACAATAATGATGACAAAAGTCAAGAAACCATCCTCTAAAACAAGATCTGGAAATTATTCAAAGGGCCAGATACTATGAAACGAAAGACTAGATTAAGAACTCAAGTGGATCTGGGAGGAGAGGGGCTACTTTCTATTTGAGTACAGAGTGAGTTATAATTATTAATGTATTAGTAATATAATTATCACAGTAAGTGTCTGTCTGTTGCCCGCCTCAGTGAAGCTCCACAGCGTAGACATTTTCCTGAGGGCTTCAGTTGTTGCCAGAGTGACATGAGTGACAGAAGCAATGCTGATGGGAAACTTTGTGTATGTCCTGAATGAAAACGGGTCCTTCCTCCAGCACAGAGGAAGGGCTACGTGCATCCAACATTTGTGCGCCCAAGCCTGACATTCCCCCCACCTTACTAATGCTGGTCCACATCTGTACTGTTCATTCAGGTCAAGGAAGCTGACCTGCTGAGTAACGGCTCAGTCATGGTTTTTAATACCTCTGCTTCGCCACATCTGTATGAAATCCAGCAGCTGCAAGCCCTGGCTAATTACAGCATCGGTGTGTCCTGTCGGAACGAAATTGGCTGGTCTGCAGTAAGCCCCTGGACTCTGGCCAGCACGACAGAAGGAGGTAATTGCTGAGATACACAATGAACATTTCCCTCCAGTGGCATGTCATCAGGCAAACCTTTCCCAACAGCCTGATGTTGTGTGCACTCTGCTAGTCGGGTGCATTTTAGTGGGGTGGCCAATAAGATAGGAAAGAAAATTGTTTCTTAGTAATTTAAGAGACTTAGTTTAAAACAACAACAACAACAACAACAAAAAAAAAAAAACACCTAAAAACCTTATCTGTACTATGTGCATTTAACATCTTCCTTTACATGGGAAGATGGTGGCATTCTATTATTTTCAATTAACATATAATGCACCAAGTTTTTATTCACAACAGGCAACCCAAGGGGAGAAAAGTCATTTTTTAATTATATAAAATTCTAGCTCCACAGTTGTCTAGAGGATGTTCTAATTAGGTTGTTTGTTTGAGACAGAGTCTCACTGTATGGTCTTGGCTGGCCTGGAACTTGCTAGGTAGTCCAGACTGGCCTCGAGCTCTTAGAGACCCTCCTGCTCAGCCAGAGATCAAAAGAGCAACAGCGGTTCATCCCTCCATGGTTTCTGCTGCAGGTTCCGGCCCTAAAAGTTCCTGCCCTAAAGTCCCTCAATAACGGGGTGTGACCTGGAAGTGTAAGATAAGATAAACCCTTCCCTCTGCCAAGGTGGTGACGTTTCACTACAGCAGCAAAAAGTAAATAGTATGGAGGGGTTTGGGTTTGTTTTTTCTTTTTTTAAGAGAAGAGGGAGGGAGAGTTCTTGTTTTTCCTTTCAGTGTATTGCAATGTTCCACGGTTTCCTTTCTTGCTTTGTTTCCAACTTTATGTTGGTGGTAAACTTGACTTTGGTTTTCTGTGTGTAAGATGTGCTTTGTCTCCATTTCTTCCCTTAGTGCTGACTTTGAACAATTTAACAATTATATCCTTTAGCTTCGTTTTACTCATATTCCTTGTGCTCAAAGGCCATTGGACTCCTTGCATCTCTGACTGTAGTTTGTATCACATTTGGGAGAATTTGGCCTGCCATCTTGCCCTCACAGTATGGGAGACCGAATCTAGGACTGGGTGCCTATTGTACAAATGCTCTATCCCTGAGCTACACACCTCCACTCCTCATACATGTTTGCCCTTTGTACCTCTCCTCTCTTTTAAGGACTTCAGCTATGTGCACAACAGACCATTAGAAGTCCCATCATTCAATGGTGCTCTGCTAATCCCTCCCCTTTGCTCTCCTCATTTTTCCTTTGGAGAGTTTCTATTGTTTATGTCTTCTGGTTCAGTCATCTTACCTTGTTCTTAGCCATCTTACCTAACCAGCTACTAATCCTAACTAGTCTTTGTCTCTCATGCTGTGATTCTTTTCTGCTTCTTATATAATTCATGTCTAAACTTTTAGATCATATAGAATACAGTTAGGATAATTGATGATTTTAACATCTATCTGGGATGATTTCTTGGTATCCTAGTGTGCTGGCTAGTTTTACATCAATTTGATACAAACTAAAGTCATCTGAGAGGATAGAGCATGAATTAAGAAAATGCCTCGATAAGATCAGGCTGTAGGCAAGCCTACAGGGTATTTTCTTAAATAGTGATCAATGCAGGAGGGTCCAGTCCATTGTGGGTGGTGCCATTCCCAGGCCAGTGGTCCTTGGTTCTATAAGAAAGCAAGCTGAGTAAGCCATGAGGAGCAAGCCAGTAAGCAGCACTCCTCCATGGCTGCTGCATCAGCTCCTGTCTCCAGGTTATTGCCCTGTTTGAGTTCCTGTCCTGACTTCCTTCAGTGATGGACTATGATGTGGAAGTATTAGCCAAATAAACCCTCTCCTCCCCAACTTGTTTTTAGTCATGATGTTTCCTCACAGCAATAGTAACCCTACCTAAGACACCTGGTATGGATACTATTTTCATGGCTAGCGCTGTTTGGCAGTACCATGAGAATTCTACCTTGTTGGAAGAATTTCCTCTAAGTAGTGATCTTTATTTTAGGACACAGATGAGCCAGTGGGAAACCGTTGTGGAATATTAGTTCAAGATGTGTTACATTCATTTATGTTGTGGAGTATTTGTTTAATGATGCAAAGATGTGTTGCATTTTTTATGTTGCATATGTTTAACTGTGAATCTGTGTTACTTTGCCTGTCTAAAACACCTGATGGTCTGATAAAGAGCTGAACAGCCAATAGCTAGGAAAGAGTGAGAAAAGGAGAAGAGGAGAATGCCAGAGGCCAGCCACACAGCCAGCCACAGAGTAAGAAGAGAAGAAAGATATATAGAATAAAGAAAGGTGTTGGGTGGTGGTGGCCCATGCCTTTAATCCCAGTGCTTGGGAGGCAGAGGCAGGTGGATCTCAGTGAGTTTGAGGCCAGCCTGGTCTACAAAGTGAGTTCGAGAACAACCACCAGAACTGTTACACAGAAAAAAAAACCTGTCTTGAAAAAACAAACAAACAAACAAACAAAAAAGTAAGAAACCCAGAGGCAAACATAGTTAAAGAGAAACAGGATAATTTAAGTTAGAAAAGCTGGCTACTAAGGCTGGGCATTCATAAGTAAGAATAAGTCTCCATGTATTTATTTGGGAGCTGGGTGATGGGCCCCCCAAAAAACCAACTACAGGAAACAAGTTCCTCTTGTTGGGTATTGCTTTTAAGATTTGTTGAGCAAGACCACAGCATTGCTCGGAATAGCAATGTTATTAACTACTGTGGAGACAAGACCATTCTGTGTGGTCTGGCCAGTGACCTTGATCATAAGGGTTTCCAGTCTGATTGATGGGAATTAGCACTGTCCTCAGCTTCATGCAATACCTGAGCACTGATGCCTTCGATCTTTTTGTGGTCATTCTTTCCATGTCTTCCCTTGGAAGCATTACGGGACTCTCTTGCCTTGCCCTACATATTTATCTCTCTTGATTTATTCCCCAATTTTCATGGCACTTATTTGTTTGTTTGTTTGTTTATTTATTTATTTATTTATTTATTTATTTATGTGTGTGTGTATGTATAGACCTGTGCTGTAGTATGTGTGTTGAGGTCAGAAGACAACTTGCAGGAGTCAGTTCTTTCCTTCCACTGAGGGTTCTGAGCTTCAAACTCAGGTCAGAGGGCTTGGCCGAGAGCATCTTTACCTGTTACAGGAGCATCTTATGTGCTGAACTGAACCAAATCACTGGGCTGAACGCATTCCCAAGAGATTGTGTGCAGAAGTAAAAACTGTGAGGACCTCTATGCTTTGCCTCATACTTGGTTAGAATATAGACTATTAGGTTAGAAACCTTCCCCTCCTCAAAATGTTAGTTATTTCTGAGATGTTTGTTTGTCTGTTGTTTTGGCTGCTGTGGAAGATTTTCTGCATGGACTGTTTTTTTTTTTTTTTGGAACATCTCCGTTCTTTGGTCCTGGTGCAGTGATAGGCTGTGATGGAGAATGAGGCCCCACTGTGGGTATCTAGTGACCTCTTTAGTCTAGAAAGCCACGTTCTCCAGCCCCAAGCTTTTCTTTGCATAGTTTTTCCTTTGAATGTTTTCTCCTTTGTTTGTTTTCCTTGAAACTATATGAGACATTTTGGGGACTTCTTTGATTCCTTTCGTCATCTTCTTTCTCAAACAGACTTACATTCTTTGCCTTTTTATTCTAACTTCTTGAGTATTTACTTCATTTATTTTCCAGTTCTTTTATTAAGTATTATTTTGCTAATCATGTTTCTAATTTCAAGTTTTCTTCTTCATTGGCTACTTCTTTAGTTTTCTTTTCTTATCTCGGTACATATTAATTACTGTTTTGTTTTAATTTCCATTCACTTGGTGGTTGACAACTCTTCCCTGCCCCCCATCCCCTCACCCTCATCGCTCTTCATCCCCCCTCCCCAACCCCCACCCTTCCACCCCATCCCACCTGGGGTGAGGGGCAGGTTCTATCCTTTGTGCATTTGTTCCCTGACATTCCTGAAGGAGGTCACCCCAGACTTTCTCTGATCTGTCTTTTCTCTCTGAGGAGCGAAGAAGAGCTGCAATTTGAGTGGAACTCTATGAGTGGGTGGGACTTACGGGTGGGTGGGACTTAAAGATGGGTGGGACTTACAGGCTTCACTGTTGATTGGATGATGGCTCTAGGGTCTGTTTCAGATGACTCCTGCTTTTCTTTCCTCTGCAAATCCATTCATAAGAAGGGAAGTCTCTTGTCTTCTGCCCCAGAAACAGGAGCATGGTACTGATGTCAGAAACAGGTCAAGGTGGCCAAAGAAACATATAGACTCCCCTTCCCTTGGGGAAGAAACTTGCTTTTTCTTCTCTGGTCTTCAGTCGGACTTCTTACCGTATCTCCAACACATTTGTGCCCTAATGCCAACAACTTTCAGCTCAGAATAAACCACTTTGTCTCCTGGGAAGATTTGGGGCAGAACCTGCCAAGAGTTGAGGGATGGGGCAGAAGTACCCCAAGGACGAATCACCTCGTAACCAAATTTCTAGTCAGGCTTCCTAATGTTAGCCCCCGCAAGTCCTCTCTATGGTTCTTAGTGGGAAACTGTCTATCAATTTTTCAGTGTTCACATATGTATAGAAAGTTCTCTGTGGTTGACGCCTTTTGTCTTGTGTATTTTTATCTTTTAAACACCCCCCTCCCCTCCAGGGGATCGTTAAAGGGATTTTCGGGAGAGGCAGTCACGAAGACCTTCTACGTTGGCTATGCATACTCAAATTCTAGAGCAGCTCTGAAAGTGTGTAAATGATTTCACTGGCAGAGTTTGGCTAGATGGCATTTGCCAGAGGAAATTCTTTTTAACTTCAAGAGTCCTGCCAATGTCAGGCAGTGGTGGCACATGCCTTTAATTCCAGCACTTGGGAAGCAGAAGCAGGTGGATCTCTGTGAGTTCAAGGTCAGCCTGGTCTACAGAGCGAGTTCCAGGACAGCCAGGGCTACATAGGAAGAAAAAAAAAAAAAAAAAGGAAGAGTCCTGTCTAAGGATGTAGCAGAAATTAAGAGGGTTGGGATATCTTTTTTGTTGCTCTATTCCCTTTAAAAAATATCACAAATACATAATTTAATGTCTATATAATTACAGGCAACGGTTTGGTATATGTTTCTCTTATTGATGTTACTTACTCCATACATAAAACATGTATTTTTTAATTTATACAATGGGTTAACATGCGAGCTGGGAAGATAGCTCTGTTGGGAGAGAGTTTACTGTGCTCAGTCTCTAGCACCTATGTGGAAAGCTGACCATGGTGATGTGCACATACAACCAACCCTAGCACCAGGGAAGCAGAACTAGGCTGATCACTGGGCTTGGACACCCAGCCTAACCTAATGGGCAAACCCCAAGTCTAGTGAGAGATCCTGCCTCAAAACAAACAAAAATGCAGGCTGGGCAGCTCCTGAAGGATGACACCCAAGTTGACTTCTAGCTTCTATGCGCGCGCGCGCGCGCGCGCGCACACACACACACACACACACACACACACACACACACACACTTATATACCATATACACACATATTAAAATGGATTAATATGTACTGTTTAGCCATTTCTTCTACCCCATTGGTGTAATGTTGTCATTTTGTTATTGTTGAGGGTTTTTTTCATATCAATATACATAGTGTACCTAACTCCCTCAGTGGCCACATAGTACGTTTTTCACTGGGAAATGTATCCCAAGTTTATGTTATGAATGCTGCCTGAATATTGCATTTATTTATAGCCCTGGTTATCCTGGAACTCACTGTGTAGACCAGGCTGGCCTTGAACTCAGAGATCCACCTGCTTCTGCCTGCATAGTGAGCCACCACCCACCAACCCCCCACAGCCCACACACATCCCCGGGGCATATAAGAGCTCTTTTATAACATTTACATTGTGTTAGGTTTTATAAATAATCCAAAGGTGACTTAAAACATGTGGGAGGACATAGGTATGTGAGCACCTGGGAACTTTGGTACCTCTAGGAATCCCTTGAAGATACTGGGCGATGACTATACAGTCGCTTCAGACTTATTACTGACTGCCCAGACTAGTAACTGCCTGCCTCTGGACTGTATAATGACAGCTTCATTCTGAGCTCACCAGCATTCCCTGCCTGCCCAGCCCAGAGCCACAAAGTTTATCTTCACTCAGCCTTGTTCACTTCCAGTGCCCCAGGCGTCTGCGGGAGGAACCCATGAGCACCAGCCTCTTCCTTCCCAGACTTCCTAATTGTTGTTAGCCTCCCCTGGGTGGATGTAGCTTAGTTGGTAAGATGCTTGCCCAATGTGCATAAAGCTCTGTTTTTTATTCCATCACCACGTAAAATGGGCACGCAAAACTCCTGTGGCATTTCAATGGTCCTTAATTGGGGGGCGGGGGGGGGGGGGATGGGGAATGGAAATTTACCATTAGTCCGGGTCTTTCATAGAGCATTTGAAACCCAAACACTTGATAGCCAAGAAGAAAATCAATCTATGTGGTCTTTCCTTGTAGCTCTTCATCCTTCTCTCTTTCCCTTGCAGCTCCATCCGTAGCACCTTTAAACGTCACCGTGTTCCTGAACGAATCTAACAATAGTGTGGACATCAGATGGATGAAGCCTCCAATTAAGCCGCAGGATGGGGAACTGGTGGGCTACAGGATATCTCACGTGTGGGAGACTTTGGGGGCTCCTGTAAGTCTGCACCCGAAAGCACACTTAATCATTTCCTTTTGACTTGCCGATTGCCTTCTGTCTCAGAAGCTTTCGTTTTTGTGGGGATTGTTTATGATGGAGCAAGGCAAGGCACCTTTCAATGGGACACAAAGAATGTAGTAAAAATTAGAGAGGACCAAACATTCAGAACATTCTAGGGAGTCTTTGGGGGGGAGTGTTTCACTCCCTCACTTACTCTTGATTAATTTATCGGCAGCAAACAGGTATTATTAGCCTGTGTTATCATGTGTCTCTTGTCTTCAGGGAATTTAGGCTGTTATAGGAAGAGTGGACTGTGGACTGTCCAGCAATCATCGCTTGCAGTCAGGGGGCTAGAGGGCTGAGCATCCTGGCAATTCATAGCCTTATGGAAATTCCTGAAGATTCTTTCCTGAAAAGGATTGTCATGGAACATCCTTAGCTTTACAGAGATAGCAAAGAGCAAGCAGCCTCTATCTGTGGAAGGGCCCAGCCCACTGTGGGCAGCACCATCCCTAGGCAGGTGGTCCTAGACTGTCTAAGAAAACTACCTGAGTATAAGCCAGGAAACAAGCCACTTAGCAGCATCCTCTGTGGTTTCTGCTTCACTTCCTGCCCTAACTTCCCTCCATGATGGCTTGTGACCTGGAAGTGTAAACCAATCCACCCTTCCTCCCCTGAAGTTGATTTTGGCCCCGGTGTTTATCACAGCAATAGAAATCAGACTAGAGAAGGTGGATACACTGGTGTCGCTAACAGGATTCGTTCTCCCTTACCTTTCTTTACTGTGGTCACGGAAATGATGCCTCTTGAGTCATCATATTCCTCTTCCATCTAACCCTGCTGGTAGACCCCATGTTAAGTCTCTATCGCATGTATCTGGGACATCACAAAACTGCTCGGAAAGAGAGGGAGGGACAGCTACAGCCCTGTTCCAACCTCCGTTCCCATCCTTTCCACCTTCATGCCATCCAGTGTTTATAAAAATTGCTTTTTTCCAAAAGGACAATTGGGATTTGTTCTCTTTCCTTTATATAAGAAAACAGGCTGTTGAAAACAGTGTGTGATGGGATGGGAAAAAAAGACAAGGACTTAGACGTCAGGTTCTTCTCCATCATGTGAGTGATAACCAAGTATCCGGCCCTCCATGAGAAACCTCTCCATCCCTAGTCTTGTCCCAGGATATTTGTCCCAGGTGTCGCAAAGTTATCTGAATTTCTCCATGGGCTGAGTCAAGGGAGTAACGGTTCAGCTGATGTAGCATTTTCCCACAGCGGTGAATGCTTAGTGTAGGACAGAAGGGTTTGGCAGTTGTCCAGTTCAGTAGGAATTTCATCTTTCTCTGTTGGCGGACAATACCAGCAGACCCATATGCGTTCTAAAGCAAACCAGTGCGTTTACAGAGCTATTCCTTCTCATTTGGATGAAGGCTTCTTTTCTAAAGGGGACTTCTCGAGCTGCGGCATTCACAGAACCATGGTGAAGCCTTTGTGAATGGCTTGGTCGGAGAGCCTGATACACTGAGTACCCCTCACACCAGCCATGCCCTACATTCTCGTTGCCCTTTGTCCAGACGAGTCCCCTCTGCTGCAGAACAATATAGGCACAGTTGAGGCTGTGACCTTTGGGTAGCTTTACCTCCTTGCAGATGGCAAGTCATCCAGTCATGAGGTCATTCCCCTTGCGCCCACACGGGACTTCGTGCCTTGTGACAATGACCGGCCCAGTGGGTCACGTTACTTTGAGAATGTTGTCGGCTGCAATATGCTTCTCTCTCGTGACTTGAACCTGGAGGCAAAGAGGGTCTCCTAAAGAAGGCCCGGAGAGCCTAACCAGGCTGAAGTGATGGTTACAATGACCCGGGCATGTGTCGCCTCATGTCTAGGACACTCTTCATCTTGTAAGACAGCTGAGACTGTGTCGGCCTCTCACAATTGTCCTTTCGTTTACACTCTTAGCTACTTCTTCTTACGTAAGGCAAGAAATCGGGCACTTCTGAAATTTCTGACTGGCAGCTGTAATAAGTTGGGTTTGGCATTTGTGCAATTTCAGAACTTTCTTGGAAGAGCGCTCTGCGTGGTTTATTCTGGTGGCACTGAAGATAGACTTGTACCTTTGTCATCTAGTAACCTGTGTGTCATTGTGTTAAATAGTAGGAATTTTATGTTTTCTTTTTCTTTTTTTCTTTTTTTTTTTTTTTTTTTTTTTTTTTTTTTTGAGACAGGGTTTTACTGTGTAGCCCTGGCTGTCCTGGAACTCACTCTGTAGACCGGGCTGACCTTGAACTCACAGAGATCCTCCTGTCTCTGCCTGCTAAGTGCTGGCATTCAAGGTGTGCACGACCACCACCCGGCTCAAATTTCCTGTTTCTTTATTGGCAGAAAATAGTGACTGCCAATGGCCGACTTCTGGGTGCTCTAAAAGCCTACCAATGCCTGGTTATGCCGTTTGCCTCTGGCATGGGAGGAAGCTACTTTTCTGGTGAGGCCCTTTTGAGCTGGGGTGGGTGAAGGTGATGGGATTGTTGTGAATGGCCCCAGTGGTCTGCTACATGGAACACCAGCAATGCTCAGCTGTGCTGTGTCCCCAGAGTCCTTTAGAATGGTGCTCTCTGTGGTGAGAATGGTATGGGCAATTAGAGAAAGAAGCTTCTGGTCTTTACTGGTTGGCTATTTCTTATACTCCAGTAAAGTGTTTTGTTGTTGTTGTTGTTTTTACCATTTTTGTTTTATTTTTCTTGCCTTCCAAATCAGAACTCAAAGTCCAAAAGTGAGGGGCAAGTACCAGTGTGTTCTCATTCAGGCTGGAGTCTTATGCATCTGTGCACTGTCTGAACACGGGTCCTTGCCCTTGCTTTGGAGGCATCTATGATGCTATGGGCCCAATGTGTGGAACCTGCTCCACCATCTAAACCAGCTGGGGAATGTGCCTCCGAGTGGGGATTATAGCTCTAATGCTGGCTAGTCTGTGGTTGTAGTGGGTAGAGATTTTCGATCAGATGGAAGTCCCTACAGAGATAATTGTGGTCTTAACAATGTGATTGGGCTTTAGGTACATAGCTTAGTAGTAGGGTGCTTGCCTTTCATGCACCAGGACCCAGGTTTGATCCCCAGAAGCCTGCTCCTGTGTTTGCCGGTGGCTGCCAAGGCAGCAGAGATGTGTCTGCATGTTGACATGCTCCCTGCCTCTTCCCTTTCTTCTCTCTCTGTCTCTGTCTCTGTCTCTCTGTCTTTCTGTCTCTCTCTCTCTCAGTATTCTTTTTTTATCATTTTTTTTTAAGATTTATTTATTTATTATGTATATAGCATGTATGACTGCAGGCCAGAAGAGGGCACCAGATCTCGTTATAGATGGTTGTGAGCCACCATGTGGTTGCTGGGAATTGAACTCAGGACCTCTGGAAGAGCAGTCAGTGCTCTTAACCTCTGAGCCATCTCTCCAGCCCAGTCAGTATTCTTAATGAGATAGCTAAGGGTTCTAAGCCATTTCTAAAACCCATGAATGAATCAAGAATGGTTCTTGGATTAGAGGAGAATCTTGCTAGGAGGGTAATGGATGGTCTTGGATGTCCTGCTTTGAGAAGCTAGACAGTTTAATTTCCTCCACTGCTCTAAGGCTTGCAAGATACCCTGAGACCGATGCTGAAGGAGGGAGGGCCTTACAGCTGTAGAGGAGGGAGACCTGAGCACAGCACCTTGATGAACGCAATCCAAGACACTAAGAACCACCATTAATTTTTTTTTTTTACCAGACTGCAAATTGTTTTCTAAAAGGGACTTGTTTAACTCCTACATAAATTTTGTGAAAAAGAAAGTCATCTCAGTGTTCACCCAAGGAAACAGGCTTAGCAGTGTTGAGTGACTCATCCAGAGCCACAAAGCTTGGGACTGGAGATCTGGGGATAAGCACCAGGGCCTGGCTGACTGGAAAGCCAGAACTTCCCAGAGCCCCGGGTGACTTCCCAGTAGCCATTGGCTCTTTTCGTAATTCAGAATCTCACACTCAGCTCCATAGTGTAGACCCTCAGAGTAATGACAGGCAGATGTGGGTTGGTCGTCGGTGCCTATGAATCTGAGCACTTTTACCAAGTGACCTTTGTTACTTCTTCCCTCCTTGAAGCATTGCTCTTGGGGCTGGAAATGGGCCATGTTCTTAGACACAATTATCGCTTACAGGGTGTGAATTCTTCAAGAATATTTGGTGATGTTAAAGTCATTTGATAATCATAAAAAAAATACCATAGTTGCCCTGTCTTAACTCCAAGCCACACCCACAAGGAAAAAAAGAAATTGTCTTTTCCAAAGATGTGCTATTACTTTCTTGTCCCCCAAAATCTGTAATGTCATTTTTAAAAAATAATTATGGGAAATTGCATTCAAATGCCATAGCATAAATTGGGCTTCATTACCTGAAAAAATGTTAATAGATTTTTCAAGTCCTTATGTTGGTGCATAATGAAAGCTCACTAAACAAGAAATATGCAGCTGGCCCGTGGCACACATCTCATGAGCAGACTACTGCATGCTGGGAAATGGTTCTGCTCTGCACCCTGACAACCCCAAGACAGGATATGTGTGGTAGATACTTAGTAATCCATTCTTATCGATTGCGCAGTGTCCAAACTCATAATTAAAAGAAGTGTCACACTTGCCAGCCTAGACCCTGTTCCATGTGCTTTTCCCAGGCTAGCTCTTTGCCTGTATTAACTCCTCTCGGGAACAGAAAGTGGAAATGAAAAATAATTTCTCTAGGTTTTCATAATGAACTATATAGGCCCTGAGTAAGCGTCATTATAAACCATAATTGGTCTGTGACTTGTACATCTATGGACTCAATATCACAGATTGGAAATATTCAGAAAATAAATCATGCCTATTAGTAAGCATTTTATTTTCCTAGCCAGGCATGGTTGTACTGTAATCCTAGCACTTGGGAACTGTGGTTATGAAAACTCCTGTCAGTTCAAGATCAGCCTGGTCTACATAGTGAGTGTCTGGCCAGACAGGTCTACATAGTGAGGCTCTAGATCAAAATATTTGCTTTTGTTGTTGTTTTGTCTGAGACAGGACCTTATTAGGTAGCCCTAACTGGCCTAGATCTTTGAGCAATCCTCCTGCCTCTGCCTCCCCATTGCTGAGATTATATGTGTATAGACCAAGCCTGGGTTGGTTTGGTTTGTTTGAGGCTAGGAATGTATGTCAGTTCTAGAAAACATGTTCAGCATGCACAAGACCCTGGGTTTTCTCCATAGGACAAAAAAAATATTAAAAATGTGTTTGAGCCGGGTGGTGGTAATGCATGCCTTTAATCCCAGCACTTGGGAGACAGAGGCGGGTAGATCTCTGTGGTTCAAGGCCAGCCTGGTCTACAGAGTGAGTTCTAGGACAGCCAGGGCTGTTACAGAGAAACTCTGTCTCAGAAAAAAAAAACCAAAACCAAAAACAACAAAAAAAAAAACAAACTTTTTTTGTTTGGGTCATTATTCCCTAAACAATCTAACAACAATCGCAATACTATATGAATAACCACATTGTTAAAACTATAAGTAATATAGCAGCTGTTTACACTTCATTGGGTGTTATAAGTTATCAAAGGATCTACACATGCCCACGTGGGTTGGGAACTCTCACAACGCCCCACGCCTAAATGAAGAGCTACAAGCAATTAATGGTTGCTGAGAGAGGGAGAATCCGTCCTCTCCAGGGATGAGCCCCACAATAGGTTATCCAATCCAAGTGGTCAGCCTTAAATACATATCCTTATGAACATGAACAACGCTAAGTGGATTAAGAAGGTTGTATTTATATGTGTGTGTCTGTGTGCAACAATAATAATTAAAGAAGAGATTATGAATTTGAAAGAGAGTAGAGAAAATTATGTAATACTCATGTGTGAAATTCTCAAAATCTTTTAGTTTTTCACAAAAGAATTTATAGTGGGTTGCATGCAAATCCTGTGTCTGTGTATGCATACTGAGGACGAAACCCACAGCATCCCTTCAGCTAAGCATGTACCCACCACTGAGCATGCACCTAGCTGTTTTGTGTGGGAACCGGCCCTGTACAGGTTCCAAGGAACAAATGTGCTGTTACATTTTTCAAATTTCATTATTGTTAGGCTTTATATTGGTCTAAGTGTGCTATTTTTCCTAGTTGTGTGTTTCCTTTTAGTTTATAGGTAATTTCTCTTATAAATGATGTATCATGTTTGAGTCCTTGTAGGAAAAGACAGTATACAGCCAGTCTCAGGCCCAGTTCCCTTTTTAGCATGAAGTCTTTTTGGCATGAAGTCTTATGCTAAACGAGGGATCAGACTGAGAATTATGCTATAGACTTTTTCTTAATGAGAAAAGCCTGAGTCACTACAGGGCTCCAGGACTCAAAATGTGGACTGTGGAGTTACACTCCTGATGATCTACCCACCCCCAAATTAAATACAGAATTGCAAACTAACCCCCACATTAAATGCAGAGTTACAAATAAATCCACTATCAAAATAAAACACTTTCTCTCTAAAAAGGACCAACCTAGGATATGCAGGCCCCACCCCTGCTAACTTCTCATTTGTTTACCTAACAACAACAAAAATCTGTGGCCCATACCCTGAGCTCAGGCCTTGGGGGCAAAGGATGGGAGGTGGTGCCCCTTTTCATTTCTTTCCCTCCTTGGGATTAAGGGTCACTTCCAACTTAGATGGAGGGCAGATAGCTCTGGAAGGCCAAACCCGGTGGCCTCTTGGTCATGAATGACCGGCCTGCTCTGTCCTTGAGGCTGAGCGAGCTCTGTCCTGCTCCATTTCTAGAAGTAACTGGCTTGAAACCCAGTGAACCTGAGATGAAGTTACCACCAACCACGCCTCCAGTCCAAAGATTTTTTTTGTGTGTGTGGCACCTGTGCCCCACATGACCTGTTATTTCCCTCTGAAATCAAAAGCCCACCGTCCAGGGACAGAGACAGGTTCCCAGAGCGTCATTTCAGACTGACAACCCCACAACTGTCACTTCAAAAAGCTGGGCCCATTTGGTGTTGGATTACCAACTGGTGTGCTCTTCCCGGGGGGTGGGGGCGGGGGCAGACTAGTTCTCCCCCTCTGGGCGTTCCTAAAGCCCGTAGTTCTGTGTATAGACAGGGCCGAAGCCTTGTGAGCTTTCCCTATTCACTCTGTCGTGTCCATTGGTGCCATCTTTATTTGGCCCTGAAAACATACATACAAGTGACATGTAAACACACATAAGCATGTGGCAACAGAAATGAGAAACAGAGGCTGTGATTTAGGAGAGCAAGGAGGGGTAGGTACATGAGAGGGTTGAGAGGGAGGAAAGGGAAAGCAGAAATAATGTGATTGTGTTATGATTTCAAAAATAACAAAAACAAAAGTCCAGGTCCATGGAGGTCTGGAAAGCCTGAGGGACATGCCAGTTAAGGCTGTTTCTCTCCCTGGGTCTTTATGACACACTGTTGTATGGCAATGGTATTAAAACAATAGTGGTAAAAGGAAGCCAGGCTTCAAAACTTGCACAAATTGGGGCTGGACAGGTAGCTCAGAGGCTAAGAGCACTGGCTGCCCTTCCAGAGGATCCAGGCTCAATTCCCAGCACCCACATCCTGGCTCACAACCATCTGTAACTAGAGTTCTAGGGGATCCAACACCTTCTTCTGGCCTCCATGGGTATCAGGCATGCATGTAGTACATAGACATATATGCAGGCAAAACATTCATGTGCATAAAATAAACAAATCTAAAAAAAAATTTCAAACCTCACAAATTGTCCATTTGTCAAGCAGAGGGGGAAATGCAATCATCCCTCCCATCTACCCATCTAGAGAGTTTACTGAGAATCACCAGGACCTCAGGGAACAGAAGCTTGGCTCGACCAAGGGTGGTTGGCAGGTGCAGAGTGCCCAGGGACAGTGTGAATCTGTGGCAGTGTGCCAAGGATACGATTTTGCACATGAGATCACAAGGTTTCAGTCCTGCTCTTAACATCTAGGACAGCGGTTCTCCACCTGTGGGTTGTGACCCCTTGCGGGGAGTCACATATCAGATATCCTGCATATCAGACAATTTACATGGTCATCCAGAACAGTAGCAAAATTACAGTTGTGAAGTAGCAACAAAATATTTTTAAGGTTGGGAACTATATTATAGAGTTTCCACAGTAGGAAGGTTGAGAACCACTGACCTAGAAGCATCCACTACATGTTCCCTCCGTTCTAGAAGTTTCTTAAGTGACTGCTCTAAGTGCCATGCCTTCAGGACCTTAGTTTCCCAGGGCCCCCAAGGCTTGAAATTGCTGTCATACCCATCCCCACCTCCATGACCCGCCCTGTAGTGCCACCCACAATGGCCCTCGTGAAGAAGGAACTTTGTGGAGACATGACCTCTGTGCGTGGAGAATGGGTGGCTTCCCTCAGGAGGAACTGTGGGCATGTGGGTAGCTGTCTAGTGAGGTCCCCACATGCCTCAGTGTTTCATTTCCTTTTTTCTTCTCTGTTACCAGAAAGAGCTTTCTGAAGAAGTTGACCAGAATGGCAGCTGGGCTCAGATTCCTGTCCAAATCTACAATGCCACCTGCACAGTGAGGATTGCGGCCGTGACGAAAGGGGGTGTTGGACCTTTCAGTGAGCCAGTGAAAATAATCATTCCTGAACACAGTGAGTCGGGACCCCTGTTGGCTGCAGAACGTGGCAGTCTGAGTAGCTCACAGACTGCCTACTTGGGCCCAGTGCAATGGCAGCTGATTGACAAGTGTAAAATAAGAACCAAAATGCGTTGTTGCAATTATTAGGAACTTTATAATACACTCCACAGAACCCCTGTACTCCCACCATTGCCGTTAACGCTAATAACTTATGAGGAAGATGAGTCCCTTCAGAATACTGAGTTGGACGTTAGCTGCAGAATTTGGTTTAAGGCACATGACACTGCATTTTGGACAGGCAATACTGCTAGACCTTCGCGGCCTCTGACCGACACTGTTGGCTTGCCGCATTCGTTTCTGCTCTGTTTGAAGCTGCTGCTCGCCTTGTTTTCACCCATTCAACCCTTGGGTAATGTGCTTAGTGACTTGGTCTGCATAGAACATCAAGTGTTTCCTTCAGAGGCCGTCCTCACGCAGCCCTGACTAGCTGAGCTAAATGCCCAACCATGCATATTAGCTCTTGCCTATTACTGGAATGTTCTTTGGCAAGGAGCCATCATGATGCCTTACATGGGCCAAATGCTGTTGATGCTTCTGTAAATCAGGGGAGCCACCTTCGTCCTGACTCTAACCCATTCTAGGTTGTTTGGGATTAAACCATAGTTGTAAACTCCATGCCCAGCCATCTTTTCCAGCCTGACTTACTCATTTACAAGTTCTTACCAAACATGGCCTTTGCACCCAATAGCAGATGAGACTTGAGAGCAGATGACTCATTTGTGTCTGCCTCTCTCCCAGTGATCCCCAAACAGGCCATCCTTTTCATACTAAATAGGAGGTAGATTACCTTCCGGCAGCAGGAACTCCATCCCTGAGAACACACTTAGTGGTAGTGGAGAGACTATCTACCTGGAAGACAGTGAGATTCTGAGTCAAAAGGCAGCTTTACAAACCAAAGTTTAGAATAGCAGTTAAGAACACTTGCTGCTCTTGCAGAGGACCAGAGCTTAGATCCCAGCACCCGCATCAGGTAGCTTAAAGCTCCAAGGGATCTGATGCCCTTTTCTGGTCTCCATGGGAGTCCACATGCATGTACATTCCTACACGCATACGTTGGCAAATATACACATACACATCAATAATGGCCCATCCTTCTTAAAAATCAGAATTTATGCCGGGCGGTGGTGGCACACGCCTTTAATCCCAGCACTTGGGAGGCAGAGCCAGGTGGATCTCTGTGAGTTAGAGGCCAGCCTGGTCTCCAAAGTGAGTTCTAGGAAAGGCACAAAGCTACACAGAGAAACCCTGTCTCGAAAACAAACAAACAAACAAACAAAAACAAACAAACAAAAAATCAGAACTTATGACCATAAAACTTCCATATTTATGTGTAATAAACTGTAAAAGATTTTAAAGGTTTGCTTCATAGACAGAATCACCTGTAAAAGTACCCGTTACTACATTTAGCCGTTATGACTAGCTGGCTAAATAACACCAGCTCCCGGCAATACATTTAGAATTTTAGTTACGCTCCTATGAGAACTGTCATTGCACAAAGCATAAAGTCGCCTCTGGTCACCATGAGCGACAGATGTGCGGCATCTCTACAGTAGTCATGTCACATGTTTCCAAGCTTGTGGGTGACCGACCACCATGTCTGTCATTCAGTTCACACAGTTGGCACAGACACATGCCCATGTGACTTCCTCGCCTCCCTGTTCCAAATCCAAGTGACTTTTACAACCATGGGTAGTTGACAGAAGGAATTAGTGAGAAAATGTGAAAGGGTAGCAAGAGGTGTTGGAAGGGAAGTGTGAACTGAAGGTAGGTGTCATGTGCGATATTGGTGACATTGTCATTTGACGGACTTACTGGCATGAGCACAGTTGTGAATGTGTTTACATAAGCCCATAGATGTGGCAGAAATACTAAAAAGTGTCCCAGTTAAAGGGACACCTGCAAAAAACCAAAATCACAAACAAGGCAAAACAAACAAACAACTTTACATTGGAGGCGGGTGGGGGTGGGCATAGCTCAGGGATACAGCACTTGCCTAGAATTCACAAGGCCCTGGGCGCCATTCCAGCTCAACAACAAAACCTTCACATTAAAGAATTCACAGAAATACCTTACAACACCAAAAGCAGGAAGATAAAATGTTGGAATTGTAATCCAAATTGGAAAAGCACGTGACAGGTCTCTGCAACACAGAGAAGGTATTTTTCCGTGTGCTCAGTTGATTGGCCAGAAGACAAACACTGTTTAGATGTCTCGTGACCTTTTCTTTTTTGGACAGAGAAGTCACCTTCTCTTACTGTTTTGACTTACGTTGTACCAGCCAGGCGTGGTGTACGAGACTACAGTCCCGGCAGAGACACGGAATGAAAAACTGGAGACCAGCCTGGGCTGCGTAGGGAAACCCCGTGAAAGGGAGAAAGGGAGGGAAGGAGAGGAAGAAAAAAGAAGAATGCCGTGCACTAAGCAGTGTTTTGCTAGTTTTTCATTTTCGTCTGCATTTATTACCAACATGAAGCAAGTGTGTCATTTGGTTATTTTTTAATTGGCAAGTGAAAGTTGTATGTGTCTTCGGTCATCAATGTGTTATTTTGACAGGCATTTACTGTGAAGTGAGACAAGAAAACTAGTGTCATGGTTCCCTTAAATTTTATTTCTTTTCTTTTCTTTTTTTTTTTTTTTTTTTTTTTTTTTTGGTTTTTTGAGACAGGGTTTCTCTGTGTAGCTTTGCACCTTTCCTGGGACTCACTTGGTAGCCCAGGCTGGCCTCGAACTCACAGAGAAACGCCTGCCTCTGCCTCCCGAGTGCTGGGATTAAAGGCGTGCGCCACCACTGCCTGGCTAAATTTTATTTCTTTAATAATTTACTTAATTTTATTTTATGTACATTGGCATGAGGATATCAGATCCCCTGGAACTGAAGTTACAGACAGTTGTGAGCTGCCATGTTGGTGCTAGGAACTGAACCTGGGTCCTCTGGCCAGTGCTCTTAACTGCTGAGCCATCTCTCCAGCCCTTTTTCTAAAATAATTTTAATTTTGTTTATTTTTAATTGTGTGGATTGTGTGCCTGCTTTTCTGTGTGTGTACCATGTGACAGCAATGCCCATGGAGACCAGGGGAGAATGAGGGAACCCTTCAAGCTGGAGTTTCAAGCAGTTCTGAGCACCCATTGTAGGTACTGGGAACCGAACCTGGGTCTTCTGCAAGTGCGAGTGCTGGTAACCTCTGAGCCATCTCTCCAGCTCCTAGTTCCATTGATAATTGTGACTCTGCATCATTGCACCTTGCACAAAGTGAGAACAACCTGCATTCGCTGAACACAAAGAGTTAAGGGATTGCAAGCTGATACATCCTACGTATTCTGAATCCCAGAGTAGTAGTGCCAATGAATGTTTTTGGATTTGTTCCAGGTAGGGTAGATTATGCGCCCTCATCAACTCCAGCACCTGGCAACACAGAGTCTATGCTCATCGTCCTCGGCTGCTTTTGTGGGTTTATTTTAATTGGGCTGATTTTATATATTTCTCTGGCCATCAGAAGAAGAGTCCAGGAAACAAAGTTTGGGTAAGTTTTCCGCTTAAGAACATTGACCTTGAGCAGGCATGGTGGAGCACACCTTTATTCCCAAAAAGGCAGAGGCGGGCAGATCTTTGTGAGTTTGAGATCAACCTCATCTACATAGAGCTGGGGTGGGTGAGAAGGGTTTCACCCTTCTATAAAAAGAAAAAAAAAGTTAACCCTGTGGTGCTGGTGTGGTTGTTATAACAGATAAAAGCAGCTGTCTGGCTATCTGCCTTGTCCGATCTTATGCAGGCCCCGGAGCCAGGGGACTTCCCTACTTAGAACAGTTCCTACCAAGTCAGCAACTGTAAGAGCCGGCCCTGCAATGGGCTCTTCTACAGAGAAGAGCCTCAGTGGGATATGCTATGCAAACTGGGTAGTGTTGAATGAAATACTTTCAAAGTAACCCCAATTATTATATGTGTGTGATATATGCACATGTATACACATGTATGTGCATCTGCACTTTCCCGTGCATGCCTGTGTGGAGACCGGAGGTCAACACATCAGGTGTTTTCCTCTGTTGACCACCACTGTTTTTAAATTAAAAAAATTTTAAAAAAAAACAAACTTTTTTTAATTTGTGTGTGTGTGTGTGTGTGTGTGTGTGTTTGTGTGTGTGTGTGTGTGTCTGTGCTCTCAATGCCATGTTACACATAAAGAGATCATAGGACCACTTGCAAGAGTTCTCTTCTTCCACATGTGGGTTCATCATTGAACTCACGTTGTCAGGCTTGGCAGCAAATGCCTTTACCCACTGAGCCCTCATTTCACAGGCCCCTCCGTTGTATTTTTTGAGACAGGCTCTCTCATTAAACCCAGGTCTTTCCGTTTTGGCTAAACCGGCTGACTGGTTAGCAGGGAACGTTCTGTCTTTCTCTCTGCCTCCAGCACTGGTGCTGCAAGCATATACCCCCACACTCAGCTTTTATGTGGATCTGGGGGTCATACCCACATGCTTGTCCATCAAGCCCTTTACCACTGAGCCATCTCCCCAGCCCCCAGGTATTTTTTTAAGGTACAGCCCAAACATCCACAAACTGAAAATATGAACCACAAAATGGTTCGTTTGGAAGCAGAGTATCAACATGATGCCACCTTTGGAAATTTTGTTTCAGGCACAAAACGATTATAAGCATTATATACCTTCATGCTGTGTGTGAAGTAGGTGTGAAATGGGTATAGCTTCATGTTTAGATTCGGTTCCAAGATTCCAGAATCTGAAAAAATCCTGAAATTCCTAACACTTCTGATCCAGTCATTTTTAGAGAAAAATGCCCCCCCACCCCCGCCTGTATGTAGAGGGGATACAGGGACCGTTGCCAAGGTATTAGCATCCCTGCGTGGCTGAAGGTGCCTTGCCTCTTGCTTTTTATTTCTTCTTTTCATCCTTCTTCCTTCCCTCCCTCCTTTCCTCTCCTCCGTTCCTTGGCTAAATTTTCACATTTTCTGTAATTATCCGTTTCAAATAGAGACCGTTTTGTATTCGAACATTGCAATTTAAAGTCCTCTTTTCCTTTTCCAGCCCCAGTTCTGTCCCTATAAACAGCCTTTTAACATTGCCAGGCTTCCTCGCCGTTATCCGTCTCTCAGTGGACTGCGAGGTCATTACCAATTCTAACGGCTGTAAGCCTGAGGTGAAAATACTGTGTTCTGGCACACTTACGAGATGCTGAGTCAGGATGGAGCGATGGCTCTGCAGCCACGAGCACTTGTTGCTCTTGCTGAGGACCTGGGTTCGGTTCCAAGCACCCATGTCAAGTGGCCAACAACCACCTGTAACTCCAGCTCCAGAGGGTGTTATGCCCTCTTCTGGCCTCCTCAGGTACTCACGTAGATACACACATATACATATATTTTTTTTTAAACACCAAAAAATGAACCTTAAAAAAAAAAAAAAGGCTGACTGGGGCTGGAGCAATGATATATATGCAGGCAAAACAATCAAACACATAAGGGTAAGTAAATTTATTTATTTATTTGGTTTTTTTTTTTTTTGGTTTTTTTTTTTTTTTTGGTTTTTCGAGACAGGGTTTCTCTGTGTAGCTTTGCACCTTTCCTAGAACTCACTCTGTAGACCAGGCTGTCCTCAAACTCACAAAGATCCGCCTGCCTCTGCCTCCCGAGTGCTGGGATTAAAGGCGTGCGCCGCCGCCGCCGCCGCCGCCGCCGCCGCCGCCGCCGCCGCCGCCGCCGCCGCCGCCGCTGCCACCACCGCCACCACCACCTGGCAGTAAATATCTTTAAAAATGTAACAGTTATCCTTTGTTTTTAAGATATTTACATGCATAATCACATATGTATGTAAAGATGGAATGGGGCTTGAATCCAGGGCCTTGGCCATGACAGGCAAGTATACTCACCATGGATACCCAGTCCTTTTCTATGTCCTTCATGATGCCTGGGTAAAGATGTTTTGTTATTACCAGATAGACCTAAAATAGATTCGAGGAAAGTGATCTATTTCTCCCAGTGGAAAATGGTTTTTGTGGCTTTTCCCCCCGTGTAGTACTGAGAATCAAACCCAAGGCCCCACACCTGCTGCACAAGCATTCTACCACCAAGCTGCATTCGCAGCAGGGACACGTTTTGGCTGCAGAAGAGCCCTTGATACATGCTGACGACACCATAACGTCCTTGGGGTGCCGACGGCACACGGTTCCGTTGCCCTGTCTTGATGGTTGGCTGTCTGTTTTTGTACAGGGGCGCATTCTCTGAGGAGGACTCCCAGTTAGTCATCAATTACATAGCAAAGAAGTCCTTCTGCCGCCGAGCCATCGAGCTTACCTGTGAGTTGACTTTCAGTTCACTCTTTGGCAAAAGTTAACATAGTGGAGAGCCAAGATAAGTTTCTAATGAAAGCTAATAGATGAGAATGGGAAAGAAAGGAAAAAGATGTATATGTATGTATTTTTCTGAGAAATATGTATGTGTGCTTTGTGTGTGTGTGTGTGTGTGTGTGTATATATATATATATATATATATATATACATATATATGTACATATATACATATATGGGCTTTTTGTTTTGTTTTTCTGAGATAGGGTCTTGCTATGTAGTCTAGGCTAGCCTCAAACTCATTATCCTCTTACCTCAGCTGGATCCTGAGTACTGAATTTATAGTTACTGGCCACCATACCCAGGCAGGATGGATAGTTTTAGCATTCAGAATCCTTTCAGAAGCTGGCAAGGAGATACTCAGGTGTTGTCTTATCGATCTCTACTGGCCAGGCTACTGGACATTGGAAGTGAATCTGGTATTAAGAAACAAGTTAAGGCCAGGCGGCAGTAGCACACACCTTTAATCCCAGCACTCAGGAGGCAGAGCCAGAGGATCTCTGTGAGTCCGAGGCCAGCCTGGTCTACAGAGCAAGATCCAGGACAGGCACCAAAACTACACCGAGAAACCCTGTCTCGGAAAAAAAAAAGAAAGAAAGAAAGAAAGAAAGAAAGGAAGGAAGGAAGGAAGGAAGGAAGGAAGGAAGGAAGGAAGGAAGGGAGAGAGAGAGAGAGAAAGGAAGGAAGGAAGGAAGGAAGGAAGGAAGGAAGAAAGAAAGAAAGAAAGAAAGAAAGAAAGAAAGAAAGAAAGAAAGAAAGAAAGAAAGAAAGAAAGAAAGAAAGAAAGAGACAAGTCAAAGATACACAATCCCATGAAACAATGAGGAAAAGAAAACCTTGTGGGTGATGGGAAATGGGGTAGAGGTCAGAGGTTTAAAGGAAGCCACAAAGTAGTAGATATAATCTCCAGCCTCACTTCCTGCTGTCCCGGCCACTAACTCAAAGGACAGTCTGCCAAGTTATTGGAAGGCTTGAATTTTGATGAGTAGGAGTGGGGGTTTCTGGGTTTTTTGGGGGGAAGGGTGAACGGATACAAGTTCCTGAGCAATTTCAGGATCAATGTGCAGAGTGCACACATTATCAAATCCATGCTTCTGGTTGTCCATTCGACAAAACTAAATAAAACAAAACAGGACATAGCCCGACGGAATACAGGCTACTGTGAATCAAAACTTATTCGGTGTACAACAGTATTAGCTACTTTTCTAACCAACGTTTTTTACCTTTAGGTGTCTCTGTTTTTGCATTTAAAAACTGTTCATTTAGACAGTTTTCCCCTCTACTGGGGAACACATTGAGTAATTTTTTTCCAGGAGTGAACATCTCCCTTCCAGTATGAAGAAGGCTCTTCTCTTTCAAAGGTTGCTCATGTCTCAACTGTAGCCCAGGAGTCATTAAATGCCTCTCCTTCTCTAATGCTGCACATCTGTTGCATACCTTAGTATAGTCTACAAATACTTGCTGAAGACAGTCTTGTTCTCCAACCCCCGGAAGTATTCATTTTAGCCTGATGTCTTAGAAAGAGATGCCACATGTACAAGGACAGTTTATTTTCTGAATATTTCCTGTGGTTTAGTTCTCTTCTTCCCTGACTGGCATGGGAGGGTAGTGGGGGGATGTCCTGATGGCTCTTTCCTATACCATAAATAGGGATACGTCATCCATGGATAACCCCTTTAGAGTCGAATGCAGACTTTTTCTGCACACATCGCAGTGCGCACAGCTGCTATTGTAAGAAAGGGAAGGGAAGTGTGGCTCATTTTTATAGCTGTTTGTAGATGAACTTACCTTGGATTAATTTTATTCACCCCAATGGCAGTAGAATGAAGTGTAGACTTTTTACATGAGTGCAAAGTAGGGAAGCTGTGTAACTATGACACAGGACTTCCCATATACTTCTGCTGCTATTTAACGGAAGAAAGCACGATGCTAATTCTTACTCACGATTACTCCTTTGTAGTGCACAGCTTGGGCGTGAGCGAGGAGCTTCAAAATAAACTAGAAGATGTTGTGATCGACAGAAATCTTCTAATTCTGGGGAAAATTCTGGGTGAAGGTAAGCAGCTTTAAAGCCTTTCTTTTTAAAATGTGAGACAAGGAGCAGTTGAGGATTTTTTTTTTAATGTGTATTCATTGAATAAAATACTGATTTTATGACTTGGCGTTATAATGCAAATAATTCTTCTTTGGAGCTTAAAATGAAAGAGGAGAGTTTTGAAACTCGGATCTGACAGATGTCATAGGCATCTGAAGTCCCTGGAACTGAGTAAGTTTTAGAAGTACAAATTCCCTTCCTTTATTACAAAGCACGTGATTCATTAGTTATTATTTATTATTATCTATTGATTGATCAGAGTTCTATGCATTTAAGGTGTTGATTTACTTCTTCAGTTGATGAAAAATATGCACTTAAATTTTAAAATTGTTTTCAGCATAAATGATAGTGTTATTAAATTTGTGCTTTGGGCTGGGGATGTAGTTCAGTGGTTGCATGCTTGCCTGACATGTATAGTGCCCTGAGTTCTAGCTCTAACACTTGGGGCTAAAAAAGACAGTTTTGTGATCTTCAGTAGTATTTCCATGTTCCCCTCTAAGTATCTTGGGTCAGTTATAATGGTTGGTGAAGGGACAAGCTGAGCGAAGTCTGACCACTCAAGCTCATAATACCAGTGCGCACGCCTGCTGTGCAGGTGTCTGAGCAGGTCCTGTCCGATGTCTGTGGATGAGTCACTCCAGGACCACGCAGCTCTGCATTTCTGTGGTCAGGAGGGCATCTGCACAGCATCACATGGATGTTGCTTCACTTCACAGGAGAGTTTGGGTCTGTAATGGAAGGAAATCTGAAGCAGGAAGACGGGACTTCTCAGAAGGTGGCCGTGAAGACCATGAAGTGTGAGTTTCCAGCGTGGAACCATTCTTCTGGGGTGGGCAATTACCTCAATATCAGGTGCTCCGTGTGGAGCAGTGTTGTACTCTGGTCTCAGTGGCTGATGGGCCACGAGGCAATGTGGGAGCATGGTCACCAGCAGAAATGCGTGATGAGCTCTCTGTGTACACATGCGTTGTATGTTCTTCATGCTCAAAGCAACCATTGTCACTCCCACCAACTCTACCAACTTTCTCCCTCACCCTCCATTATCTAGTACAGCTACTGATCCCCATGAATTCCTGAGGCCGGAGGATCTAGTGTTAGTACCTGACGCCAGGGATTGGTCTGACTGATCTCTAGGATAGTGGGGCCACTTCTTCAGAATAGCTCCCTCATGAATTACGTCATGCTGGTTATCTAAGATTGAAAGGGTAGCCGCCTCTGGCTTCAGAATCTCCATGTAATTCAATAGAGTTCTCACTCACCTAGCACACACAATGGGTCCAATCTCAAGCACTGTGGAAGAGAAAATAAAAACTAGGGCATGCCAAAGAGCGCCTGTTAGACTCTTTTCCAAGAGCCCTTGACATTGTGATCAAAGGTTGATGTCATCCATGGGGTGGCACAGTCATTCATAAGTGCTGTTTTCTTTTTTCTTTTTTCTTTTTTTTCTTCGGTTTTTCGAGACAGGGTTTCTCTGTGTAGCCTTGCGCCTTTCCTGGAACTCACTTGGTAGCCCAGGCTGGCCTCGAACTCACAAAGGTCCGCCTGGCTCTGCCTCCCGAGTGCTGGGATTAAAGGCGTGCGCCACCACCGCCCGGCTTAAGTGCTGTTTTCTTGAGGGGACATAAAATTGATGATGTGGGGGAATAAATACATGTTTCAAACTTCCTAAAAAAAAAGACTCTTGAGTCCCCACTTGCCTGGGGTTGGCCCTTGGGTAAGGTTTACAGGCAGACCTCCGTCCCACCTTCTGTTAGGTCCCCTGGTGCTCTGTAGCAAAGGGAAGCAGTGAGGACGAAGTGACAGACATGTTATCAACGTAAAAGTTTTAAAATACTTTTTCTAAGTTTTCTGTACCTGGATGAGATAAATAGATAGTAAACCCTTAGAACAGCACAGACCCTGGCTAGGAACTCTCCGGCCATTTCAGTCCCTAGTTACACCCTGTTAAAGAAATCCCTCAAGACAGGCTTGGCCTTGTGTTTTGTCTGTTCTTGATTATAGCGAGATATAGATAGAATAAAATTTATCATCTTAACCATTTTTAAATGTATAGGTCAATGGCATTTAGCATCTTCGTGTTGCCATGGACCCATCACTGCCACCCAGATCTTAAACTTTCCATCTTTTCAGACTGAAACTCTGCACCCCCCATGCCCCTCCCCCACCCAGGAAGTGACCATTCTACTGTCGGTCTGGTTTGTCACTCTAAGCACTGCCTGCAAATGCAATCAAACGGGATTTAGTCTCTCGGGACTGGCTGGTTTCATATAGCATCATATTGAATTTATTTTTTTTAATTTTATCACATTTACTTATTTGTTTGTGTGTGTGTATATGTGTGCGCACACTTGGACCATGGCACGTGTGTAGAGATCAGATGATAACTTGTGGGTGTCTGTTTTTTTCTCCCACCATGCGGGTTCATTCCCAGGGATCAAATTCAGGTCATCAAACTTTTGGGGCAAGTCCTTTATCCACTGAGCTGTCTTGATGGGCCAATATGAATTGTAAATAGTTCTCTTAAATTGGTTACATTTCAGAATTTTGGTGTGAAGTGTACCCAGCTCATGGGCATGATTTAACAATTAGTCACTATGAACCTGGGCATGCATCCATAGCAAGGAGGAGGCAAAGGTCATTGTGACAGATCAGTTGAAATTACTTTGGATTTGGGGAGATTTTTTTTTATTATTAAAATTAAAAGTCTATTAAACTAACATTTTAAGACCAGTTTTAGGTTTTCAGAACAACTAGGCAGAAAGTACAGTTGCCATATGTCCCCCATCCTCACACAACTTTAGTGTAAGGAGCAACTGTCTTTCGTTAGAATATTGTTCAATTGCTGTGCTCACGCTGACGTATCATCTACTGAAGTTCTTTATTTTCACTCGTGTTTACTGTTGGTCTTGTATAGTTCTACCAGTTTGACGAATGCATGAGTGGTCTATGTCCTCGTACGGCATCACGCTGAACAGTTGTGGCCTGAAAATCCCTCAGGTTTCCTCTTTGGTTTTCTCTTCTCTCCTCCCAACCCCCAAACTCTGCAAGTACTCTTGCCTGTCATTATAGTTTAGCCTCTTCCTGATTTTAGGAGTTTTTATTTTTGTATGAAAGGGGGATTTGTTTGTTTGTTTTGTTTGCTTTTAGAGACAGGGTCTTGCTATTTAGCCCAGGCTAGCCTCTGAGTCCTCCTGCCTCAGCTTCCCCGAGGGTTAAGAATGCGCCGTGAAGCCTGGTGTGGATTGTAGTTTTACTGGACAAAAGTGCTGTTTCTGGTCCCCCTCCTCTAACCTGAAGATGTTGATCAAGCCCTGCATTTTCCATCTGCTCCTCTAGTGGACAACTTTTCTCAACGGGAGATCGAGGAGTTTCTCAGTGAAGCGGCGTGCATGAAAGACTTCAACCACCCAAACGTCATCCGGCTTCTAGGTACCTCAGGGAGATGCCGGAGTGAGGCTGGGAGGGGCCGCTGTGTGCTGTAGAGGAAAAAGAAAAGCTTTGGTGTAGAGAGGTTTATACTAAAAATCACAACCTGGGGCATCCTACCTTCCGAGACTGAGAGTGAAAATGGGTTTGTGTTTTCTGAGTGCCAATGGAATTAGAGATAGAGAGAGTGTCCACAGAAATTAGAGATTGTCAGTTAAAATAGTGCCCAGTGACTCAAAGAGCTAGTCACGTGATAGTCTTTGTGGGGTAAAGGCTGTCTGTGAATTGAAAACCAGTGAAGTAAAGCTGTAAACCTAGACATTTCTCTAAATAGTCTTTGAGAAATAATTTATGAACCAACTTGTGAGTCATGGCACAGCACACTGACTATTTCATAAACACAATTTAATGAAATTTGGCTTTATATAAATATCCATGTTAAAAAATACAGACATGGGTATCAGTGCATGATGTGCAAGGGGCAATATTCTTAGATAGAGAAACAATCTAAAAATGCTGGCCTGTTTCTTGCCTGCCCTTTGCCTCAGTCCATAATAAACCTTTCAGTGATCTTTCAGAGTTCTGTATGGCTGATGCTGTAGAGATGTGAAAGCTAAGGTTTGGATAAAATCTAATGTCAATTGTTTGCAGTTGGTGGCTTTAGCAGACTAGGAGAGACATTCAACTTTGCTTGACACGTTACACTTTGTAAGCCTAGGATCAGGTGACCAGTTCATTCTAGAATTCCATGCTAAAGCATTGTAACTTCAGTCACTGAAAGCTCAGGAGGGGTTTTACCTGTAAATCCTCAAAAATGCTTTAATAACTTTAAACATCTGGTTGCAGTAGACCTCTTCATAGGAGTACTTAGCTAATTTGCCCCCAGATTCTCTGAGGTCTGTACCCCTCAGTTATTCAGTCTAACAAAAACAAAACACAAAATCCCTTTGGTTTCTAGTTGTCTGTTCTTGTGACAGATTGAGTTTTGAGAGTTCTCTTGCAAATACTAGCCTAACATGAGAGAGAGAGAGAGAGAGAGAGAGAGAGAGAGAGAGAGAGAGAGAGAGAGAGAGAGAGAGAAGGAAGGAAGGAAGGAAGGAAGGAAGGAAGGAAGGAAGGAAGGAAGGAAGGAAGGAAGGAAGGAAGGAAGGAAAAAAAGAAAAAGAGTCATACAGCTGGCAGGTGTTACATATGCTAGAATCCACTGTGAGAGCTCTGAGCCTGTGATTTCTTCACCTCTTGACCTGGTAGCACATGGCTCCAATGTGGCCAGTGGGCCTCCGGGGTTTATGTGTTCATTGTGTTCATACCTAACAAGGGCTCTTTGTAACTGGTCCTGTTTTCAATTTCAGGCGTGTGTATAGAAATGAGCTCTCAAGGCATCCCGAAGCCCATGGTGATTTTACCCTTCATGAAATACGGAGATCTGCACACGTTTCTGCTCTATTCCCGGATAGAAACAAGACCAAAGGTAAACAGGCCACTTGTGCTGCCTCTCAACTGTTCCTGAAGCTTTCGTGACAACTTGGACAACCCCAGGGTCTCTGAAATGCAGAGAAGGACGCTGGCCTTGGTTCAGAGTTCACTGTACACCCCCTTGACAGGCCTATGAATGAGTCTTTATCCCTGTTCATGGTGGGAGGAGACCAGGTGGTCCCACAATCTTGGGCCAAAGTCTCCTTGACTGCAGCCTTTGGAGCCTTTATTCATCACAGACTGGTAAAGGCAGCTCTCCTAAAGAGCTGTGTTTTGTTTATTTGAGGTAAGTTCACATTATAGCCCAGGCTAGCCTCCCGAGTGCTGGCGTCACAAATTTGTACCACCACACCCAGCTCTCCTAAAGTAAATTTTAGAGCCCTTCTTGGAGTCATGGGTTTCAGCCTTTGAAGTGTGAGATACTCGTTTGTGACTGAATCATCTTGTGGTCCTCACTAAGATGGGTTGCAGGCAGATATGGCAAGGCGAGAGGGCTCAGCTGCCAACCTTGTACTCTGTTACTCCCTTACACCCCGAGGACTGCACAGCCTTTGCAATCTGGGTTATACCCAGAAAGCTAATAATGGGTCATCTCAGAGATTCGGGAGCATGAATTTAAAGGCTTGTCCTCGCTGGGCGGTGGTGGCGCACACCTCTAATCCCAGCACTCGGGAGGCAGAGGCAGGTGGATCTTTGTGAGTTCAAGGCCAGCCTGGTCTACAGAGCAAGTTCCAGGACAGCTAGGGCTGTTACACAGAGAAACCTTGTCTGGAAAAAACAAACAAACAAACAAACAAAAAAGGCTTGTCCTCTTTGGGGTCAGTTTTTACTGTGGACTTCAAAGATTGTAGATTTGGGGATCCTATGATGGAGACATTGCCGCGGGCCTCCTTGTGAAGTGAGCACTGTGTACCCCTCTCATGTTCCCTGTGGGCAGACCTGTGCCTATGAGCAGGAGCTGTGATTTGTGTCCACGGCATACTCAGGCTGGCCCATCACTCCGCTCCATCACTTCTCTGAGATGGCAGCATCACCACAGGCACCCGCAACGGGAAAACATGGGGCTGACCTCTATCAGGACTCACCCTAGCTTAGGACAGAATTTGCTGTGGGCCAGCAGTCCCTAAGTCATGGCTGCCCAACGGTGCAGCGGTGGGAAGGAACTGTACCAACCAGTTGATACCAGGGCATGCTCTGACACAGGCACCGCTGTCCTCTTAGCTGCCACCAACAGCAGGACTCTGCTGAGGGCAGTTAGTCTTTCGTGTGTCATGCTTTGGCTGTTACGTCTGAGAACACTTTACTAACCCCTTAGTTAAATTGTTTTTTTTTTCCCCTGCTGCTTTCTTAAAACTGTTCAGTTTTACATGATTTATTTGAGTATTCATTTTGAGTCAATTTTTGTAGAATCTCTGATATTTAATTCAAGGCACTTTCTTTTGTATTATTATTATTATTATTACTATTATTACTATTACTGCTACTGCTACTCCTAGTACTCCTACTATTTTGCCCAGGGAATCTTATAGCCCAAACTGACCTCAAACTCATTATATAACTAAGGATGTCCTTTAACTTCTGATCCTCCTGTCTGTTTCTGCCTCCAGAGTTCTGGATTACAGGTGTGTACCACCATGTCCCATTCCTGTGGTGCTGGGGATTGAGCCCAGGGCTACTTGCATGCTTTATAAACACTCTAACCAACTAAGCCACATCCTGATCCTAAGGTTTCTTTTTTTATTTTTTTGGTTGGTTAGTTCTGTATGTAATTGGTCATCATTTATGAAAAGGCCACCTTTAATCTACTAAATTGCTTTCACACCTCTGTCAAGAACTTGACAGGCTGCACACTGCAGGTCTGTTTCTGAGCCCTCCCTCTGATCCATGAAACAGTCTGCCCATCCTCTGTCCCCACACCATTGACTGGAATACTGCAACCTTTCTGTAAGTTTTAACACTGTAGAGTGTGCTTCTTCCCACTCTATCCTGCTTCTTCACACTCCCCCACCTCCCCATCCTCCACCCCACCCTCAGCACACTTTAATAGTTCTGCTTCCACTGGCCAAAGTTCTGCTGTCATCTTTTTTTCTTTTAAACAAAACAACAACTGAGGAAAGCAAGCACAGAGTAGTTTCTTGACTGGTTATTTCCCTTTGCAAAAGTACAGGGTACAGGTCCTCAGCGGTAGAGACTAACTCCCGGGTGTGACAGGAATGAAAAGGAATATGCTTTTACATTCTGATAGTTTGTAGCCTGCCATAAAGGTGGAAGACACAGAGTTCAGAGAGTAGCTGGAACACCCGGCTTTATTCAAGGCTGCTTCTTTGCTCAAGTCAGTTCCCTCGGCATAAAGACCTTTTGTTCCAACTACCGTCATCCAAGATTAAGTCTCAATGAGCTTCTGAACCGGGCCTGGATTCTGGTCCAAGTGTCACTGTCCTCGCCATGGACAGTGTCCCTGGAGGTGTGCAGGACAGACAGGCAGATGATAAGCACCACCTCAGCATCTTACCGAGGATGGCAGCTGGGATGGCATGCATCAAGCGGAAATGTGCGTCTGCTCTAGAGCTTTGGGGAAGGGAGGAGTTCTGACCGGAGAAGCTTTAATAGTCTGCGCTGCCATGGTGGAAATGAAACAAGGGAAGAGAAGCATGTGACCAGGATGGGGGTGAGGGATGAGAGCACACATGTTGTTGGAACCTTTGGTTTTCTCCTGGGGCAGTTGTAGAGACCGCAAGTTGTCTCTGGGGGCAAGGGCAAAGCAGGGGAGGATGGACAGAGAGACACCACAGCAGAGGAGGATGGACAGAGAGGTCTACAGCAGAGGAGGATGGACAGAGAGACACCACAGCACAGAAGGATGGACAGAGAGACACCACAGCAGAGGAAGATGGACAGAGAGACACCACAGCAGAGGAGGATGGACAGAAAGACACCTCAGCAGGGGAGGATGGACAGAGAGGTCTATAGCAGAGGAGGATGGACAGAGAGACACCACAGCAGGGGAGGATGGAGAGAGAGACACCACAGCAGGGGAGGATGGACAGAGAAGTCTACAGCAGAGAGGTCTACAGCAGGGGAGGATGGACAGAGAGACACCACAGCACAGAAGGATGGACAGAGAGACACCACAGCAGAGGAAGATGGACAGAGAGACACCACAGCAGAGGAGGATGGACAGAAAGACACCTCAGCAGGGGAGGATGGACAGAGAGGTCTATAGCAGAGGAGGATGGACAGAGAGACACCACAGCAGGGGAGGATGGAGAGAGAGACACCACAGCAGGGGAGGATGGACAGAGAAGTCTACAGCAGAGAGGTCTACAGCAGGGGAGTTACCCTTTAGGAGTACAGGGGAGTTGCACTTTGGGCTCTGTAGGAAGGAAATTGGCTTTACTAGCATATAATATCAAAACCAACTCAGGCCGGGCGGTGGTGGCGCACGCCTTTAATCCCAGCACTCGGGAGGCAGAGCCAGGCGGATCTCTGTGAGTTCGAGGCCAGCCTGGGCTACCAAGTGAGTCCCAGGAAAGGCGCAAAGCTACACAGAGAAACCCTGTCTCGAAAAACCAAAAAAAAAAAAAAAAAAAAAAAAAAACAACTCAGAATCACCTTTTAAAAGGAGATACAGAGTTGAGCCTGGTGTCACAGGCCATGATCCCAGCTACTGAGGAGGCTGAAGCAGGAGGATCACAAGTAGAAGGGCAGCCTGGGCAACAGAGCCGGGGTAGCATTGCTCCAGAGGCAGCCAGTTCTGACTGTAGCATTGGGTGTCTGGCATCACCCCACCCTCGGACTTTACATCTGCGGTGGTACTGCACTTGGTTATAAGATGGCAGAGGCTGCTTTAAGTGTCACAGGCTAGCATCCAGAGACTCTCCTCACCTCTTTCTCCCGACCTCCACCTCTGTGTCCATCTGTCTCCCCTCCCCCTCCCTGATCCCTTTTCTTAGAACATTACGTTCTTTGCAACAACTTTATTGAGATGCTGCACAATTCTCCCACTTAAGGAGTTTAGAAGAGGGCTATGGAGACCGTTCAGTAGATACAGATGCTTGCTACCGAGCCTAAGACTGGAGTTTGATCCCCAGGAACCATATGGTGAAAGAATACGAATGTCCCAAACTAAATAAATGTAATAAAAATCTTAAAGTGTTCAAAAAGAAGGAAAGAGAAAGAAAGAAAGTCACTGTTGGACTTGGTTATGAGGATGGTGACCACAGAAGACCTCCAAGTGACACAAAATATTTTAATGCAGCCATGGCCCTAAAGAAGAGGGCTCACTACAAGTTCCTGGCCATCATGCATGGGTCCATCCATGATGAATTCCCTTCCAAGATCCTCGGGGTTGTAAAATATTGTCCTTGAGGGCTAGAGCCGCAGCAGGCAGAGTGCTTGCTGGGCCCACTTGGACCCCTGGCTTCTGGTTCCAGCACTGCAAAAACTAGGTGTGCTGGTATACGCCTGCTGTCCCAGCATCGGGTATAGGTGTGAAGGTCACAGGACAGTCTCCTGTACCTGGTACCTATCCCCACCTTCCACTTCCTTTAATGTGGGGTCTGCTGCTCTCTGCTGAGTGTACCAGGCTAGCTGTCCTAAGAGCTTCCAGGCATTCCCCTGTCTCTGCCTCCCATCTCACATTAGGAGAGCTGGGACTGTGGGCTCCTGCTGCCTTGCCCAGCCTTATGTGGGTCCTGGGGATCCAAACTCAAGTGTTCACCCTTGTATCACGGTGCTCTTCCCAGTGAACCGTCTTCCCAGGCCTGAACTGTCAATTCAATTTCATCAGTGGTTGTGTCCACGCCTACCTATCCTCTGACTTCGCCACTTTAATTAGAGGGCCGCTTAGTAAGTCTGAGCCTTTTAGCCATGTTCTTCTTCAAGCCTGTTGTAGATATTCTGAGCTCTGTGGATTTCCATATGGAATTTTAGAATCAACTCATTCCACTTTACAAAGAAGCCACTTGGCATTGGGACAGGGCTTATATGGAATATAGAAGTTAAGCGGTATTGACATTATAATAATATTAAGTTTTCTAAGCCATGAGTAGAGGATACTTCCTTCATATATTTGGATTTTTACATTGTCTCCAGCACTGTGAGAGAACGCAAAATGATAAGTTGCATGCTTCTTTGTTAAATTCGTTCCTGAGTGTTTTAATTCCATTGTAGCTAAATTGTTTCCTTTGCTTCCTTCCTTTCAGATTGTTGTCCCTAGTAAGTAAAAATCTCTGTAGCAACATCTGCAGTTTTCTCACCTCATCTTTAAATTGTTCTGTGCAGTTATTTTGTAAGTAACTTTTAGTCACAGACTCCAAGAATAATGTAACTATTACAGGAAAAAATATCGCACATTAGTAGTATCTTCTATTCATACAGCTCACTAATGACAATAGAGTTTGCTGTTTCAAAGACCCAAACCCCGTCTTGGAAATAAGCATCTGGAAAACTAAACGCCCTAAATACAGAGAGAAGAGGCAAAACTTCCATGTTTGATTCGTTTACCTTTTTCGTAACTCTGTTACTTAGGGTAAAGATAATTATGGCATTTTGGTTTCATGTGCACTATATAATTGGCATGTGTCATGGTTGGGAAATATGTCATTGAAAGTGTAGTGTTCAAGCTTATAGCTGAATGCTAGTGAACCTATCTAACACAAGGCCCGGAGTTCCATCCCCAGTACCAGAAGAAACAAAACAAAATGCAGTGCCCTGTGAATACCACTCTAGGGACCTCACAGTCCTTGGAGAAGGAGCCATGACAAATCCAATGTTCTGCGGTGGTGGGGTGGGGGTGGGGAGCGGGTACTGTGGACAAACCACTCATGATTCATGGGGGGGAGAGGGGAGGGGTAGACTGTGGACAAAGCACTCGTGATTCATGATTGCCCGGAACCTGTAGTCAGCCTTTCTCTAGTGCCATGACTGCAATAAAACTTTAAATTACTACTTGGAGATCTTCATTAGTCATCATCCTTAGAACCAATTCTAAATGCCTGGAAGGCCCCCTCTCTGCCTCTCTCCCCCTCCCTGCCTCCCTCTCTCCCTCTCTCCCTGCCTCCCTGCTTTCCTTTTTTTCTTTTAGGAATTTGTTATTGTTATTTTTGTTTTGAGACAGGGTCTTATTTTATATCCCAGGCTGGGCTCAAATTCTTAGAAAGTCTCCTGCCTCAGCCTCTCAAGTGCTGTATAAAAGGAATGAGCCACGACACCTGATATTTTTTATCTTTCCCTCTGTCTCCTCTCCCGCTCGGTGTGTGTGTGTGTGTGTGTGTGTGTGTGTGTGTGTGTGTGTGTGTGTGTGTGTGTGTGTGTTAGGGCTGGTAGTAAACCCAGGGTTGCAGGGTTGTGAGTCTATGCTACATGAGTCTTCTACCACTGAGCTGCATCCCCAGCCCACCGGTGACATGTTTACTCACAAAGCAGTTTTGTCTGATTTTTACAACACAGAGAAAACATTAGGTGGCTGAAATCTAGAAAGACCCTAGAGAGAAAGAATAGAATTTCTGAATGTGTACTTGTATTTCAGTTCAAAGATAAGGGGTGAAGACCTGCCCCTAATTGTTGCTGTCTAGAAGAAGAAAATTATCTTTCAAATTATCTCGAAGTAAAATGGGCTGTCTTATCTTAGCATATGTGAGGCCCAGAGACCAACCTTGGTCATGCCACACACAACCAATAGAAAGAAAAGGAGGAGAAGAAAAGGGGGGAGGGGAGGAAGAATAAAAAATGATAGCAAGAATTCAGAATTAGAACCAGCTCCTAAGAGGTGGGTTTTCCCCTCCCAAACGTCTGACCCTTTCCCAGAATACCTCCCCTTCCCTCGTTACAACCTGGCCCTTGAGCCAGTGTGCTGGTTCAGCAGATCACGGTGCTTTCGACCAAGCTCGACAACCTGAGTTCATTCCCTGGGCCCCACATGATGGAGGGAGAGAACCGACTGTCGCAGATTGTCCTCTGACCTCCAAATGTGTGCGGTGGCCCAGGTGACCCCTCCCTCCCTCCCTCACGCATACAAAGTACACAGGTAGATGTAGAAGAAAATTTAAAGCAAACAATAAGGCGCTCCTCCCTCGTCCTCTCTGCTGGCATGGTCCTCTGCTCGGTGCCTCTCGGGATGTGAAGGCTCACCTTTGACCTCATGACCAGTGAAAAGATACAAAATGTTTTTCATCTGAAACACTTTCAATAGCAAAGAGAATGTAACGCTTTTCAAGAGATTTTGGAGAGTTTCTTCTTTATTCCTGTTTTGAAGCATTATTTGCATTATATCTGAGCCAGGTCATCCCAGCACTGGGGAAGCTGAGGCAGGAGGATCTTGAGTTGTAGTCCTGCCTGAACTACGTAGAACGCTTCTCAAAGCAAAATATCTCCCTTTAAAAAGTTGACGACACAGAAAGGAAAGATTTCTTTCTAACTTTCTAACTTAGGGAATAAGAACACCATTTCCAAGGCTGCAGAGATGGCCCAGCAGCTAAGAGCACTGGCTGCTCTTGCAGAGGACCCAGGTTAGAGTCCCAGCACCTACACAGCAGTTCACGACCATCTGTGATTCCAGTTCTAGGGGGATCTGACACCCTCTCCTGGCCTCCTTGGGTGCTAAGCACACACAGGGTGCACATACATACATTCAGGCAAAATGCTTATACACATAAAATAATAATAATAATACATCACTGTTTCCCCTTGAGTGAGAGTAACTTGCCAGCTTTTCTTTCTAAACCATAATGTCTCTTTTTTTGTTTCCTCCCGTTAGGTCATCCCCCTGCAGACACTGTTGAAGTTCATGGTGGACATTGCCCAGGGAATGGAGTATCTGAGCAACAGGAATTTTCTTCATCGGGATTTAGCAGCTCGAAACTGCATGTAAGAACCTTAGCCATCCTAGGGAGGCCCGGTCACTTGACTTCATGGCCTTGAACTTCATAGGGCGGGGAGTGACTTGCTGTTATATTATAAAGGGCAGATGGCTTGGAGGTGGAATGGAGTGCCTTGCTTTGGATGGGATTTCTCTCTCTCTGATTTTGACTGGGCTCTTCCTTGGAGGTTTTCTATGTCTCTGCCTCTAAGAATCTGGCTAGTGTCCAAAGCTCTCTCTTCTGATTAGTCTGTTTTTTTCTTGTCACTCAGCTAGGTGTACTAGGCGTGATCTTTGTGCTCTTTTCCAAAAGCCATCAGCTGGCTTTGGACCCTCGATAGTATGTAAGTCAGCTAACCATAGTATAACTTGAATGGCAATAATAAAAATCCTAAAGGCCATTTCCCCAAGTCTTTGTTGACACACAAAGAAAGCTCTCTTCTCAAAGAGGGTAAGAGACAGTGTATTCAAGAGTCAAATATGAGTGACTATGACCTAAGAATACAGATTCAACTACCTCAAATATCATATCCCAAAATGGTAGCTGTTTCTAGATTTTTATAGTAACATGACAAAGAGAAGCAAAATCCACACACTTTCAAATACATTGGTGGGAACATCAGGTAGGTGGGTAAATAAACTTCTGCTGTGGGCCTCAGATGCTGTCTGTTGGCAGTTTTGGCCTTGATTGGTGAAAAGCTGTCTGCTAAGTTAATACACCCAGAGGTTTCATCTGATAATTGAAGGACCTTAGGTCAGACACAGAGGTGGGCAGAGAATGGCAATTTAGTGAGCTAAAGATAGCTCAAGATACGCTGTAGTTAGACTCTGCCCTGCGACATTCCAGCCGCTCCACAATCACTGAACTTCTAACCAGATAATCAGCCTTCTAGAAGATTCAACGTGAGGTGTAGTTTCTTTCCAGGAACTTGCATTCATATCTACCCCACACCTGTGATAAAATTTGGTACCTTAAATACCTGGAAGCTTTTCTGTCACAGCAGATGACGAATTACAAGAATTTACGTAAGAACTTTGGACTTGAATTTTCTCCGTTTCTTTACCCTGCTGCAACAGAACTATTACCTGATGTCAGATTTTAACTTCCCTGTTGTGGGACGAGGGAGTGGCCCATGTGTGCTTTTCTTGGTCAGAGATTTGACAGTCGCTCTTCTCAACTGTCCCCTCCCCCTTTTACTTCAGTTTTTAAAGCCCCAGGGGATTTCAACTGTGGATAGAGATCATGAAATGTTATTTTTCTTTTAATATGCCCTTCATGTTTTTCCTGCCAGGTAGGAGGACTGCCTGTCTAGTTGGCCCTAAACTGAAAGTATGAGACTTTTGGGTGTGTCTACCTGTACTCCCAACACTCAGGAGACGGAGGCAGGAGGAGACCACAGTTCATAGTTATCCTCAGCAGCATGGCAAGTTCCAGGCCAATCTGGGCTACATGAGACCCTGTCTTTAAAAAAAAAAAAAAAAAAGTTAATGCCAGACAAACAAGGATAGCTCAGTCACCTCCTACCTCTCTCCTCCCCCTCCCTGTCTCCTCTCTGTCTCCTCTCTCTTCCTTTTCCTCCTCCCTGTCTATGACCTGTTTTACTAGCTTGGACTATGATTGCAATTTGTTTCCCTTTAACTTTCCAGTTCAGTCCTCCCACAGCTGGCTACGTTAGCAAGAAGGCCTTCGGCGCCATCTTTCAGTGTGTGCTTCCCCGTCTCCCAGACTTCTCCTCCTCTCCTGCCTCCCCTCCACAAGGCCTTGCATAGTCTGTGAGGCCAGTGCTGCTTCCAGGGATGGCCATGGCCTGATGCCATCCAGGGAAGGACCAGGAGGAGCTACTGTTCCTCCATCCTGCTCTGCCGCATCTTTGTCCTCCCAGTGCCTCCCCACTGTGCCTGGGTGCCTTTGCTGGACCAGCCCCACCCAGGCCAGAGTGATGGAATACAGTAGTGTCTAGTCCTTATTTGCCATGTCTTTGATCTTAAAGCAGCTCCCTACTCAAGCTCATGGGCTCTGTGTCTTCTCCTCCTTTTTTCCTTCCTCCTTCTCTTCCTACCTTCTTTCTTTCCTTCTTTCCTTCCTTCCTTTCTTTTCTCCTTCTCCCCCTCCTTCCTCCTTCTCTTCCCTCGTTCCTTTTCCTTCCTTCCTTCTTTCTCCTTGCTCCTTCCCTTCCTCTCTTCCTCCTCTTCCTGTAAGGGTGTCATGAACCCCCGGCTGGCCTTGAACTTGCCAAGCAACTAAGGACGACCTTGAACCTTTGTTGTTCCTTCCACCTCCCAAGTGCTGGGATTAGAAGCATTTGCTACTATTCCCATTTATGCTGTGCTGGGAATCAAACCAAGCGTCTGCTGAGTCACACCTATAACCACCCCGTATCTTTAGTTACTTTTCACGCATCTGATACAGACCTGGGATGAAAGGCTCTGCTCCCGAGGTTGCTGAGGACCTCAATTCACTCTTCACAGGTTGCGTGATGACATGACTGTCTGTGTGGCCGACTTTGGCCTCTCTAAGAAGATATACAGTGGTGACTATTACCGCCAAGGCCGCATTGCCAAAATGCCTGTGAAGTGGATCGCCATAGAGAGCCTGGCAGACCGAGTCTACACAAGCAAAAGTGACGTGGTGTGTACAGAGCTTTGATTGGACAAAGATGGGGACACACAGAGAGAAATGATGGAGATTGATGGTGCAGGGAATTGCACTCTGATAAACTGGGGGCTGGGAGCATGCTCGGACCATGCTCTTATTTAACAGATTTGCTCATTCATTTGCTTTTTGTGGTCCTGGGGTTGACCCTAGGCCTCACACATGATATGAGCACGCTAATATAATTTCTCAGCCTCCCTCTTTTTTACTCTAAGATTTAATTTCGCCGGGCGGTGGTGGCGCACGCCTTTAATCCCAGCACTCGGGAGGCAGAGGCAGGCGGATCTTTGTGAGTTCGAGGCTAGCCTGGGCTACCAAGTGAGTTCCAGGAAAGGCGCAAAGCTACACAGAGAAACCCTGTCTCGAAAAACCAAAAAAAAAAAAAAAAAAAAAAAGATTTAATTTCAGGGCTAGGTGGTGGTGGTGGTGGTGGAGCACGCCTTTAATCCCAGCACTCAGGAGGCAGAGCCAGGCAGATCTCTGCGAGTTCGAAGCCAGCCTGGTCCACAGAGCGAGATCCAGGACAGGCACCAAAACTACACAGAGAAACCCTGTCTCGAAAAACCAAAAAAGAAAAAAGATTTGATCTTATTTTCACTATGTGTATAAGTATGTGGATCTGTATGTGGATCTGTGCACATGTATGCAGGTGTTCTCAGAGGCTGGAGGCATCAGATCCCCTGGAGTCTGAGCCAGTCACAGGTGATTATGAGTCAAAATTGAATGCTAGGGACCAAACTTGGGTCCTCTGCAAGAGCAGAAAGTGCTCTTCACTGCTGAGCCATCTCCAGCCCCCTTTCCTTTTTATTAATTTTTTATGTGTATGGATGTTTGGCTTCTGTGGATGTCTGTGCAGCATGTGTGTGCCTAGTGCCCATGGAGGCCAGAAGACTGTCAGATCCCCTGACACTGAAATTACAGATGGTTGTGAGCCATCACGTGGGGGCTGGGAATTGAACCCTGGTCCTCCGGAAGAGCAGTCAGTGATGGTAATCACTGAGCCATCTCTCCAGTCTGCTATACCTTTTATTTTTGAAGCAGGCTCTGTCTATGTATCCTAGAAAGTCCTTGAACTCCCGGTCCTCCTGCTTCCGCCTCCTCGGTAGCTGCGATTACACGTGTGCGTCGTCACACCTGGCTTTTATATCTTGTAGAAAGTCTAACTCTGCAAATAGTCGATTGTGGTGTAGTGCTCACATTCAGAACCCATGCTTCGCATGTGACCTTCAGAGTCCCCTGTTTCTTCGCTACAAATGGGTGACTTCTTGCCTGTAACTAAGATAGTCACATTAAATTGAATGAGTTCATTTGGTAGCCTTTGGACCCCATATGCTATGGAGAAGATGCTGTGTAATTGTAGCCTTGATCCGAGCTTGGGGAAAGAAAATGCTCCACAGTGAGAGCACAACCGCGAAGTGAGCAGTGTTGATGTGGGATGAGGCGCTATCTGCCGTTAGCCAAGTTTCCCGGAACAGCTGTGGTACAACCGGGGAGCTATGGGGCTTCCACCCCATGTGTTGCTGTGTTGGGAGAACAGTGGGCCACGGACATAATTACCAGCTTTGTGCTTCCTCGTCAGGGCTTTAAAGAAATGACCTTTCCCCATGAAACAGTCCATTCAGCCTCTGTGGAAAGACTTTTTGTCCTAACTTCTCGTGGCTTTGTTCTCAGTGGGCTTTCGGCGTGACCATGTGGGAAATAGCGACGCGGGGAATGACCCCCTATCCCGGAGTCCAGAACCATGAGATGTACGATTACCTTCTCCACGGCCACAGGCTGAAGCAGCCCGAGGACTGCCTGGATGAACTGTAAGTGAGCATCCCTGTGCCACTGGGCTTTCTGCATGGGGTGGCGACCTGGTTGTGCAGTGACCTGGGAAACACAGGCATGGGCCAGTGCAAGCAGGGCCTGCTGTTCGCCAGGAGAGCCTGTGCAGAGAGAGTGCCCCTCACAGAAGCCTCCGGCCAGCAGTCCTTCCTGATGTGGGGGGGGGGCAGCTCCCGGGAGCCCACTGCGGCTCACTTATCCAAAAGGTCTCCACCCATGGGCACAGTCAAGACAAGGTACCAGTAATGTGTTTCCGAACAACAATGTAAGGCCCACTGGGAAGTAGATGCTACCAATAAATAGGCTTGCTTTATAGTATATGAGGTACTAGGATCCTTCATCGCTTACTTTGAACCCAGTAATCCTTTTCCTCTACAGCATTTCAAGCGTACTGGTCACACTTAGGAACCTGGGCTAGTTAATGCCTTTGAGAGCAAACTGCCTCTCAGAATCGCTCGGGAAGCATTCTCACAATGCAGTGGCTTATCCCTATGCCTAGAGGGTGTGGTGCTGCTGGCACAAAGCGGGGCTGGAACCTGCGTGTTTAAAATGTTCCCTGGAGACCTGTGCTTGGCCAGGTGTGAACTCCCCCAACGCCTACCACAAAGTCTTCAATGCCACGCCCCACGGAAAGAGACCCAGGTCTTGGGGTTGTACACATGTGTGGCCATAGCAGCTGGCTAAACCTCTCTGTACCTCCTCCTATCATCCGCAACAGAGTGTATGTCTCTTCAGAGAACTGTGGTTCTGGACAAAAGCAATTGAAGCGGGGAGGGGGTTGTTTCAGCTCACAGTTCAAGGTGTCCATCGTGGCAGGGGGTCAAGGCAACAGGAGCTTGGCACAGCTGGTCACATCACACCCACAGTAGGGAAGACCAGAGAGTAAGGAATGCTTGCTGCCCCTCGGGCCCCTTTCTCATACAGCCCAGGATCACCTGCCTAGGGAATGGTTCTGCCCACAGTTAAGACGATCATGCCATGTTGAGTAAGGTGGTCAATATCATCTCTCACAACCATGCTCATAGGCTCATCTCCCAGATGATTACAGAATCTGTCAGGTTGATAATACTAAGCATCATGGTGTATTTGCACGTGTGGGGCGCACATGTGTGTGTCATATGTGTAAGTATATGTGGAGACTGGAGATTGGTGGCAAGTGTCCTCCTTAGTTGATCTCCACATTTATTTTCTGAGGCAGAGTCTCTTGCTGAACCTGGAGCCCATGGATTTGACTTGTCTAGTTAGATAGCTTGCCCCCAAGCATCCCTACCCTCCACATTCTGATGGCTGGGAATAAAGGCCAGCCACTCTAACTACCTGGCTTCTACACGGGTGCTGAGGATCCAAATTCTGGTCCTTCTGCCTGTGAGGCAAGTGCTTTATCCACTGAGCCACCTTCCCAGACTCATCAGTTCGATCTCCCCAAGCACTTTACTGAACTTTTCAAGACAGTGCCCTGCAGTGGTGACATACACTTTCTCGATGGTGAGGCTCCTCTAAGGACCATGGGCTTGGGATGGTCTCATCATATTTAGTAAGAACATTACAAAAACATAGGCCTGCGCTAGCTCTGTCGTGGAGCAGCATGTGGGATGCTGGTGCCAGTGAGTATATGCAAGACCCACGGGCCCATCCCAAGCTCTGTCTCTGCAGCCTCATTCGGCACCCGGGGCCAGGTTGCTTTGTACACAACATCCTAGGTCCATCTGTGGTTTAAACGCTAAGCCAAACACAAGCAAGATTGTTCGGTTCCCAGCCACAGCCTGCTTTGTGGTGGAAGCTGTCTAATACTAAACAGAAACGAAGGCTGTAAGTCTCTTGAAAACATCTTAAAGTCCTGATTCGATTAGTTCTAGGGTTTCACGGTAGTTTTTTAAAGGGCTGTGTTAATGAAATGTTGGCCTCTGGAAATGAGGAAGCCTTTCTGTGTAGCCACACTGCCCAGGAAGTTTTGTTGTGGTTTCTTTCTTAGCTATCCCCCTGCCCCAGCAGAAGCTGACATTTAGCAATGGCCAGTCTGGGTCTGAGTGAGGTCCAAGCTGGGTCACGCTGTGGTTTTTATCTTTCACTTCAGACTAACACAAGAGACTGCTGAGCTGGTGTCCTCTGAGAACACTTTTAGGTGGCCGAGTCAGCTGCCCTCCTGTGGCTGGGGACCCAGGTGGCTGTAGACAAGCCGCAGTCCCCATGTTCCTGGTGGCTGCGTGCCCTGGCCTTGCAGATGTGATGTGGTCAGCAGGCTGGTGAAGCAGGCTTTATTCCTGAGCCCTATGTGTATGCCAGCAAGCAACAGCCTCTCCCAAAGAGGCCTCTGTGCTTCCTTTTCCGGAACATTCTTTTTTAAGAAAGAAAACACAAAATGAATATTCCGAGTTTCTCTGAGTCCAACCATGGTTGGGATGAATGTCCTCCTGTGTGCCGCTACTCTTTGGCTGCTTTGAGCTAACTGAAATGTAGCCGTGTGGACTGGGGAAGGTAGAGCAGTGGTAAGGGAGCTTGCCTAGCACGCACAAGGTCTTCCGTTCAGTCTCCAGTACTGTAAAACAACGAGATAAGGAAGCGAGAGAAAGATACAGAGACGGAAGGAGAAGTGGGGAGGGACAGACAGACAGAGCTCCGTCACAGAGCCCCTTGGCCCCTACTCTCTAATCCTGCCCCTCAGAGGGTCACCTCTCCTGTCATGGAGTGACCAGACTGTCAGTCTTGCTGCCTGCTGTCCAGGATGCCACTTTCTGTTATGCTTCAATCAACTTCCGTGGGACATTTCTCTAGCTGAGCTCTTCACGGCCTCCCTGGCACCCTCAGACCTTTCCCCAGCAGCGGTCTGCAGTGGTCCATGACGTGAGAATCCTTCCTTTATCCTCTTATTCCCCACGGGGTCCTGTTGGCCAGTGGTCATTCTTCAGAATTCAGAATTCCTCTCCTCACTGGGCATGATAGCACACACTTTTAATCCCAGCAGAGGCAGGCTGATCTCTGTGAGTTTGAGGTCAGCCTGGTCTATATTGTAAGTTTCAAGATAGCCAGGACTACATTACAAGAGCCTGTCTGAAGGAGAGAGAGAGAGAGAGAGAGAGAGAGAGAGAGAGAGAGAGAGAGAGAGAGAGAGAGAGGAGGGAGGGAGGGAGGGAGGGAGGGAGGGAGGGAGGGAGGGAGGGAGGGAGGGGGGGGGGGGGGAGGGAAGGAGGAAGGAAGGAAGGAAGGAAGGAAGGAAGGAAGGAAGGAAGGAAGGAAGGAAGGAAGGAAGGAAGGAAGGAAACAACACAGGTTTGGAGAGCTATCTCAGCAATTAAGAACTCTGATTATTCTTCCAGGAGACCTGGGTTCAATTCCCAGCACCTACAGGGCAGTTAACAACAGTCTGTAACTCCAGTTTCAGGGGATCTGACACCCTTTTCTGGTTTCTGTGGGCAATGCACAAGGTACACAGACATTTGTTCAGGCAAAACACCCACATATTATACATATAAAGTAAGAATAAATAAAACTTTAAACAAACATTCCCATCTTCTTCCTCTCTCCTTGCTGGCACTGATATCACTGAAACCCAGGATTTCATTCCCATCATGATGATGTCATGACATAAATACAGTGCAGAACCTTCATCTCCCTTCCCCAAGGCTCCTCCTTCACTGCTTAGACAGCAACCAAAGAGATTCTCCAATGTTATAATCAGAAGCTGGGGTGCCTCTGTGGTAGAGAACCTGCCTAGTATGCATGGATGTTACCTAGTATGGTAACACCCTAAGTGCCACAGACAGACAACTACAATTATAATATATACAATCTGGCCATGGATTGCTTCTGGACAGCATCTTCCTGTGGTTTCCTAGCCCCTTATCATATCTTTCAAAGTTATATTTAAGATGAGCATGGTGAAGTATGCCTGTGCAGGAAGGTCAAAAGTTTGAGGCCAGCCCTGGCTATTTAGTAAGGCCCTATCTCATGTATCTCATATATAAAATATTTGTAATAAATACATACATACATATTTGTGACATATATCACAAAATTATATTTATATTCTCATAAAGTATTAGACATGAAAGGAAAATACATTTCAAGATAGTACTGCTACTATTCTCTATGAAGAGAGGTCACTTCACTCTTTCTTCTAAGAGGTGGGGTAAATGAAAGAGAATTAAACAACATGGCACAGTAATGAAAAGGATGTTATGTCCCTAAGGACTGAATTTCTCAAAGCCTTTCTGAGCAAACAAGTAAGACTCTGTGTAAAACTGGAGTCGTGCAAATTGACCGGCGCTGCAAAAACCTCAAGAACAGGCGCAGAGCTTGTTTGCCCGATCTAAGGGACCAGCTCCTGAGAGTGAGTTAGAGAAACTCCTGAGGCGAGGATGGAACAGGACTGAGGGGCGGGTGTCAGGGTGGAGTTCTGGGTTGAGGTCCCACCCTTTGAAGGCTGAAATAGACCGATAAAAGGACACGATCATGTCTGCATGGATGAGATCTGTGTGCTGTGTGAGGACTAACACTAACTAGGATTGACCCATGGATCTATAGATTATATGTAAACGTAAAAATGGAAATTGCACGTTTCTGCTCCTGAGAAGCCAGTAATCAGCATGAACTAGATAATTTAGATTCAGCTCAGTTTTCTTTTCTTTTTTTTTTAAAGATTTATTTATGTATGTATTTTATGTCTTCAAAAGAGGGCATCAGATCCCAGGGGACTACAGTTAGAGATGGCTGTGAGCCAGCATGTGGGTGCTAGGAGTTGAACTCAGGTTCTCTGGAAGAGCAGCCAGTGCTCTTAACCACTGAGCCATCTCTCAGGCCCCTCAGCTCAGTTTTCTTATCCGGTGACATTAATATCAGTTTCCTAAAGCAGGGAAGGATCAAAATGAAATGCTGGCGTGGCTCTTTCGCAGCCCGGTAATTCCCAGTTGTCATTTCCTCCCCGTGTCCCTCGACTGTAATCCTTAATGACACTAGACATTTGGGGATGATGTTGCCCGGAAGAGAGGAGCATCCCTGGTAGAGCTCAGCAGAAAGGTCTTGAGGAACACTTGTGTGATGGGCTTTGCCCAACCCAAGCCTGATTCCTCTGCTTCCTCCTGCTACCCATGAGTCCAGAGCAGGTGCTGTAATTTACAAAGTGCGGTGGCAGAGCTGTCGGGAAGATCAGAAGGGAGTGACACACACACTCTGTACCACTCAGTTACCTGTCATGCGCCACTCAAGCTCTGGGTCTTCTTACTTAGTTCACTGGTCCAACTAAATCAGCAGTTTTGGTCACACCTCAGGTTAATGGTATAGACAGAGATTAACAAACTTGTTTGGTAAATGTCCTAGCTACCTTTCTATTGCTGTGAAGAGACACAAGGACAAAGGCAACTTATAAAAGAAAGCATTTAATTGGGGACTTGCTTACAGTTTCAGAGATAAGTCCATGACCATCCATAAGCATGAGGGAGAGAGAGAGAGAGAGAGAGAGAGAGAGAGAGAGAGAGAGAGAGAGAGACTGCTGTTTGGGCTTTGAGTTTCAATGCCTACCCCCAGTGATACTTTCTCTATCAAGGCAACACCTCCTTAGTCCTTCCCAAACAGTTCCACCAACTGCAGACTAAGCATTCAAATAGATGAGCCTATGGGGGCCATTCTCATTTAAATCACCACAGTAAAGTACCAAATAGGAAATAATTTTGGCTTTGAGGGCCCTTGGTAGCACCAACTCAATGCTACAATTGTAGCAAAAGCAGTCACATACAATAGCACATAATTAGACATAGCTGTGTTCTAATAAAACTTTATTTACAGAGTAGTTTGATTGCAAAGCCTGTATGAGAAAAAAGATGTTACATCCTTTTATTTGCAAAAGTTGATATAATTGTCAGATGCATCTTCTATTTTTAGAAACAGGATTTTTTTTTTTTTGACAAGGCTGAGGAGATGGCTTAGTAGGGAAAAGTACTTGCTGAGCAAGTGTGACAACCTGAATTCAATCCACAGCACCTATGTAAAAAGCTTGGTGTAGCTGAGTGGCAGAGACATATGGATTCCTGGGGCTCACTGGTTAGCCAGTCTAGCCCAAACAACAAGCCCCTGGTTCAGTGAGAGACCCTGTCTCAAAGGAATAAAGTAGAGAGGAACTGAGCAATGCACCAGATGCTCTCCCCAGCCTCTATATACACATGCACAAGTACATATAACACACACACACACACACACACACACACACACACACACACACACGAAACATTTAAAAAGTTGAATAGCCATTTTCCCCCACACACACCAAAACCCATTCATTTCCATAAATAGGTGGAACAAATGCTGATTAAAAACAGAATGAAATTGAAGACTAGGTGAGGAGGAAGGGGTGGTGGCACTGAGGGATCTGGGTCTGTGCCAGGTTAACACTCACGTGTCTGTCATCACCAGGTATGACATCATGTACTCGTGCTGGAGCGCCGATCCCTTGGACCGACCCACCTTCTCAGTGTTGAGGCTGCAGCTGGAGAAGCTCTCTGAGAGTCTGCCTGATGCACAGGACAAAGAATCCATCATCTACATCAACACCCAGTTGCTAGAGAGCTGTGAGGGCCTGGCCGACGGGCCCCCGCTCACTGGGCTAGACATGAACATTGACCCTGACTCCATCATTGCCTCTTGCTCCCCCAGCGCTGCCATCAGCGTGGTCACGGCAGAAGTTCATGAGAACAACCTTCACGAGGAAAGATACATCTTGAATGGGGGCAATGAAGAATGGGAGGATGTGGCCTCCACTCCTTTTGCTACAGTCACACCTGGAAAGGACGATGTCTTACCAGAGGACAAACACACCAAAAATGGGATCCCCTGGTCTCACTGCAGTACGCTACCCTTGGGGAGCCCAGATGAACTTTTGTTTGCAGATGACTCCTCAGAAGACTCTGAAGTCCCAATGTGAGGCCAGCTGAGGGAAGGCATGAGAGGATCAAGCAGATACTGCTTCGTGGGATCTGGTTGTCTTAGTTACTTTACTATTGCTGCGATGAAACACCACAAGCAAGGCAACCTATAAGAGGAAAGTGTTTAATTAGGTTTACAGTTTCAGAGGGTTAGAGTCCGTGACCGTAGAAGGAAGGTGGGGTGGCGGAAACAGCTGAGAGCTTACACCTTGAATGCCAAGCAAGAGACAGAGAATACTCTGGGAAATGGTACCACTATTTTGAAACCTCAAAGCCTGCTCCCAGTGACACACCTCTTTCAATAAGGCCACACCTCCCAATCCTTCCCAAACAGTTCCACCCGCTGGAGACGAAGCACTCAAACATATGAGCCATTCTCACTCCAAAGACCACACACTGGTTATACCTGATGCTCTGGCATTTGTTTTCCTTACTTACTTTACTTGTAAAGTTTGTGGCCTGACAGCACCAGGTGAACGCTGTCAAGTTTTCACTATAAATACATAACCAGGGTCTGGAGAGATGGCTCATGGGTTAAGAGTGTCTGCTGTTCTTGCATGGGACCTAAGTTGAGTTGCCAGCAACTAAATCAGGGGGCTCACAACCACCTGTAACTCCAGGTCTGATACTCTCTTCTGGCCTCTGAGGGCACCTGGACACATCAGGCATACTCACATACAGTCACACATCAATCAAAGTAAATTTAAAAATAAGTAAACAAACAGCAAGGCTGGGAATGTGGCTCAGCCGCTGAGTATGTGTTTCATCTGTGGACTGCCCTGCGTTCCATCCCAAGACCCCCAAACAGTACAAAATAAAGATACAGAGGCTAGGGGAAATAGCTGGATTGGAAAGTCCTTGGCTTGTAAGCACTAGGATGTCAGTTTAATCCCCAGAGCCTATGGAACAAAAAAGTTCCATGTGGTGGCACAAGCTTGTCATCCCAGTGCTGGGGAAGTGGAGGAGACAGGTGGATTTCTGATGCTCACAGGGCAGCCAGCCTAGGTGAGGTCCAGGCCAAGGGAGATCCTGTCTCAAAGAAAAACGGTGGACAGCACCTGAGGAGTGATACTTGATGCTGCCCTTTGACCTCCATACACACACACAGACAGACAGACACACACAGACACACACACACACACACACACACACACACACACACACACCAGCACATATATGAACATGTACACACAAGAAAAAATATACATAAAATACATAATATATTTATTTAAAGAGAGAACATATATGCATATGGTGGAAAGAGACAAGGATATTATATTTTAATAAAAGATGACTTATTTCACTGACCTTGCAGATCTTAAAATATATTTCTCAGTGTTAACGTTTGTACAGAATCATTGTTGCTTTTTTTAAAAGTCGTTTTCTTTTCCACAGTATTAAATGTAAAAGTGTTTGTAAAATGAAATGCCAGATTTTGACTTCGTTTTTGACCTTCATGAGAAGCCTGGTATGCCTCCATGAATCGTGTGTCTGATAAGAATGATTTATTTCATGTTCGATGTTTTACAACTGATCGTCTGATCTGACTTCCTAATAAAATACAAATAAGGAAGGATGTGTTCAGCATGCTTCAGACTTGGAAAGACAACAGTCACAAGCAGCCTTGATACCTTTGCAAAGGAGTCCCTTAATGGCTGTCCCTCACCACGGTTCCTCTGCCCGTTCTTAGGATTGCTTTTGAGGGAAATGGAAAAACCATCTCAGAGTCTATAGATGAATGGCTGGCAAAAAGGCTCAGCTGGGCCGGGCAGTGGTGGCGCACGCCTTTAATCCCAGCACTCGGGAGGCAGAGGGAGGCGGATCTCTGTGAGTTCGAGGCCAGCCTGGGCAGCCTGGGCTACAGAGTGAGTTCCAGGACAGGCTCCAAAGCTAGACAGAGAAACCCTGTCTCGAAAAAAAAAAAAAATGCTCAGCTGGTAAAGGTACTTGCTACCAAGGCTGATGTCCTGGATTTGATTCCCAGGACTGACCTGGTGGAAAGAAAACCAACAGAGATGTCTTCTGACCTCCACATTCACACACACACACACACACACACACACACACACACACACACACACACAATAAATTAGTAAATAAATAAATGTAATTTTAAAGAGTTCATAAAAGAGAAAAATAATAAAGGATTCAAGATTATATATACTGAGATGTCAAATAAGCTGGCAGGTCGGACAGGCTGAGTCATGCTGCTGTTGGGGAGGTGGCCCGCCCAGGAGGTGGGCAGCGCAGGGCCAGGACTGAGGCTATAGAGTTCTGCCTTCTCATCCCCTGCTCGGCTATCACCTGTTGAGCACCTGCCTTGTTTCCAGCCCTGTGTATGTATGTCCGTTCCCTTTACTGTGTGTCCATCTACCGTGGGTACCAGTGACGTCATCACCATGTCTAGGCCAGGAAACCAAGGCTTGGAAAGACTGAATAACCTGCTTACGGCCCATGTCTAGAGACTGTGAGAGCCAGATTTCAGGACATTTGAATGAGCACTTGGTTTAGGGGGTTGTACCAGTAAGTTTCATCTTACAACAAACACTAGAGCACTGGATCTCTACCTGTGGGTCGTGACCCATGGGGGGTCAACACTTTCACAGGGGTTACCTAAGACCGTCTGCATATCAGATATTTACATTATGATTCATAACAGTAGCAAAATTACAGTTATGAAGTAGCAACCATAGTAGTTTTATGGCTGGAGGTCACCACAACATGAGGGAACTGTATTCAAGGGTCATCAAAGCATTTGGAAGGTTAAGAACTTCTGTACTAGAGGCAATTAACTTACAAAAAAAAAAAACAAGAAAATATAAGGTTTATTTAGCATACAATTTGGAGATTACAATCCTAGATAGGGCAGCTCCTTGGCTTGGCCTTTGGTAAGGATGGCAGATGGTAAAGGTTGAAGAAACACATGCTTATGTGCACACCATTAGCCAGGAAGCAGAGAGGCCAAGGTTGGAAGAATACTCTTCCAAACACTGAAGGTCTTCCACAAGATCCCACCTCCATGGGAACTGTTGTGAAATATTAGTTTAAGATGTGTTACATTCATTTATGCGGTGGAATATTTGTTTAGAATAAGATGTGTTGCATTCTTTTATGTTGCATTTGTTTAAGTCTGTGAAGCTGTGTTACTGTGCCTGTCTAAAACACCTGATTGGTCTAATAAAGAGCTGAATGGCCAATAGCTAGGGAGGACAAAGAAAAGGAGAATGAGAGGAGGCTGCCAGGGGCCAGCCACCCAACCACCCGGTCAGCCACAGAGTAAGAAGGAAAGAAAAGTATTTAGAATAAAGCAAGGTAAAAAGCCCAGAGGCAAAATGTAGTTAAAGAGAAACAGGATAATTTAAGTTTCTTAGCTTAGAAACAAGCCAAGCTAAGGCCAGACATCCATAAGTAAGAATAAGTCTCCGTGTATTTGGGAGCTGGGTGGCAGGCCCCCAAAGTTAAAAAAAAAAAAACTACAGGGAACCCCTGGGGAACACCCATCCAAATCATAGCAGGGTTCTACTCCAAAGCCTCTAGACATTTTATTTAATATATACAGATTCCATTCACTGTGTGCCAGGGATGGCACTTATCTAATTTCATGGAGCAGACAGGTGGGTAGACATCCTGGGAGAGACTGACTGGCCAAGGGCAGTAAACTGATGCCATCCATGGAAACACTGTGCAGATCCAGGGCCCTTGGCATCATCAGAACTGTTTGCTTCAAACTTGAGAGTGAGCTCACCCAGGCTGCAGCGGCCTTCAGGGATCAGAGTACACAGGGTTTAGGGTCTTTCATAGCTGAGTCCTGGCTCCAGCTGCCAGGCTAGGATCCCCATCTCCAGGGTGGCTCCCTTGTCTCTGTGCAAAGGTTCTGAGGAGCTTAGATGAATCTACATCCTTATCAAATGTCAGCCTCACATTTTATTAGTGAAAGGAAAAACAGACCATCATAGCCTATAAAGATAACTATGCAGCTGGGTGGTGCTGGCACATGCCTTTGATCCCAGCACTTGGGAGGCAGAGGCAGGTGGATCTCTGTGAGTTCAAGGCCAGCCTGGTCTACAGAGTGAGTTCCAGGACAGGCACCAAAATTACACAGAAAAACCCTGTCTCGAAAAACAAAAAACAAACAAACAAAAAAGATAATTATGCTAGGGTGTTGGCAAGGTGGCTGAGCAGTCAAGAACACTGGCTGCTCTTGCATAAGACTTGGGTTTGGTTCCCAGCACCCATGTGGCAGCTCATAACTGTCTGTAACTCCAGTTCCAATGAATCAGACACTTTTATGGAGAGTGGAGACCAGGCAAGCACATAGTATGCATACATACATGCAGACAAAAAAAATACATATAAAATAAAAATACATAAATATTTTAAAACTATTTAAGGAGCTGAAGAAATGGCTCAATAATTAGAGAGCTTGCTGTTCTTGCAGAAGACCTGAGATCAATTCTCAGCACCCATGTCAGGTGTCTCACAACTGTCTGTAACTCCAGCTCCAGAAGAATCTAATTTCCTGGCCTCCAGTAGCATCTGAATGCAATCTCTCTCTCTCTCTCTCTCTCTCTCTCTCTCTCTCTCTCTCTCTCTCTCTCTCTCTCTCAAAGGTCCCTGTTTTAAAAAATATTTTAAAACATATATTGCTTTAAATAATAAAATTAATGAATAATAATATAATAAATATTAATGAAACACATTTTTAAATTTTTTATTTATTTAGGTTTTTTTGAGACAAGGTTTCTCTTTGTAGTTTTGCTGCCTATCCTGGATCTCACTCTGTAGACCCAGCTGGCCTCGAACTCACAGAGATCTGCCTGGCTCTGTCTTCCAAGTGCTGGGATTAAAGGAGTGTGCCCAGCCTGAAACACATTTTTTTGATTGTTTTTCAAGACAGCATTTCTCTCTTTAATAGCCCTGGTTGTCCTGGGACTCCCTTTGTAGACCAGGTTGGCCTCAAACTCACAGAGATCTGCCTGCCTCTGCCAGCTGAGTGCTGGGAATCAAGATGTGCACCATCACACCTGGCTAATAAAACACTTTTTAACACTTGGGAAAAGTTTCTTGTTGATGGTACCCACGAGAGTTTGAAGAATTCAGGCCAGTGAGATGGTTCAGTGGGTAAAGGCGGTGCCACCAAGCCTGACTACTGGAGTTCGATCCCTAGGACCCATACCCTGCATGGTAGGAAGGAAGAACTGACCCTTCAAGTTGTCCTCTGACCCCTGCTCAAGGGCAGTGGCACAGGCACACACACACACACACACACACACACACACACACACACACACACAGTAATCAAAAAACACTGTTAAAGAATTTGAAGAAAGTTAGAGAGATGAGTCCATGGTTGAGAACACTGGCTACTCTTGCACAGGACCCGAGTTCAGTTCCTGAATCCACATGGTAGCTCACAGCCATTGCTACCCACAGCTCCAAAGGACCCAAAGTTTTCTGCAGGTACCAGACACACATGTGGTGTGCATACATACATGCAAGCAAAACACTCAAATACACGAACTATAAGTGAATTAAAGCAACTTTTCTGTTGTGTCATATTAACTTAGTATGTGTTGCATTTGTTTATGCTGTGGAATATTTGTTTAATGATGCAGAGATGTGTCATATTTGTTGGATTAAATAAAATTAACCTGCGGTCAGGAGGCTGACAGGAAGTGGTAGGGAGGAGCCACTATAGTGAGGGTTCTTCAGTGGGGGTGGAGGAGAAGGACGCTGGTTTTTGAGGAGACACAAGCAAGGAGAGAAGGTGAGCTACTTGCTATTCAGCCTCTCTGAGCTAGTAGAATTTCACCTCAACCTCTGAATCCTGAGTTATTTAAAGAAGTGAAGATCTAGATAGTTTCCGGTAGTGGCTTTGAGAGAGCAGTGCCCGAGGGAGCCGAATTCCCGCAGGCTGCAGCCCTTGAGCCGGAACCGCTTGCTGGTAGCTACAGAGTTGCAGCTGCTGATTAGGACAGCAGTTGCTTAAAGGGCAGCCACTGTACTGAAGTCCTGATTAGGGATTCAGAATAGCTAGATTAAACAACAAAAATTTACATAGAAAGGAATGTGCATATCTGCTGGAAATTTTCCTATACATTTAACATTAAGTATCTAAACCACTATACCATGGATTTTATATTTCTTATTTTAACTATATGCTATTAAAAAAAAGCATATACTTAATAGTTCATCAAATGCCCCACCACACTCCAAATCCCACCCAGGTGACTCTGTTCTCCATGTGGCCTGGGTCAGTGCTGCTGTAGTGGTGTAAGGGGTGAACAAGCCAGGTCTTCTGGCTTTTCTTGAGATATCAACAAACGCAGCACAGATGCTCGCTCCATCCAGCTACACAGCCACGGTCCTGGTATTGCTGCAAAGTGTTGTTGTTAGCATCCTGCTCTTACTCTGGCACAAGTGCAGCTTGGGTCTAACGTCTTACATCATCAGTGGGGGCGGGCAACTGTGTACCCGTCCAGTGGTCACACAATCCCCGCCTTAAAAAGCCAGACACAGACCCCCACACTCTTTCTGTGTTTCCTCTCTGTATTCTCTCTCTCTCTCTCTCTCTCTCTCTCTCTCTCTCTCTCTCTCTCTCTCTCTCTCTCTCTCTGCTCCCGCCATCTTCCTTTCTCTCCAGGCCTGGCTTCTTTCTAATAAAGCTCTTTCTAACTCTGGTAGTTGTGGTCGTGGCCCGTGACTTTTCAGCCAGTAACCAGCGCTGTTTAACTATCAGTTGTGATGTAGCAAATGAAGCTGGACTACCGCAGTGATATATTAAGTCCTTCTGGCAAGAAGTCAGTTCATGGCCGGGTGGTAGCTCACACCTTTAATCCCAGCACTCAGGAGGCAGAGACAGGTGGATCTCTGTGAGTTTGAGTCCAGCCTGGTCTACAAAGTGAGTTCCAGGATAGCTGGGAGTACACAGAGAAACTATGTCTTGAAAAACCAAAAAGGAGGAGGAGGAAGATGATGATGATGAGGAGGAGGAGGAGGAGGAGAAGCAGAACAAAAAGAAATAATCAGTCCGTGTACTGAAAAGGAGAAACTATTTCAGCACCTAGCCCTACCTGCTAGCTATTGTTCAAGGAGGTTTTGACCCTGATCAAAAACCTCTCACACTTTACACAGGTTTTTGGTTATAATCTCATAATCTTATGTCAGCTTTTATCTGCAGGTGGCTTTTAGGTATGCCCCCAATCCCAAGTTACATTTTCTGAACAATTAAATGAGTTTTGTAGAGTCAAAGAACTATGGTTATGTTTCTGGGGCTGGCAAGATGGATCAGCATTACGAGCACTGGGTGCTCTTGCAGAAGATCAGAGCTGGCTTCCCAGCACCCACATGGTGGCTCACGACTGTCTGTAACTCCAGTTCCAGAGGCTCTGACACCCTCTTCTGGCCTCCACAGGGACTGCACACATCTGGCCCTTAGACATAGAAGAAGGATGAACACTTAAGTACACATAAAATAAATTAACTCTTTAAAAATAAATTAAATTTACATTTCTATCAACTAAACAGATTAGTTTCAGTCTTTTGTTGTTGTTTGTTTGTTTGTTTGTTTGTTTGTTTGTTTTTCAAGACAGGATTTCTCTGTGCAGCTTTGGAGCCAGTCCTGGAACCAGGCTGGCCTCGAACTCATGGAGATCCACCTGCCTCTGTCTCCCGAGTACTGGAATTAAAAGTGTGCACCACCACCACCCGGCTAGTTTCAGTCATCTTAAAGCAAGCAGGATTTGCTCTCTGGGCAGCTGGCAACTGGGGTCATTCCTTGAGGGAGTTTGTAAGGAAAGGTGCTTAATGAACAAGGAGCCCTAATAAGAGGGTTTACAAAAGATCTAGCATCAGCAAACATAAATTCTGATAAAATCAGAAATACAACTCTATTTCTTTTATTTTTCTAAATTGTCCTGACAAAGCCTGTTAGTGAGCTAACAGTTTAAAGTTATGTCTGAGTAACAATTAATACAGACAGCTTTAGCTAAATTTCTATTTCTATGTAACACTATTTTCCAAGTAAGCTTGTCCGTAATGTGTATGTAATCAATGTTAAAGCTTGTTATTATACGTCCCCCTTCACTACCATGGCTCAGCACATTTAAACCTCCTCCCTGAGAACCTAGAGTCTGTGGGGTTCTCAACCATAGCCTTGAACGTTAGTGGAGACCACTCACGTTCCCAAACTCCCATGCTGTCTTTCCCATTAACTAGAGAGTCTTTCCTGTTCTCTGTGTACACACTCAAGTCACTTTTCCAAGTGGCTGTTCCAGTGAAAAGCTGGAGAGAGGAAACAAGCCAGGTCATTGTCTTCTGCTAAACTCAGACTAGGGCTGAGAGGCCAAGAGGACAGGGAAATAAACAAACACCAGAAACACTGTGGTCTGCAGAATGAGGCTCGTCTGGCCTCTTAAGGGGGCTTTTTTTTTTTTTCCCTTTTTTTAACTTGCTCTAGATTTCCTCCCTTTCTTAATAAGAGTTGTAAGAGCCTTTGAGGGGGGAAAATGAAGTGCTGGCCCATGTGGCCAGAAGAAAGGGGTGTATCAAGGCTATCCATGCCAGGTTTCCTTGGGCAAGACCCCAGTATCTAGTGCTACAGCACCCTGCATAGGAAGGGGATGAGGCAGAGTCTTTGAAAGAACTCCGTCCATGCAAACTCGCTGGAGGTTCTCCTAGGTTGAGGCTTCATTCCCTCTGCAGTGCAAGACCGCCAACATCTGTCAGGTAGAAATGTCTCCCTTGACATTTTGTCAAGGTGCCTTCTAAGCACTTAGACCCATAGATAGGCGCTGCTCTCAGCTCAGGGAAACTTTTTTGCACTGGGCAGCTGCCCATGCAGTGACGTGGAGCTGCTAAAGAGCTGAGGGTGACTATTGAGTGCTCGGTCCCACACGGAACGTTCGTATCAGCGACGTCAAGACTCAGGGAACATCCTGGGGGGAGGGACGGAAAAAGTGCAAGCGCTGCGGATTGGGGCGCCCCTTGCTGAGGAGCTCCTGGCAGTTGGGCTGCTGGAAGGAGGGGTGTCATTTTTCTTCAGGGATGTGGTCAGCAGTAGGGCGCCCATGTGGTGGATGGCTCCACAATAATGCACACACAGGCAGTGTGGACTCAGTGTTTTGTTTTTGTTTTTGTTTTTTTTTTTTTAAGAGAGGACAAGAAGATGGGAAGGGGATGTGCTGGAGGGATGGGAGGGAAACGGGGGGGGGGGGGTGAGTATGATATAATATGTTGTATACATACGCAAAGTTGTTAAAGAGCAAATAAAAATATGTCTTTTAAAAGAAACATTTTCCTTATTGTGTGTGAGTGTGTGTGTGTGTGTGTGTGTGTGTGAGAGAGAGAGAGAGAGAGAGAGAGAGAGAGAGAGAGAGAGAGAGAGAGAGAGAGAGAGAGAGATGCGTTATTAGGAAGTGCAGAGTGAGGGATGACTTCCCTCCTCACCTCATGCAAACTGTTGGGTTCTGGAGCCTGCAAGTTGCTTCCTTCGCACACACCTGGTCCTGGCTAGTTACTGACCATGTGAGCCTTGACGTCCCTTTCCCACGTGTGAAAGCCTTAGTTAATGGATGTAGGGACATGAGGTGGGTCAGAGTCTCAGGACTCTCTCTCTCTCTCCATTTAAGTTCCCAGACCAAACAGAAGTTCCCCTCAGGAAATGGCCAATGCGCCGTCACTTATCTTAGAAATCAAGCCTGTTCTGGTCACCCTCATTCAGAGTCAAGCTGCTGTAACTGCTCCCCCCATCAATGACTTAAGCAAGCTGGGACTTGTGCTGACTCAGTGGAAACAGGCAGCCTGACAGTAAGCTTGCACACCAGCAGCTTCCACTTCTCTAAAGACCTTTCCTTACTTTGGAGGGTACATGGGAAATCAGGAAGTCTTTAATGAACATGTCAGTACAGCACAATGCTCTTCTATCTAGATTTTTACTTTTTTCAAGACAAAGTTTCTCTGTTTTGGAGACTGTCCTGCAACTCATTCTGTAGGCCAGGCTGGCCTTGAACTCACAGAGTGCTGGGATTAAAGGCGTGCACCACCACCACTCAGCATTTCATTTAGATTTTATTCCCTCTCTTTTCAATAAAAATTTCTGCAAAACTACTGTTGTGTTTAACATAAACTTTGTCCAATTACTTATTTCATCTTTTTAAATGCAATGATTATTTCTAGAAACTGTAACCCACTACTTTAAAATGCTTTCATGTACAGCATATTTTGTTAAAATGGGATGTAAGGGGCTGGAGGTGAAGCTCAGTTGGCAGCATGCTTGCCTAGGATGCATAAGGGGATGACCCACCCCCAACATTACATAAAATAAGCAAGGTGTCACACACCCACCATCCTACCACTTAGGAAGTAAAGGCAGAAGGATCAGGAGTTCAAGATCATCCTTGGCTATATAAAGAGTTTGAGCCCAGCCTGAGCTACATGAGACCCTGTCATTGAAGAAGAACTTGGTGATTACTTACTATGGAAATATTATTAAAATAAAATCTTGTACAAAATGCAAAAAAGTGAATTTAAAAAAGTTTTAAGAAAGAGCATGGAGAGGTCATGTGGATTCTACATATAGATATTTAAAATAGAAATTTAAGATTATCTTAAATTTAAGCATTTTTCTCAGATTTAAGAATTATCTTGGGCTGGAGAGATGGCTCAGTGGCTAAGAGCTGGCTGCTCTTCCTGAGGTCCTGAATTCAATTCCCAGCAACCACATGGTGGCTCACAACCACTTGTAATGAGATCTGGTGCCCTCTTCTGGCCTGCAGGCAAACATGCAGGCAGAACACTATATACACAATAAATAAATCTTAAAAAAAAAAAAAAAAAAAAAAAAAGGCCTGGCCGTGGTGGCACTCGCCTTTAATCCCAGCACTTGGGAAGCAGAGATAGGCGGATCTCTGTGAGTTCGAGGCCAGGCTGGTCTACACAGCGAGATCCAGAACAGGCACCAAAACTACCCAGAGAAACCCTGTCTTGAAAAAACCAGAAGAAAAAAAATTATCTTATATCTAAGAATTAACCCTTACTACTCCTTAAAGATAACTTCCAGTTGTTTTGTTCAGAGAGTACAATCACAAGTCTGTCCAAGGAAGCGTTTTCAACAGCAGTTATGAGTGACATACTAGTCACAAATACAGAGGAGGAACCCAGCACTAGGACTGGAATCTTACAAACAATGACCCTCTAGGCCTTGCTGTCTGGTAGCCAGAGAGGGTAATGGGTAGATGAGTCAGTTCTTACAGAATATCCCTTAAAATGTCAGCTTTGCATGGCTTGCTGGAGCCATCAGAGGTCACAGTGAGGGGTCTGCACAGTGAAGGGGTCTCTGCCCGGTGAAGGGGTCTCTCAACCTGTAAGTGCTGTTTAAAGACTAAGAAACCTTTGAACTAGAAACAAATCGACTTCCCCAAGGCAAGCTCTAAGGTCCTGCCCCGTGTGACTTAGCAGTAAAGGATCATAGGTGGAGATCTGAAAACCACAACCGGTTCACACCACCAGCAGTCTGGGCAGCTTGGAGGCAGGCGGGCTGCTGTGCACCCGCAAGTTGGCTCATGACTTTTTTTTTAAAGATTGATTTTTCCTTTCTGGGCCCAAATATGTGTGTCTCTAGTTCTTTTTCATTCGGTACTTCAAATGGCGTCTCTAATGAGCTTCCTTCAAGTGGCCAGTTTTCTCTTCTGCCAGTTCCTATCTGTTGTTAGGCTGTTCTAGAGACAGAGAAAGGGAGGGAGGGAGGGAGGGAGGGAGGGAGGGAGGGAGGGAGGGAGAGAGAGGGAGGGAGGGAGAGAGAGAGGGCGCACCTTCACATGTATGTGAAGGTGACCAGAGAAAGGTCAGTGCTGAGTGTCTTTCTTGATCATTTCGCCTTAGTTTTTGTCTTTTTTTTTTTTTTTTTTTTTTCAGAGCTGAAGACCAAACCCAGGGCCTTGTGCTTGCTAGGCTCTACCACTGAGCTAAATCCCCACCCCCCACCCCCCACCCCCACACACCCCACCACCCCCCACGACTCCCACCACACCCCACCTTAGTTTTTGAGACAGGATCTCTTGCTGACACTGGAGCTCACCAATTGACTAGACTGTAGCCTGGCTGGTTGGCTGATGAGCCCCAAAGATCTGCCTATTCCTGCCACCCCAGCCTGGGATTGTGGGCACACCGCAAACTTGGCTCTTCATACAGGCGACACGGCTCTAAAGTGAGTCTTCATGCTTGCACAGCAAGTGATCTACAGACTAGACAGTCTCCACGGCCCCTCTGATGACTGTACTGTTCCCACTCTGGAACCGCCATCTGTGTGTGTGTGTGTGTGTGTGTGTGTGTGTGTGTGTGTGTGTGTGTTGACTGAAACTTCTATTTCACAGTTTCTCTTCCAAACTGGAGAAAGAACACAGAGGACATTAGGTACCACATTCCTGAAGGCTTGCTTCTTTCTCTTCTTTTCTAAAAATCCAGTTTTTTTTTTTTTTTTTTTTTTGAGCTGAGGATCGAACCCAGGGCCTTGTGCTTGCTAGGCAAGCACTCTACCACTGAGCTAAATCCCCAACCCCGACTTCTATTTCTTAATTGATATCCTCCATTAAAAATGTAGGTAGGTATGGTGGCACATACCTATAACTCCAGCATTGGGAGGGCAGAGACAAGATTGCTTCAGGTTCAAAGCTAGCCTGCTCTACATAAAAATTCTAGGCCAGACAGGGCTATCTAGTGAGATCCTGTTTAAAACACTAATGAAAGAACAAATAAATAAATAAAACTTAAATTTAAAATCCATTTTCTTTATTTGTCTGAACATATTTACAAATAGATGCCTTCTTATAATAAAGTATTTATCTGATAATTACAACCTTTGGGCCTCTGCAGGGACAGTTTCTACTGACTTCCTTTTTTTCCTGTATAGGATATCAGTTACTTGTGGGTTTTGTTTTGTTTAGGGGTGGGTGTAGCCCTGGCTGTCCTGGAACTTTTTCTGTAGACCAGGCTGGCCTCAGACTCACAGAGATCTGCCTGCCTCGGCCTCCTGAGTGCTAGGATTACAGGCATGTACCACCACTGCCCAGCTGTGTTTTGTACTTTTTAACTGAATATTTCTCATCATATTATTACAGAAATTCTGGATTCCAGTGTGCCCTTCTCTCAGAGCTGGGAATTGGGGTAATTACCTCCTGAACAGGTATGTGGGAGAGAAGTGGGAGAGAAGGAGAGGTGGGCGTCTGTGCTCTGGGGAGAGAAGCAGAACTGAAGGCGTGACATGTGATGAGGAACAGGCTGATATGGGTGACCTATGCTTCTACCTCGGGTCATGTGATATTGGGGTCTGTGCTGCCACTGAGGGCCATGTCTGGGTCTGTGTTGATGTCCGTGGCCCATGTTACCACAGAAGGCCATATGGATGCCCATGGTCTGGGCCCCCACCTGCTATGTATATTGCTCTATATAAATAAAGTACTGGTTGGCCAGTAGCCAGGCAGGAAGTATAGGCAGGACAAAGAGAGAGGAGAATTCTGGGAAGTGGAAGGCTAAAGCAGGAGACACTGCCAGCCACTGCCATGAGAAGCATGATGAAAGATACTGGTAAACCATGAGCAATATGGCAAGGTATAGATTTATGGAAATGGGTTAAGATAGAAGAACTAGGTAGCAAGAAGCCTACCACAGCCATACAGTTTATAAGTAATATAAGCCTCTATGTGTTTACTTAGATCTGGGCAGCTGCGGGACTGGCGGGTGAGAGAGATTTGTCCTGACCGTGGGCCAGGCAGGACCAGGAAAAAACTTCAGCTATACCCACCTGAGGCCATGTTGATGCCTACTGCTGTCCTGAACTGCCAGCCTCCAGGACAGCACAGGGTTTGGAAGAAGTCTTTAGCATTGGTGAGGCTACGACTTTTCTATCTGAGGGGTTAGGGAAACATGGAAAAACTCACACCTCTCTTGATGGTTTCTTTTCTTCATTCTCTCAGGTTGTTCTCATCATGCTGTTCTCTCTCATGCTGTATTACTCTTGCTGCTCCCTTTCCCTCCACTGCTTAAATACTCAAACAAAATCAGGCAGTAAAAGTCATAAAAAGGTCACATTCCAAAGGTAAATATATATGACCCAAAACAGAGACATTCTGCCAACTCTCATGCAATATATCTAAGTAGCCTGTAATGAGCAAGCAAGGAACATTTTTCTCAGCCAAAATATTGGCACAGGGTTGGGCTATCTAACATTCCCTGTGAGAGAACCCTCCATTGACATCTCTTAACTGGTTGAGAATTATTATAAGTAGGCACTGTGAAGACAAATCTTTCTCTGTCCTTTTCTTATAAGGATATTGAGAAGAAACAGTCTTTTAAATTGATAAATATAAAAGGCAATCCTTTAGGTAACAGAGTAGGCAAAGAAATTCCAGACTGTAGAGAGCCCATTGGCTGAATTACCTTGTTAATTGATCTTAGGCCTGTTACCATTCTCCACTTACCAGGTTTCTTTTTAATAACAAATACAGGAGAATTCCAAGGGCTGGTTGATTCTTCAATATGCTGAGCATTTAACTGCTCTTGTACCAGCTCTTCCAAAGCCTGCAGGTTCTCTGTTGTTAAAGACCATTGATGAACTCATACAGGCTTGTCTGTTAACCATTTTAAAGGTAGAGCTGTTGGTGTTGTGCCCTGTTCTTGTACAATCTGGATGGCTGGTGACTGTTCTTTATTGTATCTTCTAATATTTCTCTCAGAAACGTGTTAGTTTCTGGTCTGTTTCTGAAGTTGGAAGAATGTTAATCTGGGTATTCAATTGTTGTAATAGATCACAGTCCCATAAATTCATAGCTATATTAGCCACATATGGCTTTAATTTTCCTCTCTGTCCTTTTGGACCTATCCATTTGAGCCATCTTGTGCTCTGTTTCTCTTGAGATAATGTTCCAATCCCTAATAGACCAACATTTACCTCCTGAAGAGGCCAATTTGGATGCCAAGATTCTGGTGCAATTATTGTTATATCTGCACCTGTGTCTACAAGACCCTCAGTGAGAATGTCATTTATTTGTATTTTTAATTTTGGTCTTTGTTTATTTATAGAAGTTTGCCAAAAATTGCTTTATGGTTTCTCCTGAATTTTTTGTTCTCTCTGCTATAGCTGTTATATCACCCTGAGCAGTATGGTTTTTTTTACAATAGGCATTTTGTTATTTAATTGCTCTGAGAAAGGGTTTCTTCTATGATGGAAGGAAAGAACTGAACTGAATTTGCCATAGGTGCCTGAGAAAGGCCCCTCATGGAGTTTCCCGAAGGCAAAGGCAAAGGATTACCTTGTCTGTCCCTTGTTGATCTACATTCTTTAGTCCAATGTTTGCCTTTACCACACCTTCTGCATACTCCAGAAGGGAGGGGTGTTCTGTTGCCATTGTTTCTTGAAGAAACATTGTTTCTAGGAATGCCTTATTTGCAGTCCCTTTTTAGGTGACCTTGTTTACTGCAATTAAAGCATCTGACATTATTTTTCTTCAAACCTCTTGAAATCACCTCTACTATCCATGTATCATCACGGTCATGAAATTCAATATTAATTGTATCCCAGATCCATTCTTCCAAGGCTGCTGACCTTGCCTTTAGTGGCCTAATTACACTTTTGCATGCTGTGTTAATATTCTCAAAAGCCAGATATTCAATTATTATCTGTCTAGCTTCTGAATTTGGTATCATTTTATTTACTGCTGAAGACAGCCTTTGTAAGAAATCTGCGAGGGTTTCTTTTGGGCCCTGTATAACTTTTGTAAATGACTCAATTTTCTTCCCTACTTCTTTTTTTTTCCTGTTTTTTTTTGTTTTTGTTTTGTTTTTTGTTTTTGTTTTTTCCTTTTTTGAGACAGGGTTTCTCTGTGTAGTTTTGGTGCCTGTCCTGGATCTTGCTCTGTAGACCAGGCTGGCCTTAAACTCACAGAGATCCACCTAGCTCTGCCTTCTGTGTGCTGGGATTAAAGGCATGGGCCACCACCACCCAGCTTCCCTACTTCTCCACTGCTTTCCCACACATTCATGACTGCCATGAAGCAGAAAATTAGAGTGTGTTCATCACATACAGATTGTCTTTATATATCAGCATAATCACCTTCTCCAAGAAGTTGATCTTGGGAAATTTCCATACCTCTAGCCCTACACTGTTGTTCCATAGTCTTAGCCTCCTCTTTCTAACAGGTTCGCCACTAGGATAGCTGTAACCAAATCTTTCCAGTTCTGAGGGATAGTTCTATTACAAGTTGACCATGAGTTTAACAGCTTTACAAATGGAGAATGCATACCATATGAGACTACAGCTTCTTTAAATCTTCTCAAATCTAACATTTCCACAGGAATCCAGTTAGCTTGTACACAGCCTTGAGCATTTGGCAGTTCCTATAAGGTTACTGGGTAGATTAAGGTTGTTTGTTTGAAAACAAGCTGTTTCTCTGTAACCATATAATTCAATGCTGAGATAGGGTCACCTTTAAATTCTTCTGTCTGGGTCTGAATATCTCTATAATCTGTTTAAACAAGTTTTTCTAAAACTTTTATCTTGGTACTCAAATTTACCAACCTTTTTAATGCTAAAATAAAAATTATCAAACAAATAATATTCATAATGGATGTTATGTAAATCCCATCAACATTAATTATCCTCTCATTTAATTATTCCATTTTCAGACTGCCTAATGTGTATTCAAACAGAGACCAAATTCCCTCCCTTATAAAAATGTTTCCCATTTTTTTAATGTGGGAAAAAATTCTCTTTAACTAATTTCTTCTTTTAAGATATCTTAATTGACTCACCAAGTCAGCCGACTGTGTAGAACAGCAGAAGTCCGAGGGAGTTTCAAGGCAGCTACCTAGTGTGGTAGCAGTCTAAGATGAGGACCAAGAGAGAGCCCACCACCCACCAGGAGAGAAGCCAAAGAGACTCTCATCCGTGTGGGGTGGAGACTCCCACTGCACGCAGCTCCAGCCTGAGCCAGGGGCCTGCAAGGTCACAAGTGGCTTTTCAGTGAATTAGTGCCACAAACATTAGGGTGCCAGATGGAAGACGAATTGCTAAATGATCTTATTAATAAAAATTTAAAAAAAAAACCAGAGCCAGATATTGGGGTGAAAACTGAGAGATCAGGGGAATAGGACAAGCCACAGCCACCCTCACCTCACCAACTCCTCAGTCTCCAAAGAGACCTACTTCCTGCCTATATGCCTATATGCCTTTCTGTTCTGCATCTCATTTCTGTTCTGTTCTGCATCTCATTTCCTCTCTCTCTGCCCAGCTACATCATCTGGGTGTGGTGCCAGCACTTGGGAGGCAGAGGCAGGTGGATCTCTATGAGTTTGAGGCCAGCCTGGTCTACATAGCAAGTTCCAGGACAGCTAAAGTTACAAAAAGGGAGACGGGAGAGAGCAAGGGTGGGCAAGAGGGAGGGAAGGAGGCAGGCAGGCAGGTAAGCCTAACGGTCCACAACTCCTTATCTCCTCAGGAAGGGGCACCATGGGTATCTCTTGTATCCACTGAAGGGCCCAATCTGAGAGGACTAACTGGGAAGAAAATGAGTTTAGAGGGAAAGGAAGGGAGACAACAGAGGGTGATGAGGGCAATCATACTCACAGCACATTGTGTGTATGTGTGCAATGTCAATTTTTGTTTCATTTTATTCTATGCCAATAAATAAATAAAATTGTTTCCACTATAAAGCAGAGAGAGAGAACGAGTTGGGATATGGTGGTGTACTCCTGTGATTCTACCACTCAGGAGGTAGAAGCAGGGCATCATGAGTTCAAGGACTGGGATATATAGTGAGACTATAAAGATAGGCATTTGATGCATCTGGCCTGCAAGCAGCCCAGCTCAGCAGCATAGCATACTACAGAGTTTCTTCCATTTTGTTAGTTGACTTCAGGCTGCCCAGGACCACCAAAAGAGCACCACATCATACATCTCCAGCCAAGGACAGATCGACATTCAAAACACAGTCTGTACTGAGTGTGTGGTGCTTCTATAATATCATAAAGGTGAAAAACTCTGAGTCTGTCCTAGGCCGGGAACCATCTACACACACACACACACACACACACACACACACACACACACACACACACACACAATCCAGCTTCCTGGTTAGGTGACTCCGGGACATTGCTCACACACTTATCCAAAGTCTCTTTGAGATTACGTGCCATTTGCCACCGTGGTAGCTGACTGGATGGTTATCTTGTTTTTATTGTTCCCGTTCCATTCCCTGTCACATCTGCTCACTGTCTGGACTGATTTGTTATGACTGACAAGCAAGACAGCAGGAGGCTAGACGACACCACGTGAGCTCCTTGTGGTTGAGGCTGAAAGTCCAAGACAAAGCTGTTGACACAGGTAGGTTCTTCTGACTGCCTCTGCCTTGGGCTGACCCTGCCTTGGGCTTGTCGCTGTTCCTTTAGTCTATAGTATCCTCCCCAGGCTGTGAATGTGTCCTGAGTTCATTCTGTGCAAGGGATGCTGGTCAGGCTGGATAAGGGCCCACCCTTAATTATGTCTTTCTGTAAATATCCACATTTGATGGAACTGGTGCTGTGGAATGTCTTTCTGTATACTGTGTTGCAATGATTGGTTAATAAAGAACCTGCTCTGGCCTATGGCAAGTCAGGATATAGCCAGGCAAGAAATCCAAGAGAGATACAAGAAGAAGAAAGGCAGAGTCAGAGGGAACGCCATTCTGCTGTCCAAGGAGCAGCATGTAATGGCACACAGGTAAAGTCACGGAACGCATGGCGACATATAGATTAATAGAAATGGGCTGAGTTTAGTTATAAAAGCTGGCTAACAAGAAGCTTGAGCCATAGGCCACAGCCATACAGTTTGTAATTAATATAATAGAATAGAAGCCTCTGTGTGTTTATTTGGAGATTAGAACTGTAGCACATGACTGAATTTCAGGGCACAGTATCTGCCCCACAAGGCTAACTTATTGGTGTTTACGATCCTTTCCTGACAAACTTGGAGTCTTGACCCCAGAGACTACTTCTAGAAACATCTAAATCAAAGAACTCTGTAAAATATAAGGATTTTTTTTTTTAAAAAAAACGTTACTTATAGACTTTTACAATAAAAAATACTTTTAGGTTTATTTGTTTTATCATGTGCTTGAGTATTTTGCCTGTATGCATGAACGTGGACCACATGGGTGCCTGGTGCCCTGGAACATCAGAAGAGAGGGCAACAGATCCCCTGGAACTGGAGCTGAAGAAGGCTGTGAGCTGCCATGTGAGTGTTGGGAAGAGAACGCTGGTCCTCTGTAACAGCAGCCAGTGCTCTTACCTCTGAGCCATGTCTCCAGACACCTCAGGATGTGACCAGCTTCTCCTGTCTATTAGCTCTTTCTGGAGTGCCGGGGATCCAACCAGGGCAGGGTACATTGGTCAATGCTATATCCACTGCCTACTGATGGATCTTCCTGTGTGTTAGGTTTTATTGATCTTATCCAGGTAGAATGCTGTGGATGTAGGAGGTAACAAATGCAGCCTGACTTAAAGAAACCATGTTAGTACCACAGCTCCTTGGAAATGAAATGACCCTAGAATGAGAACCATTACAAAAGTAATTACTCTTTAAAAAATTTAATTACATTTTATTTATGTATTGAGCGGGGAGCATGTGGAGGTTCAAGAACAACATGTCACAGTCTGTTCTCTCCTTACACCATGTGGGTGCCAGGGATAGAACTCAGGCAGTCTGGCTTGGCAGCAAGTGCCTTTAATGGACCAGCTCACTAGTCCCTGTGCTCTTTAATAATGTAAAATCCCTGCTGAGTCTATTACTCGAAATTGGTACCACTGTGCGCTACTTAATGAGTAGTAAGACACAGGTGTTCTGAATTGATTACTGGTTTAATGATCTCTTTTAAAGGCATTTCTTGTAGCATGAGATGTTGCTTAGGTGGGGGGAGGCTTGTTGGGAAGACCAAGGAGATATTAGAACTCTAGAGATAAATTCCTATTTCACTGTAAACTTGAATGTGCCTGCAAAATAATTAACTAAAAATAAGTAAATCAGAGATATGGACAGCAACTCCTACTGAAGTTAGCAACTGTTATCTAATAAGGAGAAAAAAGGCCTTCGGGGAAGATTCAACTTTAAATAAAACATCATCAACTTACTAGTGCCACCTACTGGTGCGATCTAACTATTGCTCAGAAACGATTTTTTTTTTCCTTTAGAGCCCGTTTTGATGGTTATTTAACAAGCGGTCGTTTTTTTTTTTTTTTTTTTTTTTTTTTGGTTTTTCGAGACAGGGTTTCTCTGCCTAGTTTTGCGCCTTTCCTGGAGCTCACTTGGTAGCCCAGGCTGGCCTTGAACTCACAGCGATCCGCCTGGCTCTGCCTCCCGAGTGCTGGGATTAAAGGCGTGCGCCGCCACCGCCCGGCTCGGTTGTTTTGTTTTGCTTTTAGACAAGGGCTCACGTAGCTCACGCTGGCCTCAAGCATGCTATGTTGCTTAGGCTGTCTTTGAATTTCCTCCTACCTCCACCTCCCAGTGCTGGGATCTTCATTTCTGCCAACTCCTAATTAAGAGTCCCATTATCCTCCAGACCAGATCTTTACTTTCTAGGCTCCCTGCAGGCCCTGCCTCTTTTTCCTCCCCTTCCTCTCCCCGCTCCTGTCCCCGCCTCCATGTCCCTACACTCAAGCTTCCCCTCCAGGCTGCTTCTAGCTCCGCCCACCCGGCCCTTTAGTTTCGTGGCCGTCCAGCCTCCCCCCACTCTCCCGGGAAGGCCCCGCCTCCTGACCACGCCCCGCGTCCATAAACCCGCCCTAATTAAACTTTGGCCCCGCCTCAGCCCTCAGCCCCGCCTCCTCCCTGGGTCCCGCCCCCTCCCTGGGCCTGCAGGTCCTTCTCCCGACCCTCCTCCCTCCCCTCCACGCTTCCTCGGTTTCTCTCAGGCCTGTCCCTGGAACCCACCTCCAGGTTCCGCCCCGCTCCCCAGACTCTGCCCGCGCCTCCTCGCCTCAGCCCTAGACGCCCTCCTCACTCGGGCTCGAGCGCGATTTCCCGCCGTGGCCCCGCCCCCTCTGGGGGCGGAGCCACGCCAGGTGCGGCCCCGGGGCGTGGCCGGGTTCCGGGAGCGCAGGTGCGGCTTCCGCGTCAAGATGGCCGCCGCCTGTCGCTCTTCGGCTTGGCTCCCTCCCGGGCTCCTCGGCCGCCTGCCCGCCGGGGCCCAGCTGCTGCGCGTTGCCCTGTGCCTCCTGTGCTGGGCCCCAGCGGCTGTGGACGCCGTCCCTGAGCTCGGGCTTTGGACGAGGACGGTCAATGACGTAAGTACAATGGAGGGGCTGAGGCGTGGCGCCTTTCAGGCTCTCAGGGCCCGGGCAGGGTAGCTCCGCCCGCTCAGGGATCTGGCCTTGGGCTTGTTCTCGAGCGCTCCGTCGGGCCAGCAGTGGGTCCTCTGACAGTCTAGACTGGGCTCTGGGAAAGGAGCGTCCCCTGCTCTGCCCGGCGTGGGCTTCAGGGAAGAGCGATCCCCGTTGTCCCTGGGCCGGCTTCCCCTTCCGAACGCTCTTGCTGTTCATGGGGCGCCCCGCCCGCTTCGTCCTGGCCCCTCACGGTGCCCTGACACAGTGGGTCTAGATCGTGCCTTTATTTGTTCAGAGTCCCCCCGTCTCTGCATTCGCAGCGGCATCGTTGGGACTGAACCCTTCGGCTTAGATTACTGCCACAGGGGCCACATGCTCAAGGCCACGGGTTCGTCTAGCCCTTCTGTTAGAGTGTACATTTAATGTGCTCCGTAGCCGTGTGTACAGTCACCTTGCCTTTCTTTTACTTGCGTTTCTGTATATTCCTTTGCGGTCCTATCACAATTCAGGGACTTCTACGTGTGTAGGCGGGGCAAGTGTGTGTCTAGGGAGTGTTTAAAAGGCGAGTCTGGAGGCTTGGGTGGATGAAAATTTCCTTAACTGGGCAGGCCATTAGAGAACTGAACGTTCTGTGTGGTTAAGAGATGATGTGGGGGAAAATGCCGGGGTAGAATTATGGAAAGTCTTGCAAAAGAGACAGGATATTGGGAAGCGGCATTGTCTCTAGTTTCTCTAGAGGATGACTCACCCAGATCTGCTTAGGGTGCATAGAAACGACGTTCAAGTTTTAAAGATGAAATTTATATATTTCTTCAACCAAAAGTAATATCAGAAGCTGCACATGGCTCAGTGTAGCATTTCTTTTAAGATTGTTCTGAGTCGGTGTCCTGTGTTATATATAGACATATATAGATAGGGGCTGCCCATCTCAATTGCAACGTTTGTTGAAGCACACTTCACAGTTTCCTGCTGCCTCTGTGGTGAATGTGATTAAGCCATTGTTTGTAAACTCAAAATAAAAACACTACACAAACACTGTTGCTCTACTTAAGCATGTATGTAAAGATCATTGCCAAGCATACACTAGATGGTAAGAATCCCATGGGGTAGAATGGCAGGGTCTTTTGACAAGCAGCAAAGCTTGTTTCTTGACTGTAATGTGCTATAGTATGGCTGAGTTTATTTCCTATGTAGCTCAGGCCAGTGGTATCAGCAAGCCTTTCTTTGCAAAAAGCAGGCTGATTATTTTCTTCTTAAATTAACTTGTCAGAATTTGTCTTTTACAACAGAGAGAATGAGACTTTCACTTGTTTTGTGAATTCATCGAAAGAAAAATAAAAGGTTCTTTGAGACATAAAAACCGGTTTGCGCACTGCCATGTGCCATGTTCTAGGCTGGCCGTTACGCTTGCAGAGATGAATTTTAGAGACAGTGCCTTCTCTCAAGAAGCTGACACAGTATGGGGACAACAGTTCTGAGTAGACACTTAGCCCATAGCATTCTTGGGATATGAGTATTCAAGTACTGGTGGTGGAGCCGGCCTGACCCTGGTTTGTGGCCATGGGTAGCTAGTCTGAAAAGGTGAATAGGTATCTCCTTTGTAAGAAAAGGAGTGGAACAATAGCAGTGTGGGTAATCCTTGGTGTTTGTTGAATGACGTCCTAGAAGGTTGGGGACTAAGGTCACCATAGGCCTCCCTCACTAGACTTCAGCCTTAAACTCTAGGACCTACAGGGCTGAGACAGAGCATGTCTGAAGTAAGCTCAGTTTGGACAGCATGTCACTTGAAATTGGTAACTGTTATGCGACTTTCCCTCTGAGACTGTTTCTAATAGAACAATGACAGAGGAAAGAAAGGACTCTGGAAGTCCAGCTTAGTGAATCCGTGAGTACATTGGGGTTCCTCGTAAGAACAAGGGTGCCCCTGGCACGGGTGAGAACTGAACACTGTGTCCCTGAAGTTCCACCATACAACGTGCAGGCAGCTACTCCACCCCAGCAGTGGTTCCCTGCTCCTGTCACTTCAGGGAGGACCCTTGTCAGCCTCGTGAGCTTCTTGAGCTTTAGACCGCCCTCTCCCCTCAGGAAGAAAGTTTGAAGCCAGCTATACAGAGCAACTGCCATTTGGCTCCAGAGGAGGAAACACTCTGGTTCACAGGCACAGAATTGCCAGAACTCCTTTCAAGTAAAGCCCAAAGCAATATGCTTATTATGCCACCTAACTTGGATTTTTTTTTTTTAATTGCTCATCATGGGCCAGACATGCACCTTCCCCACATTTTGAGGTTTGATTAGGCCCTGGGATCATCAGTAGCTAGTTTTGGATATGAATAACAGAGAGCCATTACAGAGATATTGCTAATTATTCTGGCTGTCACCTAAGGATAAATTGTAGGCTCAGGTCTGGAGACAGAAGCACCAGTTGTCCTGTTGAGGTCAAAGCAGAAATGTTGAAGGGCAGCATGACCACCATGTTGGTAGGTGTGGGGAGAGGGCAGCTCCATGTGAGAAGCATGCGCAGTAACCAGGCATGTGCTGGGGGTTGGGGTTGGAAGTGGGAGTGATGACTTGGGGGACTGGAGGGAGGAGGGTTTGATCTTCACGGCAGACTGTGTAAGACTTGGTGAGAACCGAGAGGAGTGGGCCTGGTTACTGCAGGTTAGCGTAACGTGCCTGTGGAACAGATCCGTGAGTGTGTGGCCCTGGAGATCAGAGGAGGGATCTGGGCTGCTGGTTTTGTTACTGTGGAAACTGTTGGGGAGGGGAAAAGGTTACCAAAAAAGGTGACCTGTCCTGTCGGGGGCGCTACCCTTCCTCACTGCTCTTCGTTCAGCATGGCTCCTTCTTGCAGGATTTTTGTCCTTGGGAAGAACTGTTTGACTTGAATCAGGGTTAATGTTGTGAGGCACAGGGGCTGCTAGAGCCTGCATAAAGGAGGGAAGGAGGGATGGGGTCCCTGGGGAGCACACCCAGGGTCGGAAGCACGTGCAGCTGGCTCTCTAGCTACATACTCCCAGGCAGCAATGGGATGTTGAGCTGGCTCTTGAGGTAAGGAGCTAAGCAGGTGAAGGAAAAGCGTGAGAGGGGTTTGCAGTTTTCAGGTCTGCTGCTGAGGTCCTAGCAGCAGGAGTTCTCCAGAAAGCGAACATTGCTGGAGAGGCGAGCCGGCTTTGATTGTTTGGGGTCTGTAGGATTTAGGCCCGCTGTAAGTACAGTGGTAAACAAAGTCAGTTTGGAGAGGGATGTTATTTATTGAAAATACTTTTAACTTTGATACCAAGAGAAGAGCATGCAAAAGGGTGGTTTGTGTTACGTCCAAGAGCACTGACCATGACGGCCAAAGCCCTTCTGCCTTGTCTGTCACCAAGCTCCAACTTTGACTTTTTGAGGTCTTTTGTTTTTTTCCAAAGTTCACTGTGTGACTCAGGCTGGCCTTGAACTCAGGCTCTTCAAAGGCAGGGCCATTACTTCTGATCCTTACAACAACTAGGGAATAGACAGAGCAATAATATTTTAAGCCAGCAAGAGGTGTGATCAATTTTGTGTTTTAAAGATTAATTTTTAATTATGTGTATAGGGGTGTGGGAGAATGTGTACATGAATACAAGTACCTGCAGAGGACAGAAGAGGGTACAGATCCCCTTGAGCTGGAGTTATAGGGAGTTGTGAGCCTTGTGTTATGGATGCTGGGAACTTAACTCAAATCCTCTACAAGAGCAGTAGGCATTCTTAACCACCCAGCCATCTATCTAGCCCCAGTTTTATGTTTTTAAAATGTCTTAACTTGAAGGCTAGATGTGGAAGCTTTAAAATATAACCACTCTAATCAGTGTCACAGGAGTAGAGTGCTGTATTTAGAGGATAAAGCTACATTTAAACAATAGAGAAAGAGAGCTTTAACTAAGATTTTTCTGTATTTGTTTTTCTTTAGAAATCAGGACCTTTGATATTTAGAAAAACTATGTTTAACTCTACTGAGATCAAGTTTTCTGGTAAGTATATTAATATACAATTCTGATATATTATAAATGAATACAATAATATACATCAATATAAGATACATTAAGTTGAATTGTGCCAGACTTTTTCTTTTAGGCCACCAATCAGCTCCTAAATCATGACACAGAGACTTATTATTAGCTTTGAATGCTAGGCCTAGCTTAGGCACGTTTCTGGCTAGCTCTTTTGACTTAAATTAACCCATTTCTTTTTATCTACCTTTTGCTTCGGGACTTATTACCTTTCTTACTTCTGTATATCTTGCTTTCACTGCTTGTCTAAGTCTGGCTGGCTAGTGTCTGCCTGGCTTCTTGCCCTGAGTATGACCCTCATTCTCTCCTCCTTCCTTGTTTGTTTGTTTTTCTCTCTTAAGCCTAGATTTCTCTTCCTATTTATTGTCTCTGTCCACCAGCTCCACCTATCCTTTCTTCTGCCTATGGGCCATTCAGCTCTTTATTAAACCAATCAGGTGCCTTAAGCAGGCAAGGTGAAACAAATACAACACAGCTTTACATGATTAAACAAATGTAGCATAAACAAAAGTAACACACCTTTACATGGTTAAGGTAATATTCTGCAGCATAAACAAATGCAACATGTCATTGCCCAGTTAAAATAATATTCTACAACACTGAATGTTTTGTTTTTAAACTGATTCTAAAATTTTAGAATTTTGTTTCATTTAAGGCTTAGTTATTTGCAAGAGTCGAGTTTTTTCTAAAATTCTATCAGCCTTATCTGTGGGCTCTGTTTGGGTTACTATCCTCTAAGATGATACTCCGTGTTCCTCACCTTCTGGTACTCATTATCCACCATAGTCTACAGGGTTGCTCTTAAATGTCTGAGGCTATGTTGCAAAAAGATACTCTGGCTTCTCTGCCCTTTCCTGATCCTTTGCTCTGGGGAAGCCAGCTGTAGTGGCATAAGACACTCCCAACAAGTGTTTTCTCTGGCTTTAGACCTAACCCTTTCAGTCTTAATCATACCACCTAGAACTTTAAGCATTGGTGGTGCTTTATGGTATTCAAACTAAAGGTCGGATTGCTTGGTCTGTTTGAACCATATCTAGGCAGTCATCCTTGGTCTGGGCTCACACTTAGACTAGGCTGGAGTGCATCTCTTTACCCTCCTCTTCACTTGATTAGCTCCTGCTTTTCTTCCTCCCTAGATCATGTCAGATGTCCAGTGCCCTGTTCTCAGCCTCTTGGGCTTCTCAGAGCACCCACTTGTTAACTCCCACAGCATTTTAGTTCATAAAAAGCAGTTGTTCTTGTTAGCTGCTGGCCTTTCATGGTACACAGGCAGGAATTCATTCAGCATGTTTTGGATGAGTAAGTGAGTGAGAGAATGTGGTAGACCGAGAGAAGCCATAGCTGAACAAGCCAGGATGCTCAGTTGATTACATTGGACTTACATTTGAATAGCTGTAGCAAGTTCTGGCCAGCTGTTAAAGTTTAATGAATTTATCCTTCTCATTTTACAGTGATTTAGAGAAATTAGGTAATGTTTTACTCGTGTTATCATTAAAACAGGCAGTTTCAGACAGTATTCTTGAAGTCTCAAGTTCATACTAGACTGTTATTAATGTACAATAAAAGTGTTTTGTCTGAACAGTGAAGTCGTTCAGTTGTTCTGGACCTGTGAAGTTCACCATAGAGTGGCACTTGAAGTACCATACCTGTCACAATGAGTACCCTGAGCTGGAGGAGGTAAGTGAAAACAAGTCTTCAATGTGTTCAGCGCTGTGAAGGGAAAACTATAAAATGGACAGATGTAATAGCACCCTGGGTGAGGAGGCTGGAAGTGGAGCTCACCATTTGAGAGATGCTCCACATTGGAAGTGTCTGCTTCTTGACAAAACTGTAAGCTTTGTAATCTTGTGAGGTATCTCATTAAAAAAAAAAAAAAAAAAAAAAAAAGTTTAAATCAGCCTTATAGGAGCCGTTGATAAAAGGGCTATGGCAAGTCAACTTAATTTGAGAAGGAAATTGAAGTTTCACGTCATTCAAACAATGAGTTGCGTAGGAGCACGAGTAGATTTCGTGAGTTCACACCAGTCTCTGAGGAGAGAAGAGTAGAGACATCTGAGGAAGGGCAGAGAAGAAGGAGGCTGTGCCAGGGCTGGCTTCTCCTCTCTTGGATGGGAGGCGCTCTTTTGTTGTTTCTGCTCTTTTTACTCTTTTGGGGGCCCACCATCCAGCTCCCAATAAATCACACACACAGGCGTATTCTTTAATTATAAATGTCTGGCCTTAGCTTGGTTTGTTTACTGCCAGTCCTTAACTTTCCGTTACCCCATCTACCTTTTGCCTCTGGGCTTGTCCCGTTTTCTTACTTCTATAAATCTTACTCTTACCTTACTCCATTGCTTGCTGTGTAGCTGGGTGGCTGGCCCCTGGAGTCCCCCTCCTTCTCTGGCTCTTTCTTTTTCCTCCTAGATTTCTCCTTCTGTTTATCCTCTCTGCCTGCCATCCCCGCCTATTTCTCTCTCCTGCCTCATTATTGGCCGTTCAGTTCTTGTATTAGACCATCAGATGTTTTAGACAGTCACAGTAATGCAGCTTTACAGAGTTAAAGAAATACAACATAAACAAAAGTAATACACCTTAAAATAATATTCCCTAACAGCTTTTCTTGTGGCCCCTTACAAGGTGCTCTTTGATGAGTCTCATGACGATTGCCTAGAAAGCTTCTCCATTATGTTTGGCTTCTATCCTGAGTAATGTTGGGTTTCCATTTTATTAGTGCTGTCTTTTCATTTAGAGCAAAATGTCCCTCAATTTAACTAGCTCTGCTTCTTCATGATCAGATTCCAGGTAGGTACTTTTAGCAGGCATTCCACACAATATCGAGTTGTCCTTTGGAGATGTTAACTCAAACAGTTGATAGAGGAAGTATTTGGTGATCCCTCCACTGTAGAGTTACTGCTTTTTGTTGGTGTGTGGGACAGTTTTTTTTACAGCTATAAAAATGTTCTGTTTTGGTTTTTTTTTTTTTCCATCAAATATCTTATCTGTTCATGTTAGCAGCCTTTTATGAGTCTTGCCTTATAAGTCAATTGTAATTGCCAAACAATGATTTTATTATTCCCAGTTTTCTTTTATATTTCTTAGCATTTTTTCTTTATGAATGAGCTGCCCTGTTTCTTCTTTTTTCTGTTGATCCCAGGCAACAGTATGGACACATTAATTTTTACTTTGTTTTATAGGCAATAATCAGTTAATTTTTGTTGTTGTTTTTATGTTTTTGTTTTTTCAAGATAGGGTCTTTCTGTGTAGCCCTGTCTGTCCTGGAACTGTCTTTGTAGACCAGGCTGTCTTCGAATTCACAGTGATCATCCTGCTCTGCCTCCCAAGTGCTGGGATTAAAGGTGTGTGCCATTATTCCCAGCTGTTGTTTTCTTGTTTGAGACAGTCTGCCTGTGTGTCCCAGAGACAATTCATCTTTTTCTTTGCTCCAGTTGTCCTGTGTTTGGTCTGTGAGAGGCAGTTCTTGGAAGACTGGGTGCTTCTGTTAGCGGCTTCGCTTATTCCTCTGTTGTTTGTCCCAAAGTATTCTGTTAGGTTAGCTGCTTTTGCGTTATTCACCATTTTGTTCTGCTTCTTTGTAATTAAATGCTCTGCTCTTCTCTTTGTAATATTTCTTACATAGAGGATAAAGTAGAAGTAGTCCTAGGGCATGCTTTATTTTTTTGGAAGCTATTTCTTTGTGGTAGCACATTGATTTTTGTTTTTGTCTTAAAGCAGGATTTCGTTATGTACCCCTAACTGGCCTGAAACTTAACTAAGCTGGTCTTGAACTCAGAGATCTACCTGCCTCTATCTCCACAGTACTGATATTAAAGATGTGCACCACTAATTCCAGCTACTGTTTTGGTTTTTGAGACAGTTTCTCTGTGTGTCCAAGGTAGTTTTGAATAACCTTCAGTCTTAACTGTCTGGGTTTAACAGTCATGCACCCATACATCTTAATCTCTTTCCTCACAGTAACACCATGATTGTACTTGATACTGGGTACAAACACATTGGAATGGCTAAAATGTAATGGTTATACTTAGAATCACAGCATTTTTTTCTCTTTGGTATTTTATTTTATTACATATTTTCACATATTCCAAACTAAATTAATTCTTGGTATTTTTTAGATATGAAATTTTATTTCTTCTGGGAAAAAATGTAGAAGTAAATTATAACCTAGAATTTTGCCTTGGATAGGAGCTGTCCCAAAAACATGAACTTAATGCTGATGCGGACTTCTGTGCTTATTTCAAGAACGTTGACTGTTGGACAACAAAAAGTGAAAACTTAGATTGCAGCAGTGATTTACAGGCATTTCCCTCATTAAATGTGAGTATCTGCCTTGCCATGATAAAATCAACTCATTTTATTGAAGTGAAGACAAACACCAAGCTTGAATAATGTTTTGTCAGTATTTTCAGAAAGGAAGGTGCTTGTCTTTAAGTCTTAGTTTTAGTTTTTGCATGTGTGCATTAAGATATAAGAAAGAAATTGGTATCCTGTTCATTTTTCTTTTCCTTTTTTTTCTGTTTTTGGAGATAGTCTTATTATGTAGCCCTGACTGACCTGAAATTCTCTATGTAGATGAGGCTGTCCTTGAACTCAGAGAAATGTATCTGCCTCTGCCTGCAGATTGTTGGGATTAAATGTGTGTACCACATGCCTCTGGTTCGTTCTCTTTTCAACCTTACAAGAGGTTTTTATGATCTACTGTCTCCCATTTTATCTCTCACTCTTCTCTTCACTGTTCTCAGGCTTTTGCTCCCAGCATCCTGTCAGATGAGCCCTAGTCAAGGTTACCAGTAACCTACATGTTGTTAAGGCCAGTGATCTGTTACCCTTACCAAAGGTCTTGCCTTGTCACCAGCATTTAACAACCTGAACATTCTTATGCGCTGGTTTCCTCTCCCAGCAAGTGGAGTTATAAATGTTAATAAAACAGTCATATCTGGTATCCTGGGTTTTTTTGCCGGGGGCAGGTCAACTTGACACAAGCTAGAGTTATCTGGGAAGAGGAGCTTTAATTGAGAAAATGCCTCCATCAGATTGCCTGTAGGCAAGTCTTTGGGGCATTTTCTTGATTAATGATTAATGTGGGAGGGTCCAGTTCATTGTGGGTGGTGGCACAGGATCACTGGGCAGATATTCCTGGGTTGTATCAGAAAACAGGCTGAGAAAGCCACAGGGAGCAGCCAGTAAGCAGTGTTTCTCCATGGCTTCAGCTTCAGTCCTCCCTCCAGGATCCTGCCCTGACTTCCCTCAGTGATGGAGTATTACGTAAGCATCATAGAATTAAAGCTTATCACAGCAATAGAAATCCTAACTAATGTAAGTGGATAGGAAGATTATGGAGCATTATAATTTACTTTTTCCTAATTCTAAAATGAAAATGCCTTTAGTAAAAAATGTAAAGTTCTTTTAAAAATGTGTTTAAAAGCATAATGAACATACAGAAAAGTAGACATATATGCCTCAGTGGTTTTCAGAACTACAGGTCTCAACCAAGTACAGAATGTTAGCACCTAGAGCCCCTGCTCATTTCCTACACTTTCCCTGACAGTACCCTGTAGCTAGAGTTTTCCTGCCTTGTCCACAGTCAGGACAAATCTTTGTCACCCGCCAGTCCCACAGCCGCTCAGACCCAACCAAGTAAACAGAGACTTATATTGCTTACACACTGTATGGCCGTGGCAGGCTTCTTGCTAACTGTTCTTATAGCTTAAATTAATCCATTTCCATAAATCTATACCTTGCCACGTGGCTGGTGGCTTACTGGTGTCTTCACATGCTGCTGGTCCTGGCGGCGGCGGCTCGCAATGTCTCTCTGCCTCAGCCTTCCGCTTCCCAGAATTCTCCTCTCTCCTTGTCCCACCTACTTCCTGCCTGGCCACTGGCCAATCAGTGTTTTATTTATTGACCAATCAGAGCAATTTGACATACAGACCATCCCACAGCAGTACCCACTCCAACATTAATCACACTATAAAGGAAGCAATTTTTAAGCAGAAGAACTTTTTTTTTAAGGTAACACTTTTTTAAACTTGATTTATTTTTATTTTATGTGTGTTGGTGTTTTGCCTACATGTTTGTGTGAGGATGCCAGATCCCCTTGAACTGGAGTTACAGACAGTTTTGAGCTGCTGTGTGGGTACTGGGAATTTAACCCTGGTCCTCTGGAAGAGCAGCCAGTATTCTTAACCGCTGAGCCATCTCTCCAGTCCTGAAGAAGAACTTTTTAAATTCATGTTCAGAGTACAATGAGACTTGTTCTCTGATATTCAACTTTTAAATCTATTTTCTTCTAACACTTTTGTCTTAATTGTTAAAAACTACTTTTCTCTAATTTAGAATGGATTGTTATTAAATAATTGTTGTAATTAGATAATTAGGCAATAAATCCATTGTTTGGAATGGATTATCATCAGCAGTAATATAGAATGGTATTGTTTTATTCTTTTCCAGAATAAAGAGCTAACAGGTAGCAGAAATGTTTCAAGCCAAGAAGGAGCAACGGTAAACCCTTTTGTCTTTAAATCCAATATGCACAAATTATAGTGAGATTAAAAATTCAATCTGATGGCTGCTTGAAGAATGATAATTATAAAGTTGGAAAAGAAAAAGAGAAACTATTTAAAACAGTATATTTTCTTTTGTTTCAATATATATTTTACATATACTATTTCTGCTTTTTAAGAAAAATCTCTTTGAAGACTAGCTCTGCAGCCAGTTTTTTTCTTTAAAAAAAACAATTCCAGTTCTCATTGTGCAGGACACCATAGCTGTCGGCTGCTGCTGTCACCCTGCAGTGAGAAAGGAGTGTAGCACAGCAGGGGATTGTGGCATTGGGGGAATTACTAAGAGTCAGACTGAGTAAGATGTACAGAGGCTCGGGAGGAGTTATGTGCAGGTACTGAATTGGACATAGGACAGCTTAAATTTAGCTTTTAGATACTGACTTCACATGTTTCCTCAGCCATTCCAAAGAGAAATCTAATAGGAAGACATTTTCTGCAGTGGCTGGGACAGGACAGACTCTTGGCACAAACTGTCGTATTTTGTAGAAGAGTAAGAAATGAAAGGAAGAAAGTACTCACAGATGTGGACTGTGCCATATTGATTTTATGTCATTCCCTAGACAATCCTCTATAACAACTGTTTGTATAGTATTTACATTCTATTAGGTAATAGAAATAATCTAGAGATGATTCTAAGTATACAGACGGAGACTGCAAATACATGGCATTTTATATGAAGGACTTGAGCATTCAAGGATTTTGGTACCTATTGGGGGTGGTGCCTATCCCTTGTGGAGACTGAGGAACAATTCTGTGATTTCATTTTGTTTTGTGACATGGTCTGCTCAGACTGGCCTCAGACTCAAGCTCTCTGGCAAGTCAGACTTATTTTTGACATTATCTCACTTCTCTCTCATCTCCGTTTTTCTTTCTTTTTCTTTTTCTTCTTCTTTTTTCTTTTTTCTCTTTCCTTTTTTCTTTTTTTTGAGCTGAGGACCGAACCCGGGGCCTTGCACTTGCTAGGCAAGCCCTCTACCACTGAGCTACATCCCCAACCCTTATGGGTTTTGAACTTTTACTCATCTGATTCTACTTCTCTGGTGCTGGAATTCTAGACATGCACCATCAGACCAGGTTCATGCCTTTCAGTTTTTAAAAAAACAACATTTTTGTTAGCATGCTTGGTAATATTAGGATGGAAGGTAAGGATTCCAATATTAGATTTTTTTTTTTTTCTTTTAAGACAGGGTCTCACTCTATAGTCCTAGATAGCCTGAAACTTTATGTAGACCAACCTGGATTGAACCCACCCACAGAGATCCACTTGTCTCTGCCTCCTAAGTATTGGGATAAAGGCCTGTGCCACCAAGACTAACCTAGAAAAAAATATTTGAATGATAATCTTTTTTTTTTTTTTTTTCTTTTTTTTTGGTTTTTCGAGACAGGGTTTCTCTATGTAGCTTTGCGCCTTTCCTGGATCTTGCTCTGTAGACCAGGCTGGCCTTGAACTCACAAAGATCCCCTGCCTCTGCCTCCTGAGTGCTGGGATTAAAAGCGTGCGCTGCCGCCACCGCCCGGCTTTGAATGATAATCTTAAAGAAAACATAGAATGAGAATCTAGGGAAACATGTGGCAGTATATGTAGTAGAAGAAACTGAGGATGAGGACATTTGTCCCCCTCTTGGGTATGGGGGTGTAGGGTAAGAAAAAATTGGCAGCAATGTCTTCTTCCACTGCCTGCCATTCCTTCCCTCACTGTCTGTTTAGTTACTAAAACTTTAGAAATGTTGACTGTCTGTGTCTCACACACTGATCTGTTTAAAGAACAAAGGCTTCTTCTCCCTCTTGCAGGATGTTGTAGCCAGGACCCAGAAAGATGGCTTCCATATTTTCATCGTGTCTATTAAAACGGAAAAAACAGATGCAGTCTGGGATTTGAATGGTATAGTTAACTCCTTTGTATTCATTCTCTGTGTTCTATAGTTTTTGTCATTAATGTGAATCTATATTGTCTGTTTAAAACATGTCTTTCAAACATGGATTTATTAGCCATACACCTATTTTGAATGCTTAATATTAATATACTTTTTTAATAGATAGGGAGAAATGAGCTTATGTTTAAAATGTTTTTAAAAACCTGATTATTACCAGGCATGATAGTGCACACCTTTAATCCCAGTACTTGGGAAGCAAAGGCAGGTGGATCTCTGTGAGTTCAACACCTGCCTGGTCTACAAAACAAGTTCTAGGACAGCTAGGGCTACACAGGGAAATCCTGTCTCAAAAGACCTAAAAACAGAACAAAACAAAACAAAAAAAACCTGATTATTAATTAACTCTTGTATCTCTTCTTCTCCCTCCCTTCTCCTGTCATTAGTTTCTCTTTCTATGGTGGGGCCTCATGGATATATCTCTGCATCAGACTGGCCTCTAATGATTGTGAGTATGTCTCATCCTTTTTCCAAATGAATTTTTAAAAAAATAATTATTTAATGTATATGAGTGACCTGTCTTCAGGGACACCAGAAGAGGGAATCAGATCCCATTATAGATGGTTGTGAGCCACCATGTAGTTGCTGGGAATTGAACTCAGGACCTCTGGAAGAGCAGCCAGTGCTCTTAACCACTCAGCTATCTCTCCAGCCCCAAATGAATTTTTTTTTTGGGGGGGGGGGGGGCGGATTTGAGCCAGGGTTTCTCTGTGTAGTTTTTGGTGCCTGTCCTGGATCTTGCTCTGTAGACCAGGATGGCCTCGAACTCACAGAGATCCACCTGACTCTGCCTCCTGAGGTTAAAGGCATGTGCCACCGTCACCTGGCCCAAATGAATTTTTAAGGGTTCAGTAGTATAACTTCTCTGTAGGTATGCTCTGACAAGCCCTCTATTTCTGCTTCCAGAGTGACGAGAAAATGGAGTGGGGGAGGCTCCTGAGATATCAGCTCTCTAGAGTCAGGAGGATCAGAAGCTAACACTGTTTTTCTTCCTGCAGTTTTACATGGTGATGTGTATTGTTTACATATTATATGGTGTCCTCTGGCTGATGTGGTCCGCCTGTTACTGGAAAGATATATTAAGAATCCAGTTCTGGATTGCAGCTGTTATTTTCCTAGGAATGCTTGAGAAAGCAGTTTTTTATAGTGAATACCAAAACATCAACAGCACTGGACTGTCAAGTAAGTTTTGACTGTTTCCATGAGTTCTGTGTAGTGTGTTTTAGCTAGTGTGAGCAGAGCCTCTTTTTGTACATAGGTGAAGAGGATAGAAGCCAACCAGAGAATGTCAGGACGCTGGGAACATAGCTCAGTCCATAAAGCACTTACTACATGCATGAGGACCTGAGGCAGGATTCCAGTACTCACGTCAGAGCCAGATGTGGCTGCACACACACTTCCAACCCCAGCACTGGAGGGATCCGTGAGCTTCCTTGCTAGCAGCCTAGCTGCAGGTCCAGTGAGAGTCTCCCTCCCAGGGAATGAAGTGGAGAGTGAATAAATGAGGACACTGTGTCCTCGGCTGTATAGACACGTGTAGGCATGCGTGCTCTCCACACCTACACAAAAGTGAGAGTGTTAGAGTGGGAACCCGATCATCTGAGCTCGTATATGTGTTCTCTCCATTTGTTTTCTTTCTGCTAATTTTCCCTTCACCTTTTTTTTTCTGGAAAAAGAAAATTCCTATTCTCTACCAGTATTAAAACAGTACCAAGACATGGGTAAGGGTACCTTAGGTGTGGCCAATGCTTTTGATATTTTTCCTTCTCTACTTTTTTTATCTCTTTGAAAAAGAAAAGAGAGCCACTTAGGCCCCAGAGAGTGAAATGAATAGCACTGAATTGTGTGGTATCTGTAGTCTGTGTTCTCCTCTTCTCTTCACCCTGCAAGAGCTCCTTAGGACCAAAGGAGGCACTGCTGTGGTTTGCACAGTGGGATGTTTGAAGCTGGGAAGGATGCTGCTACACATTTCAGATGTGTGCTTCAGGCTTGTAGAAGACAAAGTCAAACAGGCTGGAAAAGTGAGGGGTCGCTCTTACTGCTGACACTTTGGAAGTGGTAAAGGAGAGAGGATCTCAGAGGGGTAAAAATGACCTTTTGAGTGCAGTTACAAATGGTCTTGGCATAGATTATTAAAAGGAATAGTGATGCTGGCCAACTCCAGGAAAAAAACTGAGTTCAAATACACATGAAACCACTTTGGACTCAAGTTGCTATTTATTGAAGCTGAGTGATAGGTTTGTAGAAGTTTATTATACTAATTTTTTTCTGTTGAGGAATGTTGGAAATTCATCAAAATAGAAAGGCTAAAAGCATATCTACAAAAGACTAAACAAAGGGCCAACATGGAGGTCTGCATAGTAGAGCTGCTGCTGCTGTATGTGTGCTTGTGTATACTTGCACACAGATGTTTGCACATGTGCTCTAAGTCAGAGTGAAGTGCGGGGGAGTATCCCAGTGGTAGATAACTTGCCTAGCATACATAGGCTCTGCATTCCTTCCCAAGCTCTGTCAGGGGCACGTTGGGGGTAGTATCAGATGGTAAGGATTGAAACCTGACTGGGTGTCAGTGAAGGCAGTTCCTTCCTTTTGTGTTCTGTTAAGTACCTAGAGAGAGCAAGGGTGGTGTGAACTGAAGAACAGCAAAAGCCAGAGATCCATGAAGAGATGGTGTGCCATTGTGGCCATCAGGGAATCCAAGTCCTTCATCTGAGGTGTCGCTAGAGGGGTGGTCAAAGAAGCTATGAGTCACTTTCAGTATGTTTGAAGAGTTGTGTAAAGGCCTGGCCATGTATTTTTAGCTTTGCACACCACATGGTCTCTGTTGTAATCACTCAGCTCTGCCATTATGAAAAGTAGCCACAGACAACAATAAATAAGCATGTCTGTGTTATGATAAAACTTGATTTACAGAAATATGCAAGGCCAGATTTAGTCCCTGGGCTGTAGTTTACCAATTCCTCTGCTGTATTTACTGTGGTTGACTTCCCGCTGCTCTTAACATCAAGTCTGGACTCCATAACAGAGTGTCCAGAGCCATGAATGGTCCTGGTCCTGGCCTCTATCCCACCTACCTCTTCTCTGTTTCCTGTTGACTTCCACTGCCTTCAGCATTGTCTAGACTCGGTAACAGAGTCTCCTGAACCATGAGTGGTCCTAGCTTCTTTCTAGTCTATGTTCTTTTCTTGGCATCCGATGTTGCACTCAGCTGCATACACACTCTGAGTTTCTCTTCTTCATGCTTCCTTCCACACATACGTCCACTTAGTCTTGAAGTCCTCATTTGTTCACTTTGTGTGGGTTTTCCAGACCAACTGTGTACTGTGTATTAGGTTGTTCTTTCTCCTAGTCCAGTGCCACTGAGTCACATGTAGCACTCCCCATGCTGAGTTGTGTCTGTGTCCATGGCCTAACCAGAGGTCAGAGTCTGTGCAGACAGGGGCCGAGATGCCGCTTTTATTATTACAGTCATATGGCAGGAGTGCAATGAATACTTTCATTGCTTTTTGTGGTGTTAGGGTTTGAACCCAGGGCCTTGCACATTCTAGGCTAGCACTTTACTGCTATAAATATACATTTTAAGGGAATAAATGATGAAGGCACATGGAGAAAAGAGAACTCCAGAGAGCATGATGGCTTTCAGATATTTGCTGGACATGAAGAGGGATGTAGCTGGAGGGTTGGCATGAGAAAACTGCCCAGTAGACCTGATCAGACTTGAGGTGAGACTTGAGGAGGTAGTACCACCTTCCTCTGAGGTCTGTAATATCAGTTGGATTAAATGGCTTGGAAATCACTTATGTTTAGTTAATCTGAGGTCAGTGTCATTGCACATGGTAATTTTTTACAGTCTTAGTTAAAAGGCCTTTAAAAGTGCACATAATGAGTTGGGTTTTTTTTTCTTCCCCCTCAGCCCAAGGTTTACTGATATTTGCGGAGTTGATATCTGCAGTTAAGAGGACATTGGCTCGCCTACTTGTGATCATTGTGAGCTTGGGCTATGGCATTGTGAAGTAAGTATTGCTGCTTGAACAGCTCCTGACTCTCCAGTCTAGTGCTTCAGCCCATGCATACCACGACTTCTGCAGAACTCAGGCTTGTCAGTATTGCAGCCTGAATCCCCAAGAGAAAACTCTACAAGGGCACAGGTTTTTGTTTATTTATTTATTTAATTTTATTTTTTGTTTTTTTGGAGACAGGGTTTCTCTGTGTAGCTTTGCACCTTTTCTGGAACTCACTCTGTAGCCCAGGCTGGCCTCGAACTCACAGAGATCCACCTGGCTCTGCCTTCCGAGTGCTGGGATTAAAGGTGTGTGCCACCACTGCCCGGCCTACAAGGGCACAGGTTTAAAAACGTGTTTGGACTAGTCATTTTATCCTTTCCAAATGAAGATCCTGATTGAAGCCCAGTAGCCTGAGGTGGCCTGAGCCTCCCAGAGTGCTGGGATTCTAGGCATGTGCCACCACACCTATCTCTTAGGCAGTCTGTGTCTTACTGTAAAGGTGCAGCAAATCCAGGCCAGAGTACAGAACCATCATAACTAGGGACCACCACTTTTTTTTCCACTGGACATATGACCTTCCCTGGCCTACAGACAAAACCATGATGTTCTGGACACCATGTTCTAACATTAGAGCCGCTGAGAGCTCCATGCAAGGTACAGAAACTGCAAGTGAAGGCAGGAGGATGGGTCACACTACACTGACTCCTCCTTTCTCAGGACCTCATTTACCTGTGTCTCGACTTCTGTTTTAACAAGCTTACAGAAGAGGCTAAGGGCTGGTAGAAGAACTGTGCATCGAATGAGATGTACCTAGGTAGACAAGAAACATGGGATGGGCCCAACTTGCAGGGTTCCACTGGTAATAGTAGTGGCAGAGGGCTGGTGCTCCCAGCCATCCAGGTAGCAACACTGTTACTGTCTATAAAGCAATCTAGGGTGGGTGTGTGTACCCAGACAGGAACTGGTGCTTGGGAGGGCTGTAACCCACAGGAACACCTACCCTTCTTTTGTGGGTGCTCTCTGGTAGGAGACTGGGAAAATGGTCATCATCTGGGTCACTCCCATCTGCAGGATTCACAATGGGCTGTGGTACCACTGACCTACCCAGGGAACCAGGAGAGGCCATGCACTCCCAGAGTAGCCCTCCCACCTGAGGCTAACCCCACCCCTGCAGCTCAGGCACAGGCAGCTTGGAGAGGTGAGAGGATGGTCTTTGTGAAGTAGAAAGCCCTGTGTGTAGCTTCAGCTGGTCTCTGCACGGTGCGAATGTTTGGCGGGTGTTTTAGGTGCATGTCTCAGGATGTTTTCAAGTTAAGGTAGGCTCCCTGGGGAAGCAGCATTGACGTCCACTAATAAAATCACCAGGATAATCTAGGAAGTGGTTACTGAAGTGTCCCTGGCGAAGGCAGAGATAGAAAGGTGGTACTGAGAGTGTGGCTTCAGGGGTCTGCATTCCTTACGTCTTCTCGGCGATTCTCACTGTGTTTGGGAGCACAGCCAGCACCGAGATGTCAGGCTCCCAGGCCCTTCTGAAGAGTTGACAGGGTGAAGCTGAAGCAAATGATGGAGTTGGCTTCCGTTGACTATGGGATCCAGGCAGAGGTGACGTTGCTGTGTCTGATGTTTCGTTCCCAAGGGCAGTAGAGACGGTTTAGAAACTGCTCTCTAGGGACTGGAGAGACGGCTCAGTGGTTAAGAGCACTGACTGCTCTTCCACAGGACCCAGGTTCAGTTCCCAGCACCCACGTGGTGCCTCATAATTGCCTGTGACTCCAGTTTCAGGGGATCCAACACCTTTACACAGACATACATGCAGGCAAAACATGAATGTACATGACATAAAAATAAGTAAATTATTTTTTTAAAAAGAAAGAAAGAAAGAAACTGCCATCTAGTCTCAGATGCAAACATGGGAACCGGGCTGTGTCTTTGAATTACAGACCGGCCTTCTTAACTGTCACACTTCTGAGGTGCCACCCCCTCCGGTGTAAGGAGGGCTCTGACCACCAGAAGGACTAAGATGACGTACTTTCATTTAAGCCCTAATCTGTCACATATCATTGGCTAATTTAACTTATAGGTGTCTTGGAGTTCTGGTTGTTTTAGTAAATGGTTTTTTATCTTATTTTACTTCTAATTGAATGTGGCTGGTGTAGCTGGACAACGCTAGAGTAGGGATTAGCCAAGGTGTTCAGCTTTTGATGGTGCCGAGAGCCAGCCTGGTGGTGTTGGCTTTCTAGTAGGGGATCATTATCCTCACGTAGTTCTGCCCAGTTCTTTGCCTGCTAAAGGCAGGAAGGTGAGCAGGAACTGTGCTTCCCTGCAGCTTTCCATGAAGTGTGTCTCCTGAAGGGTTCTGTTACATATATAATTTTCCCAAGGTAATGGGGATGCTTCTCTCCCTAAAGGTGTTGGGCTATTACTGGCTGGTAAAAATTTTCCTCCTTAAATCTTGGCAATAATGGAAAAGCTATCATGATCACTCACAAACAGGCTTTTAGGCTTTCTTATTTTGTTCTTCTTAAGTATCTTGAAATAGACTTGTTAGGTCACAGCTAGGTCTATCAACACCTGTATTCCCAGCACTCAGGGCATGGAGTCCAAATGATCTCCAGTTCAAGGCCAGCCTGGGCTGCATTCCAAGCTCTTTCTTGCCTATAACCTGAAGGAGGCCACCACCCTGATCGCCTACTCCACACCTGACACTTAGCTCCTTGCCTTAGGTTTTGTTGTTTTTTTTTGGTTTTGGTTTTGGGGTTGTTTGTTTGTTTGTTTGTTTTTGTTTTTGTTTTTTGAGACAGGGTTTCTCTGTGTAGCTTTGGAGCCTGTCCTGGAACATGCTCTGTAGACCATGCTGGCCTCGAACTCACAGAAATCTTCCTGACTCTGCCTCCCGAGTGCTGGGATCAAAGGCATGTGCCACCACCACCCGGCCTTATGTTTTAACATGACTGTCTTAGGTTTTCAAAGCCATTTTTTCATACTAATTACTCTGAGAAGAGGGTTTTGAAGTATTGTAAAATGTATGTGCAATCATCTGATTTGTAGATCCCAATCTGTATTCAGATTGTTAATTATAAAAGAAAATACATTTTCCCCTACTCATACATGTTTTAAGAATCAAAAAATATTGGCCGGACGGTGGTGGCTCACGCCTTTAATCCCAGCACTTGGGAGGCAGAAGCAGGCAGATCTTTGTAGCTAGAGTTTTCCGCCTTGCCCACAGTCAGGACAAATATTTGTCACCCGCCAGTCCCACAGCCGCTCAGACCCAACCAAGTAAACACGGAGACTTATATTGCTTACAAACTGTATGGCGTGGCAGGCTTCTTGCTAACTGTGCTTATAGCTTAAATTAGTCCATTTCCATAAATCTATACCTTGCCACGTGGCCGGTGGCTTACCAGCATCTTCACATGCTGCTGGTCATGGCGGCGGCTGGCAGTCAGTCCTTCTGCCTTCCTGTCCTTTTATTTCTCCTCTCTGTTAGTCCCGCCTATCCTTTCCTGCCTAGCCACGGCCGATCAGGTTTTATTTATTAACCAATCAGAGCAACTTGACATACAGACCATCCCCCAGCACAGCCAAGTGCAGACCATCTCAAACACCTGCACTCAGGCCCATGGTCCTAATCATCCTCTATACGGACCTGCTGGGTAACTGCCCAAAGAACCCAAGAAGGGCTCCCACAGGACATACAGAACATCCCACAGCAGATCTTTGTGAGTTCAAGGCCAGCCTGGTCTACAGAGCGAGATCCAGGAAAGGCACAAAGCTACACAGAGAAACCCTGTCTTGGAAAAAAAAAAAAAAAGAATCAAAAATATTATTTTAACTTTTAAGTTGAAAGAGTAAAAACCAAATTATGTTATCACCTCCTCTGCTGTGGATAACAGGCAGGAAAGAGAGGAAGGGCTCTGGGGTTCCTTTTGTTCATACTCTGCTCTGTGGCCAGTCACTAGATCAGTTGGCTCCTCCAAGACTGCATTCTTTGTGGTTTGCAGGTAATGTTAGTAGAAGTTATGATCTCTGTCAGCGGCCCCTAGAAGCTGGCATCTCCCTTCCTAGGTTCACCAGCCTGCCCTCTATTCTCAGTAGTTCTTGGTTCTGTTCATCCTCCTGCTTGAACTTCACATCCTCTGGCACGTGCACAGCTTCAGGTCCTAGAGGAAAGGCCTGGTGTTCCTGGGCCTGTGAGAGAGAATGCAGAGTTCAAGCACAGCCGCGTAACTATATAGTACCCTGTGTGTTGACCCTGTGAGTCGTGTTCAGATGCACCCTACTGACCCATGCTTTCTCTCCCGCCCCCCTTCTCACTCCAGGCCCCGGTTAGGAACAGTCATGCACCGGGTGATTGGACTGGGACTGCTGTACTTGGTCTTTGCGGCTGTCGAAGGCGCCATGAGAGTCCTCGGGGTAAAAGCCACGTGAACCTAACCAAAGAAGGCCGTTGTTCTTAGTCTCTTCATTTTCCATGAGAAAGTCCCAACTCGATCTTTTTCCAGATGGAATAGTCTGCTTTTTTAATACTTGGTGAAGGAAGAGCCCAGCAGACTGCTTCCTAAAATGGCAGACTGTGAAAGACTGCTGATAGCATCCCCCTTGGACGTAGCTCCGTCCAGAACTGTCTGTGTTCATTATTAGTGGCGTCTATTTTTGCCCTTACATAGTTTAAACACAGACATCTCTTTCTTAATCCTGGACTTAGAAGTGGATCGAATGGGCAGAAAGGGAATTACTCCCTTCACTCATGGAAGCATTTCTCCTCTCATTTGGCTCTAACTCTGCCCTGACTGGACTTACTCTCTGTGGAGTCAGAAAGTCCCACAGTGGAAGAACCAGGTCATGTTCAGGGAAGACTCTGGTCATATGGGCAGCAGCACTTTGTCCTCTGAGGAAGTGTTGGATTTTAATCTGTGAAAATCCCTAAGAAAAAAGCAAAACCAAACAACTCGCATGAAAGGAGCTTGGGTTCTTAGGAAGCCAAGTGATTGAGAAGCTTACTGCAGTTTACTTGATTCAGAGACTTGCATTTTACCCAAAACACATTTAAATTCAGTGTGTAGATCAGATCACTGTGCACAGAGCAGTTAATCTGTATGTTCTCATGTAACTTTACCTCACATATTTTTGTTTGGTTTTTTTTTTTTTTTTCTTTTGGTTTTTCGAGACAGGGTTTCTCTGTGTAGCTTTGGAACCTGTCCTGGACTCCTCTGTAGACCAGGCTGGCCTTGAACTCACAGAGATCTGCCTGGCTCTGCCTCCCAAGTGCTGGGATTAAAGGCATGCGCCACCACAGCCCAGCTCTTTGTTTGGTTCTTAAAGAAGGACATTTCTCAACAGTATTAAAAAGCCTCATTCCATTGTCTTGATACATCTACATTCCATGCCACAAACCTGTTCTTTTACTCTTTGAGTATATTTGTTCCTTTGCATAATCATGAAGAATCCCTCATATATGTGTGTGTATACATACGTGTGTGTGTGTACATATATATGTGTATGTATACATACATACGTGTGTGTGTGTGTGTGTGTGTGTGTGTGTGTGTGTGTGTGTGTGTGTGTATGGGGTTTTTTGAAATAAGGTTTCTCGGTAGTGCTGGCTGTCCTGGAACTCACCCTATAGACTAGGCTGGCCTTGAACTCAGAGATCCACCTGCTTCTGTCTTCTGAGTGCTGGGATTAATGGCCTACACCACCACAGCTGGCTAGCCTCATATATATTTAAGTATACATATAATTCATAGGAATTAGTCTTTGCTAAAAAGATTATAGGAAAAGTAACACCCCACATATAAATTCAACATTATACATTTTAAAGTTTACCCAGTCAGCAGTTTAGATAGTGGCTGTTTTAAATGTAACCGTTGAAGCAGGTGTCTAATTTACAGTTTGTTTCTCCCTTTCCACATGTTACCCCGCCTTCCTTAGTTTTTTTTTGTGTGTGAGTGTGTCCCTTTACCATCAGGGGACATCAGGAGCCTGTTCCTTTGATAGACTCGGCTCTGAGTGTGGGGTGATGAGGCAGGAGATTGAAATGGCAGGTCTGGGTGAGACTGGGGCATGGCAAGTGTTTTGTTTATTGCCAGTCTATTTCTAGCATGAAATAAATTGGTAAGAAATTACATTAGTTGTTTCCAAAACAGATGATTTCTATGTGTTAAACACAGTCCCATCAAGATATAAACTCTTAGGTGGCATAGTAGGTGACACAGAGCGAAATTGTTTTTCTTCAGATGATTCTTGTACACTGCAATGAAACTTGTACAAATTTAGGCTTTCCCTACTTTTATCTTCCAGGGTTCTAAACATTTAGCTGTTGTTTTGAGTGACATTATTTTAGCAGTTATTGACTCCATTTTTGTGTGGTTCATATCCTTTATCATGTCCTTCCAAAATAGTTTGTGGTATTATTAAAATTAGATTACTTTTAATTCATAATAATGGTAGAATGAAATATAATTGTGCATTATTGTTTTCTCAATAAAGGAGTTTAGCTAAAGACAAGAAAGTAGTAACTCCCCAGATAGGAATGTCTCTATTTTCCTGTTAGTTCACTAAACATGTAAATGCTCAATGTACACCCACACAGTGAGGCATACACAGAGAATATCGTCTCTGCGTTTACAGAATTCACAGCTGCTAGAGAGACAAAGAGACAACTTCACTGAAACCGCGTAGCAGGAGAAATTGCCATCCTAGAGTGCTGGTGTGAGGGTAGAGGCGAAAGGAAAACTGGCAGAAAAGATAAAGACTGCACAGAAATGGTTGAGTACATAGGAAGAGAATTGAGGGGAAGCATAGTTGAAGTGTGACATAGTTAAAGAGGACAGTGGCAGAATGTCCCAGCTTAGCTTTTCTGCATGTAAATATGGTGGTGAATCATGATAGATGAGACCATGGGGAAAGATGTAATAACATGGGAGGGGCCTGTGCCACCTCGGCAGTGGCTTCTTAGAGATGCTTGCCTTCCTGCAGAGAAGGGGCAGGAAATAGACACCTCTGGAATTGGATGGCAGAGCTTCAGTAGAGATGGGGGCAACCCCGCCTTTAGCAGTACATCTCTGTCCTGATGCTTGTCCTCTGCCACTGTGTATTTAGAAAAGCCTGAGCTGCCCCTTTTGAAATTGCCTCTTTTCTAAAGTAGTTTGTGCTTGGAACTTTTGACAAGTCAGGGACTATGCCCTTGCATTAAGCAATTGAGCTTTAGACTTTTCATCCAGAAGAATTTTGTAGGTGGGTGTGGTGGTGCACGCCTTTAATCTTAGTGCTTGGGAGGCAGAGGCAGGTGATCTCTGCGTTAGAGGCCAGCCTGAGCTTCAAAGAGAGTTCAGAAACAGCCAGGGCTATGTAAAGAGACCCTGTCTCAAAGCAAATAAACAAAACATGCTGTTTTCTCTTGGGATTTACAGATAGATATTCCAGAGATTTCTTCACCATCCACAGAGTGATTCATTGGGAAAAACTCAGGTAGTAACTGGCGGAAAATTCTAAGGAAAAAACTCTGTGTTTTCTGATCCCATCTCTAGGCAAATGTGGGCAGGCCATCTCCTTTGGATAGCATTGACTTTGTTACCTTCCAGTACAGTGAGCAAGTTGGGGTAGGGAGGTAGGGAAAGCAGGATGAGAGGTTTAATTTTCTTGGAGGTTATAAAGAAATGCAGAAATTAAAACTACCCTGGACAGTGTTAAGTGGTGACCAGAAGTAAGTTACTCTAATACTCCTTTCCTTTGAACCTGAATTTGCCGAGTTTGCTATCACCTGCGATTTGGTCATTTTTACCACTGTAAGTGAGAAGTAGGTTTCCTGGATGGTTACAGATGGCAAGCAGATAGAAGCAGGGCTGGATACAAAATTGATGCTTTCGGATGATGACCTTGCTCTCTCTGATTCCAATGAGCCTAACCAAAGGCAGTTGATCCTGTAAGAATCTTCCTGACAGAAATTCAAAGTTGGTGGCCTTTCTTATGTCTCCCAGTGCCCTCCTTTGCTGCTTGGTTATTTGTTTTGCTGTTTTGCTGCAGGCGAATGACTCTGATCTCGTTCTTCTGGCCAGCCTGCCTCTCTCTCTTCTTGACTCGGGCTTGTGCTGGTGGATATCCTTTTCCTGCCGCTGCGGCATGCTCGCCTGGCTCGCTCCACCTTGTGGAGCCTGTGTGCTTCCATCACTGCTTTCTCTTCTGCAGGGGGCGCCGGTGGGGGGCGGGGGAGTTAACCTTGACCTAATTAAACAGTGCCCTGGTAAGTAAAGGCTTAGGCAGCTTCAAATTTGCTTTTGACATTTTTAACCCCTTGGTTTTAAGATCACATTTGGATTTTCAAACAAGAACAGGTTTGTTTGTTTCATCTGATATGTGTAAGGAGTACAGTGTGTTTGCGTTCTGGTAGGATCTCACAGTAGGACCTAATTGGTTAGAGTGTGTTACTGTAGAAGCTGATCTTGCCAGGCATGGTGGTGCACATCTTAATCCCAGCACTTGGAGGCAGGCAGGAGGATCTCTGAGTTCCACACCAGCCATGGCTAGCTACACAGTGAGGCCCTTTCTCAAAGAACTTCTTTAAAAGTAACTAAAACTAAAAAAAAAAAAAGAAAAACGAAAAAAAAAATCCATCTTTACTGTAAAGTATTGGGCATGTAGAATGGTTGAAAAAATAGTTTTTATAAAATAGTTTTAGTATGAACAGGAATTTTTTTGTTTTTTGTTTTTTTAATGAAGTATTTAGTCTTTTGTATTTTTGAGACAGTTTCTCTGTGTAAGAGTTCTGGCTGTCCTGGAACTCTCTTCATAGAACTCTCTTCATAGCCCAGGCTGGCCTCAAACTTACAGAGATCCGCCTGCCTCTGCCTCCTGAGTGCTGGGATCAAAGTTGTGCGCCACCACCGCCCAGTTTTTTGAAGTAGTTAGTCTTTTAAATAGGTATAAATCCAAAGCTTGCCCTGCTCTCTGTTAGTGTTGGTATCTGGTTCATAAATAAAGGCCGTTGGTCTGCATGAGTAGACACCTGCAGGCCTCTGCTGACCTGAGGGTCAGCAAGGAAGTTTCTGTTTCCTCCTTCTGGACGGTGTTAGCCTTCCTTGAGCCTGCTGCTCCTGGAAAGCAACCACTGCTAAAACTCCCTCTCCACCATTTGTGTTCTGGGAAAGGCTTTTGTAAGGCGCTCCCTTCCCATAGGGCTTGGCTCAGAGTCCAGGATGCTCCTACTTTACCTGACTAAGCTGGACCCAGGCCCTCCAAACACCCATTACTGCCTCATGGATGATTAGCTGAGCCTTCTGTGCCCATTATGTAATCAAGACAAATACTAACTTCATCAGACGCCAAGACTTTTCCCTCTGATGTCCTTGAACCTACTGTTAGCCTGAGCCAGTACACAGCCTCTTTAAAGGTCCTCGTGAGAACTGACAGACCTCCAGGAAAGACGTGTATGTTGTCACTGTGCCCGGCCACCTTCCTGTGCTTGCGTCCTTCTGTCCACAGGCCTTTTCTCCCTGGGCTTTAAGTCACTTGAAAAGCTTACATTCCTAGTATGCCCCGTCCTTCCAAAAGATACCACTTAAATTCAGGCTTGTCATTTTTGTTAGTTTTTTAATTTATAAAAAGGAACCGATAGATGCTCTAACTACTCAACTATAGCTATTTAGAGAATAACAAGAATCAACTAGAACAAGAAAAAATAAGAAAGTAACAGTCGTGGTGTCATAGGTAGCAAGAGGTGTCTTAGCTGAGAGTTTCTGCTTTGACTGTGCACACTGCACTGGCCTGTGTCACAGGAACGCATCACAGGTCTTCTTGCCCTTTTTTTTTTTTTTTAAGTCTGTTCATTCATTTCAGACAATGGAAATTTTATATAGAAAACTGTAATTAAATGTAATTTTAGAATGGTATAGATTAAGATACATTTTCTGTGTTTTGCTGTGTTTGGGACTATAGTATAAGATTCTTACTGTGTTTTCTTTTAACTATAGTTTGCCATTTTCCTTGTTTTTCCTTAACTAGTTTTTCACATTTTTATAAGTTTGGCACAGACTATGAAGACTCTAAGGCTAAGAAAGAACACAGTGAAATTTTCATTATATAGGCATTTTACAAATACACTCATCTTTGCTGTTCTGGGTAAGCCATCTCTGCCTCTTTCTAAAACAGCCCATTTCAGTGTTGTATGTTCTTTCAAAGGTGACTATCTCTGTCTTTCAGCTTCTATAGTGTTTATGGTGTGGACAACAAAGACCTTCAGGATTGCAAAATGCCAATCAGTAAGTAAAATCTTAAGTATTTTAAAATTTAATTAAATCATTGGCTAGATAATTAAAGTCGTTTGTTGTGGGGTATTTGTACACTGAGTGAAGATGTATTGGTGTGATTGGTGTAATAAAAAGCTAGATAGCCAATGACTAGGCAAGAGGTATAGACAGGATTTCTGGGGAGAGAAAGGAAGAGGAGGAGGAATCCAGGTGCGCAGGAGATGCCAGGAGACATGGAAAAGAAACCTGAGGTGCAAGATGGATGAGAGGTAATGCATTGTGATAGAATATAGATTAATATAAATGGATTAATTTAAATTGTAAGAGCTAGTTAGAAATAAGCCTAAGCTATAGGCCAAGCTTTTATAATTAAAAAGAAATCTCCATGTCATTATTTGGGAGCTGAATGGCAGGACAGAAAAAGACTTACTACTTATAGCACCCAATCTAGGGCACCAGATGATGTTTATTATCAGTGGCCCCACAGCCCCCTCAGTCAGCATCCTGCCAGCCACTCAAGCCATGGTCTGGCAGGGCTTCTGGTCCCACTGCCCTGGCTTTGCCACCACCTTGATATTTAGGTTTAAATTAAGTCTCCTGTTGTATTTATCAATAAGACTCAGAAGTCAAAGGCTGGGGTAAAAACCTGCTAGCTCAGAGAGACTGACTAGCAACTAGATGACCTTGTTTTTTTGGCCCGAGACACCACAAGAGGTGTGTCATTTTATTTAGGCAAAAGGGGGGAAATGTTATGGGATATTTTGATCACACTCTGACACTCCCTAGACTGATCAATAAAGTTATACCTTGACTCAGGGCGAAGTGAGCAACTGACTTACTGAAATTGGCCATTGAGAAGTCAGTAATTTGGATAGAAAAGATACACAGGAAGGAAAGGGCAGGAACTATAGTTCCTCTTGGGTTCAGGGATGAGGGAAGAGATGTGTTCTTATGGTATCTCCAGCCAGAAAACTAGGTCAGCTAGTTGCTAGCCTCTCTGAGCGATCAGGTTTTTACCTCAGCCTTTGACTCCTCGGTCTTACTGAGAAATAGAATGATGGAGAGCCCTGGCTGCAGGACACAGCCCCACCAGGCAGCGGCCTGCATGGCTGGCGCAGCACTGACTGAGGGGCTGGGGGGCTACAGATGATAATTAAAGTATCCGTAGATTCATGTGCAGCTGCTAAGCTGACAAAAAAAATGACTGCTTAATTAAATTATTAAAGAATTAAAGTGCTTAATTAAATTAAATATTTAAAGTTACTGTTTTTAATTCTGTTTTTTTGTGGAATTTCAAAGTTTAGTTTGTAAAGGTATAATTTTATTGGTCGTTTCCTTTTACTTTGACCAATTTTTTTGTAGAGTTATCAAAACTTTTTTCTTTTAAATAACCTGAAGTTGGAGGTGGATCTCAGTTGGTAGAATGCTTGTCTCACATGCACAAACCCTGGGTTTAATCCTAGCGCCATAGAGACTGTCATAATTGCACGGTCCTGTAATCCCATCACTCAGGAGCTAGAGGAGGCCAGAGGATCAGAAGTTCAAGGCCAGCCAGAAAATACTAAATAGCGGAGCAAGCTCCTCTCAGATTCATTATCCCTTCTTATGAACTTCTTTTTATATACTTGTGCCCTTTTCTCCCTTTCCTTTCTCTGTGCCTTTTGGTGCAGAGATGGCACCAGGGCATTGAGGTGCTCTGCTTCACCGAGCTGCACCCCAGCTGGCTTCGTGCCTGAGTGGGACTGAGCACTAAGGTGGGCTGCTGCTTTGATGTCACACTCTGCATTGGCTTTGCAGGATGTCCCTACTTCATCCTAGTCCTCACTCAGAACCTGTTCTGGAGATGACAGGTGTGCTCACAGAGTGCCCAGAAGCCCTAATCTGCTGCAGTGTAAGAGACCCTGGAAGGAAGAAGCTGAGCCTTTTGCCATTTCCCCCTCTTTAATAATTTCTGCTTGAAGTTCTATGTTTTGATTTTTCCCTACATCTTTCTGTTTATGAAGGGAAACATGTATGCTCTTTAGAAACAATGCTTAAAACATAGGTTTCCTTAGAAGAAAATTATTGTTTATTTGCTAAGAGAACTTGCCAGCTAGAGAGGTCTCGGTACTCCTGTGTACTGTTTGAATGGGACACTTGCACATTTATCAGGAAATTGATGGTTTATGTTTGGATCATCCTTGTTCTAGGATTGGATGGAGCTCTGGGTTGATGATGCGTTTTGGAGCTTTCTCTTTTCACTCATCCTTATTGTGATAATGTTCTTATGGAGGCCATCGGCAAATAATCAGAGGTAACAACATGGGGAATTATGACTCGGAGGCATGTGACTTCTGTGGTGTTGAGAACCCTAGGAGGCACAGCTCACGGAAAGCATTAGACCATGCAGAACTGTTAAACACGGGCTTCTTTCTTCAAGGGAAGGAAGTGACGCCTTTTCACCCAGAGGACAGGAGTGGATGTTGTCTAACAACCTGGTGATCTTTTGCTATTCTATGGAGCCAGACTTTGCTTGAGTTCCCTGAGCTTTGTTTAGGCCCCAATCCCGAGCTTTGTCTCTCACTGAATAGAACCCTTCCTTATGAAAGAGGTCCTGTGTACTTTGCATCCTCCATCGATAGAATCTTTCCTTATGCTTATTACAAATCCTTCCTCCCTAGACCCTTACCCTGAGCACTGTTACCCGTCAGTAGAACTCATTCTTATTGCAGAGGTCCCAGGTGCTTTGCTAGAGAGGTGTGCTTTGCAGGGGAATTTTGATGTTGCCATCCCTGAAGCTTTGTTGTGATCATTGTCACATGGAGACTTTTTCCCAAAGTTTTACTGTGCTTAAATGTATAAGACAAAGAAACTTCGAGGTCAGACTCTAGAAGTCTTGCTAAAGCACGTGCTAAAGTGATGCTGTCCTGAGTTTCATCTCACCTCACTGATCATTTCCCTGCTGACCTTGACGCTTTCAGGGACCCCAACAGAAAGCACACATAGAGACTGCTGGGAAAGACTTTTTTTATGCAGGTGTATAGTAAAGTGAGAAGACAGGCATTGCAAATGGGATACAGGAAGGTAAGGCATTAAGCAGTCCAGGAGGAAGAGGAAGACTCCATGAAGAGCTGGAATTTATGGAACAGCTTTAAGATAGCAATAACACAGTGAAAGATTGGGCTGAGAAAGAATATAGATTTGGGGAGAATTGTGGAAAAGTCATGCATGGTACATAGAAGTCCATGAGGTGTGCAGTATAGTTAGTATGGCAGGTGCAGCATTTTTTTCCTTCTTTGTTTTTATTTATTCAGTGTGTCTTTCACATCATGCAGCTCGATTCCATTCATTTCCCCATCCCTTTGCATCCACCCTCTGCCCCTGCAATTCCTCCAAAATAAAACAATTTAAGAGGAAAAAAAGTAAAAATCTCGTCATGGCAGCTGCAGTGTGACACAGTGAGTTACGCAGTAGACCCTTTGTCCATATAGCTTTACTTGCAAGTGTTCATTGCAAAGAGTCGTTGGTCTGGTTCGAGGCCTCTGGTTTCTGCTACACCATCGATGCTGGGCCCTCTAGGACTCTTCTTGGATATCCTGTTGTTGCCCTGTGTTGTGGAAATCCTGCAGCTTTGGGTCTGTGGGTCAGGTCTCTTCATGTGCTCCAGCAGATCATAGATGGGGTGGATGTTGGGGCAGGCCAAGTCATAACCCTGGTTCTGGGCCTGGGCAGCTGCAGGGTTGGTCCGCCTACCACTTCTCCCCGTCCTCACCACCAGGCTGAGCTTTCCAACATTGCCCCAGATAATTCACCTCTTATAGCAATGAGTGAGGGACGGGGTCAGTTCTCCTGCTTTCACATCTTCGGTGTCCGCTCTGCCCCACCTATGCTATCAGGGCCAGCTCTACTGTGTTCAGGTGCAGCCTTCTTATCCCACGTGCTTAGAAGTGCTTTTGGTTTAGAATACTTGCATAGACTTTACTGGTTAAGCATCCTAATCTGAAATCTAGGATGCTCAGAGTCAGAAACTTCTAGAGCAACTGACCTGATACTCAGACAGGTATACAGTTTGGGATTCAAGATGGTCAGCCTATTTTTTTTTAATTTTAGAAAGCTGTACAGAAAGAGTGAGGTGGAATGGCAAAGGGCTGAGTACCAGTTTGGAAATGTGTACTTTCCACTGTGGTGGCCAGCCCACCTTCTCCTGCCTACCTTCTTCTCCGAGAGAGAACTATTGAGTTTCTTACGTATCCCTCTAGGGAAGATGAGACAGGCATACTGGGCAGTGTGTTTCCTTCTCCCTTTAACGATTAACAGTCACAGTGGCCAGTGAGGTGGCCCAGCAGGTAGAAGCTCTTTCCATCGAGCCTTCGGACCTGAGTTCATTGCCTGGGACCCCGTGTTAGAAGGAGAGAGCCAAATCTAATGAAAATTTAAATAACTAGGCATGTTGGGTCATACTTTTAATCACTTTTAGTCAGGAGGCAGAAACAGGTATATCTCTGAATTCAAGGCCAGCCTAGGATGGATATCAAGACCCTGTCTTTAAAAGAATTTTTAAGCTGTGCAGTGGTGGTGGTGCACGCCTTTAATCTCAGCACTTGGAGGCAGACGCAGGTGAATCTCTTGAGTTCAAGGCCAACCTGGTCTACAAAGCGAGTTCCAGGACAGCCAGAGCTGTTATGCAGAGAAACCTTGTCTTAACCCCCCCCCCCAAAAAAAAAGAATTAAAATAAATAAATTACTGTTCTACAACTTTCTTTTTAAAATATACCTCTGTATCACCATGGATAGATGCATTACAGTAACCAAAGGCTGTGCGGTATTTTATAATGTGATTGGCACCATATATATATATGCGCATTCCAAAAGTACTGGACATTTGACTTTTGCTGTTGTAGATGTAATTCTGAACAGTTTTATTAAATAAGAAACAGAGCCAAATGCAGAGTTAAAAACCAAAGAGGTCAGAGCAACAGCCAAGAGCTACGACCAAGACCTCCTTCTTACCCCTCGCTGTCGCTGTGGTCCTTCCCCTCAGAAAGAGACCTACTTCCTGTGTGTCTGTCTTTTTATTGACTTTCTGTTCTGCCTTCTCATTGGTTGTAAACCCAACCACATGACCTCCTTGTCACTGCCTGTCTATACAGACCTTCAGGTCTCTATGGTTGGTATTGAGATTAAAGGCATGTGTCTCCATGCTGGCTGTATCCTTGAACACACAGACTTTGCCTGCCATGTGATCGGATTAAGGGTATATGCTACCACTGCCAGACTTCTGCTAAATGCCTTGCTATTAGCTCTGACCCCCAGGCAACTTTATTTATTAACATACAAATAAAATCACATTTCAGCGTAAATAAAATATCACCATATGCTATTATCAGCAATATTTCTTGAATGCTTTTGGAGGTACTTTTCTATTGTACTATAAGGCAAAGGGACCTTTACTTTGACAGATATGGACCAAAAGACCTTAGGAAAGATTATTTCCATCAATGGTGCATCACATCATTTATTTAATGTATCATGTATTTAATAATTAAAATACAAAAATGCTTAGAGGATTCTAAAATGTAAATGTTTGTTTAAATATAGATTCATTTGGTGATATGAAAATAGAACATCAGCCCTGTAAACACAATGCTTTTTCATCTATAAACATTTTCTCCTTGATGGCTAGAGAGAGAGCTCAGTGGTTAAGAGCACTAGTTACTCTTGCAGAGGACACAGGTTTAGCTCTCACTAACCACATAGTAGTGACTCCAGCTCCAGGGCATCTGATCCCCTTTTCTGGCCTCTACAGACATTAGGCATGCAATTTAATATATTAAATATATTTAATATATGCAGGCAACACACTCATACACATAAAATAAATAAATCTTAAATGTTTTCCTCCTTGCTATACTGGACAATTTGTAGAAATCAGTTTTGTCATCAACAGTATTTTTGAGAAGGTATTTGCTCTGATCACCTTTAATGTCACTAACCACATTAGCACCTTTCTTTCATTAGAAAAATGCTGAAATGGCGTGGATGGGAGGTTAGTTATTATCTAAGCATAAGAAACTTGGGCAGTACAGTTTTTATGTGCAATTGACTGACAGTGATCAGATTGAAAGGCTCTTTTGTTTTTATCTAGGTATGCCTTCATGCCCTTGATAGATGATTCTGATGATGAAGTCGAGGAATTCATGGTAACATCTGAAAATTTAAGTGCGTGACATGTTTCTTTTCAAATGACTGTTGTACATATTTTAAGAGAAATCTTTACTTGAGATGCAAGGTCACATGTATTGTTTAAATTTTCTCTTAGGATTGAGATGTCTCAACCTGTAAAGTGTTTGCCTTGCAGGCATGAGGACATGAATTCAGTCCCCAGAACCAATGTTAAAAAAAAAAAAAAAAAGCCGGGTAGCATGCATGTACAGCCGCAGTGCTGGAGAGGCGGGTCACTGGAGATCACTGGCCAGCCAACCTGGCCTTCTTGGCTGATTCCAGGCAAGCGTAGGTGGATGGCACCCAAGGAACAACATCAGAGTTGTCCTCTGGCTCCACCACACACAGGCACACAGGCACACAGGCACACCGGGGAGGTGGCCCAGCAGTGTTTGCTAAGCACACAGGAGAACTTGAGTTTGGATCCCAGCACCTACTTAAGACCCGGGTGTAACATCAGTGCTGGAGTGGGGGAGGGAGGCGGAGGCAGTGTAAACAGATCTACTGCAGGGCTTGCTGGCCAGCAGTCTTCCTGAAACAGTAAACTTACTCTAGGCTAAGTGAGAGACGCCACCCTGCCCCCTGAAAAGAAATAAGATAGAGAGTGATAAAGGGAGACATCCGTCGAGAGGTTACCCTCATGCTAAGCAGTGCCAAGCCGACTTGGACGGACAGTATGCACACTGACAGTGCTCGGTGTTCTCAATAGTCAGGGAGACACAGACAGCAGTGAGCTACTGCCAACCCCACAGTGCTTACGTCAGCATGACTGATAGCCGCACACGCCACTTACTACAAGTCATGGCAGTGTGAAGTCTCTAAGAGGAGTGTGACATGCCCACATAGACACGTGCATAATTTTAAAAAGCTTTTATCATATATGAAGAAATAATTTTCGTATTGTATTTTATACCATAAGTATACCCTGCTGTTTATATGTCAAGCAAGTAAAAATTTCTAAGGTGTGTGTGTGTGTGTGTGTGTGTGTGTGTTGGGGTGCTAGTGATGAAACCTAGGGCTTCACACATTCTGGGCAAATGCTCTACCACTGAAATAGAGCCCAAGCCTCCAAAGATGTCTTATTTTTGAAATATTGTAAATCTTATGCATTTATTCTTAAACTTGAAATTGAATTGGGGAAGTGCATTTCAGAACAGCTTGTTGTGAAATACAGTTACCAGAGCCCAAGGCATATTAAAGTTACTCCCCTGGCCAAAGTGGCTACTCCTAACTCTTTAAAAATAATCTTTTTTCTTATTAGGTATTAAGTGTGAGGTTACAGAGGAAAGTATAATTTTGTGATCTTTTATATGTCTCTGTGATGTTTTTCATTGTAGCTGAAGGAATAAAACTAAGAGCCTCAAAAGCGGTTTCAAACGGAACAGCTAAGCCTACTTCTGATAATTTTGTGAGTATCTGTGTATTTAGTGGGGTCTCTGTCTAATACTTTAGAGTCTGTCCATGTCAGAGTCACTGACTGTCAAGGAGCTTTTGCTGAGGTGTGGTGTTACTAAGTTAGCTGTTTCCAGGCACCAGTGCACGTCAGGCCCGGAGCTGCGATGCCGCCGCTGTCTGTTCTCATTTGTCAGGGCCTTTGCTGGAGGTGTAGCACCTCAGGCTTCACCGCCCCGTTTTGTCTGAGGCCGTGGCTGGCCAGGGCTCTACCAGGTTCATCCTACATGGTGAGGCTTTGTCTTGGTAAAAGTCAGTGGTGGCTTTTCAGCACATCCGAGCAATTTCTTTTGAAGCTGCTTTAGGTATTGGTTGTCATCTTTTGGGAAAAGGACTTCTTACGTCCTGTTCACTTTCCAAAATAGCAGACTTTTAAAACCATGAAAGCATGAATAAAATCTAGACTATAAGGCAGGGATGAGTTTATAATTATTTGATTTATTTTTTATGTCTTTGAGTGTTGTTTGCATGTATGTATGTGCATCATGAGTGTGCCTGGTGCCCTCGGGCTAGAGGAGAGTCAGAGCCTCTGGAACTGCAGTTATGGCTGGTTATGAGCCACCACTGGGGTGCAAGGAACTGAACCCAGAGCTCAAGCTGTAGACCTCCAACTCACAGATCTGCCTGCCTCTGCCTCCTGAGTGCTGGGATAAAAGGCCTGCACTGCCACCCCTCAATCAAAGATGAGTCTTAAATCCTTACGTCTGCTGCTGTGCACAGAAGTGGTGGTGATCACAGAGGAGCAGAAGGAAGCCTTACACACCCTTGCATTCCGCTGCCTCGGAATGATGCTGTATAAAATGGCGTTTGTGTGGGAGTTCCATGACAAGTGCTGTGGGACAACACTGTCCTCGGTCAGAGTTGACGAATTCCCTTCTTTTGACTGCTGGCAATCTGTAAAATGTATTCTTCGGGTAGTTTCATGGTAATTTAAGCTTTTAAAAATCTCTAGTTTTACTTAGCTGGTATTAGAGCTTCAGGTAGAGCACTCTAATCTGAAAATTTAAAGCCCCCAAAGTTTTGAGCATCAATGTGACACCACAAGTGAAAAAACGACTGTGAAACTCGATTTCCTCTGCTAAACTCTCACAAATGCTGTATAAAATTGCCTCCGGCCTCTGCATGTAAAGCATATACGTTATAAATGAATTCATGTTTCAGCTTGGATCCCATCCTTATGCTTTTCATTATGTGTATGCAAATGCTTGGAAATATAAAATGTGAAATCTAAAACACTTCTGGCCCCAAGAATTTTAGATGAGGGATACTTAAGCTGTGTTAACGTTTCCACCTTGTTAGTATTTTCCTTTTACATTGCTTATCAGTTTATTTAAAACTCAGTAGTCACAAACATGTCAAAGGATTTCTATTCATTCTTCTAAACTAAGTGTTGTCAACTTTTGATCAGAAGTTAGAGATTTTACTTTTCATTACTAATTTCTACCTGGGACCCCCTCACAGAAACAGGACTCTATTGCCTTCTCTCAGTCAGCAAGGTGCTTCCTGCTTTGAGTAGAGTGACCTGGGTCCACAGGAAAGAAAAACTTGATTTCTGTTGTACTGTCCTTTCTCTTTTCTCCATCTGATTGACACCTAGAAGTCAGTTTCTGTTAGAGGGAAACCCCTCCTACCCCCAGCTGATTGGCCCTCCTTGCCTCAAGTGAGGATATGGACAGGTATAGACACTCCATTTCAGTGCTTTACTGAGGGTGGAGCATTGTCCATTAGCATTTTCAATTGAAAAAAAAAAAAACCCTCCAGAATTTGTACAAATTAGGGATAATGAGGGATAGAAGCAAAAAATCAAAGTGAACCTTGCTGTTTTCTGTCTTACAAATCAATTCTACGTTTTTATTTTGACTTCTGGAGACACAAAGAAAAAGAACAGGCTTTTTCCGCTGTCTTGGTGCCTATGGAGGTAAGGGAGGTTTTTGTTGCTGAACATTGGAGGCAGATTCCTGAGATCCGCTGGAAACAGGACTTCTAAAAGGGCAAATCTGTCTGGAAGGCTGTGGGGTGAGGCCGTGTGTTTGCTGGCTATATGTGAGGTGTCGGGAACCAGAGAGAACACACAGCCCTTCTTAAAACTGGAGGTGTTTGTGCCCAAGAGGAAGCTGAATTCTACCTGAGCAAGAGATGTGCTTATGTGTATAAAGCAAAAAAACAACACAGTGACTCCTGTAGGCAAACCAAACAAAACCAGAGTGATCTGGGGAAAAGTAGTTTGGGCCCGTGGAAACAGTGGCATGCATGGTTCATGACAGTTTCCAAAGCAACCTTCCTGCAAAGGCCACTGGACACAGAATCCATGTGATGCTGTACCCTTCCCAGATGTAAACTAATGAAGAAAAGTAAATAAATAAAAGTGGGAAAAAGCAGTAATATACTTAGCTAAAACCAAGAAACAGAAAAATCAGCAGTTTTCTGTCTGTTTCTGAAACGCTGTCACACTTGGTGGGTGATGCCCTGAGCTCCTTGGAGCACATGTAGTACTAACAGACGCCATGTATCTGATTTCAGTCTGAATTTACAAGCATGCTACCAAAAAATGTATGCTTCCAGGTGATACTTAGCAAATACTAAATATAAATATTTATTTCTACAGGATGAAGATTTGAAGTGGGTGGAAGAAAATATTCCCTCTTCATTCACAGATGTGTAAGTATCGTCTGTTCAAGTTTGAACCTGAGACTAGTTTAAGGGGATTTTGTTGGATGTTTCTCAAACTCTGGGGGGGGGGGGGGGGGTGCGCGCGCGCACATGAGCGTATGTAGGACCCCTGTCACTTCTTACAGAACTGAACACACCCCCAAAGCCCTTTTCCTGCCTTTCTACTGTATAATCATTTCAATGCTAGCAGCCTGCAACTAACTACCTCTCTTTCTGGTTACAGTTTTCAGAATCATTTCTTTTGTTTTAAATTTTTATTACAGAAAAGTTCAGACATATGTAAAACCATTTTTTACATCCCATTGTATATGTGCACACACATGCTCGCCGAGGTTATAACAAAGGTCAGGTGTAGCTAGAGTTTTCCTGCCTTGCCCACAGTCAGGACAAATCTTTGTCACCCACCAGTCCTACAGCCGCTCAGACCCAACCAAGTAAACACAGAGACTTATATTGCTTACAGACTGTATGGCCATGCCAGGCTTCTTGCTAACTGTTCTTATATCTTAAATTAACCCATTTCTATAAATCTATACCTTGCCACGTGGCTCGTGGCTTACTGGTGTCTTCACATGCTACTTGTCATGGCGGCGGCTGGCAGTGTCTCTCTGACCCAGCCTTCCACTTCCCAGAATTCTCCTCTCTCCTTGTCCCACCTATACTTCCTGCCTGGCCACTGGCCAATCAGTGTTTTATTTATACAGAACGATATCCACAGCAGTCAGGTGACAAGTTGTAAACGTTGGTGCCCTCCCTTCCTCTGGGCCCAGTGATCTAATCAGGTCATGTTGGTGGGTACTTTCCCATTGAGTCGTCTCCCCATCCCGACCTTTCAAGACTTTGGAAGGAGTCTACTTGAGTTCTCACCCCTGCATGTTATGTGGACTTCGTTTTGTGTCACTGTAGTTTTATATTTTATGTATTTGCTTTTTTTCCCCAGCTTCCAGTTTTTTTTACATTTCATCCCTAAGTACTGGGAATTTTAGGTGTGTTTGCGTCTGGCACATCAGGCAAAGGCAGTGAGTTAAGGAGAGAGAGAGAGAGCTGGCCCCTGAGTAGCCCTCTGACGCCCACACCTGTGTGCCACGCCCACACCTGATACATACAGTAAATAACTACATCTCCAAACAAATGTTTTCTGTAAAAAAACAAATAGTACCCTTGATAATGTGGTGCTTATCTCTCCTCATTTTCACAAAGGCACGAAATTTGAGTTTTCTAGTTAAGTGGCAGATACCCAGCCAATTGTTAAAGTGAAAAAATAGCCAAGTAAATAGGGAGTGGGTGGTTGTGTTTGAATACTGCTGTGAGTTTTTAACCAGCCGCCCCACGTGTAGAAGGGTTGCCCTTGTACTAGCCTGTTTCCAGTTAAAGTTCAGAGTTTTAAAATATTTCTGTTAATTTAGACTGCACATTTTCAAAGGAACACACATTCTGGAAATTGCATACACCTAGGAAGATGTCAATGCAGTTTTTAAATGAGTCCCTTTCTGTCATCTGAAGGCAGAACACTGCCAGTCCCCCAAGCCCCATACCTGCCGATTCCCCCCCCCCTCCTCTCCGCCCGCACAGCACTGGCTGTAGAGTTCTTGTGGAATTCACTGTTCTTGTCTCTCTTGTTTCAGAGCTCTCCCAGTGTTAGTGGACTCAGATGAGGTAAATCTACTTCTGCTTATTTCCTTAGAGCTGTTTCCATTTTCACAGTGTATTTCAGAAGTTAATTCTGAAAATAACCTTTGAAGCAATTACCAGCTTAGCACAGGGCACAGAAGGACACAGCGCTGGCTTAAGTGTGAAGGATTGTGGGCTAAGTTTCAATGCAGGCAGAAGCAGGATGAAAGATGCTTGGTGTAAATGAAGGGAAGAGGCTTTTCGTGAGATTTTTGTTTGAAAGTCTGATTTTTAAGGCCTCGTGTATCCATTATTTAGCTTCTGACACATGTGGATAATTTATTGGAATAGTTTCTTTCCAGCTTTACTTACTAAGCATGACATTTAAATAAAGGTTTTGTGGGGGAGTTAGCGTTTGGTCAACTAGACATTGCAGGGTAGCCCAAGGAAGGGCACATCTTCAGTGTGTGGATTAAAGGGTCAGTGATGAGCCTCCGTACAGAGGCGGTGGCAGTTAGCAGGTGGTGTGCACTGTGGTGGCGGGTGGGCGAGCATCAGAGCTGGAAGGAAAGAGGCTGGGACGTAGCGCTGTGCTCCTTGGTGACGGTGGAGGAGGGCTTGCCCCAGGACAGACTGGGATCTACAGCCCCAGGGGTGGCTGGGCGGCTCTTCAGTGGTGCACTTCATCGTTTGACATGATAAGTAACTTCTTGGGTCCAGTAACATGAGACAGGTCTCCTGCGTAAGGTCCCTGCTAGCTCTGGTTCTGCCTCTCACAGAGAACCTAAACTCAGTTGTAGGTAGAAGGAAGCTGACCTTTTCTAACCTTGGCTAATATTTGACTTATTGTATTAGAGAGTATGGGGGCCATGGTTTTATCTTATCTGATACTTCCCCAGAGTTAGGTCTATTAAAAGATTAAATGTAGTAACTTGTAAGATTAGAACATTTTGGTAGTTCTGGATATAGCCCCAACAATTGACACTTAACCATTTTTTTTTCCCCCCTAGGAAATTATGACCAGATCTGAAATAGCTGAAAAAATGTTCTCTTCAGAAAAGATAATGTGACTGGGACCTGCAGTCGAGTGATGGGAAAAGCCTGTCTCATCAAAACTGACGGCTTCGCTAGGATACATGTTTTACTGTATTGTCTTGGAGGGCTGTGTATGCAGATAAAGAATTCAGGTGTGGGAGGGTCTGCCACCCTCATAAAGCCATCTTTAAAACTGACTCAGTCAGTTTAGTTGCCATTGTGTTGCCTGAATTTGGAAATAATCTGATAAGTCTTAACGATGTGTGCACAGATGCTGTTAGGTGACAGCCACAGAGATGCGGATTTGTGGTCTCGGTTTTCTGCAGAACAAAGATTCTGTAGCTGGGTGTGCTGGCACATGCCTGGCAGTCAAGTCTCTGTGAGTTCAAGGCCAGCCTGGTCTAGTTCCAGGACAACCAGAGAGAGCTACATAGTGAGACTCTGTCTCCAAAAACACACAGACAGCAAAAACAAAAAAAGACAAAAAAAGAAAAGAATCTCTGAATTCTCCTCCTCCCTCTCACCTTCGGGACCGAGTCTCCTGAGTGGTCCGCAGCAGTGTTCATCTTTTGTAGCGATAATTTTAGTCGATTTTTACACTGACGGGACTTACTGTTGGAACAGGGGACACTCATCCGTTGACGCTTGTCCCCTCTGTCGGTGTACACAGAGCTTTTATTTGTAAATACCACCATGCACTGCACGTCGTGGAGTCTGAGCTCGGGAACATGAGTGCACAGAGATGTCTGAGGGCATGTCCAAAGACTTGCAGGCCACGGGTACACATGCTGCTGCTAATTCCGCAGTGACCCCTGGCCATGTGGCTCCCCTAAAGCACTTTCTTCCAGCCCCTCGGTGCGCTGTTCCTTGTGAGTCTCGTGGGGACTTGCACATTCTCGGTGTTTCTGTTCTGTGATAAACATCTAATTATACCATGCATCAACATGTAATTAACCAGCCCTCAACCATATTTTACACCTTGTTTTGTTAAATTATGTTCATAATGTATGATTGAAAGTTTCTATTCTAATATTTTTAAATATAGAATGTTCTAGACTTGAAAGGCACTTGAATGTAGTGTGATGAAAATGTGAATGAATGCTCCTTTCATGACCAAAGATACCAGGCTAGTGGACTTTTAGTAATGAAAGGCAGGGTCTTATGGCTTTTCTCTGGAAAACTTCAGGCTTTGTGAATTAGAACAACTTGGAATAATTGAGAAAACATGAAAATCTGATGAGGAGCACTTCACCATAACCTGCAGTGATTCTCACTGTGACACAGCAACCAAACCTTTCTTTCAAAAGTCTACTCTCTGAGTTGATTTCCTGCGTACTCATTTCAGAGGGTTGGTAGAGATGTATTCTGAAGTTGTATCTCTGAAACCATGTTCCCCTAGTGAGCACTGGGAAACTGTGCAGTGTTGGCAGAGCTGGTGGAGAAAGGCCGGTTCACAGACCCACTGCTTCCTGGCGCTTCCCAGGGGAGAGGGGCCAGTTCAGCCATGCTGGGTCCATTGATCCTGCCACTTTCCACCATGGTGATGGGCTCCTGTCCACTCTGTTTCCCTGTGTGCTTGTCTGTTTTGGCTTTGGCATAGTCCACCTTCTGACCCGTTGTCTGAGAACTGAAGATGCCCTTGTGGGGGTGGGATTTGCAGGATGTTGCTGTGGCCCAGGCTGATGTTAGATTTGTGAATCTTAAGATTGCAGGCCCACTTACATTTGTATTTAATGCCCTTCCCTCACGGGGTGAGGCAGCTGACCTACAACCCATGTGACTGCAGGAGCTACACACTGAGTAGGGTGTGGTGGTGATGGTGGTGGGGGGGGTTGATGGCCGGAGAAATGCTTTTGACACCACCTCAGTAGTGTTTCTAAAAACAAAACAAGAAAAAACCGGGAAGACAGATGCTGATGCCTCTGGCATAGCTCGAGGCTGAAATGAACACTTCTCTTCCCATCTTACAGAGAGTGGAGTTTCATCTTAACGACCTCTCTAGAAATATTTTGGAAGGGTGCATGTGGTGTCTATTGCTTTTAGTGGTAATTGAGCAGGTGCTAATGTTCAGGGCCTGAGTTGAGTATTTCTTGGGGGGGCCTTCTTAGCCCAGCATGTGTCCCTGAACTGTCAGTGCAGTTCACAAGGACTGGGAGGTCCCCCAGGGCCGCCTTGCAGCTCCTCAGCCTCCTTCCCCATCTGCCCTGAGTCTCCAGACTGTCCGTCTTGGGACTGTCCCGGTGCCCAGCCCCGTTTGTTCAGGATGCTGTTGGATGGGCCTCTCTTTTAATCGAGCATTGTGAGGATAAGGCTTCTGTATTGTGCTCAAGATATCATGTTAGACGGTTCGTGTTAGATTTTGATGATGTATGAAGTTTGCTTGAGACATTTTTCATGATTTGAATTAGGTTAATATTTAAACATGTGCCTTCTGAGGAAGTTATTAATATTTCGATTAAGAATCAAGAGATGGACATTGTAAGCTTGGGAGATGGTAGGATGTCCCCATGCTTTTCTGTTTGTTTTTTGGATTTTGTTCGTGTCTTTTAACTTTTCCTATCCTGTGGAAAGTGCCACCTCTCCCTCTGGATTATGGCACATCATGTTCAGACTACTATAATGTCAAGATTAGGCTTGAAGTGTATAGACAAAGTTGATTTATATGCCCATTTTGAAGGAGATTTGGGGCTGTTGACCTGGCTGTCTATGACTGAAGCTGAGAGAGACTTGCTAGGTTTTGTCTCCTGTTCTGATACTCATGTCTGTGTGTGATTGACAGCATGCAGTTAGCAATACAAAACACCAAGCCTTACACCTATCAGAGGAAGTTTAATATATGAAATTCTGAGCATACAAATGTATATAAGTGACAAACCTAGATTTTTAAGGAAGTGTATGTTATAGGACAGGAACTTGATACTGTATTAAGTACTTTAGAACTAGGAAAACATTCATTCTTTGGGGAGAAAAACTTAGAGGTTAAAAATATACTGTCTATTTAAAAAGGTTAAATTATTATTTGGGAGAAATTTCTTTGAATATAGAATGCAATTTAAAGGACTTTGTTTGAAAAATTGTATTTTTGTGCCTTAATATTTGGGTTGGTTTTTTTTAATAAATTGCTTTCTGACATTTGGAGATTGTTTTCTGAGATTGTCTGTTAGTGCTGCCTCATGAAACTCTGTAGGAAATGCAGACTCCAGGAGATGGCAGGACAGAATTCTTCCAAAGAGGTACAGCTAAAAGTCAGAAGAACGTTCAACCTCAGGTGTGATGAAGCGGAACAGAATGGGGACTATTTAACTCAAGCTAATCTAAGTGTGTACACCTGTGTGTGCATTTGTACATATTCATGAACATGTGTGTGAGCGAGAGACCCGTCACCTCTCAGTCCTAATGAAATGAGAGTGCTCATTCATGATGGCATCATTGATTTGGTCTTTGTGAGAATGTTTAAGACCTTTGAATAATACCAATTCTCTTGATGTTTTCAAAGATGTCTGAAAATACAGAGGAAGGTTTCTGCACATACACACACACACACACACACACACACACACACACACACACACACAAGTAAAGACAAGCTAAATGTCAGCACTAGACAAGAATAGTGAGTGAATTGTGGCCAGTCCACCTCTTACAGGGTGGGTTCAGCTTCTGAGTGAAAATGAAGAATGTGTGATAACAGAAAGTACATAGATGAAGCATGAACAAGGGCACATCTGTGGAGGGATGAGTAGCCCGGTGTTGAGTGGCCCCACAGCTTGCACTGCTGTTGAGTTCCGGTCCCATAACCACAGCTGGGTTCCAGCCCTTCAGAAAATTAAAGTCAAAGCTATCTGGGGCTGGAGATGATGGCTCAGTGGTTAAGAGCACCTGTTCTTGCAGAGGACTTGGGTTTCCCCAGCACCCACATAGCAGCTTACAACTGTCTGTAACTCTGTTCCCAAAGGATCTGATGATGCCTTCCTCTGGCCTTAAAGCATTGCACATGTACATGCAAGCAAGAATTCAGACACATAAAATATGTAAATCTTTAAAAAAAAAAAAACAGATGGGGTTTTAAAAAGTTATCTGAACCAGGCATGCTGTGGGATGATCTGTATGGCAAATGTGTTGCTCTGATTGGTCAATAAATAAAACAATGATTGGCCAGTGGCCAGGCAGGAAGTATAGACGGGACTAACAGAGAGGAGAAAAGAAAGAACAGGAAGGCAGAAGGAATCACTGCCAGCCACCACCATGACAAGCAGAATGTGAAGATGCCGGTAAGCCACGAGCCACGTGGCAAGGTATAGATTTATGGAAATGGATTAATTTCTTTTTTTTTTTTTTTTTTTTTTTTTTTTCCCCGAGACAGGGTTTCTCTGTGTAGCTTTGCGCCTTTCCTGGAACTCACTTGGTAGCCCAGGCTGGCCTCGAACTCACAAAGATCCGCCTGGCTCTGCCTCCCGAGTGCTGGGATTAAAGGCATGCGCCACCACCGCCCGGCTGGAAATGGATTAATTTAAGCTATGAGAACAGTTAGCAAGAAGCCTGCCACGGGCCAGGCGTGGTGGCACACGCCTTTAATCCCAGCACTTGGGAGGCAGAGGCAGGCAGATCTCTGTGAGTTCGAGGCCAGCCTGGACTACCAAGTGAGCTCCAGGAAAGGTGCAAAGCTACACAGAGAAACCCTGTCTCGAAAAAACCAAAAAAAAAAAAAAAAAAAAGCCTGCCACGGCCATACAGTTTGTAAGCAATATAAGTCTCTGTGTTTACTTGGTTGAGTCTGAGCAGCTGTGGGACTGGCGGGTGACAAAGATTTGTCCTGACTGTGGGCAAGACAGGAAAACTCTAGCTACGCCAGGCATAGTGGCACACACTTAATCACAGCACTTGGGAGACAGAGGCAGGCGGGATCTCTGAGTTCAAGGCCAGCCTGATCTACAGAGTGAGTTCCAGGACAGCCAAAGCTGCACAGAGAAACCTTGTATTGACAAACGAAAATAAATAAATGTTATCTGGTCAAATAACAATTCTGGGGTGGTGAAGAGGTAGGAGGAGCAGAGTATGGCCCTGGAGGATCCCATAGTTTATTTCCATCTGTGGAAGCAAGACTGCATCCAGCCAGCAAAAGGCAAGGACATCCTGGAAACTTCAGAGTCTGGACCCTGAAGTGGTGGCCTTTGCTTCTGGGTATGTCTTACAGTCATATGGCCACACCAGTCTGCCAGTTAATGTAGAAAGTGACACAGTCATACGCCTGTCACTGCTCTAGTTCTGCAGGAGACAGACTAAAACTAGGCTGTTTGGGGGCAGTGGATTATGGGAGACGTGAAGCCCTGCCCCCTGCTTTCCTGTTTTCCTAATGTTTTTTAAAGGAAAGCACACTAAAAATAAATACATAAAACAGGGCAGTGCCTTAAGAAAAGGCATGTAAACTGGGTGGGGTGGTGCAGTCTTTAATCTCAGCACTCCAGAGGCAGAGGCAGGTGGATCTCAGTGAGTTGTTCAAGAACAACTTGTCCTACATAGAGAATTCTACATAGAGAATGCCAGCCAGAGTGATATAGTGAGACCTTGTCTCAAGAAAATACATGATATCAGAAAAAAAAGCCAGCGTGGCCTTAGGGCACAGGACTGAAGCACACTGTGCTGTAAGAAGCAGGTATGGGGACGCTTCACAGACATCCTCCCAGGTTTGAGCTGTGCTGGGGAAACCACACGGACAATCTCAGAGGAAAGCCTGAGCTGTTTTGACAACGGCAATAATCTTGGAGGGCCAGGAGTGTTTGCAGGGCTCCAGGCTTTGTTCACTGCTGTACCACCTGAGTTTCAAGGAGGTATATTTCTATAACTCGCCCCTTGGTTTAAAGGTGAGAACACTGAGCGTCACCCTCCTGGCAAAGCGAAGAGGCAAGCATCATCTAGCAGGAATTGTCTGTGAGCGACGGTCCTCACAGTCCTGGGAGAGGGAGAGTTTTATTTACTGGCTGGTCAGATGTGAAGGCAATACAAAAGGGCCTGCCTGGTGTGCAGCCTTCCTAAGGCAGCTGAGGTAGATGTGGAAGCTCCAGCTGAGACTGGGCCGTGGGGAGGCCGTGGCTAAGAAACTCCACCTGAAACATTCGTAGGTTGACCGACTCATATTGAAGGGAAGTTGCCCAGGACAAGCCCCCCTTAAGTGATCATGGATTCACAGTCAAATTCCTTCTACCACAGGCAGTCCTGAAGCTGAACTCAAAGGAAATAACCTTGACAGTAGTTGCTCAAAATCAGATTATAGGCAGGCAAACATACCCAAACTATTCAGCAGGTGGTGCCACACACCATCCCTGAAGAATTCGGTTTTCCTTTCCTGTAACCGGCTCATAAATGCATTTTTCCTTACTAAATGTCAGTCTGTGACTTTGAAGACGAAAGAAAAGACCTTAAAGACACGAAGATACAACATTTCAAAAAGTTTATTTTCTTTTATAGACGGGTTCTGTCTACACAGCCCTGGCTGCAAGGGAACCTACTCTATAGACCAGGCTGGCCGCAAACTCAGAGATCCGGCTGCCTCTGCCTCCTGAGTGCTGAGTTAAAGGTGTGTGCCATCATGCCCAGTGCTTGCTACATATTTAAATGTCAGACTTTCAAAATCTGTTTATTGGCATGAGTCCCTAGGTTCAATTCCTAGTACCACACACACAGAATAATGGAGGAAAGAGCTCTAAAGGGCAGGGTAGCCGGACACAGGTGCTGGAGGGGAGAAATGGGAAAGGGGGAAGGGGTAGTTTGAATGTAATTGGTCCCCATAAGCTCATAGGAAGTGCCATTATTAGGAGGTGTGGCTTTGTTGGAGTGGGTGTGGCCTTGTTGGAGGAAGTGTGTCACTGTGGAGGTGGGCTTTGAGGTTTCCTATGCTCAGGATACCGCCCAGTGTCTCAGTCCACTTCCTGTTGCCTGCACCATGTAGAAGTCTTGGCTACCTCTCCAGCACCATGTCTGCCTGCACACCACGTGTTCCACCATGATGATGATAATGGACTGAAACTCTGAAACTATTATCCACCACCTCAATTAAATGTTTTCCTTTATAAGAGTTGCTGTGGTCAGAGTGTCTCTTCACAGCAATAGAAACCCCAACTAAGACAAGGAGGCAGGAAGAATTTAGCTGGAAATGGGTGAGGGAGGCCAGGACAAAGGGAGAACGTGAGGAGGGATAAATAACATTAAGGTATTTGAAAAACCCTTAGAGAAGCGTAGTTTTATGTTAATTTAAAAATACACATTTTTATACACATATTAGATGATAGATTAGATAGATGGATAGACAGACTGACAGATAGATTTTGAATGGAATTATGTCATTTAGGGTAACAATTCTTTCCTCAAGAACCATAGACTATCTAACATAAACCTGAGTGCCAAGCATAGGAATTCTCCATTCAAACTGTTGGTTGGGGGAATCTAGAAGACTCCCAAAACAATATATGCTATTGCCATTACCCTTTGTTACCTTCCAGAACTTGGGGGTGAGACCTTATGGCCAAAGACACCACACACTTTGGAAACAGTACTTGCATGAATCCCCAGCTGGAAGTGACCAGAAGCCCCTTCCCTGGGGACTAACTCTTAGAGTAGGCAAAGTTGTTGTGCAAACTGCCAAGAGAGAAAAGCAATTGACAGTCCTACCCCTGTGTGACAGTTACAAAACACAACAATGACCCGCATGACAAAATATCTCTAACGTGCAACAGTGGCACTTGTGTCCTGGGGCTAACCAAGAGAGAAGCCACATACTTGGACATAAGGGCCACTCAATAGAGGGGACTTTGTACCTGATACTGTAAACCCAGCCAACTTCATTGTGAGGTCATTGGCCCTAGAGGAGAACATACTATTACCACTTTCCTAAACAAGTACAATTTATTTTATAAAAATATTTATTTTATTTTATGTGAATGGGCATTTTTGCTTGCATGTATGTCTATGTACACATGCATGCCTGGTGCCCACAGAGGCATAAGAGGGCATCAGGTCCCCTGGGACTGGAGTTACAGATGGCTGTTAGCTGACATGTGGGTGCTTGGAACTCAACCATTGTCCTTTGGGAGAATAATCAGTATTTCTAACCACTGAGACATTTCTCTAGCCCCTGATATAATTTCTAGCTGCATGCTAAGTACTTACCCTTGTACCAATAGGTAAGTTAGTTTTTACTCCTCATCAGGGAAGCTTCTTTTTGTAGTAGATAGAGACTATTACAGAAATCCACAGCTGGTCAGAGTTCAGAGAACCACTGACCACAAGGTACCCAGCCCTAACTGGTACAGCTACAACAGAACCCATACAATCTAAAACCCAGGAAATAATGTCAAAGAGAGTGCAGAAAGATTGTAAGAGCCAGAGGACCAGGGCACTTGCTATCGTATCTCATATATATGACAAGAAAACTGTAAATCTCAACAATATGATTGTCTAAACAAGACCTACACAATAACATGTCAACATCAGATGACATGCTGTTGTGGATAGGCGAAATTTCACAAGACTCCACTGTTAGGTAAAGAACTACAGGCAATTAATGGCTGTTGAGAGAAGGAGAATCAGTCTTCTCCAAGGATGAGCCTCCTGATAGGTCCCACGTGTTAAGCCTGTAAGACACATACATGCAAGGAACACTAAATGGACCCCACAGATTGTATTCATGTGTGTGAATGTAAATATAGATAACATTAATAATTAAAGAAGAGGTTATGATTTGAAAAGGAGTTGGGGGCACAGGAGGAGTTTCGGGGGAGAGGATGGGATAGAAATGTGAAAACAGTATTATCTATGCAATTCTCAAAAAAGAAAGTTAATGTTAAATGGTCTGCTCAACAAAATAAAGAACTATGGTGACATCAGGCAAAAAAGAAAAGATAAAAATGTCTGAAAGTTTGCAGTGGTGTTTGAATAGGAATGGCCCCCATTGGCTCATACATTTGAACACTTGGTGACACTGTTTGGAAAGGCTTAGATGTGCCCTTGTTGGAGGAAGTGTCACTGAGGGTGGCTTTTGAGGTTTCAAAAGACTCAGCCCATTCCCAGTGTCCTCTCTGCCCTGTGGTTGATAAGTTGCCATGGCCATGGTGTTTTATCACAGCAATAGAAAAGTAACTAAGACATCACCCTCAAAAATGGTAAAACATCAAACAGAACCTCAACTTAAAAAACAAAACCACAAAACTTTGGAAATTAACCAGTGTTATAACAACCCAAAGAGTGTTTACTCAAGAAAAATGGCTGTGTCAGTAAGAAGAGAAAGCAGGTGGCATTTGGGCTTGCCCAGGTCCCTGACTCTGCCCCCAGTTCAGCAGACGCCTCAAAAATACCAGATATCGTTCCCTGTACTCCTGAGTCGAATGAGTTGGAGGTCTGTTGAAGCTCCATTCCCAAAGATTGTCATTACGTGTGGAATATCCCTTGTCCAAGTTGTGTAGAACCAACAGTATTCCAAATTTGGGGGGGGGGGCATGTTTTGTTTTCGGGTATTGGAATTTTTACATATCCAGAATGAAGGATTTTGGTGGTAAAGCTCAAATCCCAACACAGAGTTCATTCATATTTCATATTCACCTTACACCGATGTACTGATGACGGCAAGAGTTATAGTGCACCTTCATTTTGACTGTAACCTATCACAGAGATCACGTGCGGAAAACCCTGATGGTGGGGTCGTCTTGGCACTCAAAAAGTTCTGGGTTTGGGAACGTTGTGAAGATTTTGGGGGTCCAAATTCTCAATCTGTATTAGACGTATCTGGCAATGCCCTAGATGACTAGAAAGACTTGTCTCATCTGAACCAATCAGGTCTTCCCCCTGCTAAACCTCTTCCCAGCTGATGCTTGTTTCAAAGGCTCATGGGTGCATGCTTTAGGGGCCTTGGTTTTGGGATGGCAACTGTGAATATGAAGGCTGTTGGGCTGTAAGTTTACTTCTAAAATTAAAATGTCCCATTCATTACCTCGGGCGCCCTGGCCCGAGACACAGGTTGGAGAGCACCCCTCACCCCACTTTTCATCTGGACAGTACTGGCGTTATGAGAAGAGTGAGGATTTGTTTGTTTTGTTTTGTTTGTTTTTTTAGGCCTATGGTAACCAGGTTTCTCATGACTGTGATGAATGCCTGTCAGAAACAAATGTAAAGGAGAGAGTTTATGGTTCATGGTTCCAGAGTTTTTAGCACAGTGTCAGGTGGATCCAATGCTTTGGGCCTGCGGTCAGACACAGTGGGAGAGTGTGCAGACTCACCTCATGGTGGCCAGGATGCAGGAAGAGATGGGTGAAAGAGGCTGAGAGAAGATGCGTCTTTGCCAGGACATTTCCCCAAAGGCCTACAAGCATCACCCACTTTCCTTAGATCCATCCCTTCCTAATAGTCCTTCCATGGATTGAATCCATCTGTGAATTAAACCTTGATTTGGCTTTCTAGTGGCCTCTGAATACGCCCTCAAAGGCACACTCAGAAGTTTTACTTATCACCTAGGTGTCTCTCAATCCAATTGAATTGACCATTAAGACTCAACATCTCAAGATGTGACCATCAAAGGGACATCCCTGATAGTCCTGTCTGAATTCATGATTCTGCTCCAGTGAGTACCGAAGTCTTGTTCCTCCTGGCCTACACTTCTGCCATTTTGGATTTCTCCTTCCTATGGTCTTTCTAGATGCTGGTTTCATCAGGGACAGATGGCTGGAGGTCTCAGAGGTTAGTACTGGCTTGTTCCTGCTGATCATTTGCCCGCTGTCCACTCCATGGCTCACTGTGGCAGTCCTGGTGTCAGCCCATGCCTGCCTGCCCTGCACAGTGGGAGGCTGCACATCCAGAAGAGGGTGTCGCCTGGTCTGGAAGGGCTTCTTCCACATCTTCTTCCTTCACCTAGCAGGCCTAAGTATGGCCTTGGGGGACTGAGGTTAACATCTTGGGGAATCAAAGAGGCAGAAGCAGACCCAAACATATGAGGCATGTGTAGTCAGTCTGTCTCTGTACCACCAGGCCCCAAATCATGATACAGAGGCTTATTATTAATTATGAAAGCTCAGCCTTAGCTTAGGCTTTTTTTTCTAGCTAGCTCTTATAAAATTAACCCATTTCTATTCATCTACATGCTGCTATGTGGCTTGTGGATTTTATCTCTCCTCCTGCTTGTCCTGCTTCCTCTCCATTTCCTCTGGTGTCTCCTCCATGCCTAGATTCATCTCTTCTTCTTTTCTCTCTGCCCAGAAGTCCTGCCTAACCTCTTCCTGTCTAGCTATTGGCCATTCAGCTCTTTATTAAGCCAATCAGAAGGCACCTTGGCAAAGACATCTCTTCATAGTGCATAAAAAGATTATTCTACAGCATGGTGTTTGCAGGTAAATAGGGCACTTCCACCTCTCTCATCCCCACCCAGCCTGAAATCCAGCCCCCCTGAGACAAATACTTGAAGAAATTTGAAATACAGTCAACAAGCTGGAAGAAACGGTGTCCTAAAACCAAAGCATGAGGTTGATGTCTGGAGCCAGAAATTTCTCCGGTCCTGCTCAGCCCTGCAGTCAGGATGAATCTCTCCCACCTGAGTCCCACAGCTGCTTGGTCCCAGGTAAACACACAGAGGCTTACATTATTTATAAACTGTATGGCCTATGGGTCAGGCTTCTTGTTAGCTAGCTCTCATAACTTAACACATTTCCTTGGCATTACCAGTCTGTTGGCATCTTGTTGCTCCTTGGGTGGCGGGCTGGCATCTGTCCTGACTCCAACCTTCAGTCTGAATGTGCTGCCTAACCTTATCCTGCTCTGCCATAGGCCAATGCAGCTTTCTTTATCAACCATTCAGAGCAACACATATTCACAGTATACAGAAAGACATCCCACAGCAGATGTCTAAATAGAAAGTATTAATAAAAAAAATGACAATTATAGCTGGGCAGTGGTGACACACACCTTTAATCCCAGCACTTGGCATGCAGAGCCAGGCGGATCTCTGTGAGTTCAAGGCCAACCTGTTCTACAGACTGAGATCCAGGACAGGTACCAAATTACACAGAGAAACCCTGTCTGGAAAAATCAAAAAAAAAAAAAAAAAGATGACAATTATAAAAACATGCCAAGTGGAAATTGTAGTGCTGGAGAGTAACTAAAGTAAATTAATTAATACCCAAGCAGATTTGTTGGACAGAGAAAATAATCAGTGGCTTGAATATTGGCCAGTTTCTGTTACTCTGTCTGAGAAACAAAGAGAAAATAATAGAATGAAGAAAACCCACAGGGTCTTGGAGACTGGTGTGGCAACGCACACACATGAACACACCAGGAGATAGACCACTTATGAACACACACACACATGAACACACCAGGAGACAGAGCACTTACACACACACACACATGAACACACCAGGAGACAGCACACTTACACACACACACACATGAACACACATGAACACACCAGGAGACAGAGCACTTACACACACACACACACACACACACACACACACACATGAACACACCAGGAGACAGAGCACTTACACACACACACATACACACATGAACACACCAAGAGACAGAGCAGGAGGGAGGCAGAAGAATATTTGGAGAAACAATGGCTTAAAAAATAACAATCTGCCCAGCTCAGATGATTAATAAATTTCTGTAAAATAAACTCAGTGACTCATACGAAATACAGCATCATCAAATGGCAAAGGCAAAGGTAAGATTTTTTTTTAATTGTTTTACGCTTTGTTCACTTTTTGTTTGTTGTGGGTTGAGGGTGTGTGTGTGTGTGTGTGTGTGTGTGTGTATGTGTGTGTGTGTGTGTGTGTGTGTGTGTGTGTGTGTGTGTGTCAGAGGACAACTTGCAGGAGTCGGTTCTCTCTTTTTACCATGTAATTCCCAGAGATCAAGCTCATGTTGTCAGATCTGGCAGCCAGCAAACACCTTTACCCTCTGACCCATCTCTCCAACTCCAAAGATAGAATTCGGGTTTTAAAATGTATCTTTATTTATCTACATATTATTGTTTTAAATATATAATATTTGTATTAATTCATTGAGAATTTTGTACAATGTATCTTGATCACATTCATCCCCCACTGCTCCCCAACTCCTCCCATACCCACCCCTTCTCCATACCCCCACCACCTCCTCCCTACTCCTCTAATACTTCCTGTCTTTTTTCTTTTTAGAAGAGACTGTCTCAAAGTAGATGTTCCGATCCTGTGACTCCTACAATCTTTTCCTCTCCTATGATGTTCCCTGAGCCTTAGGAGTTGTGTTATAAAGTCTTGACTGGGGACACACCCCCCACAGTCAGGTGATCTTTTCGGACAATGTGTAGCTTTCTATAATGTCTCCACTTGCTGCAAAAAGAAGCCTCCTTGATGAAGGATAAGAGCTGCACTTATCCGTGAGGATTAGGAAAACTATTTAGGATGCAGTTAGCAATTATACTGGTGTAGGAGGCTGGCAGTAGTAGGGTCTCTGTAGGAGGAGTTTTTTGTAGAGACAGCCAGCTCCCCAATAAACGCACAGACTTAATATTAATTAGAAATGAAAGGTTATTCCACAGCACTCCTCAGATCTCATGGCCTCTCTAGACACAGGTAGTTGACTAGTTTACAGTGCTGGGTGTGGATTCCTCCCTGTTGAGCCAGCCTGAAGTCCAATTAGACAGCTCTTTGTTTGCCCCCAGGACGTAAGAACCACTGTTGCCCTTTCAGAACATCTTGCCGCACTGATGATCGTTGTTGCGGTCTGTGGGTGCTTACCACTGATAAGACTAGTGATTGCCTCTCTCCCTCGGCAGTGTGATGGCTCCATCCGATGCTATGAGAGCTAGTCCCCAGGGAGGAAATTTCCAGGACAATTTCAGCTCCATTCCTTAAAATTCTGTGTCCACCATGTGTGGTATCCTCAGCAGTAGAGTCTCTTCCTGGGAGGCACCAAGGACAACAGCAACAGCCTCTATTGTCTGGGGAGTCTCTCAGACTCTCATGACTAACAGCTCAAAAGGAAGTGTCCCATGCCCGGCCCTGGGGTTTTTGTTAGCTAGTCTGTGATTTTTAGGGGAGGGAGCATTATTATCCCAAGTGATGTAACTTCAATTAAATGATAGATGGTAGGTAGGTAGGTAGATAGATAGATAGATAGATAGATAGATAGATAGATAGATAGATAGATAGATAGATGATAGATAGATAGATAATAGATAGATAGATGGATAGATAGATAGAATAGAGAGATGAGAGAGAGAGAGATGTGTGTCACATAACTTTAAGTAAACATAAAATAATTTCCTGTGACTTCTTCAACCATCCATAGTGTTATTTATACTAACACCTTTATCATGTCTGACTCTTTATTATTTAGGATGCCTTAATATGTGGTGGTATTGTGTTCCCCAAAATATATTTTGGGGAACACCCTAATAAACTTATCTGGGGTCAGAGACAGAACAGTCACTAGATACAAAGGCAAGAAAATGGTGGCACTCACACCTTTAATCCTAGTGTTCCAGAGGTGGAAATTCCTCTGGATCTCCGTGAGTTCAAGGCCACATTGGAAACAGCCAGGCATGGTGACTCACACCTTTAATCCCAGAAAGCCAGCCTTTAATCCCAGGGAGTGGTGGTAGAAAGCAGAAAGGTATATAAGGCATGAGGACCAGAAACTAGAAGTCTTTGGCTGGTTAAACATTTTGGCCTGGTTAAGCATTCAGGCTTTTGAGCAGCAATTCATCTGAGGCCCATTCTGGATGAGGACATAGAGAAGTTTCCAGTCTGAGGAAATAGGACCAGCTGAGAAGTTGGCCAGGGGAGGTTAGCTGTGGTTTGTTCTGTCTCTCTGACCATCCAGCATTTCACCCCAATAACTGGCCCCGGGGTTTGGTTTTATTAATAAGAACTGTTAAGATTCCTGCTACGTTATTAAATCTGATAAATGTTTTTATTCTCATATAAATGAGGAAAGAGATTTCTGCAAAGAATTGGAGTGTTGCAAGTCCCCCTTGGTACGTGCAGGTGATGAGGTTTGGCTCAGGCCTTTGTGACTCCAAGAACTACATTATCCACAACTGAGCCCACTACTCTGCCCCTTCCACAGACATTTAGACTTCATTGTGGAATGGCATTTGTGGATTTTCAAAGCCTCTCTTCCCTTGGCAGACACTGAATGATGCTTGGTCTATAATTATGACACAATGAAGTCTGGCTTTTTTTTTTTTTTAACAGCATTCATCTTGTAAGATTGGAAATCGTCTTCAGGGCATGGCCAGCAGCTTCTGCTGTCTGTGCTGATGTACACAGGCAGACAATGTCTTCAATGTTCTACACGGGACTGCATGGTTGCTGGCCGAATCTCTGGATATAATGTGTAAGCATAATGTAGTGCCTGGCTCAGGCCCAGGCCTGGAGTTGGCACTTGATAAATATTTGTATAATGAAGGAATTGGATGAAGTCATGGCTCTCCTGCTGAGTGATCCCTCCCTCCTCTTGCCCTGGCATCCCCGGTCAGACTAACATGCCAGCTTTGTTCCTGTGACCGTTCGGACTAGCTTCTGAGAGGCTTGATGCCACTGAGAGCCACGGACAGATGCGGAGCTGTGACTGTGCCAGCAGTAAGACTGGGTCACGGATGGATCAGGAGGAAAGCATCACGATGTGGGCACCCTACGAGACCCTGAGGGCTTCACAGGACAGCCCTGGAATCACCGTTTTCCATTGCATGCTGCCAGTGGCCAGGCATACATACATCAACACAGATTTCTACAACAAATCTTTCTCTTTTAGCCAGGGGTGGTGTGGCTTCTGTAACCATAGCCTGGGCTACCTAGCAAGAGCCTGTCAGCTATAAATAAATGAAGTTTAAGTGCTGAGGGATGGTTTGTGCGGTTAAAATGCTTTACTTTGTAAGCATGAGGGCCTGAGTTCGAGCCCCAGAACCCACACATATAAGCCAGGGCGTGGCGGGGCACACTTCTAATCCCAGTGTTTCGGAGGCAAAGACTGAATCCTGGGGCCAGCCAGCCTAGCTTATTTGGCAAATTCCAGGCCAATGAGAGATCCTGTGTCCAAAGAAAAAGGTATAAAGGAGTTTATCTTTGACAGAGAGAGAGAGAGAGAGAGAGAGAGAGAGAGAGAGAGAGAGAGAATATTAATAAAAATTAAAATCCAACCTCCTTCTTCTTTCTTTGCATTCTCATATCACACAGGAAACTGGGGACATTACAGCATCGCCTGTGTAGCCCAGGCTGGCTTCAAGCTCACTATGTAGCTGAGGATGTCCTTGAACTTTAGAACTTCTTACTTCCACCTCCAAGTGCTGGTTTTATAGGTGTGTGCTCCCACACCTGGCTTGTGCGGTGCTGGGGAGTCAATCCAGGTCTTCCATGTTAGTCAGGTACCCTACCAACTGCTGCACTCTTAGCCCCTAGAGCCCTTTCTTTCATTAAAAATAAATCATATTCATTTTATTTATTTATTTTGCACTCTCTTGAACATGATGGCATTCATGGGTAGGGTGGGGAACAACCTGTGGAATTTGGTTCTGTCCTACTGTGTAGATTCAAAGGATCGAATTCAGGTCATCAACCTCAGTGACAAGAACCTTTGTCTGCCAAGTCATCTCACTGGCGCCAAAACAGCCCACCAGTTTCCTCAATAGAGAGGAAATAGAGAGAGCAAACTAGCTGGTATGACCATTTATTAGGCCAGTGGGAAGCCCTAACTGAAGAACTTATTTTCAGAGCCACTGCCTTTTTAGATTTAGATCATACTCATTTGTGTATGAGTGTTTTGCCTGTATGCGTACCACATGCATGCCAGGTGCCACAAAAGCCAAAAGAGGATGTTGAATCCCCTGGAACTGGAAGGAGGGATGGTTATGAGCCATCATGTGGGCAGTGGGAACTGAACCCAGGTCCTCTGCAAGAGCAGCAAGTGCTCTAAACCACTGAGCATTGCTCCAGCTGCTAGCCACTTTTGAAATAGTCTTGGCAAGTTCTGCTGGTGGGGCATCTGCTTTGGGTACCACCTAAGGACACAGAGAAAGGCAGCCAGACCTCAGAAAACCGATTCTGATGAACCCTGAGCACCAAAGGAGTCAGCCACAGGACAAAGGTCCCAAATGGAAGTTAGCAAACAGGGACAACAAAAAAAGCAAAAGTTCCCGTTGACTTTTAGAAACATCAGAAAAGCAAAAACGTCGACAAGCCCGAGGCATCTGTGTCACTTTAAGTAAAATTGCTGAAGTCTTGAGATTCCTAAAAGTAAAGAGAGGACTAGGTCAAGATGGAATGTCCTGGAAGCACTTTTCTGAGAGGGGACATTTAGAATTGAACCTACATTCCCCAGGCTGGTCACTAACCATGCGGTCTTTTATTTGCCTTTTACTGTAACAAGAGGCAACTGAAAGAGGAAGCATTTCTTCAGGCTCATGGGTTGAGTGTAGCATGGAGAAGGATGCAGGTCATCTGGCTTCTGCTTTCTCCACTCTTCCTCAGTCCGGGGACCCCCAGCCCAGGGGATGGTGCCGCCCCCACATTCAGACTGGGTCTTCTCTCCTAATTTAACCTCTCTGGGAACACACTCTTTGACGTGCCTAGAGGTGTATCTCCTAGGTGATTTCAAACCTTGTCAAGCTGACAAAGGAGATTAACCACCAGATACTTTGTTTCATTCTCTTCCTCTGTGAGATCTGGTCTGTTGAATGACTCCGAGGAGAGGGCAACAGGAGAGAAAAGAGGACTTGCTTACATCTGCCCAGCCTCTAGTGTCCAGTATGCAACCAGAGCCAACTAAGAGTGCTTGGAGGTTGCCATGTAAATACAGGGTAGGATAAAACTCAAATAGCCACTCCAAGCAGAATGAAACCTTTCATTCATAGGAGGTAAGCGCAGCCAGGAAACCGGTAGTTCTCTCATAGACAGCAGACACATTGGAGACTGACACGAACCCCATCATCTCGATGTGCTACTCTGGTTTGGCTGCTGTCCTTTTCTCTCTACCTGGACAGTGACAAGCTGTGTTCTGACTAGGTCGCCCTGCAAGACTTCCAAAGCACAAGCACATGGACTTTGCTCTGCTTCAGGGAGCCAGAGGAAACAGTTCAGTGGGATTTGTTGGGCAGCTAAAACTTGGGTGGTCCCCAGGCCCCATGCCCAATGCCCCACGCTCCATGCTTTCCAGGGAACTGGCCATAGTCATATTTTGAACTCCCTCCTCGGTATGGTAGTATTAGGAGATGTGGCCTTAGGATATTTCTGAAATAGATCACTATAATGTTGTTATAAAAGAGGCCTTATATAGGGTGGGGATGGCACATGCCTTTAATCCCAGCACTCAGGAGGTAGAGGCAGGTGGAACTCTGAGTTCAAGTCTAGACTGGTCTACAGAATAAGTTCCAGGGCAGCCAGGGCTACATAGAGAAACCCTGTCTTGAAACACCCCCACCTGCCTCCCCCCAAAAGAGCTCCCCTGCCTGTTCTCACAAGTGAGGATGAAGTAAGCCCTCATCACCACCAAATCTTCCAATAAATACCTAGATCTTGACTTCCTAGCTCCGAGTCTCGAGGCACATGTTTATGTTGTTATACACTGCCTAGTCTGTGATACTTGGTTATAGGAGCCCTCACAGGCCGAGAGAGGACACCCGGCTTGCCTTTTTGATTTCTATTGGAAAACAGCTCCAGGTCAGGGACTGTGAGCTTCAGAACCATTCTGTACAATCAGAGTGAGCTACACAAAACGTTCTTCCAGGGAGAGCTGCATTTTCCGTGGGTAGAGGTCTGAAGCACCTGGTTCACCCACAGCCTGGGTGCAGAGACTTTAGCTTCGAGCCTGTCCATCCCAGGGCTGTTACCTACAAGACCTTAGTGAGGTTCTGTTACTGGGCCTCTACCTGAAACTCTTGGGAAACAGACTGCATGCTAGAAGGCAGGCTGGAGATTCTTAGTCACTGGACATGCGTGCTCCTAAAACCTTGGGGAGCACTATTTTTGAAAATTTTAAGCTTAAAGTAATTCTTTGCTATAAATATAATTTTACCATTTATTAAAGACAAAGGGAAATTTGGTGTGCTTATTTTTTTCACATGAAGAACGAAATCTTGTCTGAATATCTGATATTAAAGAATGAGATGCATTTTTGACACTTTTTTCCAAATTGATTGATAGTTTGATATTGTAATTGTCATACCAAGAACACCACCTCGCATAAATATGTAGTACAAAGTGGCAGAAAATTTTGTATGCACAGTAAAATCACTTCATTTCATAACAGAAATAGTCTTAGATCTGAATCGAGTGTCTTAGGTGTCTCAGGCAGGTTCATTCGTGTGGTGCCCAGGGACAACTGACCAGCACCAGTTATGGAGACCAAGGACACCTTGGATTCATTATATTTGATTCTGAATTAACTTTTGGTCTTCTGTTTTTACCATTTGCTAAATTCAGCAACTCAACTTGCATATTGCAGCCCAAAGTTTAAGAAGACATATTCCATCCTAGGCCAAGTTTATGGAACGGCTCTTCCCGCCACACTAGCCTTGTTCTCTGCTGTCCTGGAGGAAGGTGTCCCTTGTGTGGGCTTTGAGGTAGGATAGACCGAAGTTTGGCTCATCAATTAGCCACGTGTAGCTGGCGGAAGCCTGGGTCGCTCCCGGTGGGAAGTGGGGGCCGTGGGCAGTAGGGCAGTCCAGGGTGGGCACCGGCCACCCTTGGTGGCGCCCGGCCTCCTCCCGGAGTCGCGGCTTGGGCGCGCTCCCAGGCGCATTCCAGGCTCTGCAGCCCCTCCTCTCTCGGCCTCCGCCACGGGGCTGGCGCCTCCCCGCGTCGCCCGGACGGTCTCGTGCAGGCGGCTGCGGACGCTGGTGGCCGCGGGAGCTGCAAGAGACCCGTGCACCGCGCGGACTCAAGGTCGGCCAGGGAACAGCGACCTGCCTTCCTCAGCAGCCAGGTTGTGCTGGGCAAGATGGGGCCCGGCTCTCCGCGCGCGCTCGTCCTTCTCCTGCTGCTCCTCGCCCGCCCCGGAGCGCGGGCTTCCCAGGTCAGTGTCCCCCGCTGCCCCTCCCGGGGTCCGGCTTCCCGAGGAGGTAACGCCGAGGCTGGGACATGCTACGTTCCACTCATGTGCTGGAGTTGAGGGCTTGAAGCGGAATCTCGGGCTGGGGTTCGTTTGTTGGGAGAGAGGAGTGGGGTCCCCCATCTGTCATCGCGACCTGGGAGGATCTGAGCTGCTGCAGCCCAGCAGGGGAAGGCGTGGGAATCGCGGGCAGGGGAGAGTTGCCCTGGGACTTGTGAGGCATTGGTCTTTTGTGGGTCTCGGTGAGAACACCTGGCCGCCCAGTTCTGTTAGAGAATGTTCTCGCCCTCCAAACTCAGCATTTACATTTCTAACTGAAATAGTCTTGCTGCCACCACACCTTCATCGTTCTCAGAACTTCTTGGTTTTGGCCTGGAGGATCCTCAGGTGGTCTTATTCTGAGCACCTGTGGCCTTAGGGTTGCAATTACATTTTCTTATTCATATGGGCAGCGGCAGTTTTTCCTTTCTTTTCTTTCTTTCTTTCTTTTTTTTTTTTTGTCATTTATGTGTCCGAATCCCACTGTGTAATTACTTGATCAGATTCTTTTTCTTTCTTTCTCTCTCTCTTCCTTCCTTTCTTTCTATCTTTCTTTTTTACATTAACCATTGGAAACTGATTTTTACAATTAAAAATGTAAATGAAAATTCATTTTAGGGACTTGGTATTGCCAGGTTCCTGGTTCCAGTAGCCAGAGCAGTCTCCTTTACCCCTGTGAATATCCTGGCGGAGGAGCAGGCCGCCAGCTTCCCATGCCAATAGCATCATAAACAGCTGTAGGATGTGGAGGGATGCTGGGTGCCTGCTGCATGTCAAGATCCTTGCTGGTCTTCCAAGCCTTCTAGAAGGCCACACAGTCAGGGGGAGTGCTAGGAATTCTGTCTGCGGTTGGACTCTGACCTCCTGATCCTTGTCCACACTGCATGTCTTGAAGCTAAAGGCAAGCTTGCCCCGGGGTTACTGAGAAGCCCCCCTGGGGTGCAGCAAGCGTTTCCAGACCTGAAGAATTTGGTTTAGATCAGACCTGCTCATGTTCGTGCAGAAGAAGGTAAGGAGTAGGCGTCACAGGAAGCAGCTGAACAGCCAAATGGCAGAGGCCCAGCCTGGGGCTACAGCGAACCCACCCACAAGAGCAATGGGATCGCCCGTTTTGCAGATTACAAAACCAAACTAAACCTTCATCCCATGCTCAATGCCAGAAGCACAGAAGATACATCTCTGATGGGCTTCTCCACCCCAGGCTGCCAAGGGACAGGACACGAGAGAGGAGATGTTCTAGAGCTCCACCATCTCCTGGTCTCAGCAGGGTGGGCATCTGTCACATGAGGTTACATGGGAAATAGTGGGATCGGGGCAATTGGTGAATCTGGTGTAGAGGCAGCATGGAGCGTGTCTCAGCTGGACCGTGTGCCAGAGTTACTGAGATCCGATCCCTTCCCCGCCCTGGCCAGCTTTTTCTCGTGCCCTTACTGCTCAGTATTGCCTTTTTTTTTTTTTTTTTTTTTTTTTTTTTTTTTTTTTTTTTGGTTTTTCGAGACAGGGTTTCTCTGTGTAGCTTTGCGCCTTTCCTGGAACTCACTTGGTAGCCCAGGCTGGCCTCGAACTCACAGAGATCCACCTGCCTCTGCCTCCTGGGTGCTAGGATTAAAGGTGTTCGCCACCACCGCCCGGCATCAGTATTGCCTTCTTTATCGGCAAAACATTTGCTGCAGGTGAGGTCAAAGGAAGCAAAAAGGATCAGCCATAGATGTCTGTTTCCAAGTTCTAGTGAAATTAAGACGGGCGGTGGTGGCGCACGCCTTTAATCCCAGCACCCAGGAGGCAGAGGCAGGCGGAGCTCTGTGAGGTCCAGGCCAGCCTGGGCTACAGAGTAAGTTCAGGACAGCCAGGGCTGTTACACAGACAAACCCTTTCTGGAGAAGGGGAGGAGGGGGAGTGGGGAGGGGAGGAGGTTCTAGAAAAAAATTGACTAAGTTTGTGGTTGGGACTACCTCGGCCTTCCAGCTCCAGGCTGGGCAAACCCAAGGAAAGAACCACAGGAAGTCTCCGTGTTACCAGGTTCTTTCTCATCTTTCAGATCTGTGCTCTGATAAGCACATCTTTGCAGAGGCTTCCTGGCCCCCTACTCTACATAGATTCCTCCCTGCATCTGTTTTTTGTTTGTTTGTTTGTTTGTTTGTTTGTTTGTTTGTTTTTTCTGCCTTGGTCTCCTGAAGGGCAGATCAACACTGACCAGTGCCAGGGAGTCTCTGGGTAGATCTTGGCTGTCCATAACAGGACCCAAGAGACTTCTAGAAGTCCTGATAACAGCCTTACCTCCAAAGGCAGCTCCAAAGTTTGGGTAATTCTTACAGTGAAAATGCCTGAGACCCAGAGCAAGGCCAGCTCTCAGAGTCACAGTGTGGAGTCAGTTACAGCTCAGGAGAGGTTGAGGTCAGGTTGAGACTTCACAGTGGACTCAGTATGGGACTTATGAGAAACTAAAGTGACATGGTGTACCTGGTGTCTACCTGACAGTATAAACCCCCGAGGCTCTCAGATCCAGCGATGAGACCTCCGGGCAAGCAGAAAGAATGGAGCTTACCCACAGGATCGCCTCTTTTCATGGAGGAGATTGGCTAAGATGGGCAAGGGATGTCAGAAGCCAGAGGGCCACCAAGTGGAGCCATTGTGAGCTCCTGTGGAGGAGCCCTGTCCGGGGTTCCTCTGTGCCTGTAAATGTTCTCATTTTGCTGTCTTCTGTGACATCTAAGAGTGACATTATAGGTGTGTATCTGTGTGAGTGTGTAAGTGCATAAATATGTCTGTGAATTCACAATTGCCTTGTGTGTGATGAAAATAAATGAGTGTTTGCATATGTCAGAGCATGTGAAGGAGTGTGTGTTATTCTGTGTGTATATGAATGCATGGTTGTGTATGTGGTGGTGGGTATATGTGTGTGCATGAGTGGAGATATGTGTGTATGAATGTGTGTACATACGTCAAAGTACATACTGTGCGTTATCATGCGTCTATGTGGTGAAAGCATGGCTATATGAAATGGTGGTATTCTGGTTTGCCATCTATTGCTATGATAAAACACTGACCAAAACCAGTTTGGTGTCACTGTATTGACAAATACTGTCCCGTTTAGGGATGAACACACTTTATGGGTTCACCTATAGAACAACATCCGTGGTGTCATTTCTAGATTTTGGCTATCATGAACAGAGCATCATGGGTCAGGGGAGGGAGCCGGCTCAGCAAGTAAAAGCAGTTGCCATTTAAGGCTGGATGAGCAGTCGGCATCGTGGCACACTCCTTCAGTCCCAGCACTCGGGAGGATCCCTGTGAGTTCGAGGCTAACCTGATTTACAAAGCACATTTCAGGACAACCAGGGCTGTTACATAGAGAAACCCTGTCTCAAAAAACAAAACAAAACAAAACAAACAAAAAAATAAATAAACACACACAAATAAATAAATAAACAAACATTTTTTAAAAGCTTTGCACAGAATTTTGCATAATATAAATTTTCTTTTCTCCAGTGCTGCTTTGTAAGTGTGATGATAGAAATTCAGGTCCCTGAGCCCATAAACACTGGGCGGGTGTGGTGACTGGCTCCCTGATGGCCTCAGCTCATGGGAGGGAGAGGTGGGGGATCTTCAGGGTAAGCGGATAGCCAAAGGAGCCAAAGTGGCATGCTCCAGGTTCATCAAGAGACCCCTTCTCAATATATAGGATGGAGAGCAACTAAGGAAGACACCCAAGGTCAACCTTGTACCTCTGTATGCACACACACACACACACACACACACACACACAATGATTCAAATGGTGTATTTCTAGTAGATAGCAAAGCAATGGGCTTCCCCCCACCCCACACAGGGTTTCTCTGTGTAGCTTTGCACTTTTTCTGGATCTCTCTCTGTAGACCAGGCTGGCCTCGAACTCACAGAGATCCGCCTGCCTCTGCCTCCCAAGTGCTGGGATTAAAGGCGTGAGCCACCACCCACCGCCCGGCGCAATGGGCTTTTTGTGTTGACCTTGTATCTTGTTTATTGTAAAGATAATGACGATTACGATGATGAAGATGATGTTGCTTGACACCTGTGTATAGAACTTCCTGTGCTGGTTCACAGGGGAGAAGACATCTTAGCCTGGTGTCAGAAAACATTGCGCTTCCCAGCACCAAGTGTGGTGCTAGCTCTAGGTGTGTGGTTGCCATGGGTGTGGTCAGCGAGTCCTCCTCATTCTGCCTCAGTGTCACAGAGTACCAACCAGCAACGGATGTTGAGTTTGAAACACATTTTTTTTTCTGCCTCAGTTCATACAATCCTGTAGTTTTTCAGTCCCTTGAAGAAACTGGGTAGAATTGGTGTCAGTGTTTGTCTGTCTGTCTGTGTGTGTGTGTCTGTCTGTCTGTCTGTTTGTTTCAAACAAGGTTCCTCTATGTAGCCCTGGCTGTCCTGGAGCTTGCTCTGTAGACCAGGCTGGCCCCTCAGAGATCTTCATGTCTCTGCCTCCTGAGTGCTGGGGTTAAAGGCATGTGATACTACACCCAGCCTTGGTGTCAGCTTTTGAAATGTGTAGTAGCATTTGCTGATGAGCCCCTGGAGGCCTGGAGATCCTTTTTCTGGAAGATCATACCTACAAATTCAGTTCCTGCCACAGAGCAGAACCATTCCCGTTGCGAAGTGTGTTTCTCTCGGGAAATTAGTGACTGGGCATGACAGCACACACCTGTCATCCTAGCAGTTTGAGGCCAGCCTGGGTTACACAGCAAGACTCTTCATTAAAAGGTGAAAGAAATGAATTCCTAACTCTGCTCCCTTGAATCAGCTCCTTGAAATATAGGCCACTCTGTATGTCTAAAACAGGTGGGCACCTGTTTGTCACCGTATGTCACCACAGGTGGGCACTTGGTTCCATGGTCACCACAGGGCCAGGTGGTCTGCTGTGGTTAACTTCCTGTCTTGTCTAACAGTCTGCATTTCCTGGCATGTTTCCCCTCAGCTGAGTCTGTCTGTCATGGACATTGCCACGACTACTGGCTCTTTCCTATTAGCCATTCAGCCAGGCTGTCTCTTTGAGGCCTGTGCATTCCGGCCCTCTACTTAGGTTTGCAGGGCTTGTGGTCCTGCCTGCTGACGTGGGGACTTGAGGACAGGGCCTCTCTGCTCTCATGAACTTTTTTTTTTTAACATTTGTTTATTTATCATGTATACAGTGTTCTACCAGTATGTCTGCCTACAGGCCAGAAGAGGGCACCAGTTGTGAGCCACCATGTGGTTGCTGGGAATTGAACTCAGGACCTCTGGAAGAGCAGTCAGTGCTCTTAACCGCTGAGCCATCTCTCCAGCCCTCATGAACTTTTTGAGGCTCTGATCATTCTCCTCCTTGGATTGCTCCCTTACATTTTGAGCCTATTGTTATGAAGGTTATTCCTAGCACATGACTGCTGGGCCGGTCAGGTTTGGAGGCTAGCAGATGAGCACAGATACACCGATAGATAAGCTCGAGGGAAGACTGGTCCTCCTCTCTTGAGGAAGGTTGTGCTTGATTAGTGATGTCTGCTGTGGTCACAGCACTAGGAGATTGTCAGCCCTTCAGTACAGGGTTTTAGACTAAATCTATAGAAATTAATTGAAAACAACAGGGTCTTATGAGCCATCCAGATCCAAATGGGGTGTGCCATGAAACAAATATTTGATGCCTTCAACAGCTCCTACAGTAGAAGCAAAACAAACAAGGACCCTGAGTTTGAATAGGGCACTTAGACTAGTATAGGCAGAGCAGGGTGGCAATCTGAGCTGGGCTCAGGTGAGTTGCCCTGATATTCGGGTCCGACTCTACTCCTCTGGATATGGCTTGCTCATTCTCTAGGGTCAGCTGTCAAAGTCAGCTAGTGGGGTGGTCTGTGCATCTTCTCTAGGATATCATGGCTTTGTTCCATGAGGCTAGCTGGAACTTCTCTCACGGAGGTGGAGGACCAAGACTGAATAGAAGAATACAAGGCTTCTGGAGAACCAGCCTTGGAAGTGAGCTGGTGCATGACTTTCACTGCCTTTCATTGGCCAAAGCCAGCCTAGGGGTGTGTGTGTGTGTGTGTGTGTGTGTGTGTGTGTGTGTGTGTGTGTGTGTGTGTATGTGTATATTTGTGTTTCTTCTATGATAGTCAACTGCATCGACCACCCTGTGGGCACATATGTACAAAACAGATTCCCCTCTTGTTGAGGAACTTCAGAGTCCTTTTGTAAATGACCTGGGTGGGCTGTGGTCATATTCTTGCAGACGATCCAGCACTGGGATCCAGAGTTTACCTTCCACAGCACCCGTGCATCCGGAGGGTGGGCTGAGGCTGGGGTGAGCCACACCTCCTGTTTTCTCTAGCAGCCTCATGTGTGCATTCTGAAACATGACCTGGGCCCCGTCAAGGACAGACAGGCTTGACTGCTGGGAAGAAGGAGCCATCTTTGCTCCCAGGGCTAGAAAAGGGAGTAAGTGTTGAACTGAGCCCTGGGAGGCTGGGAGGAGATGTAGGCAGCCATCTGTGTGGCTTCTAGGGAGGCCCTTAAGGAACTGATGTCCTCCTCCATGCTGGTCTATTTGACACAAACTTTAATTCTGAGGAAGGCCAAGCCAAAGCATTATGATATCACTTCTCTCGATACCTGGGCCCTGTCTCTGCCCCGACAGGCTTGCTGGGACCTGCCTCTTGGCCATTTGCCCCACGGAGGATGTCATTGTTCAAGCATAACTGTTCACAGAGACCTGTGAACATTCTGGTCATTCTGGTCACACCCAACACACACAATTTTTAAAATTCTGAGATGGGGTTTTTGTGGCCCATGCTTGAACTTGTAACCCTTCTGCCTCAGACTTCTGCATGCTGGGGTTATGATCTGTAAGTGAAAAGGGGCAACTTATACAGTCCCAGGGCTCTGGGGACAAAGGCAGAGTGGGTAAAACTTTTATATCCTTTCACATTCTCTTCCAGAAACTTCCATGCTCTCAGTAAGCTCCTAGGACTTGTAAGAACAGGACAGCTAAATAAATAAATAAAATATAGGATCTTATTATGTAACCCCTGGCAGGCCTCGACCTCATTATGTAGACCAACCAAGCCTCTAACTAGAAGCAATCCTCCTGCCTCTGCCTCTTGCTGGGATTATAGGTATGCACAACTGCACATATTTTTTATTAAGGAAAAATAGCACCCATAATTTGACAGCATTCAAAGCCACCAGTTTAAGAAAGTGAAATGCACGAGCCTGGGGAATCACCATTTGTAGGAACATGTGCATCCAGAGGAAGCTACTGGGCATGAGACTTGAAGAGACAGACCTGGGCTAGGGGTGAGCAAGACAGGCAGGCAGATAGGCAGGCAAGCAGATAGGCAGACAGGTAGGCAGGCAGGCAGGCAGGCAGGCAGATAGGCAGGCAGGCAGATAGGCAGGCAGGTAGGCAGATAGGTAGGCAGGCAGGCAGGCAGGCAGGCAAGCAGATAGGCAGACAGGTAGGCAGGCAGGCAGGCAGGCAGGCAGGCAGGCAGATAGGCAGGCAAGCAGATAGGCAGACAGGTAGGCAGGCAGGCAGAGAGGCAGGCAGGCAGATAGGCAGACAGGTAGGCAGGCAGGCAGATAGGCAGACAGGTAGGCAGGCAGGCAGATAGGCAGGCAGGCAGATAGGCAGACAGGCAGATAGGCAGGCAAGCAGGCAGATAGGTAGGCAGGCAAGCAGATAGGCAGACAGGTAGGCAGACAGATAGGCAGGCAAGCAGATAGGCAGGAAGGAAGGGAGGAAGGAAGGAAGGAAGGAAGGAAGGAAGGAAGGAAGGAAGGAAGGAAGGAAGGAAGGAAGGAAGGAAGGAAGGAAAAGAAAGAAAAGAAAAAAGATTGGTTGTAGACAAGTGCAGTCATTTACAATGTAGTGTAAAAACACATTAACATGCTGGTGTCATGTGACCATGCCAGTATCACCCTAGAGCATCTGTCCCTGACTTAATGAAAAGAATGCATGTCACTACCCACAGCCTGGTGGAAGCTTAGCTTGCCACCAGGACAGGCACTGTCCCAAAAGGCAGCCGGGGCCAGGTGATACCGACTTCCTATGGTTGGCCCATGTCCTGTCCTGCACAGCCATTTCCTGGCTGGGTACTGGGGCAGGTTTCTGCCCCCTGACACTAGCTTCCTCCTCTGAATAGTGATGGCAATCGATGTCCCTGTCTCGTGGGGCATGGTGAAGAGGAAATGCATAGAAGAGAAGACGTGTGTTGCATGTTTGGCACATGTCAGGGAGAGAAGAATGAGCTGGCTCTGTTCCTGCTGTCACGCAGACTGCTGAGCAGTGAGAAACAGGAGGAGCCAATGTTACTGTTTCCATGACTGAGAAAACAAAAAATACGGTTTGGGTATGAATATAAAATCACCAACAGCCCACAGGGTACAAATTAAAATGGCAGGCTGTGTGTGTGTGGCACAGTGGTAGACACCTGCCTCCTGTGTGTGGATTCCATCCCTGGCACCACAAACACAGGGAACCTCAAAATGCCCTGGGCTCTGGCCCTCAAAGGGAGACTCCAGCAGGAAGCCTTTGATGATTAATTTTGCGTCAGCTTAGCTAAGCCATGGCTTTGCTATATGTCGCTGGGAAAGTGTTATTTAGATGTGATTAACATTTACATCAGTGGCCTTAATAAAAGAGATTATTCTCCTTAATGTGGAGTTTTCATCTTATGCAAATGAGGAGGGAGTTCTTCCAGGCTGCTTTTGAAGGTGCAAGAGCGTCATAGAAACTGACCCACAATTACGGGAGCCGATGAGCTCACCCCATCTCCCACACCTCTCTCTTCCTCTTTCTCTCCCTCATGAGTGTGTGTAGGAATGCAGATCTCACACACACACACACACACACACACATCAAGGGCTGGAGAGTTGGCTTGGTGGTTAAGAACACTTTCTGCTCTTGCAGAGGACCTAGGTTCAGTTCCCAGCACCCACATGGTGGCTTATAACCATCTGTAACTCCAGTTCCAGGGAATCCAGCTTCCTCTTCTGGTCTCCATAGGCACTGCATGCTTTTTGTGTACAACCTACATACCAGCAAAAAACCTATACATATCAAATTTAAAAATAAATCAATCTTAACAATAAGAATATGATATATATCAAATATATATGTTGTACCTTAGATATTAAACATATCCTAGTGTATTAACTACATGGCCATGTTCATTTCCTATTGTCTCTGCTTCTCTGGAGAACCCTAATGCAAGGGCTGCCAACAGCTCCTAACGTGAAATCTCTCTCTCTCTCTCTCTCTCTCTCTCTCTCTCTCTCTCTCACACACACACACACACACACACACACACACACACACTCTTTCTTGTGTGTGTATACGCGCGTGTGTGTGCACGCGTGCGCACATGCATGTACATGCTCAGTGGAGGAGTTACAGCCCTTGACTTGGTCTAAAAGCAAAGCTCTGGAGAAAAGCAATACAGGAATTTGACCATGACTCAGTGGTGAGGGCCTCGAGCCTTGGCTTAGCAGGCCCGAGTTGGCAAGTGCGCTCTGTCCTCTCTGAGACCTAAAGGCACCAAAACATCTGTGTTTCCATTAAGAATATGCTGACGAGACACATAGCTGTGGCTTAGGAGAGAGGAGCATGAGAGGCAACCCCTCCCAGTCTGAGGGGTCATCTGTGGCCGCCTGAGAGCCCAAGACTCCATCAGCAAGGTAACTCTGGAAATTGTTACCATGCTAATACACATCGGCATTGTGAAGAAGACCTCTGAGCTGGGTACAGAAAAGCTTCAAGGACCATCCAGAGCTCTCATCCCACACACCCTGCCTGTGGGAGTCTTGACAGTAGACTCTGGGTCTTGACTTTATTTATAAATTGAGCCTGATAACAAGGAGGCTGCATGGGATGAGAGGGAGGGGAAGGGCTGGGCCTACTGAGTTCTGGGATGGGGACAGGTAATCTTGGGGTCGTACACAATCCTTAGCTGTGGTCGCTTCAGTCAACTGGTGGGATCTGGGTATAAAATGTCTGCAGACTCATTTCTCCTGGTTGATTCCCAAAGAAAGGAGCATGGTAAGTTCTGAGGGACTTTGAGCAAATACTGTGAGAGAGACAAGTATGAAAGAGTGAACAAGGACTTCCCTGAGGAGGAGAGGGGAGATGAAATGTGTGTGTGTGTGCGCGCGCGTGCGTGCGTGTGTGCGTGCGTGCGTACACTTGCTCGTGAAAGCCAGAGGAGGACATCAGGTGCCCTGCTCCATCACTCTATACTGTACTCCCTTGAGACAGACTTTCCCAGTGAACCTGGAGCAAGGTCAACTCCGGTGACCCTCCTGTCATCCACTCCCACAGCCCTAGGGTTACAAATGCATGCACCCATGCCCAGCCTTCTACCTGAGTGCTAGGCAAGCATTCTTACCCATGAAGCCATCTCTCTAGGCCCCATACAGAGTATTCTCATCGCTCTCTAGACCCTTCTGGCGCCTCTGCCTAGTTCTCAGCACTGACATCATATTCTAGAATCATCTATGCCTGAGAAGAGCTGATGGTATGATCCCACTCCTCAATGAAGGCTTCATATCTGTCCACCCTGAGTCAGGGTTTGAGTTAGGTGAAGGGCCGTCCCTCTCAAGAGTAGCGTAACAACAGTGAGAAACCCTAAGCCAGGCATGGTGGCACAGGCCTTTAATCCCGGCAATCAGGAGGCAGAGGTAGGCAGATCTCTGTGAGTTCAAGGCCAGCCTGGTCTACAGACCAAGTTCCACGACAGCCAGGGAAACACAGAGAAACCCTGTCTCAAATAAAAGAAGATAAACTCTGATCTTTTTATTCCCTCAGAAATGGAAGAATTTCCCTGCCCATCTTGGTTTCACCTTAAATGTTATTAAAAAGTAATAGAGACAATTTTCTCATGGGTTCTTGTCAGTGGCATAAGCTGGGTCTGGAGCCTGTGGGTTTTGTTGTTTTGGTTTTCACTTTTGTTTTGGTGGTCATCAAATTAATGGGACAGATGCTCACATCAACCAAGGGAATCTCTTCAAGAAAAAGATGAAAAACAAGCAGAAAAAAAAAAACAAGGTGTTGAGGGTCCTGTGAGAAACCTGTGAGATTGAGGAACCCAGACAGTGTGGGTTCCTTTATCCTCCCTGGGTGTGGGGCCTCCTGCAGCCCTGACTGGGGTTGACCTTGCCTGGTGGCTGCCTTGCTGAATTTCCCCTCCAGATTGGGAGATCCGTTGCAGTAGGTGGTGGGGAGCCCAAGGTCACCTTGTACAGGCTGAGTCTGGGATCTTCTAGTGAGGAGGACTGGGCCCCGTCAGCCTTTAGCTGCCAAGCAGGGTTGCCTCTTACCCTCCGCCGTTCCTCGGGTGACCTCAGCAAAGGCTGTATTTGAGAAGTAGGAAATGGTTTGTTCCCATGCCTCTGGTGCTTGCGCTCTGAGCAGAGGATGGTGGTAGGTGGAAGAGCGCAGTGGACAGAGGGATGGGAAAAAGGAGCCCCCCTCCAGACTAAAAAAAGTCCACAGAGGAATGGAAGTGGAGATCCAGAATGAGACAGCCTGTGCCCACCGATGTGAAAGTAACACCACATCCAACATGAGAAGAAATCGACAGAATCGTGTCGTGAGTGACCTGGCCTCTCCAGATGACACTGCGCATGTGCGTATTTGGTCCAACGCGGAAAGTAACGCGGAGTAGGAAGTCAACGTTGGTCTCTTTTTGTTTGAATCAGTTTTGTGTTTTGAATTGATTTGCAAGGTGGATGCTTTCCCTGAACAAGTGAAGATGATAAATACTGTCTCAGTTTGAAAACGGGGACCATTTGGACCCTTTATCTTCTTCCTCCATGACCCACTTGTCCCCCAAACTCATGCCTCTTGAGCACCTGCCCTGGCTGAACAGGGGTTCCAGCCCCATCACCCCATTTGCAGGCGGACTTGGATTCTGGATTGGGGAAGCAAATTCTGAGCCTGCCTCCCACCAGCTCCAGGTTTAACACTTTGGAATTAGAGACCTGCCTGGTTAGTGGTGGCTGCGGTAAGGACCCTCAGACTCCCTGTGGAAAGTGCCATTCCCTCAGCCCTGCCTCTCATATGCAGGACAGCTAGCTGAGAGCACCTGAGATCTTCCTTACACTACCTGAGACGGGTCAGACAGGGGTGTGTGTGTGAGAGAGAGCCTTCCGCCTGCCTTATTGAGTCACCACAGACCTTCCAGCTGGCTCCCTCTTGGCCTGTGTTGTCAGCACTGCTAGGTCACGCCCCAGTGACAGTTGGAGGGATGAAGCATCTGGTGGTAGGTGTCCTTAGGGGCAGCTCTGAGGCTAGAGAAACCTGGCTGCCCAGTGGCCACATGGTAACCCGCCCTTTCCCCGACAGTCGCTACTTCCTGGGGCCCCAGGGCTTTGCTCCAGGTTCCCATGTGCTCGCCTTTCCCAGCAAAGCGTCAGGCATTGAGAAGTCTTCCCTTCAACACGGAGCCCTTGCACATCCCTGGACCCAGCAAGATCCCTCCCACACATCATGACCTGACATCTGGGTGAGCAGAGGTACCTCCCCACACTACTACCTTCCTGTCCCAGTGTTAAATCTCCAACTTGCACAAGAGTTAAACATTCACTCCAGGGGTGTTAATTCCTAGTGTAAATTCCAGAAAAAGATCCCACCACACAGTGTTATGTGAGAACAAGGGAGTCTGCTCCTTGGGGAAGGTTGGAAGTCACAGGTGTCCAGACTCTTCCACTCACAGATTACATGATTTGAGTCAAATCACTTGACTTTCAGCCTCTGTGTGACATGGGGACTATCATAATCCTAATAATAATTACATGTAGAGGCTGCTTTCTCCACACGTGGATGCCAGCCAGCTGCCAAGCAGCCTCTGAGCAAGAGAGCATGTCTTTATAGGCAGAAGCACATCCCAAATGGAACTGACACAAGCCACAAAGACATCCGTTTTCTTTTTTAGCACAGAAAGATTAGGCGTGGGAGCTCAGGTCTGAGGGAGTTGGCCACCCAGTGCCAGGCAGGTAAGAACTGGTCATCACCCAGATGCCCGGGACTGGAGTGGAAAGGATGGCCAACAGAGGGGGAGTAGAAAAACAAACTTCTCTTCCCGGTAGTTGCTTTTGGGGCCATGCTTCATCAGGCCCCGGTTATGGTGGAGGCCAAGGAGCCCCTGTGGATTAACGAGTTCCAGGGGCAACTGGGAACTCGATTTTGTCAAAAGCATCCATTGACTCTAGCCCGTGAGTCATGCCTTTGGTGAAAACAAGGTGGGACGGCCTGGCAGTCTCTCCGGGAGAGTGGCCCGTTGTGACCACAGCGGCTCCACCGAGACGTTGGACACTGCCCAGGCTGTGGAGGCCACATACCTCAGCTGCCCAGCTGCCTCACTGACTTGTACGCATTTCTTTTAATTATAAAACTTTTACAGGGGGCTGGGGAGATGGGTAAAGCGCCCGTAGAAACAAGAGAGCATGAGTTCAGATCTCCAGCGGCCATGTAAGAGGCTGGGGAGCCTGTAATCTCAAAGCTGGGGAGGCAGAGGCGGGAGAATCCCTGGAGTTTGCCGGACAGCTGGTCTACTGGAACCAGTAAGCTCTGTGGTCAGCGAGAAAGCAATTGGGGAAAACATAAACATCAACCTCTGGCCTCTGCATATGTCCATTTGCACACACATGGCCACACACATGAACATATATATACACAGTACAATACACACAACTGATACTCAGGAAAGAGCCCAAATTAAAAATGATCCAAGTCCCTAAAGATGCATCATCACAGTGTTAATGTATTGCCTTTCCTCCTGTGCAAGTAATCCAAGCCAGGTCAGACAGATTATGCTTCATGATTTACAGTTCCCAAATGAATGAGAATGACCTTAGGCCAGAATCGATTACCCAAGGCTAAGGGCCTTTCTCCTTCCTGGATACTCCCTTTCTTGCCCCCACCCACGGCTCTTTTTAAGATTTCTACTATTTCAACTATGTGTATATGTGTGTGAGGGGTGGGGTAGGGGAGCGGCAGTGTGTGAATGTGTATGTGCAGAAGGCCTCAGAATCCGGAAGACGGCGGTGTCAGATCCCCTGGAGCTTTCAATGTCTCAGCTGCTTTTATGTGTGTTGGAAACTGAACTCGGGTTCTCTGCAAGAGCGGGAAGCTATCCTCACTGCTGAGCCATCTCTCCGGCCCCTGATGTCCTCACTCTTGATAGTCATGGAGACTGCAAGGAAACCTTGCCATTTTTATCATCCAATATGATGCTGAAGTTGCTTTAAGTCAGATAGTCTTTGCCATTGTTAAGTACAATCCCATTTCCCTCAAAAAAAAAAAAAAAAAACTATTAAAAATCATCAAAACTGGACATTTGACTGTAACACCTCTTTCTCCTGTTTTCCCCTTATTTTACTTGTTACGTTTTTAAAAGCCGAGGCACCACCAGGGGTCCCTGACTGTCTGTATGCTTCACTGTTGTCTTATTTTTCAAAGTGTCTAATGGAAAAAGAAAGGGAATGTCACCCAGCCTGGAACTGAGTCTTCACTCAGAGTGAGGAGGAATTCGTGTGTCTTTTGGAGTGACAGACCAGTGACTATAGGAACTTGGGGTTCACTGGTTGCTTCAGCCCCTGGTCATTCAGTCACCAGCTCTGCCTTTGTTTTGTGGTGTCAAGGGGGTGCAGTGGGGCTATGGCGTGTGTCTTGGGCTGTCACCAAGCAACTTAACCCTGTAGATGCCGTTGTTCAGGTAGAGCTGTAATTCTCAACCTTCTCAATGCTGCGATCCTTTAATCCCATTCCTGGTGCTGTGGTGGCTGAGACCATAAAATTATTTTCCTTGTGATTTCATAACGGCAATTTTGCTACTGTGATGAATCCTACATATCTGATTTGCCGAGGGTCTTAGGCAACCCCTGTAACAGGGTTGTTCAACCCCCAAAGGGGTCGACACTCAGAGGTTGAGAACAGATGAGGCGGAGTACCTGGCAGGGAGGGGTGCCGGGGAGAGGCTGCTCGACCAAGGCGATTTACTAGGCGCCGGGGAGTTTGAAGCCGGTGGTTCGGATTTCTGAAACCCAGAAGCACGACGGCAGGATGAGCACTGTGGTAGAAGGAAGCCCGCTACAACAGTCTCTTCTCTCCCCAGAGCTGTCTCAACAAACAGCAGCTCCTGACAACCATCCGCCAGCTGCAGCAGCTGCTGAAGGGCCAGGAGACCCGCTTCGCTGAAGGCATCAGAAACATGAAGAGTCGGCTGGCTGCCCTGCAAAACACTGTGAGCAAAGTGGCCCCAGATGCACCTCCAGGTGGGTCCCGAATCATCAGGCCAGGGCCAAGAACTGCACTCAGGAACCTTCTGGGCAACTCTCTCCATCCAGTCTGCCCCTCGTGTGTGTGTGTGTGTGTGTGTGTGTGTGTGTGTGTGTGTGTGTGTGTCTGTGTATGTGTATGTGTATGTGTGTGTGCACACACAGGCACACACACATGTGCTCACTAAGGTTACTCCTCTCCCCATATTTGACAGTCACCTATTTCCAAGTTGTTGGGTTTTTTTTTTTTAATGATTTATTTATGTGTACCTGTGTGTATGCACATGTGTGTGCATATGCCCGAGGAGGCCAGAAGAGGGCACTGGATCCCTGGTCCTTTGCAAGAGCAGCAAGCCCTCTTACCCACTGAACCATCTCCTCAGCCCCCTTGTTTTGTGTTTATCTTTTTTTTTTTTTTTTTTTTTTTTTTTTTTTTTTTTTTTTTTTTGGTTTTTCGAGACAGGGTTTCTCTGTGTAGCTTTGCGCCTTTCCTGGGACTCACTTGGTAGTCCAGGCTGGCCTCGAACTCACAGAGATCCGCCCGCCTCTGCCTCCCGAGTGCTGGGATTAAAGGCGTGCGCCACCACCGCCCGGCTGTGTTTATCTTATATAGCTCAAGTTGACCTCAAACTTGCTGTGTAACCAAGGATAATCTTGAACTCCTGATCCATCTGCCTCTGCCTCCTGAGTGCTGGGATTATGATTTGCATCTCCAGGCCTTTTTTTTTTTTTTTTTTTTTTAAGATTTATTTATTTATTTATTATGTGTACAGCATGTATGAGTACAGGCCAGAAGAGGGCACCAGATCCCATTACAGATGGTTGTGAGCCACCATGTGGTTGCTGGGAATTGAACTCAGGACCTCTGGAATAGCAGTTAGTGCTCTTAACCTCTGAGCCATCTCTCCAGCCCCAGGCCTTTTTTTTTTTTAATGACAGAGTCTGGCCTGGATCTCAAAATCCTCTCATCTCTGCCTCCCAAGAGCTATGGTTTCTCACCACACCCGGCCCATTTCCTATTACACCTTTTATTCTAGGCTTAATAGCTACATAGGTAGCAACCTATGATCCCACAGAATTGTCAAACACATCACTCTGTAAGTCTAGGTGCCTTTCACCTCTCCCTGCCCTCCCCAGAGAGCACAATGGACTCTGATTTTGCTTTTGTTCCTGTTTTATTTTTAGTGTAACAGTCTATTTTCCAAACTGGTTTTTAAGTTCGCAGCCTGGAAGGCCCAGACATTTCTTACACATGCCCTCCACCCAGGCTCACCTTCCACCCCGACCTGCCCAGAAGGTTGCACTTACAGTATTTGCTATTTTCCATGAACCAGCATGGCTCTGGCTTTTCTTTTTTCTTTTCTTTTCTTTTCTTTTCTTTTCTTTTCTTTTATTTTATTTTATTTTATTTTATTTTATTTTATTTTATTTGTTTTTAGTCTTTTGAGACAGAGTTTCTCTGTGTAGCTTTGGAGCCTGTCCTGGAACTTGCTCTGTAGACCAGGCTGGACTCGAACTCACAGACATCCACCTGCCTCTGCCTCTCAAGTGCTGGGATTAAAGGTGTGTGCCACCACTGCCCAGCCGGCTCTGGCTTTTCATACCTGAAAGCACATTCTTCAGGGACTCCACCCAGTTGGGGTGAGAAGAGGGCTTCTAGGATAAGTCCCACTTGTCTGGGTTACAATGGGACACCCCAGTTTCCCCTCCACTAATGGGAGAGCTCTAACACTGGGTCATGTTCTCCTGGTGACATCTTTTACACTATTGGTCCCCTGTGACTGTTGTCTTCGGGTCTTCTTAGTTGTGTGAGGTAACATTTCCTGGGGAAGGCTTTCTTCAGAGGTTCAGTCAAGCATGTTTCTCTCAAGGCTCACTTGTAGAACATACTCTGTGTGCCATGCACTCGGCTGGGGACAGCAGAAAGGACACAGGCCAGATTGCACTCAGGCAGAGAACGCAGAGAGCAAGCGTGAAGACACACTGCAGTCGTCACAGACGCTAAGAAGAAGGCAAAGTGGCCTGCAGACAGAGATGCTTGTTAGCCAGGGACCCCTCTGGGAGGTGGTGACATCTGAGTAGAGACCTGGAGAGCAGGAAGGAGGGGCTGGCCTGGTGGTAGGGTGAGGCTGCTCGGGAGACTTAGGACATCCGGGAGGCTGGCAACAAGAGAAAGCAGAGGCAGCTGAGTGTTGGCCTCATCAATCTGATGCTTGGCACTGCACTCTATGGCCCTGTGGTCTCTGAGTGACCCAGGGCCTCTGAGTATCAGTTTCCCCAGCTTTCACTAGGCCAACTGTGTGTTCCCTTCCTGGTCTTCAAGAACACAGGGAGGGTTTCGTGAGATGTGGCATTTAGAAGGTCCAGCTCCATGCCCAGTCTGCAACAGTCATTCAATGGGGTGGGGGTGGGGGGTTCTTCTGAGTGACCTCCATGCCTCCACAGCTGCAGCCCAGGGGGAGGGCTCCTAATCCTTCCTCTTTGCCTTACAGTTTCCTGCCCCGCTCTGGACGCCCCTCCTGATGGCAAGAAGTTCGGAAGCAAGTACTTGGTGGACCATGAAGTCCATTTTACCTGCAACCCTGGGTTCCGGCTGGTTGGTCCCAGCAGTGTGGTGTGTCTTGCTAACGGCACCTGGACTGGAGAAAAGCCCCATTGCAGAGGTATGGCCGTCTGCCCTGTCCACAGTACACAGCGTGGGTATGCTGGTCAAAAAGGGTCATCCCAGAGACACACCTGATTCTCTGTCTCTCTGTCTCTCTGTCTCTCTGTCTCTCTCTCTGTCTCTCTCTCTCTGGTGTGTGTGTGTGTGTGTGTGTGTGTGTGTGTGTGTGTGTGTGTGTGTGTGAGAGAGAGAGAGAGAGAGAGAGAGAGAGAGAGAGAGAGAGAGAGAGAGGGAGAGAGAGACAGAGAGACAGAGAGAGAGAGAGAGGGAGGGAGGGAGGGAGGGAGAGAGAGAGAGAAAGAAAGAAAGGGAGAAGTTCAGGTGAATACATGCCACTGTAGTCAAGGCTAGCCCTCATTCCTCCCCCTGTCTCACTGTTTGCCGCTGTGTATGCCGGGCTGACGGGTCAGCAAACTTGCAGGGTTGTCTTGTCTCTGTTTCTCATCTCACGGCAGGAGCGCTGGGTTCCAGGCACTGCTTCCCAAGTCTATGGGTAGGTTCTGGAGATCCAAACTCAGGTTTTCACTCCTAAGTGGCAAACATTTCGCCCACTCAGCCATCTCCCGCTCCCCATGGTTCTTCAACCATTCCTCAGCTGAGACACAGGTGAACATATCTGCTCCCTCACCGCTACGTCAGGCCTGAGTGGTTTCCATCACGAGCTTGCTTAGTCTTGGTCTGCCTATAGAGAATCTGAGGTGCAGATTGGGTAAGGAGCACAAAAAGCCACTCTCTGCTTCTCAACAGCTCACCCTGTCCTGGACTCCAGTGATGACTGAATATGTTTGTTGTTTGTTTGTTTGTTTGTCTGATATAGGGTCTTATATAGCCCAGGCTGACCTTAAACTCACTTTACAGCTGGGGTTGGCCTTGAACTCCTGGTCTTCCTGCCTCTACCTCCCACCTTCCAAATGCTAAGCTTACAGTCGGTTGCCACTTGCCTGGCTGCACACTTTTAATCCCAGCACTTGGGAGGCAGAGGCAGGCAGATCTCTGAGTCTGAGGCCAGCCTGGTCTACAGAGCTAGTTCCAGGACAACCAGGGCTACACAGAGAAACCCTATCTAAAAAAAAAAAAAAGAATGGCTCTTATCTGGGTAAAGTGTCTCCAAATATAATCCCAGCACTTAAAAGGCTGAGGTGGGTGGGCTGCCTGGAGTCTGAGATTAACCTGGGCTACAGAGTCTGAGATCCATATCAATGTCATGGCCTGGGTCCATCGAGGCTAAGAGGAGGAACTAGAAGAGAGGACAGCTGAGCTGCCCTGGGGCTGTGAGGCTCCTGGTATAGTCTAGGGAAGAAGAAATCCCTCAGCTGTCCTTTCAGTCTGGCTGGGGCTTGGTATGGACAGCTCCAGGAGAGACCTTCCTGAGAGCATCACGGGAAGAAAAGTTTTCTCTGCATTGGGCTTGAGAACAGAACTGTTTTGACAATAGAGAATAGTGAGGCCGGGCACACGTAATTTATTGACTTTTCAAAAGCCTATAGACTGCAATTAAAAAAAAATTCATGGCTATCAATCATTTTTAGGCATCCATGGAGCATCTTTTGAGGCAAGATGCCCATGATTTTAGCCAGGATTAAAGGGAGCATAAATCTTTTTAATTTATTTATATTTTATGTATGAGTGTTCTGCATGTATACCTTCATGCCAGAAGGGGGCATCAGATTCTACTAGAGATGGTTGTGAGCCACCATGTGGTTACTGGGAATTGAACTCAGATCCTCTGGAAGAGCAGCCAGTGCTCTTAACCGCTGAGCCACCTCTCCAGCCCCAGGAGTGCTTTGGGCCGCAGAAATATATCATAAGAACTCAGCTGGTTATGGCAAAGCCACTACCTGAAGGATCAAGGAATTCCTTCAGAGGAAGCCAAATTCCAAGGAGCTTTTGGTGTTACTTGGCTTGTTATATATCAGCTGTCTTCTGTTATGAAAATCATGTGTGCCTTCATAGTTTTCCCAATTGATTTTTCCCTAAGAAGGGCTAACAGTGTGGACTGATCACTCTCTGGACAGACACATTCAAGGTATTTGGAGAACAGCCTCAGGAAAGGCTTCCTCTAGAATCAGATATCTCCCTTAGCCACTTTTAAGGACAAACTGTAATAACAGTCCACATGCTAGTCTCCTGATTTAAGGTAAATTCCACAAGGAGACACCACCTAGGTCAGGTGGATGTTAAGTAATAGCTTTATACAATTTAGCTCAGACCCTCCTTTCTTACATCCTTACTAACTTTATAAACCTTTAACTCCTTACCTAACCACTTCTAGGAATATTTAGATAACCTTCTGCGCTGACAGCTATGCTCAGCCAGAACCCCAGTTCAAGCTTCCCTGTAATTGTCATCATTGGCAGCATCCAGCCAGGTCCATCCCCAGATGGAGGAAAGTACTTTATCAGAGATACCTCTGTACTCTCTAAGAACAGACTTAAGCATCCAGGCTACCTGTTTGAGAAGGCCTGGCGGATGTGCCCATTAAGCTTAACTTCCTTCTTTCCCAAATCTTACCTCTAGTTTCAGCTCTCCCTTTAACTATCACCAGAGGCATCTACCTGTACACAGGTTGCCTAGCGACTGAGCACACTTTCTCCCACCCTGCAGAAAAATGGCAGATAGCTTGGACAGATAGGATCCATAGGAAAAAAAGAAGGCAGTTTTATTTTCTCCCATTGACCTAGCAACTTACAGATTTTTAACATTTTCTACCAATCACATTTAAGACTATAGTGGAACACATAAGATCCCTCTTCTTAGATATTACCCAAATTTAGCCTTTAGTTAATTAATTTCCCCATTAGTCACTTCCCTTTTGGGTTGCAAATGATAATTAACAATTACTGCCCCTCTATGTGATTCTTATCACCCCTCGTTTGACCCTGGAAGCCTGGTGGTCACTGCCTGAGGAAAATTCTTACCTACCCTTATGACTCCATAGAATTCAAGCCTGATGACCTTGCTCGATCAGGGGATTGCTATTGCTTGGGATGATAACTGGACTCCTAGGAGAGAGACTTGGGGAGGACAGAGAGATGGAGAACAGAGAGGGATAATGAGGATTTTGACCACAGAGAATGTGTGGATGAGATGGAAGATGAGGAAGAGTCAGATGGAGAAGTACTAGCTGGGTAAGAATGAGAGAATTCAGATAGAACTTAGAGGGAGCAGTAGATAAATACAGAGAGAAATCAGGCAAGAAAGGAGCTGGGCCTGAGAACAGAACTGAAGCTGTGTAAATAGAATGTTACTCCAGAGAATTAAAGTGAATGGACAATAGTCTCTATAGAACTTGGTGTGCTGAGATTGTATTTCCCGAAAATAGTCCTCGCCGTTCATCGTTCTCTTTCCTGAGTCCCTGGGATGTATAATATGAGGCTGGTCCCGCTAATATTATACAAGACAGGAGCATAAATCTTAAACCAATGCAAGTGCACTGTGGACAGGGGACTTGGGGGTGGTATTCATTTGAGATAGGGCCTCTTTATGTTGCCCAGTCTGCTCTCAAATCCTCATTGAGTACTAGGAATTTAACCAAGGGCCTCATGCATGGTAGACAAAGAGCTCCGCCATTCTGCTACAATTGATAGCCCTGAATACTTAAAAACCTTGGAGATAGTGGGGATTACCAGGAGGAGCTGGGCCATGGCAGCACTCTCTGGTCCAGGGTGCCCTTTCCTGTTTCCTGAGGTGGCTCAAAGGTTAATTACAGGTTCCAGCTCTCAGACCTCACTGGGAACCACTGAGATGATAAATCATGAGCTACGCAAACACCACACCTGGACAAATGCCAGAGCCTGCTGTTCACCCTGACTCTGAAGGGATTCCGTCCAATTAAACACCTCATGAATGATAAAAATGCCATCCTAGGTATGAACACAAGCTTTTCATTGCTTTGGGCATCTGTAGTTTTAACTTCCAGGCTGAGCTGCAGACCCTTGGTGGGGTCTCTCCATGTCCACTCAGCACCTTCAGGGCCCGTTCACTTGGCCACTTGTGGCCTGATCTGCCTGCCTGTGTTCTGTAGTGTGTACCCCACATCTGTCTGTCTCTTGCTCTGTTATGGACATCTGTTTGTAGTCCACCCCTGGCCACCATGACAGGACTGACATGGTCTTCTTTCCCCACCTTGTCCCTGGACTGAGGGTCTGTGTATCGTCTTTTTGTTTGGTTTGGTTTGGTTTTCGAGACAGGGTTTCTGTGTGTGGTTTTGGTGCCCGTCCTGGATCGCACTCTGTAGATCAGGCTGGCCTCTGCCTCCCAAGTGCTGGGATTGAAGGAGTGTGCCACCAGCACCCAGCCTGTATATCGTCTTGGCTGGTGACTTGAGTTCAATTCCTGGAACCTACATAGTAGGAGGAGAGCGCCAACTCCTAAAAAAGCTGTCCTCTGACTTCCACAGGCATACTGTGGCATGCATGCACCCATACACACATACACACACACACACACTTATATACACATATACACACATATACACTTATATACACACACATATACATATACACTTATATACACACTTATATACACATATACACACATATACACTTATATATACTCATATATACACACGTATTATACATGCTCACACACACACACACACACACACACACACACACTAAACATTAATTTTTTTTCTAGGAAGCTGGAGAGAAAGCCCAGCAGTTAAGAGCTCTTACTTACTGTTCTTGCAGAGAACCTGGACAGTTCTCAGCACCCTCCAGTTCCTTAGTTCGGGTCCCCGGCATCCACATAAAAGCCCTGTGCAGAGCTGTGTGCCAGTAACCCCAGCACCGGGGAGAGAAGGGACGGGGGCCTCACCAGAGCCCACTGGCCAGCCAGTCTAGTTGAATTAGAGGGACAAGTTCTTAAAATAAAGTGGACTGTTCTAGGCCATCTGACACCCTTTTCTGGCTTCTGTGGTGCACAGACACACACTCAGGCACACAAATACACATAGCATAAATGAATATTTTCAGTTTTCCCCCAAAATATTAGAAGATGAAGAAAGACACACAGAATGGAGGCAAAGACACGTGAGCCATAAAGACACTACGGAATTTTTATTCTCTGGTTTCAACTCTGTGTACATAGACATATGCACACAGTGGATAAGTGAATTCAAATTTCTTGCTATTGAAGTAGCTAGAGCCATTAAGAAAAGAAGTGAATAAGTAAGCAAAGGAATTGATAGTGAGAGTGTGGAAGCCTATGTGAGGCTCCATGGCTTCAGAGTGGCCGTTCTGACTGTGTAGAAGTTCACGGAGACAGACAGAGTCGGGACTGGGCCAGGGTTGGAGTGGCTGCCTTAAACTAGCTGTGTGATGCTGGATTTCTGAGTTGGTTAGAATAAAGTGATTACATTTATTTATTTATTTATTTATTTTTAAGATGGGACCTTGGATATTTTTCATCTCACTAAGTGCAAACTGGACCTGGATGTTTACTCTGTACTGAAGGAACAAAATAATTGTGTGTTACAACCGACTGCATCAGCAGGCTGCCAGGCTCAGCCTCCCCCAGCTTGGCATGCTGTGCCTGCACTGGCACTCACGGATGCTGTCTTCAGCCAGAGCCCCACAGCAATGCCAGACAGCTACTATTGGATCTTCTCAGGGAGCTGTGACAATCTGGATTACGGGGATGAGACTTAGTGTTGCTGGAGCTATTAGGATCAGAGCCTTGGCCCTGGCAGCCTTAAGTACACTTGGCTACCCGTCCTTGATAGGCCGATTAAACAGACGAGTAGTAGTGAAAAACAAACATAAAGACCTGGGCTGGGGTCCCCAGCACCCACATAAAAGCAGGGTGTGATGATGTGTGCCTGTAACCCCGGCGCTGGGGGCAGAGAGACAGGCAGGTCACCAGAGCCTGCTAGCCAGCTAGTCTAGCTGAACTGATGAGCTCCGAGTTCTCAAAAACTACGATAGAGGGACTGGAAAGATGGCTCAGTGGTTAAGAGCACTTGCTGCTCTTCCAGAGGACCTGAGTTCAATTCCCAGCACCGACATGGTGGCTCACAACTGTCTGTAACTCCAGTTCCAGAGGATCCAATGCTCTCTTCTGGCTTCTGTGGGCAACAGACACATACAAAATGCACAGACATACATGCAGACAAAGCATACATTCACATGAAATAAAATAAACATGGACAGCAGTAGAGAAAGACACTCAGTGTTGACCCCTGGTCCCCATTCTGGCATGCAACACCCACCCCTGCCCCCATGCAGCACATTAACATATATATGAATCACACACACACACACACACACACACACACACACACACACATACACACACACACGAACAACAAAGAACTATATGCAACCTCCTCCTGGGAGACAAGTTCCTCCTCTGGCTGGCACCAAGCTTAGCCTTTTCCTTCCCCACAGGATGAGATTCCTGAAAAAATTCCAGTTCGTGATGTACTTTGTCTCAGTGCCGTGAGAGCCCGTGGGTGGGAGCAGCGATTCCAAATGTCTTCAGAACACCTCCTCTCCTGCCAGGACAGTTCCGTCCTGCTGGAGCTCAGCAGCTGCCGAGTGTGCCCAGTTCAGTTTCCACATCAGCAGTTCTGTCACTGTGTGTTGTAACCACGGGGGACAATAATCTTAATTACAGCCATTCGCTTCAAGACACAAAATGATGTCAGTGCAGTGAAACACTTGGCGACACTCTAATAACTGGCCGGTCCCCCACTCTGCAGGCCACTGATTTTTCAAGAGGGTGATGAACCCTACTTGGCATAGAAGGAAATTATACATAACGACACCATTAAAGATGCAGTGGGCAAGCCAGGCGGTAGTGGCGCACCCTTTAATCCCAGCACTTGGGAGGCAGAAGCAGGTGGATCTCTGTGAGTTTGAGGCCAGCCTGGGCTACAGAGTGAGTTCCAAGGACAGTCACAGCTGCGTAGTGAAGAGACCTTGTCTAGGAAGGAAGGAAGGAAGGAAGGAAGGAAGGAAGGAAGGAAGGAAGGAAGGAAGAAAGAAAGAAAGAAAGAAAGAAAGAAAGAAAGAAAGAAAGAAAGAAAGAAAGAAAGAAAGAAAGAAAGAAAGAAAGAAAGAAAGAAAAGAAAAGAAAAGATTCAGTGAGAGAGAGATGGCTCAGAGGTTCAGAGCACTAGCTGCTCCTGCAGAGGATCTGGGTTCAGTTCCCAGCACCCACAGGTCTACTATAACCATCTATAGTTCCAGTTTCAGGGAATCCAGGCACTGCACACATGTGGTCCTCACACATATATGCAGGCAAAACATTCATAGACATAAAATAAAAATAAACTTTTTTTAAAAAAGAAAAAAAAATCCAACACATAAAAATATAGAAAAAAGATCTTATAAACCAAAACTCCAATAATTTTCACAAAACAAACTCCTTAGTGTCATAAAACATCTAATTAAAATAAAATTCTCCCTATTGTCATATGTATTTTTAGCTCTTTGTTTAAGTTGGAAGTTTCTCTGGTCCCACCAGGCCCCTGCAGTCCCGCGGCCCGCTTACAAAATAATCACTCAGAAGCTTATATTATAACCACTTGGCCATTAGCTCAGGCTTAATACTGACTAGCTCTTACACTTAAATTAACCCATAATTCTTATCTATGTTTAGCCATGTGGCTTGGTACCTTTTCTCAGTTCTGCCTTGACATCTGGCTGGTGACTCCTGACTCAGCCCTTCCTCTTCCCAGCATTCTCCTTATTTGGTTGTCCCACCTATATTTCCTATCTGGCTACTAGCCGATCAGCGTTTTATTTATCAACCAATCAGAGCAATACATATTCACAGCATACAGAAAGATGTCCCACAGCAGACCCCAGATCAGCTCCACATTTCTAAGTGGTTGTCCTGTCTCTTACATCTTGGAAAGTGTCACTCGGGTCCTCCTTTTGAGATTTATTGGTTGATTCTTCAAGAAAAATTCAGGGTCAGTTCTCTGAGCTCACACATTTTTGAGACAATTTGCTAGAGGTCAGCTTGATTGGATATAAAATTGCCCACTTCATTGACTCTGTTCAATACTATGCATCTGATTATAGGAGATCACACCCAGTTTTATGCTGAGGACCAAGGCTAGCTCTTGATACATGCCAGACAAGCAGTCTGCCAACTAGGCAACACCCCCAGCTAGGACTCTTCAATAGGAAACCTTAGTTCCAGGGAGAATCTGAGCAAGAGTCCCCCAAAGTTTCCTGCCAAAATGCCGGGGATAACCAGAGTTGAACAGAAAGAAAACAAATTCAAATAAGATATGGTTGTTTACATAAAAATGCCATCAAGAGGGTTACAGAGTCGACTCAGCAGTTAAAAGCACTTGTTGCTCTTGCAAAGGACTTGGGTTTGATTCCCAGAATGCACATGGCAGCTCACAGCCATATGTAGCTTCAGTACCTGGGGACCTTTTGCCCTCTTCTGGCCTCCACAGGAACTGCATGCATGGGGTGCACATACACATGGCAGGTAAAGCACTCCAACACATGAGATAATAAAATAAATTTTAAAACAATTTTAATGCCATCAAGACATTGGTGAAGTAGGAGGCTCTGCTTTGGGTCACAATGGAAAAATAACAGGAAAGGAAATTTTAGAGGCACAAAGCGGCTAAAGGTACACAGGGAAATGTACCTCATGTAAGTGGGGTGGGGGGGAGACACGACACGGGACGGGACACACTCCTGTCAAAGCCCATGCAAGCTGGCACACAAAACTAAAAATTAAAAAACAAAACAAAACAGAGGACAAAATTTCCATGGACAACAAAGAATTGTCAGAAAGACATACCCCTATACTCATAAAACAGAAGGAAATTACAAGCCAATATTTCAAAACATGTCTATAGACGTTTTTAAAATAGACCACAGAAACAACATGTAGGCAAGAGAGATGGCCAGTGGGGAGAGGCCGTGCCCCCAAACCTGATGGTCTGAGTTCAGGCCCTGGAACTCACAAGGTGGATGAAAAGAACGGACTCTGCAGGTTAGGTTACTCTCTAACCTCTCCACTCATGACGTTCGTGTGCCGCCACACACACACACACACACACACACACACACACACACACACACTAACCCAATGTAAAAGAAAAACCAAAAATGAGAAAACCTTAGAAATAAATAAAGTCACTGGAATGATGAGAAATTTGAAACAAAATTCAGAACCCAAGAACAAAGAAAGAAAAAGAAAAAAATAGGAGGATGAGATGCAGCTCACATGGTAGCGTGCTTGCCTAGTGAGGATGAGGCCCTGGGTTCAATGCCTGGCACTGCACAGATCAGGCATGGTGGCTCATGCCTGTAATCCTAGAACTCAAGATGTGGAGACGGGAAACCAAAGATCAAGGCCATCCTCAGCTACATATCACATTCAAGGCCAACCTCTGCTACTTGAGACCCTGTCTCGCATACATACATGCATACATACATATTTTTTAAAAGAGAAAAAAGTGTACATATGACAGTTCACTTTTATAGAAGAATAAGTATTCATGAAACAGGCGATGGAAACATGATCGTGGCCATGGCCTGCCAGCCTTTTCTTACCACCTTTGCCATTGCCCTCTTTACAGTTCTAAAACCATAGCTGAGGGCCACAGCCTGGGGCACCCTTGAATGTGATGACAGCTAGCCTTCAATTGGGACATAGCATTGCCAGCCTGGGCATCAGGCCATTGAATACCTCTGACTGCTCATCAAGATAAGAAATGCAGAACGTCTGTCTGGAGCCAGTAATGAAATGAATCCGCTGGGACACCTGTTCACGTCTCTATCCAGCTGATGTCAACCTAGCCCCCCCTGAGGGGTTCAGGTGCAAGCTCGGCTTGTTTTCCACTGGAGTCTCCCTGAAGACAGACAATGGTGTGGGTGTGCTAAGACCAAGCTGAGGGATATAAACACTCACTTTCTGGCTTCCTTCCCATACCTTCATGGTTTATTGATCTGCCCACTTTCAGAGGGGTGCAGTAAGCAGAGATAGGTTTGGATCTTGAGAGACCTTGGAATATTGACAGGGGTGGAGGGATGGCATTTGTGTGTGGTATGGTCTCAGGCACATTCCTGGACGTTAATCATCCGAAAACAGGCTGCCCGGGGAAGCATGTCACCGGCCTGAGGTTACAGAGAAATGGATATAGGGTCTTCCCTGTGGACAAACTGTTTGGACAGTCTGAGTCTTAATAAGGGAAGCCAAGGTCTCTTTCACCTGACCCAGAATGAGGATATGGTTCTCACTGGATGAAAAGTCCCTGCTTCTTCCTCTTGAAGACACACAGAAAGAAAGGTCACTGCTAGGCCTGAAAGGGGACGTTCTCAGGTTTCCCTCCTCTGAGAGATGCTCAGAGGTTAAGAGCAAGCACTGTTCTGCGCCATAGGGAAGCCAGAGAGCTGACAGAGCTCCTCTTGGATGGAAATGGCTTGTGTATGTGTGTGCTTTAACAGGCATGGGACATTTGTAACAGGGAAGGTTCTACAAAGCCATCTTTTCCAAAGTAAGACATTTTACAAGTATTTGTTGTAGAAAAGGGAAGGATTAAAAAAAAGGATAAATGAGGAAAAAAAAAACCTCACAAACAACAAACACCCTAGCAGAGAAACAACAACAAACCTAGCAGAGAAAAGCTGAAACTCAAGTTTCTTTGTGGGGGCAGTACTGGGGATTTGAACCTAGGGCCTCATGCATGCCGGGTAGATACTCAACTGCTGAGCTAACTAACTCAGAGAAAAAAAAAAAACCTACTGAACTTTACAAGTTCTCTCTCTTTCTCTCTCTCTTCTCTCCTCTCCATGGGACAAAAGAGTATGCAACCCCAGAACCAATTCCCTTTATCAACACTCTGGAACCGTCAATAGCTCCCTATTGGTGGAGCTCAGGGGAGCTGAGTGTACATTGGAGGGTTAACTTCCCCCATCTCTGGATATTCCAATGGGCCATCCTCTCTCCCTCTTTAATGTCTTGGAATTGAGCTCCTGTTTGAAGGATGATCCAGGGATGGAGATGTGGCTCAGTTAGTACAATCAGTTTAGCATGTCTGAGGCCCTGGGGTCCACGCCAGCATCGAATAAAACTGGGCATAGTGGGGCCTGGAGAGATGGCTCAGAGGTTAAGAGCACTGGCTGCTCTTCCAGAGGTCCTGAGTTCAATTCCCAGCAACCACATGGTGGCTCACAACCATCTGTAATGAGATCTGGCGCCCTCTTCTGTATACATAATAAATAAATAAATCTTTAAAAAAAAACAAAAAAAAAACTGGGCATAGTGATACACAGCTGTTAATCTTAGCACCCAGGAGGTGGAAGCAGGAAGATCCTAAGTTCAGTTTCATCCTTGACTACACAGAGAGGGAGTTCAAGGCCAACCTAGGATCTACCTTGGAGCAGAGTTGCAGGGCCTCACTCACAGGCAGAGGCCAACACCTGGCTACAGCTGTGTCCACTGCACCCTCGTAAATTACAGCATCAGGTTCCTTCATGGAGCATGGGCAGTGTTCTGCCAGTTCCTGCACATAGAGCCCCCGTGGGCACAGTGGGAGGCAGGTACTCAAGAAGCAATGACCTCAGCTCATAGGTTCCCTTGCAGCTCCCACAGGTAGAGAGAGTGCAAGGGCAAGGTAGAAAGCTGGGGTGGTGATGGTGTAGTGGAACATGTCTGTTCCCAGGAGGCTGAGGCAGGAGGATCACAAACAAGCATGCCAACCTGAGCTTCATAATGAGACCTTGTCTCCAAAACAAACCAAAACCAAGCCAGACAGGAAGCTGGAGTGGTCCTGCAGTATGAGGGAAAACCCACTACTGTTAGCGTTTGTTCAACTGAGCACTAGAGTCCACATAACCATGTGCTGACATCCTTCCCTAGACATCAGGGCATGCTCCAGCCAGCCTTGTCACAACGGTGGGACGTGTGTGGAAGGAGTCAACCAGTACAGATGCATCTGTCCTCCAGGAAGAACTGGGAACCGCTGTCAGCATCAGACCCAGGCTGGTATGTAGCCACTGTGGGACTTGGTGAGGATGCTCCCCTGGGGGCTGGCAAGGATGCTGGTCGTGGTCACCAAAGGCAGATGTGTTAGGAACTCTGTGCCTCTCGTAGACTCAAGCTTTTCCTCTGTGGTTCCCATCCACTGGCTGACCCTGCTGGTACCCTAAGGCGCTCCTGTAGATGGGCTCTGCTCTTTTTTTTATAATCAGAGTTTTGACCCTTCTTTTGGAGAGACAGGCTCCAACTTAACAGCATGCAGATCAGAGACATGGCCTGCTACACGGGGCACGTTTGCCTGCTTAGTGTTTCGCCCGCTAGCAGAATCACTTTTCCTTTCGATGGTTCTATCACACCCTGCAAGGTCAGCAGCCCAGGGTATTTTAAGATCTGAAGAACCAGACATTTGAGTCCCAGCACAAGGCAAGAAAACCTCATGATAAGCAATCTATGAAGGATGGGTGAAGGGTTTCACACCACTCTGCAACTGAGAGGTGTAACTGAAAGATGCCCTTTTCCTTTGCCAGACAGGCCTGGCTTGTCGTTATTTCTGCGTAGACACATCCTGTGGGGGGAAGGGCAGTTTGGTGGATAGTGTAAGGTCCAGAGAATAAGAGCCGACAAACTCTTGGGGCTGGAGAAGTAGCTCACCTTGTAGAATGCTTGCCTCCCAGGCAGGAAGCCATGCATTTGATCCCTAGCATCACAGGATGCTGGGCATGGTGGTGGGCATCTGTGATCCCGGCACCAGTGAAGAAGAAGCAGGAGGAGCAGATATCTGAGGCTGTGCTGTCCTTGGCTTCATAGCAGAGTCTAAGTCCAGCCTGGAATACAGGAGACCCTGCCTCAAATAAAATAAAACAACTGCTTCATGCCCTCTGGAGCAGCCAGCTCCAGGTCAGGGCTAAGCAGTGCACCTATGAGGTTGCTGCTGACTGCCTCGGCAAGTCAGCGGGACTAGCCCGACAGATCCTTTCTCATAGTGAAGTCGTCCCCTGTAGCTCTTATGTCTGGAGTCACCTCCTGTTGAAACAGTGGGAGGTGGGGCTTTCTTGGAAGTTCACTGACTCTTTACAAAGAAGAGCAGAAAATTTTCTTTTCACCTTGGTGATACCATACTAGCCACTAAATGCCCCCCTGTTACGGGGGGGGGGGGACTTCTGCTGTGGGACCTTCGGGTCATCATCATTCCTCATTTTATGAAGTGTCTCCAAGACTGGAGTCTTCTCCAGGAAGGGAGAGTAAGAAGTGAACAGGTCCACACTAAGAAATGACCCAACAGACTTACCTAGAACCTTCCTGGACTGTCTCTTTCCCAGTACCCTGTAAGCCTCTCCCCAATATTTTTCTAAATTCTAATTTTTAAATTGTAGGTGCGTACGTGCATTTGTTTGTGTGTGGATGTGTACACTTGAATGCAGTACTAATGGAAGCCAGAAAAGGGCTTCAGTCCCCTGGAAATGGAGTTACGGGCAGTTGTGAGCCTCCAGATGTTGGTACTGAGAATCAGACTCTAGTCTTCTGGTAGTTCTGTCTCTTAACCACTGAGCCATCTCTCCAGTCCCTAATATTATTTTGAGACCCGGTCTGACTCTGCTACCCAGGCTGCCCTTGAACTGGACTCAGGTGATGCTGCCTAAGTCTTGAGAATAACTACAAGAATTGTTTTTGTTTGTTGGTTGGCTGGTTGGTTTTGTTGTTGTTGTTTGTCTTTTGTTTTGTTTTTTCGATACAGGGTTTCTCTGTGTAGCTTTGCGCCTTTCCTGGAACTTGCTCTGTAGACCAGACTGGCCTCCAACTCACAGAGATCCGTCTGCCTCTGCCTCCTGAGTGCTGGGATTAAAGGCGGGCGCCACCACTGCCCAGCCAAGAACTGTTTTTTAATAATCGATTTACCAGAGCTGGAGAGATGGTCAGAGGTTAAGAGCAGGTACTGTTCTTGCAGAGGTCAGGATTTCCCAGCATCCACATGCCTCACAGACACCTTTAACTCTCCAGTTCCAGGGAGATGAAGAAACCGACTTCTGGCCTCCACAGGCATCAGGCACTACATGTTGTGCATGTATACACGCAGGTACTTACACATAAAATAAAATCTTTTTTTTTAAATCCTTTAATCCCAGAACTCAGGAGGCAGAGGCAGGAGTTAAAGGCCAGCTTGGTCTACACAGTGAGTTGCAGGCCAGCCTGGGCTACATAGTAAGACCCTGGTTTTGCTTGTTTGTTTTGTTTTTATCCCATTTACCTTATTTTTATTGTGGTTAGAAAACTATCTTCTGTTCTTGGAAAGATGCAAAAACTGTAATAATAAAACTACCCTTGAACACATAAAAGAAGCCGCAAGCTGTGTAAACACACACACACACACACACACACACACACACACACACACACACACACGACAGAAAAAGTGGAGGCTCAAGATTTTAAATTCTAGTGGTCACTGCATCGTGGACGTTGTACAAGATTCTCAAAATGAGCCCGGCATCGGTGGCTCACACCTTTAATCCCAGCACTCGAAAGGCAGAGCCAGGCGGATCTCTGTAAGTTCGAGGCCAGCCTGGTCTACAGAGCGAGATCCAGGAGAGGCACCAAAACTACACGGAGAAACCCTGCCTCGAAACAAACAAACAAATTTCTCAAAATGAATCTCGAACTTCACACTGCACATGTCCCGCTGTTATATCGCTCCTTCACGGGTCCGGGTCCTTCCTCTCAGGCTCACAGTAGTTTAGGTTCAACCACCTGTCATTCCTTTCCTGCCGTACAGTATGCACAGGAGACAGGGTCTCGCCAGCCCCGGGGCGCACGGCAGGTGCCGGGGGCGGGGTGGTCGGGCGCTGAGCGTGTCTTCTTCCCGCAGCGGCCCCCGAGGGCGGCGTGGCCGGCGACGCCGCCTTCAGCCGGGCGCACGGCAGGTGCCGGGTGTGTGTGTGTGTGTGTGTGTGTGTGTGTGTGTGTGTGTGTGTGTGTGTGTGTGTGTGTGTGTGTGTGTGTGTGTGTGTGTGTGTGTGTGTGTGTGTGTGTGTGTGTGGTCGGGCACTGAGCGTGTCTTCTTCCCGCAGCGGCCCCCGAGGGCGGCGTGGCCGGCGACGCCGCCTTCAGCCGGGCGCACGGCAGGTGCCGGGTGTGTGTGTGTGTGTGTGTGTGTGTGTGTGTGTGTGTGTGTGTGTGTGTGTGTGTGTGTGGTCGGGCACTGAGCGTGTCTTCTTCCCGCAGCGGCCCCCGAGGGCGGCGTGGCCGGCGACCCCGCCTTCAGCCGCGCGCCGCGCTGCGCGCAAGTGGAGCAGGAGCAGCACTGCAGCTGCGAGGCGGGATTCCACTTGAGCCGCACCGCGGGCAGCGACAGCGTCTGCCAGGGTAGGCTCCGGCTCCGCGGGGGAACGGGGATCGCGGGAGAAGAGGCGGGGACGTGAGCCTGGGAACCCAGGGTCCCATCTGCAGCCCTGGGGCGGAGTGCGGGGTGCGGCGAGGGCCTTCCTGGGCGTGATCTCAGAAATACCTGCGATTTGCCACGAAGAATGAAATTAAAGGGTAGACTTTCGGGCGATTCTGGAGACCGCACGCCCTTCTTGGTTCTCCTCCCTGCGTACCCCTCTTATCTGGCCTCCAGTAGGGTGCATTGGGGCCTTCTCTGAGACAGTGTAGACAGCAGATGGAGTGCTAAGGATATGCATTCAGTCTCTAGAGTGCTTGCCTAGCACGCACGAGGCCCTTCGTCCATTCTCATCACCACTTAAATTTGGAGTGACAGGCCTGTAATCTCAACCCTTGGGACATGGAGGCAGGAGGACCAGAAGTTCAAGGTCATCTTCTGTAACACAGCGGCAAGGGGAGGAGGAAAGCAGCCTGGGGTGATAGCCCGGAACTACTGTGCCCAGTCGTGACCACAACCTCCTCCCTGCCCCCTGGCAGCGTGGCAAGGGAGTTGCTGGGAACACTTATGGCAGACAGAGCCAGGGATGTGGGCACACACTGAGACTCCCTCCCTAGCCACCTCCTCTCAGTTTAGCGGACTCTAGAGCGGCTCCACCCTGAGATCTGGCCAGCTGATGCTCATTTCACAGCATCGGAAATAACACTCCCCACCCGCTTCTAAAGCGGAGTCTTACTATACAGCCCAGGCTGGCCTCCGACGGAGATCGGTGCCTCAGCCTCCCAAACACTGGGGTTACGGGCCTGCCTCGCCACACAGGCCGCAGGGCTCCCTTACTCCGCATCCCCATTGCTGGAGATGAGGAGAGCCGAGATGGGTGTCTGAGTCTGGTTCTCCTCCCCGACCGTGGTACTTGACTAGCTAGGCTTTGTAGAGTTTCCCAGGTTAGACTGAGGACCCCTCCCCCCCCCCCCCCCCGCCGAAGTCCCCCACATCAGCATCTTCCACTCCTCCCTTCAGCCCTCTTGGCCCTTGGGGGCGGGGGGGGGGGGCGGACATCCCAGATGCTCCTCTGCAGGTATACAGCTTGTCCCTTTATCCCGCGACACTTGGAATCAAGGGCACTTTCGTCCCCAGATGTGAATGAGTGTGAGATCTACGGGCAGGAAGGACGCCCCCGGCTCTGCATGCACGCCTGTGTGAACACCCCTGGCTCCTACCGCTGTACCTGCCCCAGCGGATACCGGATCCTGGCTGATGGGAAGAGCTGTGAGGGTGAGTGAGACGCGGTGACCACGAGGCTCGAGGTCACCCTCCACACCTGGTCACCCGCTGCTGTGATGACCCCTGCTCTCATCCCTGAGTCCCATTCAGGAGTGATTAGGCTAAGAGAATCAATGATCTGGGCACACATTCAATCTTGGAAAAGAAATTCAAAAGAACTCTCAAAAATCAGCCTATCCGTTCTACACAAATCAGCAGTTGAACCATCCAGCCTCTTCTGACCTCATGTGAGTGACATTTCTAGGTAAGGTCACTTCCTCTTATTCAGCACTGCCTTCATCCAGACCTGAACCCAAAGGCCAAGAAGCCAGCCAGAGTCCACTGTATTGGAACCTGAAGGGACCTCGGAGGCTTCATGGCCCTGTGTGTCCACATGCTAGTGTCCTGTGACTACAGGTGCTGTATCTCAGCTTCGCCAGGCTGGACAGCCCTGGCCATGTGTGGTGGCTAGCTGAGGACAACAGACAGAGCCACCGATGACAGGCAGGAGCGAGGAACAGGGCTCATAAGAGCCTGATGACAACTGTGGCTGGAAGTATTCATCGGCCACCAGAACTGAGCCCAGGCTGAAAACAGAGACCGACAGCTGCTCAGGCCTCCATTCGCCAAACTCCACTACACACCAGAAGACCTGGGAATCAGACGGCCTGGAAGCCTAGGCAGACGGGCCGGGCCAGTCAGTCTCCCAGGGACAGGGAAATAGATTAGAGGGTGGGTTGTAAATGCAAACACCTGGCTCAGGTTCTACTTAAGTGCCACCCTGTCCCCAAGGATGATAGGGCTGAGATTTCTGTTTATGGTGCAAATAAGCACCTTCATCAGCAAGGAATGTCTGCAGGTAAAGTGAGAATAGGGGGTAGAAAGGAGAGGCTGAAAGCTGCAGGCACCATGGTGGACACCAGAAAATCTAGTGGAGTCTGGGCAACCCAATAGGAGGCCTCCTGTTACCATACCTCCTCTGAAGACAAACACAGAGATTAAGAAACCGAGACACATCAGTTCTTCATATTAGCACAATCAGAATATAGTAGCCCCCACCCATCCATGGGTCAATACCCAAATTCAGAATAGTGTCAACCCTACATGTATGATGTTACTGTCCTACAGTAAATACCTAGTGTTATGAAGTTTAATTTATAAATTAGGCAGAGCAAATATTAACAACAACGAATAGCGAGATAAATAACTATAATATACTATAATAAAATTTATTAAAAGCTAATGAACTGCTTGTTTCTAGAAATTTTTATTTAATATTTTCAAACTACATACAGTTGGCCACAAGTAAGTCAAACCATGTATAAGTTGGGACTGCTGTATACAATTCAGGCCTGAAGGCAAAGGAGAGTCTCCTCTTGCTCATCTTGATTAGGAGTTGGGGCTGCAGGGGACCTCTGGGGAGAAGGCAGCTGCTTCAGGCTCACATTGGGAGGATGTCCAGGCCTGACTCCCCCATGGACTAAGGACACTGAAGGGCACCCAGTGGGTGTCAGAAAATGGCTCTGAACTATGGAGGAGAAGGCAAAGAGAAAGGCAGGACGCTAAGCCACAAGCTGACTTGGAATATAAAGAGAGAGGTAGCTCTCTGGTGACATCTTGTTGGACTCCAGTGTAAGCCGCAGAGGAGTGGGCAGCTGGGAACTAGAATAGGAGATGTCCAGATAGCCATTCTTACATCTACCCATCCATACTTGTGCGCATCCACCTACCCATTCACCTGCCCACCCATTCATTCACCATCCATCAATCCACCATCCATCCATCCACTCCATCATCCATCTCACAGCACTCACATGGGCCCACGTAGGACTTGGGAAGGGACAGCCTCTAGCTGGGTAAATTCACGGGATGTTTGTAAAGAGCACAGAGAACTCTTATAAAAAATAACAGAGTCGAGATGTCTGCTTTCGGTATCGGATGTGGTTAAGGAGGCAGACATTCCTAAAGGGTTGAGTCTGAGTGTGAGGACAACCATGGGTAATACGGAGACTCAAAAGCGCCTGGGACTGAGGAGGCAGCAGGTGACTGGTATCACTCATTCGGTGTCGGCAGGGACTCCTATCACTTGTCACAGCCCAGGACAGGAAGACAGCATCCCTCTCCCCACCCAGGGAAATTCACCACCACAGTCCTAGAGCGCTTCTGAAGGACCTCCATTCCAGATGTTGAAAGAAAACAGAATGCCTGATAAGGTTCTTGCTGCAAGGGGATGGATCCCTGGCACTCACGAGTCAGCCAGCCTAGTGGAACCAGTGAGCTCCAAGTTCAGTGAGAGACCCTGTTCAAAAAATAATGTGGAGAAGTGATTGAGGAAAATTCCCAAACTGTCAACCTCTGGTCTCCGCACACAGGCACACTCACATGAATGTGTGCTGCCCCCGACACACACAGAGTAATTGTTGGGTATTTGGAAAATTTACCCTTTGTGGAGTCTCCCATCCCGTCGCCTGTGGGGGTTTCAAGTGGCTGTATGATGCAGGAAAGTCAGGAAGATAGATTCACAGCCTTCATTGTGTCTCCTGAAATATAGATGTTGATGAGTGTGTGGGTCCACAGCCCATGTGCCCCCAAGGGACCACATGCATCAATACTGGAGGAAGTTTCCAATGTGTCAGCCCCGAGTGCCCCGAGGGCAGCGGCAACGTAAGCTACGTGAAGACATCTCCCTTGTGAGTAGATCCAGGGCTGCCCATGGCTGGGCATGCAGTTAATGGGGGTGGGGGGAGGCAGATAATTTCATCATACACAGGAAATATGAAAGACAGAGAAGCTTCTCTGAGCGTCCATTTCCCCTGTAATTACCAACTCACATGAAGCACAGACAATTTGTTCTTCAAAAGAGATACTAGAGTCTACAGGAGTGTGGCCTCTTCAGAAGGGCAGATGGGGCAGCCCCTCTTGAGTTTTCCCAATCCTAACTGTCTCCATTTTACCTCTGCTCCAGCCAGTGTGAGCGAAGCCCCTGTCCCATGGATAGCAGGCCATGTCGCCACCTGCCGAAGACCATCTCCTTCCATTACCTCTCTCTACCTTCCAACCTGAAGACACCCATCACGCTCTTCCGCATGGCCACAGCCTCAGTTCCTGGCCATCCTGGGCCCAACAGCCTGCGCTTTGGAATTGTGGGTGGGAACAGCCGTGGCCACTTCGTAATGCAGCGCTCAGACCGACAGACAGGGGAACTCATCCTTACACAGACCCTGGAGGGGCCTCAGACTCTGGAGGTAGATGTTGACATGTCAGAGTACCTGGAACGCTCCTTCCAGGCCAACCATGTATCCAAGGTCACCATCTTTGTGTCTCGCTATGACTTCTAAGGATGCCATGGCAGTCGGGGGACTGAGATTTGAGATCTGGGCTGATTTCTCTTTCCCAAGGACACAACTGTAGGCAAGAGCTGCAATGGTCATTTCTCCTCTCTGTCATGTTCCCATCCACTTGGCCTGTTCACCCAGACTTTTAGAGCAATGTACTGTGCTCTGTCTCACGGGCTGGCACAGGGAAGCCAGAAAACAAACGCTGTACCACCATCACACCTTTTTTTTCTCTGCTTTAAGCACCACTGTAGTTACCCACTTTGGAGACAGAACAGAATCTCAGAATGCTGTGTGAATGTGTGAGTTTGAAATGAGCTGAGGTGGGGGAGGAGCTCCTGGTGCGTGTCTGAGACAATGGCCAACTGTTCTGCGTTGAGGTTGCCAAGCTTGTTCTGACTGAATATGTTCTCGCTCTGTTAATGGTCTAATACCCCTGTGAGCCTTCTTCTCAGGGGCCAATAGGAGAGAGAGCCTGGTAACCCCAAGTGGATCCTTCTAGATCAAGGAGTCAACATTAAATCATGGATTCTGCCAGAGTTTCTTCACTTTACAGAAAACATGTCTCAAAAACATGACCCAGTATTATGGCTGTGGAAATAGAGCCTGCTCCTGTCTGCCCATCTGACTTCTCCCTGAGCTGGAGAGTGCCTTCTAGGAAGGAATAGCTCTCTTCCTGCCCAGCTTGGACATAGAGGGACAAGAGAGTAAGAGAGGCAATGTTTAAGATTGCACCTTTAGTTGGCAATCTCCATCAGTATGGGTTGGTCACATGGGAGACTGGTAAGAACGGCATCTGGCCACGGAATGTTTAGAACACCCCAATTATCTTTCATTTCATGGCTTTCTTCTGCTGCTGCTGCTAGAAGAACCAAGAGGTGATGCCTTCCAGATGAATGAAGCCCTGAGAAGTTTCCAGAAAACTCTGTGCAGCACTGAGAAGTGGGTGGGGTGGGGAACCATTCCAATTAAAAATTTAAAACTAGATGGGTTGAGAGGATTTTCCCATGTCCAAATACACATTGATCTACTGGTAATATTGCCTTATATACATTTTATTTAAAAAATATTTCTAGAGGCTAAGACAGGCGGATCGTGAGTTTGAGGGCAGCCTGGATGACATAGTGGGACTATGTCTCAAACAAAACAAGGCAGGAAGAGGAGTAGAGGGGGGCTCAGTTGGGAAGGTTCTTGTCTAGCATGCACGAGGCCCCAAGTTCATTTACTGGCTCTGCATATCTTGGCTACATAGCCAGTTTGAGACAGGCCTGAACTACACAAGACCCTGTATCAAGCAGAAACAGAAGGAAGAACGCCAGCTCCCCATTTCCCATCTAAATCTTCGTGTTTGTTCAGCTAGGAAGCTGAACTAGGTGCCCCTAGTTTAGTGGTAAGTCTAGTATGCAGCTCCTAGGAGAGCTTGTCCCTGGCTCTTCTGTGAGACAAAGATGGAGACTCGTCCCATGGCTTCAGCAGCGGTCTCTAATGACAAGACAAGGGCCTGACGATGCTTTTCCAGGTCCTTATGTGACTCATTAAAACATTATCCAGAGTCTTGTGTCTCTACATGGTAGTGTGATGGTTTATGGTGGCGACTCTGGTGTCCAACAGGCCATGTGCTAAGTGGTACTTTTCTCCACCGAGATGTGTTATCGGCAAAGCGCTTCTCACTTAGTGCCTGCCTGCCTGCCTCAGACTCCATCGTCGTGTGGGTTATACTTAGGACCTTCCTCCTCTTCTCTCCTGTCAGTCAGCTTTCCATTACTGTAACTAAGTAGCGTGACAATCCACTCACGAAGAGAAAAGGTTTATTTTTGCTCTCAGATCCACTGGCTCTCTTGTTTTGGGGGCCATGACGATGGCAGGAGGCAGAGCATGTTCACCTCATGGTTGGGGGTAAAGACAGCAGAAGACCTTGTCTCATAATCTATTTCAATAGCATGCCCTCCCCTTAGGCCCTCCCACTCCCCGATACTTCCAAACACATGGGATTTCGGGGAGCCATTCTGGATCCAAACTGCAGCAAAGCTCTTGTTACTTTGAGAGATCTGCTTCTGGGTCTTCTTAAGGCTGCAGTCTGTGTTAAGTCGGTGTGACTGGCTGTCAATGTGTATTAGTTTACATGTTTCTCTGGGTAATAACGGATCCAAGGACTGAAAATGCACAAACTAGAAGAGCATAAGGAACTCTATGTGTCATCATCAGCTCCAACCATCAGCGCCTGCCAATCACCTCCTCCTCCTTCTCCTCCTCCTCCTCCACATGATGACTTTGAAGGAGGCTCTAAACGTGATATCATTCCATCTGTATTTCATCCTCTACAGCCTGACCCCAACATTATCCACATTCAATGTTATCTAGAAGTTCAACAACAGGGCTCACAGGATGGCTCAGCAGGAAAAGGTGTTAGCTACGGAGACTGACAGCCTGTCTTCAATCCCCAGGACCTACATGGCGGAAGAAGAGAATCAACTCTCACAAGCTGTCCTGCGATCCCTCCATTGTGCTGTGTCCACTCACATCCATATTCATTGCAAATAAATAAACAAGTAAATAATATAATTAAAAAACAGAAATTTAACAATGGTTCATCAGTACCTCCAGCCACTCAGTCATTGTTTAAATTTCTCTGATTGACTTGGGTTTTTTCTTTGCTTGAATTAGGTCCATGTGGTATAATTTATTGATAAACTTTAACATGTAGCAGGGAATCCTCACATTTCAGCATATATCAGATGACATGGAGGTTTGTTAGAGAGTAGAATATTGGATTGCTTATTCTTTTCCTTCCTTCCTTCCTTCTTTCCTCCCTCCCTTCCTTCCTTCTTTCCTCCCTCCCTCCCTCCCTCCCTCCCTCCCTCCCTCCCCCCTCCCTCCCAACCTCCCTCTCTCCCTCCCTCTCCCCCCCTCTTTCTTTCTTTCTCTTGGTTTTGGGGTATTTTAGGGACAGATTCTGACTATGTATCCCTGGCTGTCCTGGAACTTGCTCTGTAGCCCAGGCTGGCCTCAGACTCAGAGATCTGCCTGTCTCTGCCTCCCAAGTGCTGGGATTTAAGGTCTGTGCCATCACCACCTGATTGGATTGTTTATTCTTGTAGAATTTCTCGAACTCTGGGTTTTCCTGAGGGCTTTTCTATAGAACCTGTAAATGTGATCCTCTGTCCTCTCTCTTTCATATATACCTGTGGTTCTGTTCAGATAGTTCATGAAATTTGCATTGTCTTTATTATGAAGAATTCTTTATCAGTATTGGCTGGTACCTCAAGTGGAAGGCACATAGTATCTGTTGCTTTCTTTTTAAATTTATTTTATTGGGGCTGGAGAGATGGCTCAGCAGTTAGGAATTTTTTTTTTTTTTTTTTGAGACAGGGTTTTTCTGTGTAGCTTTGGAGCCTGTCCTGGAATCTGCCCTGTAGACCAGGCTGGCCTTGAACTTACAGAGATCCACCTGCCTCTACCTCCTGAGTGCTGGGATTAAAGGCGTGCGCCACCACCGCCCGGCATCTTTTTTTTTTTTTTTTTGGTTTTTTGAAACACTTGTTTCTTTTGCAGAGGACCTGGGTTCGGTTCCTAGAACCCTATTGCAGTTCCAGGCCAGCCAGAGACACAGTGAGACCCTGTCTCAAAACACAACAATAATAATTTTACATCTTGGAAAACATCTCCCAGAAAAACATCATCAATAGTGCTGGTAACAATAATTCTTTTGTGTTTTGTTTTTTTTTTTTTTTTTATCCTCAAGTTTGTTGTCATCAAGCAGAGTGTTGTACAGTTGGTTTGCTTTTTCAAATCACTTAAAATATTCTTTACAGCTCTGGCTCAAACTACAATCCGAATAGTTGCATTTCATTTTGCTAAAATTTTTGATTATTTTTCACTATTTATTTGTTTGTGAGGGGGTGGTGCGTGCCACACCTGTGGAGGTGAGAGTCTGTTTGGTCCTCCTACAGTAGTGCTTCCAGGGCTCACCTGAGGCGACCGATCCTGGCAGCAAGCATGTTTTCCACTGAACCATCTCGTTGGCTCTGGCAGTCTTAGCCACTGCTTGTGATTTCTTTCATTTAATTTCACTTAATGTGTGTGGGTGTTACCCTGCGTGTATATCTGTGTGCCACCTGTGTGTGCCCAGTACCCGATGAGGCTTCATCTCCAACCCCTCATATTTCCTCCCTCTCAATAGCCAATTTTCCTTCTTTATCTTTTTACTTAATATAATGGGGCTGGAGAAATGGCTACATAATTTTGAGTACTGGCTGCTCTTGCAGAGGACCCAGATTAGATTCCCAGCACCACCCACACAGTGGCTCACAACTATCTGTAACTACAGTTCCAGGAGATCCAACACCCTTTTCTGTGGTGTACAGATATATAAATAAGCACAAAACACACACACACACACACACACACACACACACACAAAACAATACAAATATATTATTATTAATATAAATAAAAATAAAAGTAAAATAATATAAATTAATGATAGATGATAGCATAATATTCAATGCTTCCTTTGACCTTTTATTATTGTTATTATTATTATTATTATTATTATTAATAACATTGGCTATTACTCCTCACAGCCATATCCCTTATCAATCCTCTACTTTGAGAATTTACCACAGTTTATTCATCTAGTTATTTGGTGATGACAGCTAGGCCATTTTCAGCCCCTTGACACTGAAAATGTTACATCAGTGTGTGTTGTTTTTAATATTTTTGCCTTCATGTCTTAGAAGCCAATATTTCCTCCACAAGACATAGGCAACCTTCTAACCCCCAAAAGGCAATGTATGCAAGGCCCTGTTCCTAACTAAGGCGGGTCCCAGCAACACCATTCTCACGCCTGCTCACTGAGCAGACCCTACTGTGGAAGGAAGGGCAGGCCCCAGTGCAGGGCTGATCCACCGTCCAACTGTCTGCGTTGGACCTCCGAGTAGCAGTCAGCAGCCACCAGGAAGACGGGAGCAGCCAGCCAGGAGATCATGAGCTGTTGAGCAATGGAAAGTTAAGTAGGATTTTGGATGATATTTTTAAAATCACTTTATTTTTAAATTGTAACATGTCCAACAGTAGCAAACAAAAAGGAAAATATGCCAAACCCCAACATGCCATCCCAGGGTCACAGTCAACCTGACAGGTTTATAGTCTGAGGTCAGACTGGGATGCGTCACTTTCTTTCCATCAGCCACTGTCCCAGCTTTGCCAAGCCCTCACTACAGAGCTGGAAGGATGAACCCTCCAGACTCTGGCCTTGTTCATGTGAGCGTTTCTCCATGTCATCAATCATCTAGAAATTGCAGAGACAGCCTGCATATCTACTGAGGACTGGTCCCTGCTCTGGTTACTGAAGATACGATGATGAAAAGATCACTAGATCCCGATCTACTGAAGCTTATATTTAGAGGAGGGGATTACAATGTATGTGAAGACAAGAAAAGCATGTGATCAAAGAGGAGCATGAACTGCAAAAATAACAACAACCCAGGTGTGGTGGCTCACACCTTTAATTTCAGCTCATAGGAGGCTGAGGCAGGAGAAGTTCAAGGCCAGCCTGGCTTACGTGAGTGCTAGGCTAGCCTGGACTACGTATGAGACCCTGCCTCAAAAACAAACAAACAAACAAACAAAAAACCAATAAAACAAGAGTCAGAGGGGACTGGAGAGATGGCTCAGCTGTTAAGAGCACTGGCTGTTCTTCCGGAGGACCCAGGTTCAATTCCCGGCACCTATAAGGCAGTTCACAATTGTCTGTAACCCCAGTTCCAGGAGACCCAATGCCCTCACACAGACGTACATGCAGGCCAAACACCACTGCACATAAAGTTAAAAAAACAAACAAACGAAAAGTCAGGAAATATTACTTTTCCCTAAACCTGCTACAGTCTTGACTATTCCAGTAAACTTAACAGAGCTTTCTATAAATAAGTAAAATTGAAACAATAAAGGAGGGCTGTGAGCATACAACAAATGTGTATACGTTATATATAAATACTGCATATCATCCATGCAACCTGCATGCTGCAGACACGCATCATGTGTGGTGACAGTTGGATCACACATCCATGGTGTCTGGGATTACAGCTCCAGAGACAATCCCACACAGATGTGCTCACAGGCCAGTCTGATGGGGGCAGTCCTTCAGTTGATTCTAGGTCATGTGGAGTTGATGAATAAAGCTCAGTAGGACAGTTACTCATATTTGCGATCTCTGGGTCTCAAAAAGGAAGGTGGAAGGTCAATTAAGGATGATTCCCAACATCCATCTTGGACCTCTCCATGTGCACATATGTGGGCACCCACACATATCTACGGCCACACACATGCAAAGATATGTTCACAGATATATACAATGCACACATAGAAAATAAAAAGGGGGAAAGATAAAAAGGATCGCATCGAGCATTCTAACACCATTCAATCCAAAGATATACTAAGTTTGTACATTTATGCTAAGAAATCAGAGTAGGATAATATTAAAAGACTTCATTTCCATAATTAAATCATTACATTTCCATTAGGGCAGAACAGATTGTAAAATAACTGCAATTCACAACATACAATGGTCTCAACTTGGTACCATGGTGTTTCAGATATCATCCAATGGTGTTTTGTGGTGTGACTCTGTGTGCATACCTGTTGTGTGTTTCAAACCAAGGCTACACTGATGTGTGATGCAACCCAGGTGAGCCCTGCCAGAAACACCTCAGATTCATTACATGCTTGCTTCTGAATTAATTTTTGTTCATTACCATCTCAGAAACCTTTCACTGTTGTCAAATATTTTGCAACGCCTCCCTTTAGTTATATGACTCCGTATGTGGTCATCACCTGGTTGAAGAAGCCTGGAGCTACAGCATTACAGTGTCCACCAGCCATAATACTTTCTGAGCTGGGAAGACTCCATGCCTGAGGCTCTGGTTACCTAAGGGTTATTTGGTCACTCTTGTAGTTGGCTTGGGTTCTGTTAAGTCAAAGATGGACCAACAGTTGGGATGCCTGCCCTTGGAGACTCCATGTGATTAGCCCACTCAGAGAGCATGGTGGCCTTGGAGTAATTGGACTTCTGACACCATGACTCAAGTTTCCAGCAGAAGGGACATTTCCTGGAAGGGTCACAGACAGTTCATGGAGAAGTTGGCACTTGAAATGATTCTCTTTAGAGTAAATTTGATGAGAAACACAGGCCACATCCTTCTGATACAAGGATTTCCAACAAAAGCCAGCATTAGCAGAGTCGTGGGAATTGGAGTTGACTCACAAACAAGAGAGTCTGATTGATGCCAAGTGGGTTTGGGCTGATGAGTCCGACCCTCTCCTAATGAAAGATAAGGTGTTAGCTGTCTAGTTCTTTATCTCAAGGAATCTTCTCAGAGACCCTGTTTGGAGAAAGTGGGCTCTACCGTATACCAGAACTCACAGCCAGTACACTTGTATAATAAATAGCTTGCCTTCATGTCTTTCTACTTGTGGAAAATATATAGCTGTGCAAAGTTACTTGGCCACTGAGTTGTTCCACAGACCTCGTCTTCAAATGGGATTGCTGTGTTTTCCCTGAGGCAGCAGGATATTGGAGTGAACCTCTAAATTCTTGCATTGATAAGTGACCCAGCTGCTGTGGGATGTCCTGTATGCTGTGAATATATGTTGCTATGATTGATTGATAAATAAAATTCTGATTGGCCAGTAGCCAGGCAGGAAGGACAGTGTAGGCAGGACAAGGAGAGAGGAGAATGCTGGGTGGAAGAAGACTGAGTCAGGAGATGCTGCCAGCTGCCATGAGGAGAAGCATGATGTAAGATACTGGTAAGCCATGAGCCACGTGGCAACTTATAGATTAATAAAAATGGGTTAATTTAAGATATAAAAACAGATAGCAAGAAGCCTGCCATGGCCATACAGTTTATAAGTAATATAAGTCTCTGTGTGTTTACTTGGGGGATGCGAGTGGGAGAGATTTGTCCTGACTGCTGACAGGCTGGGACACACACACACAAAAAAAAAACTTCAGCTACAGATGGTGCCCAACATGGGGCTCAAACCCACGACCCTGAGATTAAGAGAGTAAACACACAGAGACTTACATTACTTATAAACTGTATGACCGTGGCAGGCTTCTTGCTAACTGTTCTTATGTCTTAAATTAACCCATTCTATTAATATATAAGTTGCCACATGGCTCATGGCTTACTGGTATCTTAACATCTACTTCTCATCATGGCGCCTGGCAACGTCTCTCTCACTCAGCCTTCTTCCACCCAGCATTCTCATCTCTCTTGTCCCGCCTACACTGTCCTTCCTGCCTTGTTACTGGCCAATCAGCATTTTATTTATCCATCAATCATAGCAACATATATTCACAGCATACAGGACATCCCACAGCCCACCCAGCCCTGCAGATCTCCTGGGCCCCAGATTGGCGCCATTGCTCACAATGCCCCTTTATGAGCCCCTGATTCTGCCAAGCACCTTCCTATTGCTAAGCCTTTGTCTTTGCTGCTTCTTCCCTCAGCCCCCCACTTGACTGGGGCTCAGAGTCTCCTCAGAAAAGCCTCCCCATCCACCCTTGCCAGTGCTGCCCACCCTCCTAGGCTTTCTCGGTCACCTTATCCTTGCTTATCTTTTTAAGAACTTTTTAGGACTGAGGATGTAGCTAAGTAGCAGAGTTCTGTCTAACATGTGAAAGCCCAGGGTTTAAGCCCACACTGGAGGGGAAAAGGGTGAGTTGATGAAACTTAACTGGGCATGTGTGGTAGTTCACATCTGTAATCCCAGTATTTAGGAGGTTGACTCAGGATTGCCATGAGTTCAAAGCCATCCTGGATTATAAAATGAGTTCTAGGTCAGCCTTGGCTAAGGAATGAGACCTTATCTCCAAGAAAAACCAACCCAACCAACCAAACCCCAAAGCATGTTTCTCTACTTGAAATTATCATTAAACAAATCTTTCTCTACATTCTGGGCCCATCCTGTTGACTGCTCATCCGGTATTCATTTCCCTTTTCCACATTCTGAAAAGAAATATTTGGTTCATTGCATCTTCCTTCCTTGTTCTGAGCTAAACTGTGTTACCTGCCCCTCCACCAATCCGTATGCTAATGTCTTAATCCTCAGTGCACCAGAATAGAGGCAGGGTCTTAAGTCATTGGAGAGGGCCGTAATCTAATACACCTGCTGTCCATGTAAGAGATAGGACATGAACACACCCTTAGGGGAGATGATATACAGATCTAGTGAGTAGGCAGCCAAATATAAGCCAAAGAGTGGCTTCACAAGAAATCACCCATGGCAACACCTTGATTTCACACTTCTAGACTCCAGGTCTACAAAAGAATATCTTCCTGGTTATTTATCATCATCATCATCATCATCATTATTATTATTACTATTACTACTTTTATTTTTACTTTTACTTTTATTATTTATGAGACAGGGTCTCACTGTGTGCCCTAGCTGACCTGGAACTCACTATGTAGAGCAGGTTGACCTCAAACCCACAGAAATCCACTTTCCTCTGCCTCTCAAGTACTGGGATTAAAGGTGCATTACCATGACCGGCTCAGTTTTTAAGATTTGTGTTTGTGTGTGTGTGTCTGTGAAATTCACAAGAGGTCATCAGATCCTCTGGAGGTTGAGTTACAGGCAGTCATGGGCTGCCTGATGTGGGTGCTAGGAACTGAATTCCAGTCTTCTGAAAGAGCAGGAAGTGCTATTTCTTCAGCCCTGAACTTTCCATTGTTCAGCTCATCGGGTCTGTGGTACTTGGTGATGGCAGCTGTGGCTGACATATGCCTATAATTCCAGCCTGTGTCTCCATGGAAGATGACCACTCACCTCCCACCCTCCAGCCACCAAGGGCAAATGCTCTGAGTCATTTTCAGCAGAAACTCGGGCTAGGGCAGCTGTGAATGGACAGCATTCCTAGATGACTGCTACATCTTGCCGTCTCAGGCAGAGTGAAGAAAATAAGTTTAAAATAAATAGTCTTAAAATAATGTTTTATTATTTTTCATCTGTGTATGTTTGTTCTGCCTACATGCATGTCTGTGCGCCATGTGTGCGCCCAGAGCAGTCAGAAGAAGGTGTCAGATTCCTTGGAACTAGACTTACAGTTGTGAGCCGCCATGTGGGTTCACGTAAAACCGAGTCCTCTGCAAGAGCAGCCAGTGCTCTTAACCACTGAGCCATCTCTCCAGCCTCTGAAGGAATTTTCTTTCTGAATGATCTTTTTCTTTTCCACCAATGAGAGGAAATATCTCATCACAGCTGTTGCTGGAAGCCATCTTTTTGGCAACAAAGGAAGCCAGGAAAGGTCAAAACGTCCTGGTGAGTGGAGCCAAGAAAAATGGAGATGAGCCCCCAGCAGGAATGGATCTGGAATCTTTCCTGCCTCTGGACTTCCAACTATGAGATGACATAGGATTGACGTGGTTTCAGATGACATTCTCACGGAAACCAAAGGCATCCTTACAGACTGAAGCCGCTGGAATCCCACCTCCACCGCAGCAGGCATCTTGAAGCAGCCCCGGCCCCCGCCTGCACCATGGACAAGATGATGGACAGGCTACAGAAGAAGAGCTGGCGTCTGAGGCTGGCAGCAGTGAATTTGGCCACCTCTGGGCCTAATGGCAGGCTGGACTTCTGCCCCCTTGCAGTTCACCCCTTCACAGTGGGTGAAGAAGTGGTACAGTGGCTGGCAGATGCTGGAACCACCAGAGTGCTCTCCTCTTTCAGATGGCAACTGGCCCACTTAGGGTGGAGGTTGCTCTATCAGCTCAGCTGCCTGAGTTATGGCAGGGAGCTGCTGCTGCAGATGCATGCAGGCTTGGGCGGAAATGGTCCTGTTCGTTAAGACTGTAGTGTTCTTACTCAAGCATTACTATCCAGACAGAAAGGGGGAAATGAACTAAGACGCCTCCCACCACTGACATTAAGATCACACCACGGACCGAGACACCGAATGGATTCAACTCCTTCTACTTGCTTTACAATTGTTTTCCTTAAATTGTAAAACTGGAGCTGGAATGAATTTGAGAAGGTTCTTAAGACCAATCCCTAGCTTCATCCCAAACACTTGCCTAGAGGGCATTACAAGCCCATGTGAGCTGAAGTGTGTCCCACATAATGCTGTTTGGTTCTAACGCCTGACACCTCTCAAGAGGACCTTAACCGGAAGCAGGGTCTTCTGCAGATGTAACCAGTTGAAAAGAAGTCATTCCAGATTGTGGCAGGCCCTTAATTCAGTAACTAGTGTTTAAGAGGAAACAGACACCACAGAGAAGAAAAATGGTGGTCAAACCGCTATGGTGATATTTTATTTGTGCTGAAATGTGATTTTATTTGTATGTTAATAAATAAAGTTGCCTGGGGATCAGAGCTAAAAGCAAGCCATTTAGCAGAAGTCCGGTGGTGGTGGCACACACCCTTAATCTGATCACATGGCAGGCAGAGTCTCTGCGTAGTCAAGGACACAGCCAAGCCGTGACCGGAACCTTTAATCCCAGTAACAACCATAGAGACCTGGAGGTCTGCATAGACAGGCAGTGACGAGGAAATCATGTGGTTGGGTTTAGAGCCAATGAGAAGGTAGAACAGAAAGGCAATAAAAAGATAGGTCACGCAGGAGAAGGTCTCTCTCTCAGGGGAAGAGACGGCAGTGACTGGTAAGCTAAAGGTAGTCTTGGACTTCGCTAGTGCTCTGATCTCTTAGGCTTTAACTCTGTATTTGGCTCTGTATTTCTGATTTACTAAGGCTGTTTAGAATTTCATCTACAGACCGCAATTGTGCTGTGAGAGCCATGAGATACTGAGGACTGCTGGAAACATCCAGAAGCCAGGAAGAGGCAAGAGAGATTTCTTCCCTAGAGTCTTTAGTGGGAAGTCCCTACTGAAAAGGTGTCCCTGCTGACACCTTTTAGGATTACAGCCTTCAGGACTACGAGAAAATACATTTCGGTTATTGGCACCACCCAGTCTGTCTGGCTTTGTGATGGCAGAGCTAGGACACCAACCCCAGACAACCCCCCCCCCATCGCTGGCCCCATTCCCCCACCCCCACCAAACATCAGCTGAGCCTACCACCTCCCCTTGCCAGGGGAGGGGCAGCCCCATCCTGGGGAACACTGGGTGCCACCACCTGCTAACTACAGACATCTCTTCCCAATGCGCTTCCAGCTAAGTCCCCCTTTCCTTTGCCAAGAATATGGAGCAAAATGGTGATTTTATTAGTGTAATTGCTGTGCAGCTTAGTCAGGGAGGCAAGCCGTTTGCAGGGAGTACAGAGTAGGACATTCAGCAGGCCAGTCCTCAAACATTGTGCTCTTTTTCTTTTTCTGAAAGAGACATTCACTAATTTTATATCTAATAACGACGGCACAATTCTGCTTACTTCAGCAGTAAAAATTGAAACAAGCACCCAATCAGCAGATTTCATAAAGAGATTCATTGAATTCGGGAATGGGAAGGAGTCAGACTCTTGATGCCAACCCTGGATTAGCCTAGAGTCCAGCCTCTCACACTCTAGGACTATAGGTTGTAACTGCACATGATGGTAACTGAAGGTGGTGATGGACGGATGGACAGACACATGCGCTCTCGCGCGCTCACGCACATGCAACACAATAAGGTTTCTGAACATGACAATCAAAAACTAACTCAAAACCTACTGTGCCATGCATCTGAGGTGTGGTAGCTCCAGGTGTGCCTGCAGCTTCAGTATTGCTTTGGTTGTGAACACACAATTCATGCGTTTGGCACTGTGGAGGCCGTCACACCACACTGTGCCCATAAACACTGCCTGAAATACCCGGGCTGAGACGAGGCCATTGTATTATCCAGTACAGCGTTTCTGCTGTACAAACTAAATTTTCTGCTCTTCTAGAAACATAATGGAAGCATGGTAACACAAAGCACTTTTAATGTGCAATGTTTTCCTATTATCATTTCTCTGCTTACAATTATTAAATTATTGTTTCTTTAGATTGTATTGTCCTAGAATATTTGATTTTGAAAATTATTGTTTGAGTTGCTGATTTGAGTCTCATAAGACAAATAATCAGTGAATTATGACTTGGGATTAGTAAAAAGAAATTCCAATTATTTCTGAAATGGCCCTACGCATATTTGGACTATTTTGTACTATGTTTCATGGATTAAATGCATTAGCAATGACCTCTGAGTCACCAACAATGTGCTGGTGTTACATTAAGAAAAGAAATCAAAGAACTTCCTCTTGGCCTCATTTACCAGAGTGAGGCCAGATTTGAATTCTCCACTTCACGCTTCCTGTGTCTCTGCCCTCTATCTGTCTGCTGTGTGGCTCTGAATCTGGGCCTGGAAGACTGTTTTGTCAATCTGTCCCTGTCCCTTTCTCTCCGTGTGTATGTGTGTGTGTGTGTCTGTCTGTCTGTCTGTTGTGTCTGTGTATATCAGTGTGAATGTGTCTGTTCCCAATAAAGGATTTTAGATTTATTGAACAGCACAGAAAACATCACATGGGGAAGGAATGGGATACTTTACAGAAACCTTTAACAGATTTTTATAAGGAATTAAGTCACTGACTCGAACTGGCACTTACTGACCTAGACAACAAACAGTATTACAAATATCATTGTTTTATCAGGCAATATCCAAAGGTTGTGTTCAACACTTACGATGGATATTCATTTTTAAAATTGTTTTCAACCTCAATTTTGCTGCTTTCAGCAGCTGAGTATTAGGACATGGGTGCATTACTCTGGATCAGGGACATGGAAGAAGATATAACTTAATATTGCAGCTATGTATGCATGAGCTTAGGCTGTAAATGTTGGTTACATGGGAAATCCAAGGTGAGTAAGGTCGACTATTATATTGTTCTATTAAACATGGGTTAAGCTGGGTGGTGGTGGCGCATGCCTTTAATCCCAGCACTCGGGAGGCAGAGCCAGGCGGATCTCTGTGAGTTTGAGGCCAGCCAGGGCTACAGAGTGAGATCCAGGACAGCTAGGACTGTTTCACAGAGAAGCCCTGTCTCGAAAAAATAAATAAATAAATAAAAATAAACAAAAACCCACCATGGTTTAAACAAACAGGGTGAACACACAGTAGAATAGTAGCTTTAAGTCTTAAATGACTTCAAAGTGTATCATTAACTCTGGCTGTGAGGTCTGCCAAAAGTTCCAGTTTCTTAGAATGTAAGATATTTTTTACCATATGGCACCACCACACTACATATTTATGTCAAGTGAGGTGGCAAATTCAGTATGGATGATGATAGAATCAAAAGTGTGAAAGATGATTTACTTCCTACTCTGTCCAGTAGTCAACTGGCACTTAATTCTTGTCATATGTGTGCATGTTCATGTATATGAGCATATGTGCATATGTGTGTGGAAGCCAAAGGTTAACATTGAGTATCTTCCTCTATACTCTTCTATGCTCTCTGCTTTCTTTATTGAGACAGGGTCTTTCGTGGACTTGGCGTTCACCAATGCAACTAGATGGTCAACAAGCCTTAGGGACCCTGTGCTCCCCACATCCAGCACTGGGATTACACAGTTGCATTCCACTACACTTGGCTTTTGCATGGGTACATGGGTGCTGGACTTAGGTCCTTATGCTTACATGGCAAACACTTCACTGACTGGGCCTTATTTCCAGCCCCAATATCTAATTCTTTTCTTCCTTCCTTCCTTCCTTCCTTCCTTCCTTCCTTCCTTCCTTCCTTCCTTCCTTCCTTCCTTCCTTGTTTTGTTTTGTTTACGAGACAGGGTTTCTCTGTGTAGCTTTGTGCCTTTCCTGGAACTCACTCTGTAGCCCAGGCTGGCTTCGAACTCATAGAGATCCGCCTGGCTCTGCCTCCCGAGTGCTGGGATTAAAGATGTGTGCCACGACCACCTGGCTCTAATTCTTTATGTAAAAATAAACATGCATGTTCATCTTATTAGTATGTAAAATTGCTTTCATCTTTAATAAATTGTAAATGTATACATATACCAAAGAAAATTTTAAGATTTGTTTTATTGTTAATTGTGTGTGTGTGTGTGTGTGTGTGTGTGTGTGTGTGTGTGTGTGTGTGTAGGTGCATGTGAGTGCAGTACCCACAGAGGCCAGAAGAGGCCATCAGTTCCATTGGAATTGGTGTTCCCACTGTTACAGTGGTGTTACAGGCAGTTGTGGGGGTGGGGGACTGAAATTAGATCCTTGGCTAGAGCAGGACACACTCTGAACCACTGAGCCAGCTCTGCCAAAGAACTGTTTGAAAATGAATTTCTTTGTGAGGTACAACCCGTCATGGCAGAAAAGGAAGGCAGCGGAAGTGTGAGGCAGCTGGTCATGGCGTGTCTACAGCCAGGAAGGAGACAAAGATGAAAGCTGATGCCCAGCTCACTTCTTCCTTTTTATTCTAAGTCCAGGGCCAGAGACCACAGAACAATGCCACCCACATTTAGGAGAGCTCTTCCCACTCCTGTTAATCCAGTCTAGAAACTCTGTCACAGACAATTCAGAGGTCCGTCTCCTAGATGATTCTAGATCCTGTCAAGATGACAGCATTAACCATCACAGCCACAGGCAGGTTTGTTTTTGGTTTTTTGTTTTTGTTTTTTTGTTTTTGTTTGTTTGTTCTTAGTTTTTGGTTTTTACGAGACAGGGTTTCTCTATGTATCCCAGACTGGGATCAAAGGTATGCACCACCACCTGGCTCCTCTGACAGGTTTGTAATGAGCTCTTAGGAGGTGATGAAAACTTAGGATGTAATTGAAGAGGTTTCCTTTCTGAGGCTCCTACCCTCTTGGTTTCCTGGATGCCATAGGGTGAACAGCTTCCCGAACCATACACTCCATGATGTTTCTACCTTTCCATACCTTAACAGCAGCAGCTCAAAAACCCTGACACTGTGAACCACAACAAATCCGCTTTAAGTTGATTTTGTCTGAGGTTTCTCGTCACGGTGAAGAGAAGCTGACTACAGGAAGGGACTGGATGAGGAGTGTGCCACCTCACATACGGGATTGGTGTCCTTATAAAAGAGACCCAGAGAATTTGTTTGCTCCTCACCATGTGAGGACGCAGCATCCATGAAGTGGGCCTTCACCAGACCCTGAACCTGTTGGTACTTTGATCTTTGATTTCCCAGGCTCCCAAATGAGGAGAAATAACTTTCTGTTGTTATAATTCATCCAACCTAAGCTAGTTAGACATCACCTTATGGAAGCCACAGCAGCCGACTTTTCCAGAGTCTATCAGGGAAAGAATCAGCCTAATTCCCCCCCACCAAAATCTCTGCTTTTGTTAACTTCAGATGACAGGAGAGAGCAGGAGTGTGTGTGATCACGCCAGGCCATGGAAGCGCTTGCTTTCCATCTCAGAGCTGGGGAAGCAGAGGCAAGTGGATCTCTGTGAATTTGAGGCCAGCCTGGTCTACATAGGAAACTCCAGGCCAGCCAGGGCTGTATAGTGAGGTCCTGCCTAAGAAAGAATCAAATGATGAACGGGAGGGAATTCCACAGAAATTCTTCTCAGACCGGAGAAGGCACCTCCTCACTCTCTGATGGGCATGCAGCTTCTCCCCTACACACACTGTGCTGGCAGGGGACGATATGAGGCTGGGAGGTCATTACTCAGTCTCTTCATCTCTCTCATTTGCTACACTTTCCTCATGATGGAGAGGAAAACTGGTCACCAGAAGTGAGGCAGCTGGAGAAAAGTTAAGAACTGAAATAGAAACCACAGCTCTTCCAAGCACTCTCTTCTGGGGCTTGCAGCACTCACGGACTGTGCCCGTTCACAGCAAGAACACCACAGACCATGTAAGCGAGCACTCTCCTAACCCTGCCCACAACGCCATCCAAACATCACTGACTCTTCCAGCAACTCTCACCTATGAACTCTGGCCTTTTCCTTCCAGGCTCATCCTAAGGTCTCAAACACCCTGTTACTGCCTTTAGCTTCCTACTGTTGCGATGCCCCATATACGCAATCTCTCTTTTGTAGCAAAATCAGCCTTCTTTTGTTGACAGTCAGCGGATGTTTGATGGTCTCTGACTGATGGGTATCCACCCAACATGAGCAGCCAATAGTTTCAGCAGCTGTCCCTAGATCACCAGTATGTATGTAGTGATCAGCTTTAAAGTGTGTGCTGGGGAGTTGGTGGCTCGTACAGATTAAGATCCTCAAATTTGGAAATGAGAACATAACTCACTCAGGAACTATGCAATGCCAAGCGAGACAGCTTGCGTGTACATGTGACTGTCATTTGTATATTCCTGGTCCACGCACAGGGAACCACTGAACTGCATTCTCAGGCACACTTCTTCATTTACGCCTCTGGGGAATTCTTGAATTGCCTGGGTATAAGGGTACATTGCCCCTCTAAGTGCCGCTTCATGAATTGACCTCGCCATGGCAACGTTTGAACACTACAGAAAAAGTCTTTTTATTCTTTCATATTAAAAAAAAACCCTAACTTTTTTTCTTATGGCGAAAAGAAAAACCTTTTAAAATAGTTTACTTTTATTGGTTCAGTGAATACTGAACTAGTAGCTTCTCTTGACCTGCTTCTGCAGGAAATACAGCCTTGAACAGAACAAATAGCTTGGTTGTCTCTCATATTCCAGAATATCAAGTGGCAAATTTAAAACCAGGGCCCATGAGGGTAGAGGCTGAGGAGTGGCTCGGCCTGGTCTACAGAGTCCTTCAGTAACACAGCCAGGGTGGGCGAGGCCTCAGGTACAGCAGCGTGGCCCATTAACAAGGTCTTCCAACACCAAACTTTAATTCCTGGGTGGGCACAGGAGGCCCTGTTAATTGGGTTTTCCTGCAGCTCCCACGTGGCCGCTCACCACAGCTATGGTATTCTGTATTATTATTATTTGTTATGTTTATAGGTGTTTTGCCTGCATGTAGGAGTGTGCTATTGGATCCCATGGAGCTAGAGTTATAGACAGTTGCCGGTCGCCATGTAGGTGCTGGGAATCTACCCCAGGTCCTTTGGAATAGCAGCCAGTGCTATTCTTAATCACTGAAACCTTTCCCCAGCTCCCACAGCTATGGCATTCTTCCCAGGATTTTTTCGTTTTCTTTTTTTTATTTTATTTTTATCTTTTTCTTTATTAAGAAATTTTCAGCCGGGCAGTGGTGGTGCACGCCTTTAATCCCAGCACTCGGGAGGCAGAGCCAGGCAGATCTCTGTGAGTTCGAGGCCAGCCTGGTCTACAGAGGGAGTTCCAGGAAAGGCGCAAAACTACACAGAGAAACCCTGTCTCAAAAAACCAAAGAAAAAGAAAAAGAAAAAGAAAAGAAATTTTCTACTCATTCTACATACCACCCACAGATCCCACCTCCTTCCTCCTCCCACCCCCCAGCCCTCTCTCCCAAGCCACCCCACATCCCCACATCCCCCAAATCAAGGTCTCCCATGGGGAGTCAGTAGAGCCTGGCACACTGAGTCTAGGCAGTTCCAAGCCCCTTCCCACTGCACCAAGGCTGTGCAAGGTGTCACACCACAGGCACTGGATTCCAGAAGCCTGCCCATGTACCAGAGACAGATCCTGATCCCCCTGCCTGGGTGTCCTTCAAACAGTTCAAGCCAAACAACCATCTTCTGTATCCAGAGGGCCTAGTCCAGTCCCACGGGGGCTCCACAGCCACCAGTCCACAGTTCATGGGCTTCCATCAGTGAGGCCGGTCATCTCTACACATCTTCCCATCATGATCCCGACATCCCTCTCCCGCAGAATCCCTCCTTTCTCTCATTGATTAGATTCCCAGAGCTCAGCCTGACACCTGGCCATGGATCTCTGCATCTGCCTCCATCAGTCACTGGACAAAGGCTCTATGATGACAGGGTATTCACTATACTGGTCACTAGAGCAGACCAGTTCAGGCACCCTCTCGACCACGACCAGCAGTTCAAGGTGGGGTCATCTGGAAACAACCTAAATGCCCCTCAACTGAAGAATGGATAAAGAAAATGTGGCACATATACACAATGGAGTACTACTCAGTAGTAAAAAAAAAAATGATATCATGAAATTTGCAGGCAAATGGATGGAACTAGAAAATATCATCCTGAGTGAGGTAACCCAGACTCAGAAGGACAAACATAGTATGTACTCACTCATAAGTGGATACTAGATGTGAGGGAAGGGATGGCCAGACTGCAACCCACAACTCCAGAGAGGCTAGCTAACAGGGAAAGACCCTAGGAGGGACACATGGATGACCCTGTGAAGGAGAAGTGGATGAGATCTACATGAGTGAACTGGGAGTGTATGTGTGTGGGAGTGTCAGAGGGCAAGGAGTGGGGGATGAGAACATAGGGAAATGGGAGGGTCGAGCTGGAACAGGGACAGAGTGGGAGGGTAGGGAAGGAGATACCATGATAGATGAGGACATCATGGGAATAGGAAGAGGCAGGGTGCCAGGGAGGCTCTCAGGAATCTTCCCAGGATTTAACAAGGTCACAGCTCCAGCAGTTTCTTCCCAGCTGAGTGTCTCCCAAGTCTCTTCAATTGCTCCAGGGAATGCTATCGCCTTGGCCTCCCATGAAGGAGGTCTGCAGATCATATTAAAATGGGTTGCTTTTTTCCCCATCTTTTTCCTGGTTCAGATTGAGCTGCGGGATGCATCCGAAGGAGCACAGCTCTCTAGAACTCCTGAAGCCAAGAATTGGTGGGGGCCAGAGAGGCTGAGCAAGCTTCTATTTCCTGAGGGGCTGCTCACATCATCTCTCCAACATTCAAGAACACAGAACCCTTCACAGCCACATAAGCACAGGCATTCAGTCTCAGAGACAATAAGGAATTCACAGGGAGCACGCTTTCCTTCTTCATGAGCTGCGGGGACTGTTTTAATGGACATTTGGCTAAGATTAGGATCATTTCTGTTGATTCTAGGTTTACCTAACTGAGTTCGGCTACATGCGGAAGTTTAAATTGGCTTGCAATCTGGAGGCATCTGGAAGACGGGAAAGAGCTGGTGTGTCAGCAGACACAGGTCTGGAATCAGAGATTCCTTCAAGAAGTCCAAGATTCAAGCCTAGTGTATGTTATTATATGAAAAAAATCTACCTGCCAAGTAACACGTCCCAAGAAATACATGTAGAATATTTTTGCATAAGATATATCTGGGATATAAAGCATGTATTTATTTAAGAATCATGGGGGTCATAAGACCATTTCTTATTTACAGAGTCTCTTAAAAAGATAGTTTAAGGGATTGAAGACATGGATCAGTGGTTAGGAGCACTGCTGATAAGAGCACTGGCTGCTCTTCCAGAGGACCTGGGTTCGATTCCCAGCACCCACGCGGTAGCTCACAACTGTCTGTAACTCCAGTTCCAGGGGATCTGACACCCTCACACAGTCATACATGCAGGCAAAACACCAAGGACCATAAAATAAAAACAAATAAATTTTGAAAAAATTATTTTAAAAAAGATAGTTTAAAAATATTGGAGCACAGTGAAAAGGTCTGAAAGACACAGGGAACAGGAGCTTCCTGCCAACAGTCACATGCACTCCGGTGACTGTTTACTGTCTCGTTCTTCTGTGTGGGATTGCATTCCCAGAAAATGAGCCTGGGCACGCCAGCCAGGGAAGGGGGATGCTGGGGTGGAAAGTGCTGGCGTACAGCACACAACGAGCCTTTATTTAGAGATACACACACATATAAACACACACATACACACACACACATATAAACACACACACATACACACACACACACATATAAACACACACACACACACACACACACACACATAAACACACACACACACACACACATACACACATACACACACATATAAACACACACACACACACATACAGCCACTTCTTTTCCTATTTATTCTGTTTGTTTATTGATACATATTTGTTTATAGGAAACATTTAGAAACTCATATTTATAAATTAGATGTCTGAATTTTCTGGTAAGGTCAAACAATTCTTAAAAATGAACAAAGCGTTCTATTTATGGAATGACCTGAAAAAAAAGAAGGATTTATAAAGCTCTCAATTCTATGAAAGGCTTGGGAACTGGTAAAATGATCAAAATAAAGTTTCCCAGAATTCTGAAAATGAACTAACGACTTAGAAGAATTTGAAGAGAATGTATTCAAGCAAAACAGATGAATCTGGGTGAAATGTCTCTTTCTCTCCTTTCTCTAGCCCCCCAAATCCCGCACTTTACAGCTGTGAAAAATACCTAATAACGGTTGCTGGAGTAGAGAGATCACGCTCTGAGTATCCCGTCAAAGCATCACTATTTGGTCTATTTGACAGCTTGCTGGAAAAGCTGCACACTTAGGGACTGCCTTCATATGGCCAGTGCCAAGAGTGCACCCCGTGTGAACAGCCCTGGAGGTGGGGGTGGGGTGGGGGTAGGTGGGGGTGTAACACTCGCCTCACACACATGAGTTCCTAGGTTGGATCTCATCACTGAGAAACAAAACAATGCTGTCCAAATAGATTTACTGGCAGCTTATTTGGGCCAAACGACCAGTATCAACTGTTGAACACTGTTAGCTGCCTGTGCTGATGTCCCAAGTGGGAATCAAGGCGAGGCTCTTCCCTTTGGCCAGCTCGGAGACTCTGTTTGAGAAGTAAAGTCAGACAGAGATGTAGCTGTCTTTTAGGCTGTTGAAGGTGATGTCTCTGTCATATCACACAGGCAGGGAGACAGGCCTTCCAGACAACCAGGCCCTCCCTAAACAGAGGTCTGACAACACACCCCACCTCCCTGCCATGCCAGGGGTTTGGAGGAAGCCTGATGACACCAGATCTGTCACATACTGAGCAAGTTCCACACCTCACCCAGAAAAAGAATGACCTCTGTCACGTAGCTTAAGTCACATATTCCCTGCTCCCCTATCTCCATCACGTGTCCCGGTTCACATATTAACTGGGCTGCAATATCTCCTCAGAGGAGGCGTGGTCACTGCTACATAAGTAACATTAATTAAGCCCTCTTTGCATGGCAAGATCTCTTCTCTTTGGGAAAATATTTTTCTTTTTATATATATACACACACACACACACACACACATACACACATACACACACACACACGTATATATATTGCATAAGATATATCTGTGATATAAAGCATGTATTTATTTAAGAATCATGGGGGTCATAAGACCATTTCTTATTTACAGAGTCTCTTAAAAAGATAGTTTAAGGGATTGGAGACATGGATCAGCAGTTAAGAGCATTGGCTGCTCTTCCAGGGGACCTGGGTTCGATTCCCAGCACCCACGTGGCAGCTCACAACTGTCTGTAATTCCAGTTCCAGGGGATCTGACACCCTCACACAGACATGCATGCAGGCAAAACACCAAATACATAGATTTATCTTTTTGGTTGTGAGCCTAGTCTTTAAGGGCTGAACCATCTCGCCAGCCCAAATATATTTTTAACTAATTTTTTATATGTATGGGTGCTTTGTCTGCATGTGTCTGTGTTTCATGTGTGTGCCTAGCGCCTGTGGACTCCAGATGTTGGATCCCTTGAGACTGGAGTTACAGGTGATTGTTAGCTGCCATGTGGGTGCTGGGAATCGACTGAGTCCTCTGCAAGAATAGTCAGTGCTCTTAACTGTTGACCCATCTCCAGCCTCCCTGTAAAAACAAAATAAAACAAAACAAAAACCTCTTGAAGCAGACACTTTGCTAGAGCTCCAGAGTCCTGATGTGCTGTTTGTTAGCATTAATAAACTCTCGTTGGAAGACAACACGACTCAGTGCCTTTCTCAAATCTCTTCTCCTTACTTCCCTCAAACCTAATACCTGGTGCTGAAACCCAGGAGAGACGCCTTGCTGAGAAGAATTGCCCCATGGGGGCTCCTTCACCCTCACTGCTGCTCTTTCTGCATCCAACAAAGCCCCTCATGCGAGGTCAGGAGTCCCCCGTGGCTTGGATCTGTTCCCCTTCCTCTCCTTGCTGAGTCTAGGGATGCCTCTTCTCAGCCTCGGTGTACTGGCCACACCTCCAGAAGGGAAACGGAGGAATATGAGGATGCTTGTCTCCCCAACTCCCTTTCATCCTCACCAGCTCGATTCACCAGATTTTGTGAGTACCAACCAATCTCGACTGCCCCAAATTTCTCCCCTAAGCTACCCTCTCCATAACCTCAGGGTCCTTTGTTCTTAGGGAGAGATGATATGCTGTGCCCTTGAACTGTGGACCTGAATAAGCCTTTCTTTCCTTAAGCTGATGCCTGTCGGGCATTTTGTCACAGCAAAGGGATCAATAATGACCATATATCTACGTCGTATCTATACTAGCACTAGAGTGGGACGACGACGACATAATGGCACAGCAGAAGCGGGAGCGGAGCAGTAGCCACAGTGGCCAAAGTGGAGTGGGAGGCAGCCGAATCGTTTCTGAGAGCAGAACCAGGGAGCAGAAGCCACAAAGACAAGGGCTGAGAAACGGGGAGTCCTGGTTGCTGCAAGACTTCTGCCATCCCTGAAGTGCCAAAGGTCTCTGGCACCATGGTCCAGAGATCTGTGATACTAGCTGTTGTCAAGGGCTGACGATCTTTCAAGACAGGGTTTCTCTGTAGCTCTGGAGCTTGTCCTGGAATGCACTCTGTAGACCAGGCTGGCCTCGAACTCATGGAGACCCTCCTGTCTCTGCCTCCCGAGTGCCGGGATTAAAGGCACGCATAACCACTGCCAGGGGCTCTCTGCTTTTTTAATTGAAGGTATTTCCAATGCATCTGCATTCTTACATTTTGGAGCCACCAATGGGAAGAGTCCCCCCTTAAGGCACCTTTTCTGGTGTCTCTGTAATATAAAGTGCACAGCTTTTCTGTAATGATTACAGTCGCCTTGTCTAAAACCTTAAATGAGTTAAAAACCCTCTCTTCACCAAATAGCAGACTTCTTTACCACCTTCTGTTTTGCCTAAAAGAAATTAAATGCTTTACTGCAAATCTGGATAAAAGCACCTGGTAACCATACCAGAGCCTGGGTTTTGGGGGTCGGGGGTGAGTTGTTTGGGACAGCTTCACTACATAGCCCTGGCTGGCCAGGCCCTCACAGGGACCGGCTTGCCTGTGCTTCCCAGTGCTTAGACTGAAGGCGTGTGACACGCCGCTATTCTCTGGTCAGCTCCTACAAGAGTAGGCTGTTGGATGGAGCTGCAGCAGTGTCTCAGCAGTGAGGGGGGCTTGTTGCTCTTGCAGAGGTTCAGTTCCCAGCACCCACCTGGCTGACAGCCACCTCAACTCTAGATCGATACCTCTTCTGACCTCCATGGGCTCCTGCATGCACATGGTGTACATAGATTCGACTCAGCTACACACACACATAAAATAAGCGAGGTCTCCTTACACAGTTGGCTATTCCTATACATTTTCCTATACACTATTTCCTTTACGCGTTTCTGCCACATTGAGACATGGCTGGGAATTTGGGGTACAGGGGAGACATGATGATAACACCCTCATCAGAGGCCAAACAAATGGGCTTTCAGCCAGTCTTAGTTAAGGTTTTTATTTCTGCAAAGAGACACCATGACCATGGCAACTCTGATAACAGAAAACATTTAACTGGGGCTGGATTTTAGTTCAGAGGTTCAGTCCATCATCATCATGGTGGGACATGGCAGCATGCAGGTTCACATGGTGCTGGAGAAGAGACTGGAGATGTAGAACTCTTGTTCTACATTTGGAATCGGCAGGCAGCAAGAAGAACAAGCCTGGCTTGATCTTCTGGAACTTCAAAGCTCATCCCCTGGGACACACTTCCTACAAGGCCACATCTCCAATACTACTACTCCCTATGAGTCTGTGGGGGCCACTTTTCATTCAAACCATCACAGCCACCAACACTGTGACCTGATAAAGTACACAGCCTCAGGCTTTATTACATCACAGAGACCAATGAAGATAAATACACATTTTAGACTGCAATTAAAAAAATATTGTTCCTCAAAAAACAAAGTTTCATAATTTTTTATGTATATGGGTGTTTTGCCTGCATGTATATCTGTGTACCATATATGTACCTGGTACCTATCAGAGAGGCCAGAAGAGGGCATTGAGTATCTTGGAACTGGAGGTCCAGATAATTGAGTCACCATGTACTACTGAGCCATCTCTCTAGCCTTGGGATACAATTTTTTCTTTTGTTTTGTTTTTGGAGACAGAAGTTCTGTGTAGTTCTGGTTGTCCTGGACTACAGACCAGGCCCAGCTTCAAATTCCCTCTGCCTCCTGAGTGCTGGGATTAAAGGCACACACCACCACCGCCCGGCTAGACTACAATTCTTTTTTTTTTTTTTTTTAGGTTTTTCGAGACAGGGTTTCTCTGTGTAGCTTTGCGCCTTTCCTGGAGCTCACTTGGTAGCCCAGGCTGGCCTCGAACTCACAGAGATCCGCCCGGCTCTGCCTCCCGAGTGCTGGGATTAAAGGCGTGCGCCACCACCGCCCGGCTAGACTACAATTCTTAATGAACCAGTTCTTGATGATTATGGCTGTGATAGTCAAATTCTCATAGAACTAAAAACCAGGCAGACAGGTGCATCTTCATCCAGGGTGGGTCCTACACAGTGACATTAGGAAACCCACTCTCAGGAACCATGGTTAACTGTAGAAAAGGCAAGCAGAAGAGACAGTAATTTGGCAGGAGCTGCGATAACTCAGTTAAGAGACACAAAGCCTAGTGTGGATGTACAGGGCGGATTTGGCAACAGTCAGTTTGGGAACTTGGGAAACCAAGTTAACAGACTTCATTGACAGGTTTGCTTGCCTCTTCAAAACACTTGATTGAAAAGTGAGATGCTCACGACTGTAAAACCCCTCAAAGCTCTCCTTTGTCTTCCCTAAACAACTGGATCATCCTGAATTCCTTAACGTTAAAAACGGCCTTCAGAAAAGGTAAAAAGCATCTATCCTGTGTGCAGCGACAGCACCCCTTTGCACCATTTTATCACCTAAGGGTTTGTAACAGGCCTTTCAAAGTGCCAGGTTTCTGCTGTAATCTTTGTTGTTTGGAGACAGGGTTTCTCTGTGTAATAGCTCTGGCTGTGCTGGAACTCGCTCTGTAGACCAGGCTGGCCTTGAACTCAGAGACCCCCTGCCTCTGCCTCCCGAGTGCTGGGATGAAAGGTGTGCGTCACCACCTCAAGGCCTCCTCTGTAATTTTTATCTAGCATCTTCTAGTGCGCGGTCCTGTCCTGCTCTTCAGCCACAGCTGGGGAGGGGACAGTCAGCACGGCAGGCAGTGACAGGCCACGAGCAGAGCCTCACCCCTGGTAACCTGAGCTCCAGGGACCTACTCCGGTATCCTCCCTTCCTAAGCCCATCTGATCCCTGCAGCATGAGCAATTCCTTTCTTGACTTGGTAGGCTCCAATTACAACCAAAATAACCTCAGCTGGTATTTTCAACAGGATTCTAAGTAGACTGGATGGAGGGAAGAACTGTGTGTGTCAGAGGGGTACTAAAACAGTTAAGTCTCGTGGTGTTTGTCCAACAGTATGCATTCCACTCTATCAAGTATGCATTTAGAATCACATCTATACTTGGAAAATGTTGTTGCATGCTGTGTTCAAAACATTCTAAAACTCACAACATTTATATTTTATACAAGTATATAATCGGATCACTGTTTATGAGCCAACGAGAAAGGTTGTTTTTTTTTTTTTGGTTTTTTCGAGACAGGGTTTCTCTGTGTAGCTTTGCGCCTTTCCTGGAGCTCACTTGGTAGCCCAGCTTGGCCTCGAACTCACAGAGATCCGCCTGGCTCTGCTTCCCGAGTGCTGGGATTAAAGGCGTGCGCCACCAGTGCCCGGCGAGAAAGGTTCTTTTAAAACATACTATTTGTGTGTTGCTCGCACACACGCATGATAATGTGAGTACAGCCATACATGTGCCATGACGCACACATGGAGGCCAGAGGAGAGCTTTCTGAAGCTGGTCCCTCTTCCTACCATGGACTCGGGGGGTCAAACTGGCCATCAAAGTGTGCAGCAGGCACCTCTCCCCTGTGCACGCACACTCACCGCCAGGGTAAACTCTTCCATTTTAACAGCACAGAGGCTGAGAGCATCAAGTCTGAAAACACATTAGCAAGAGGTATTACCCACTTTATTTAAAACAGGAATAATTAGAAACAAATATCCAGCAGAAAGTTGTTTAAAAAGACCACAGTACCACATTCTGTTAAACCACGAAGTGGAACTTTGAATGAATTATTGTTAAAAACTTTGTGCAAGTATTTACTAACATGGAGAGATGTAACTTCTTCGTCACCCCGCCCCTGGCAGTTCTCCACCACCCTTCCTGTACTCATCCCATCCTCACTGAACCTCTCTCTGCCTCCATTGTACTTGTACAAAACTGTACTGGGAACTCTCGATCGGAAGAGACTTCTGCAACCCAGCACAGCGCGGCCTTCACCACCAGCCAGCATGCACATGCTCCTCTCCATCCCAAGGCTGAGCTTCCCAGTGCAGAACCCCCCTCCACTTGAGCACCAGATCTGGGGGCGGCACATGATCACAACCACACAGGAAGGTGTATTAGCTGAGGAACCTTCGAACTATTCCAGATCCCAGGCTTCACAAGTCCTGAACAGGAATAGCTTTGTCCTCTAGTCCAGCTGCACAAGAGAATAAACACATCAGCTTATGAAAATTACCAACTTAATCACTGCCCACTTACCCACCTCCCCCAAACAACCATCCATACAGCAGAAGAAAATATAAAATCCAAAATGAGTTAGATATTCTTCTTGGGGAAAATGGAACACCCTGAATTTAATCCAAAATCTAAGGCTAGAACTGAACCAAAATCCAGAAAACATGGAAAAACAAAACAAAACAAAATCACATTTTTTAAAAAAAAAAAAAGCTATATTGAACTTCTAATCCCAGCACTCAGGAGGGAGAAGCAGGGGAATCTCTGAGTTCGAGACCAGCCTGGTCTCCATAGCAAGCTCTAGGACAGCCAGGACTACAAAGAAAGACCCTGTCTCAACCATAAATAAAAATAATTTAAAAAAAAACCCTATATTATAAACAATAGAATTGAATGGAGATGTAAGAACTCATTAATGATTACATCAAACATTTCACAATGTGGAGGCTGGAGGATTGGCTCAGTGGTGAACACTTATTCTTGACGGAGGACCCAGGTTTGATTCCCACCACCCACAAGGCAGCTCACAACCACATGTAACTCCAGTTCCAGAGGATCCAACATCCTCTGACCTCTGTGGGCACCAGGCATGAGTGTGGTACACAGACACACATTCAAACAAAACACTCATACACATTAAAAACAACAGCAAATAGCTCACAAATATGAAGACAATACTGTTAAGTTGTTACTATTACCCAAAGCAATCCTCATGTTCAACATGATCAAGTTACAATTAGATATTTTTTTTAAAGGGCAGGAGGAGGAAGAAAGAAATTTCTTTTTTGGTTTTTGAGACAGGGTTTCCTCTTTGTAACCCCCGTTGTCCTGGAACTCACTCTGTAGACCAGGCTGGCCTCAAACTCACAGAGATCTGCCTGTCTCTGCCTCTCAAATGCTGAGATTAAAGGCGTGAGTCATCACCACCCAGTGAAAGAATTTCTTAAAAATTCATATATAGAAACTAAATCTAAAAGACCCTGAATAACCAAAACATCGAAAAGGAATAACACATGGCAAGACCCTTGGTGCACGTCTTTAATCCCAGCACCCTGGAGGCAGAAGCAGGCGGATCTTTGTAAGTTCGAGGCCAGCCTGGTCTACAGAGCTACTTCCAGGACAGAAAAGGCTGTTACACAGAGAAACCCTGCCTTGGAAAACCAAAACCAAAACAAAAGCCTACAAAATGGAAATGACCTGACACTCTTCACAAAGGACGATGAGGACCAAACATGTAAAAGTAATGCAGAAGAACAAACAGAAACCTTGGGCCAGTAGGCCAAAGATGCTGTATGTCAAGGAAATAAGCTGTGGGACACCATTTTTACATCCACTAAATTAGGAGAAAATTAAAATACAATATATTAACAAGTGTGGAGGAGAAATTCTATAGCTTATAGGAGTGTGAACTGTTACAAAAAACTTTAGAGAATTGTGTTACCTTAAACCAATCCATTAATTCTACTCCTTGGTGTATAGACCCTGAGTAACTGCTGTAAATTTATAGCAAGAGATATTTATAGAATTATAGTAACAATGTGCATTAAAAAAAAAACTTAAAGGCCGGGCGGTGGTGGCACACGCCTTTAATCCCAGCACTCAGGAGGCAGAGCCAGGCGGATCTCTGTGAGTTCGAGGCCAGCCTGGGCTACCAAGTGAGTTCCAGGAAAGGCGCAAAGCTACACAGAGAAACCCTGTCTCGAAAAACCAAAAACAAAAAAAAACCTTAAAAGTCTAAATCTCTATCAATGATACCTAATCATTACACAGACCTAGAACAAAATGTTACATAGGGCCAAGTGTAATAGTGCACATCTTTAATCCTGGCACTCAGAAGGCAGAGGCAGGCGGAGCTCTGTGAGTTTGAGGCCAGCAAGTTCCAGGACAGCCAGGGCTAAATGCAGAGACCCTATCTCAAAAATCAGGCACAGACAGACAGACAGACAACTCAAGAGGAGAATTTAAGGCTGTTATCCCAATTTCAAGAGATGATTCAAAGAATAAGAAAATTAGCAGAGTCACTTTTACCTTTTTAGTCTATTTACATGACTTCTTTTCAGTATCCAAAACCTAATAGAAAAGAGAAAATGTGATTTTTTTTATTCACTAATACCTACTAGGTACACTGTCCAATCTTCTACTTCTCAAATGGTTCTAATAACATTCCACCTAAGAGCATGTGGTACTATAGAAAGAAATAAAAAACCAATTGCACAGAAATAAGTGTTTGGTATGATTTCTAGTTCCACAGAAACCTCCCCTATTTTAGACACAGACGTGCCTACCAATAAGCACCTCTGACTTTCTCCTATCTGCCTATGCCCAAGGAGCTTTTGCCACAGGTGGTTTTAGGAGGATTTTTAAATTTTCACATTTATTTAAATTTAATTTTGGAGAGACTATCCTCAACTAATCTATGGGAAAAGAATGTCAATGACTAACTTCATGATAACCTTTCCTCATAGACTAAGAATATCTGAAGAGAAACTACCTGACCAGTTTTTGATGTAACTAAAACGTTTGTCAGCAATGACTCTCAATTTTCTCTGCGTTTCTAACAAAGGACTACACTATGCCTATTTTCTTTGCTTGTATTGATCTAAAACAACTATTAGAAGTTGCTAACAGGCCGGGCGGTGGTGGCGCACACTTTTAATCCCAGCACTTGGGAGGCAGAAGCAGGTGGATCTCTGTGAGTTCAAGGCCAGCCTGGTCTACAGAGTGAGTTCCAGGACAGGCTCCAAAGCTACAGAGAAACTCTGTCTCGAAAAACAAAACAAAAAAGTTGCCAACTAGTATAATAAAGAGACAGCTCAGTGAGTAAAAGCAGTTGCTACCAAGTTCAACCACACGAGTTGGAGCCTAGGGACCCACATGATGAAGAACCAACTCCCTGGAGTTTTTTCTGACTGCCACAGTCTGCACACACACATAGTAAGTAATAAAAATTGTAAATTGCTAATTATATTGAGTCTAAGAACATTCTAATTCATACTATCAATGAATATTAATCTTCGTTTCAGTGACAATGATAAGATAAAAATTATTTTCCAAACCTAAGCAAACTTAGATTATCATATACTGACTCATGAAGCTCTCTCTCTTTTCAAATGTCATCTTAGTCCAAACATTCTTTTTAAAAAGAAAAACAAGATCACCACCATACTTACTCTAGCCAACAGTTCTTGTGTTTCCTCGGTCAGCGGGGCATGAGAAAACTTACAGTAGTCGCCCTGGTAACATTTTGTTCCTGTGTGATAAAACTTGCAAGGATATTCATGTAGCACAGTGTTAAGGAAGAAAATCATTTGAATACAACCGAAAAAATTCACTATTAATTTAATAACTATTTTTCCTCTAAAATCTTTCCTATCAATAAAATCACTGAGTTTTCTATTTAAAATATGAAAATAAAAGGCCTCATTTTAGGAAGACAACTTTTTCTCCCTCATATATATTCTCATAATGAGCCACAGGTAAGTTTCATTCACAGATGAAAGAAATGTGTTTTAATTACCTTGGGAGATATAGTTATTTTAAAATGTTCTTTGAGGATGGGGTAAGTTAAAGTCAATGACAATAGTCAGTATGTTCTACAACTCTGGACCTTTTATGTAGTAGGTTTATTAAAGGAGAACCAATTTATATTAACATTATTATCATCTACAAAGTTCCGTTAGAATCTGAGTCTTCTACAGTGTACGACTATAAAGAAACAACTTCTGTGTAACCAATGGTGCTATGACCCTAAATGCCTGTATTTCATGGTTTTTTTTAAACAAGTCTGAGTCTGTGCCAGTACAGCTAAGGCTACCTTTCAAGTTAAGGGAACCTCCATTAATATCTCTTTTTCTCTATGAATACAGACTCCATTCGACATGATCACAACAGAAACTGACATCTTCTTGGGCCTGACTAGGTCTCATGAACCTTCCACCACCCAGGCTGAGCAGAATGGACCTACATTTAGGAGATTTTCTGAAGGGTCCCTTTCTGTCTTATATAAAAGTGTATACAATGCAATCACTTTGCTATCAACTTGGGCTTAGAACACTTTGTTATAGCAACAGCTGTGGTGTATTAGAAAGTCTCCATCTTTAGAGGTTCATGTTATATGGAGAGTGAAGGGAATCCTGCAGTAAAGGATATTATGCAGATACAGGCAGTTCTCGCCTTTGGTGCAATAGCCTTGGACATAGTACTTACACATTTCCTTTTTCTTCTCTATCTCTGCATCATGATCAAATTTACACTGGTCTCCCTGGGTGTAAGAATAAGCACAAGTTATGTATCACAGTTAGACCTTTGCATCTTAACTCTTACTAAACTTCAAGTGAGCAAGCCGAGTCCAGAAAGAATCCTAACGAGCTAGTGTCCAAGCACATGACTTAGCTTGCTGAACTTTTAAAAGTTCTGAAACATTTTTAATGACAGCATGTTTATTAAATTACCTTTAAAAACATAAAGTGACACATCACTAATTTTCTAATTACATGTTTTTGAAGAGCAAAGAGTTTTTACAACTTCACAGGTATGTTTTTAAGACTCAAACGGACAGCAGTTCTCACAGACTTCTGCCATAGACACACTGTAGTGTATTTCCGCTCACACACTCTCATACCTTAATACATTTCCTTTCAAGAAAGTATTTGCAAACTTGCTTCCCCTTACGTTCCACCGTGTGCTGATTGATAAAGCTTTGACTCATCCTCACACGTGGCTGCTTATTTTCAGGTTCATCAGCCTTTAATATAAAAATAAATAAATAAACAATTAGGAGAAAAATAAAATTAAGTATTTCATTCTGTTTTACAAAATTGTTTTAAACTACTTTTAAGACATTAGAATGTATCTCTTCTAGCTGGGCATGGTGACACAATGTGTCATCTCAGCATTTCAAGGCTGAAGCAGGGTTAGAAGTTCAAGACCATCCTGGGTCATACAGCCATATCCTGGCTCAAAAAATTGTCTCTACTAGTCGGGCAGTGGTAGTGCACGCCTTTAATCCCAGCACTCGGGAGGCAGAGGCAGGCGGATCTCTGTGAGTTCGAGGCCAGCTTGGTCTACAGAGTGAGATCCTCTACTACAAGAGCTTTCAGAGTTGGACTTTAGGATATCAGTTTATAAAATGAGTGCTCATCAGTTTCAACAGCATTCAACAACTGAGTAGCAGTATTTGTGAAATTTGAATATCTTATTGTATTTTGTCCTTATTTTATAAAAATGAGTGAAAAAAACTAAAAAAGGTAAGTATATTATTTGTAATAAAAAGAAGTCTAAAACAGAAAGCTTTAGGATTATGGAAACAAAGTTGTGACTCATGATTAACAAGAAGCAGTGAAAAATCTCTAGCTCCAATGATACAGTTTTACAGCGTAATATTTAAAAAAGAAACGAGAACCTTAAAATTTATTTTAGCTCTTTAGAAACAAAAACTATTTTTAATGTGTTAACTTGTGACAGAGCTTATTGCTTCTGTAAGCCTAAGTAGTATATACAGTTTTAGGAACATGATGTGTGCAAGTAAGGAGCTAACCCGTCTCCTAAGTGACCTGCTTTGCAAAAATATCAAGTTATTGATTTATCAAGATCATAAAAATCCTATCTGTAGCTCAGTTCAAATCTTTGGTTTTAGATAATTGTGCTATGAGAGTCTAACATGTTTAGAGCTTGCTCAGTCATGTAGAAGGGCTGTCCGCTCTGGGTGAAGAATCACCCGAGTCAATGCTAAGACACAGTAGAAGAGGAGGAAACAAAGCTCAGCCCTGGATTGGCCCTGATCTGAACTCTGAGTTCAGATTCTATTTGCAAAATATGGAAAAAGATTCAGCTTTTACATAAGTTTATTTCAATCTTTAATATTTGGTATCCCCTCCCTTTTTTGGATATGGGATTTCACTGTTTGTTACCCAGGATAGTCTTGAACTCCTGCTAGCACTCCTAAGCAGTTGGGCCAACAAGGCATCTACAACCATGCTTAGCTAATAAATACGTAGTATTTCTAATATTTTAACTCCCCAAACTCTTGACCCTGTGACTAAGCTGAATAAAAAGCTTGCTGCTCAGTTTAAACGTCTTCAGAAGAGCAGGGTCTAGAGAAGTCATCTATTATCCTATGCTGAGTACATATGCATATATCAAGGAAGAATATTTACAAAGCAAAATCAAAGTGCCAGGAGCAGGACTGGAAGATTTGGTAAGGCCGATGCTCAGAAACAGCTGTTTTTAATTTCCAGAAGGAATCAATCCAAAGGCTGAGGGACTGCAGTATGTCAACCGTGCAGGACTACATGGCCTTTCAATTGTCTCCAAGGCTATATTTCCTTCTGCCTCTCCATTTTCTATAGTTAGTGATGGTCCAACACTCAGAGACCAAAGGGTTGGAGCACCTGTATTCTGGACCAACAGGGAAATCACTGAGGCTGAAAATGGGTGCTGGCAGCCATTGCTGAGGGAAGGAAGCAGTGGTTAAGACGACGACCACAGAGTCAACAGCAGGTAGAGGTCTCCATATAACCCTGATTTGTGGAATGCTCTGCCTCCCCACATCACTGAACACCTCTTGAAACTGAAGTGAAAAATAAAAAGTAAAAAACCCAGAAGCATGTAGACATCCTCCTCCACGCACAACTCTCGTACCTTTTCTTGGGGGCCACTGTTCTTCAGCCCTTTGTCTCCAGTGCCAGGCCATTTTCGCTTCATTTTCTTCTGTTTAACTTTCTTGTGACCAGCTTTAGATTTTTTATTTTTTTGTTTGGCAGCTAAAAATAAGGAAGTGCATTTTTTTTTTTAAAATAGCATAAAGGTAAGACATCAGTTTAACCTCCAGAAATATGCTTTATAATAATTCAGAGAATCTCTATACCTCAGTAGAAGTTTGTAGGAAGAAAAATTGGTAGGATAATGACCTGACTTTCTAGAAGCTTTGCTATTAAGAAGCCAACATCCTAAGAGAATTCTAATGTCCTAACTTCAAATGCATTGTTTTCAAAAAGAAGTGCTGGATGGGAGGGCGAAGCAAGATAATTAAATCAATCTTGCACACCATAGGCAGAACATTTTGAAGACATCAGCAATTGACTGATCTAATCAGAACTGCTCCAGCATCTGTAGAAAAAAACTAGAGGTTTCGAATGATCTCATATATTACAGATTTTCCCTTGAACATGTCATAAAGCTGAGGATGGTGGTACATACTTGCTTGCTAGCTAGTTTTCTGTCAACTTGTCACAAGCTAGAATTATCTGGGAAGAAACACCTCTAAAGATGACTCCATCAGATGGCCTGCAGACAAGTCTGTAGGGCATGTTCTTGATTAATAATTGATGTGGGAGGGCCCAGCTCACTGTGGGTGGTGCCACCCTGGACAGGTGGACCTGGAGGGTATAAGAAAGCAGGCTGAGCAAGCAATGGGGAGTAAGCCAGTAAACAGCACCCCTCCATAGTCTCTGCTTCATTTCCTGCCTCTAGGTCCCTGCTGTGGCTTCTTTCAGTAACAAACTGTTTGTTACCTGAAGTATAACATGAAATAAACTCTTTCCTCCTCAAGGTGCTGTCACAGTAGTGTTTTATCACAGCAATATACAGCAAACGAAGACAACTGTAAGCCCAGCAGTGAGGTCACTGGGATTGGAGGATCAGGAGTTCAAGGCTATCTGCAGCTACATAGCAAGTTTCAGACTACTTGGGCTACATGAGATCCCATCTCAAAATATTTTATACACACACACACACACACACACAGGCGCCGAAAAACAAAACATTCCACATACACAAAATTTACCCACAGATGTGTCTTGAATAGAAGGAACACTTGGAAGAAAACAGAGAAAATGGAAAGCATTAAGAATTTCAATTATGCTGGGCAGTGGTGGCGCACGCCTTTGGTCCCAGTGCTTGGGAAGCAGAGGCAGGAAGATCTCTGAGTTCGAAGCCAGCCTGATCTTACAGAGCAAGTTCAAGGACAGCGAATAGCAAGGGCTACACAGGGAAACCCTGTCTCAAAAAAAAGAAAAACAAATTCATTTACAAATTGTCATTTGCCCTCATATCTATGGCCAAATCCCATTTTAGTCATTTAAAATAATACATTTCAATTATAAAAATAAAAATGAAAAACTTTAAAAAACACCACATGTCTATGCTGGGGATATGGTTCTGTGGTAGAATGTCTCCGTAATAGGCATGAGTCCCGGGTGATCAATCCCCAGCACTTAAAAATACATGGTCACAGACATACACAATCATCCAGTCAGTCAGTTCTTTAATCAAGGGTCAGACAAGCAGGTATAGCCTAATCTTCATACATGCAGTAGCCAGGGATTCAGACTTCTCCTGATATAGACAGAGCCTTTGATAACCCCATGCCAGTGTTGTCTACAAACTGAGAGCTTTATATATCAAGCAACCAAGTCTCGGGTTACGTCTCACATCTAACAAGCTCATATCTGAGCAATAAAAGTTACCTTCCCTTCACGAGATAAAGTTCAAGTGAGAAGACACTCGTCCAAACACAGACAACCATGACAACTTTGCACACGAACTCTAAGTGATAAAAAGTTCAGTGCTTACTCTGCTGGGTGCCCGCTGCTCCCTCTGTTTTCACAGACTCCTCAGGAAGTAGTGAGGGTCGAGCAGCGTTTGCCATTTCTTTGGCTTGTATGTACTGTTGAAGCTCTTTGTCAAAATTATCTTCTGATTCCTGACTGCAGGTCTCACCATCACTGTATGGGTCATAGTCTTTACTTCTTGATTTTCTAGGTAGCAAACTCTTTGGTGACGTTGTAAGGTTTCTGAGGTGCTTAAACTAAGTAAAGACAAAAAGATGATGCATTTACCTAATTATTCCTTATCAATAAAAACTCCGGAGTCAGACATGGGGTAAGGACCTGAATAATCAGAGAAGTAGCAGCAAAACTATCAGTGACCTCTTGTCTCTTACTCCTCCATCCAAAAGGGCCAAGACCCCCTCTAAGGCCTGCCCTATTACTTCCTGTGTCTATCTGTCCTCAGTCCTCCAAAACCTCTATGGTTCATTTGGTCAGCTAGTAGGTAGCTCTGCCCTCTGATTCAAACCAACTTTACTGTCAGTCAGAGAGGACCAGACTGCAATCCAAATATCACACAACAAAAACTGAAATTTCAGAACTTAAGAGTCAAAGTAAGCTATATAAATATATATAATATATATTGCAATACTGGCCACTAATTAACTATTGTTGTATTTGTATGATGGGTACATGGGTTTCATATAGCATTCTCTACGCTCTTTTAAACACCTGACATTTTTGCGGAGTGAAAAATGGGCCGTAGAAATGGCTCACTGGTTAGGAGCCATAGCACTCTTCCAGAGGACCCAAGTTGGTTCCAAGCACCACGTCCAGCTCTTATACCTGTCACTCCAGCTTCCAGCCTTGAAGGGCACCAGCATCAGGTGCATGCACAGCAAGCCAAACAACCACCACAAGGAGGACTAGGGAGATGCCTAGGTCAGTAAAGTTCCTGCTATACAGGCATGAGAACCCAAGTGCAGATCCCTAGCACCCATGTAAAAGCTGGTCTGGTGGTCTCATATGTAACCCTAGAAGACAGCTCTAGGTGAATGGAGACAGACAGATCCCTGGAGTTTACTGGACAGCCAACCCAACTGCATCAATGAACTCAAGGTTCAGAAAGAGACCCATCTCAAGAACAGAGAACAAGCCAGCGGTGGTGGCTCACGCCTTTGATCCCAGCACTCAGGAGGCAGAGCCAGGCAGATCTCTGTGAGTTCGAGACCAGCCTGGTCTACAGATTGAGTTCCAGGACAGGCACCAAAACTACACAGAGAAACCCTGTCTCGAAAAAACCAAAACAAACAAACAAACCAATCAAACAAACAAAAAAAGAAAATATGTTCATCAATGCACAAAGGACTTAATATACAAGAACATATGCTTAAAATCAACTACCTTAAAATTGTGACATTTATAAAAACTATCACTAGATGGAAAGAAAACTAAAGTGAGCAGGTATCTGCGACATTAACACACAAGGATGATGACCAAAAACTACTCCTAAATAACTAAGTCAAGAAAACAACAATAACAACAACAACAAAAACAAAATAGGTAATCTCAATGAAAGTAAGAAGGACAGAAAGACTAGAACAAGTATGAGTAAACAAAAAAAAATTCATACAGGGCGAGAGTCAATATTGCTCTGGAAATGCAGCTGCAAACAGAACAAGACTGAGCCACATAGTCTCTCTCATCCGTGGTGCCGGAATAAAAACTGGTACAACCCCTTTCTAACACAGTGAAGTATCGATACAAGGGCAACGCTGCTCATGTGAGGATCCAGAAGCATCTCTCCCAGGACAATGCAGAGCGCACGTGCAGGATACAAGTGAAAGGATGTCTTGGCATGGCTAATGAAAGCAAGCCCAGTGCCCACCTACAAGGGGGTGTCCTATGTTCAGGTGATGGACGACTGTGCTGCAATGAAGATGAATGAGCACACACTAGATTCATGAATTTTAAACTGTATCCTTAGGGATGACCGCATAAGCAGTGAAGAACGAGGAAGCGCTCAGTATACAAGTTAGAACTGCTCATCTCAGGGGCTAACATGGAGGAAGGAGGCAGCATTACTTTTTCTGGACCTGCAGTGCTTACCTGGGTACACTACTAAGTTAGCCATGGCCCTACATATATTTGTATTAGTGACTGAAAAGCCTGGGCTGAAAGAACTCTGTTTGGGGATAACCTGGGTGTCCATCTTTTCCTGTAACTTTCTTAGAAATTAGCTAAGATACAATCTGCTATCTGCCTATCGACTAGAGAGGTAATACACAGACTGTGAACTGTGGGCATGGAGTGAGGCCTGTGTGACTACCCCTGTGGGATAATAAAACTGCAGTTTCTCCAGAAATCAGCCTTGGTTTTTTTTTTTTTTAATTTATTTATTTTTATTTCATGTGCATTGGTGTTTTGGCACAGGTGTCAGGTCCCTTGGAACTGGAACTACAGACAGTTGTGAGCTGTCATGTGGGTGCTGGGAATTGAACCCGGGTCCTCTGGAAGAGCGTCCCTGCTCTTAACCACTGAGCCATCTCTCCAGGCCCCCAGCCTCGGTTCTTATCCATGGCAGCTACACATGCCAGGACAGTATTTATGTGGTGGCTCAGAGCCTTCCCCAGGACAGGAAGGCGCTGCGCCACCTGTATCATCTCTCCTGGATCTTTTTATAAAGCCCATCTGGGCCTTACATTGCCAATATGAATATATTCTTATGTAATATGTTAACATTTACTTCCTTCCTCAAAACAAAAGAAAAAATCAAAAACAGAGGAGCAGATATTGACTTTGGGATGGACTGAACCTGAGTCTCCCCTGACTCTAAATTCTTTATGTTTAAGTCTTGATCTTCAGTACTTCAGAATGGGGCCTATTTGGAAATCGGGCCATGGCAGAGGAGGTCAGGATGCTTCCTAGAGTCATGGAAAGCCAAAAAGTATCAGAGGGTTCTGGAACAGATCTTTCCTCACACACCCTCGAAGGAAGGAACAACCCTGCCAACACCCTGTTCTCAGACTCCATTCCAGTCCAAGAACTACAGGATAATGCATTTGTGTTGTTCAAGCTGCCTCGTTTGTATCTGTTACACACTAATCTGGGTTTTAAGTTAGTGATTACTAAGGCTGGTTAAGTAGTGAGTCAGACCTGTAGATTTTACACCCAATTTGATAGCAAAGAAGCTTTTCAGAAACAGTTTACAATCCATCTCAGAAATGGGAAATCCATCTTGTTACAACACAGGCACATTCTCCATCTGACGGTGGAGGGGTTCATGCCAAAAGGCAAGAAAGTCACTGAGAGATGATTCGGAGCTTCCTTGACCTAAGTAACTGGGCCCCAAATGCTGAACACAACGAGACCAACAGGACCCCTCACGTTCTCACATCCCTCCGGAGCTGTCTGCCCAACGTGCCGGCCGAACCTTACTTTCTTGGGGACTTGTTCACAGTCCCGCTTTGCCTTCCATTTTACTTTCTCTGTCTGTGTTTCTTCAACTCCAGCACCCTCGACTTCACCATCAATTCTGCAGCAAAGAGAGCAAAGAACACGAAACCGTTTACTGCACAGCATTAAAACTGGTTGCTGGGGTCTGTCCTAAGATAAATTCCAAATTCAAAGTCTACTGCAAACACTCCATAACAACATTAATAAAAACAACAATGTAGGCCAGGTAGGGTGGTGCAATCCTTTAATCCCAGCACTCAGGAGGCAGAGTTGGGTGGGTGGATCTCTGAGTTCGAGGCCGATATGGTCTACACAAGTTCTAGGCCAGCCAGGGCTATACAGTGAGACTCTGTCTCAAAATAACAACGATGATGACGACCAGTAAATGTTAATATGTATATAAACAACCATAAAACTGAAACTTTATATTATATAATCTTCTTTTTTTAAAAAATCACTTATTTAACTTTATTTTATGTGCATTGTTGTGAGTGTCAGATTCCCTAAAACTGGAGTTACAGACAGTTGTGAGTTGCCATGTGGGTGCTGGGAATTGAACCCGGGTCCTCTGGAAGAGCAGCTAGTGCTCTTAACTGCTGAGCCATCTCTCCAGCCCGTATTATATAATCTTAATGCTTAAGAATTAACATATATATAAATCACCACTCACTCATCATTCCAGTCATTCAGCATATATTAAGTATTCACCACATGTTAGGCTGTGGCCTCAATGAAAAAGACAAGTTGACCCTGCCTCCTGAGAGCTTTCTATCTGCTTGACAGAAAAATAATACAGGTCCATATATAAGGAACACTTAAGTTAGACTTGGGGTTTTCTAAACAGAAAAAATATGGAAGAATTATCAAAGAGGAATGTAGAAGAGAAGGATCTGTCAGATACAATGCAGGGTGCCTTTGGAGGTTAGGAGACAAATACCCAAACATGAAGATGAAAAACTCTTCTCAGACTGAGGTATGAGAAATTGACCCTGCATAGACATTGTGTGAGGTAATTACCGAGCATATTCTAGCACATCAGTTCTCAACCAGAGAGTGTGTGTGTGTGTGTGTGTGTGTGTGTGTGTGTGTGTGTGTGTGTGTGTAACAACCCTTCACAGGGTCACATATCAGATATCCTGTGTGTCATTATTTACATTATGATTCATAGCAAAATTAGTTATGAAGTAGCAACAAAAGTAATGTTATGGTTGGGGGTCAGCACAGCATGAGGAACTGTCTTAGAGGGTCGCAGCGTTAGGAAGGTTGAGAACCACTGCTCCAACCGAACTAAAATGAACCCAAGATGAAGGGATGGAAAATATCAGAGACTGGGGGACTGTATGTGTCTTACACTACACCCTATCATTCCACACTGCCTCTCCACTTGCTCGCTCCATTAGGAGCACAATTCTCAGGGTCACCTATTTCCTGACCCACCCATAAGCTAGTGAGCCAGCTCCAGCGAAGCTGTCCCTGGTTTTCCCCCTATTGCTGCTACTACTATTTCTTCTTCTTTTTTAAAGATAGGGTCTCTGTCTTAGTGAAGAGACTCCATGACCATGACAACTCTTACAAAAGGAAAGCATTTAATTGGGATGGCTTACAGTTTCAGAGGTTTAGTCCAATATCATCATGGCAGGATATGGAGGCATGCAGGCAGACATGGTGCTGGAGAAGGAGCTGCGAGTTCTACGTCTTGATCCGAAGGCAACAAAAAGTGAACTGTGTCACTGGGTGTAGATTGAGCAAAGGAGACCTCAAAGCCCACCCCCATAGTGACACACTTTCCTCCAACAAGGCCATACCTACTCCAACAAAGACACACCTCCTAATAATAGCACCTCTCTCTGAGCTTAAGGGGGCAAATTACATTCAAACTACCAATCTCACTATGTAGACCAGGCTGGCCCAATCTATCTGCTTCTGCCTCTTTAGTCCTGGGAATAAGGTGTGACACCATGCCCAGCTGCTACTTCTTTATCTCCTCAGTTGGATCATCTTTGCAACTCTTTTTTTTTTTTGGTTTTTCGAGACAGGGTTTCTCTGTGTAGCTTTGCGCCTTTCCTGGAACTCACTTGGTAGCCCAGGCTGGCCTCGAACTCACAGAGATCCGCCTGTCTCTGCCTCCCGAGTGCTGGGATTAAAGGCGTGCGCCACCACCGCCCGGCCATCTTTGCAACTCTTAACAAAGCCAGTCCTCATCTTTCTTTCTCTGTGATGTCTTTCAATCTCCTAGCTTCTAATATCACCTGTATACAGCTGATCTGAACATCCTAGTCTCCAACCTCCTGCCCTTAACAACCGAACAGTCAACTCTCATTAAGGTTTCTTCCTTAACTGTCTTCTTTCTGTTATCTATACTATCCTCATTATCCCACAAATACTTAACTCCTCACTCAGTTTTCATTTACTCCATGGATTTCATTATCATCTAAAATACCATGTACCTGTTGTCCACCTCAATAATATACAATTCATGAGCATTTGTATTTTTCTGCATTGTATTCATTTATTATCTATCACCATGGCCTAGAATGATGTGTCTTATGTAGCAGGAATTCAAAAAAAAATTGTTTTAAATGAATGAGTATTCCCATAAGCAAACAGTCAGAAACCCGAAGAATGACTCACTTTCGAGATCGTGTGTACACGTACACACACACACACACACACACACACACGTACACATACACACACACACTCATCAGGCTGGAGAAATGGCTTAGTAGTTAAGAGCACTAGCTGCTCTTCCAGAGGACCTATGTGGTGGTTAACAAACACCAGTAACTCCTGTTTCATGGGATCCAATGCTCTCTTCTGTCCTCCAAGAGCAAGGCACACACGTGGTGCAGAGACATACATGCAGGCAAAACATCCATAGACATAAAATAAATTAAAACAAAGTTTCGATGCACTGGAAAAAAAATCTACAGGCAAAAATCAAAAGATAAACTGAGAGAAAAATACAGAAATCTACAATCCTGAAAGAGACCTAAAGCCAAAGTAAAAAGCAGGCATATGGATAGACAGCTTACTTCCATTCTTCAACTATCCTTTGGCAAATCCAAGGGTCTCTCACATATTTCAGCCAAATCTTAGTAAACGGGTATTTTGTCTAACGTATTTTCAAACTATTAGCTATTTTTTAAAACTTGTTCAATTCGAAAACATGTTAAAATTATCAATGCGTTTCTGTTCTTAAACGTTACCACCTGAAAGTAATCAGTGTCCATTTCTCTGCAATAGCTATAGGACTGAATTTACATGAGTAATTCTACTGTAGCAGCTGAGTGATGAAATCATAGGTACTGAAGTCTCACTACCGTGCACCTTAATCCTAGATCTGCCACTCCCACTGGACAATCTTGGACAGGCGACTTAAGCTCTCTGTGCCTCAAAATTCTCATCTGTAAAACAAGAACATCACTTTTTCCTGACGGCTGATGTGCGGGCTAAATTTCACATGGAGCACACAGTAAAGCTCTTATCACCCTAATTGATAGTCCAATTAGGATAATAGTTTCCACTAAGGTATTTGAAACAGCTGTGAACATATATTCTCTTCCCCCTTGAGACAGGGTTTCACTGGGTAGCCGAGGCTGGCTTGGAACTTGCAATGTAGACCAAACTGGTCTCAGACTCACAAGATCCACCTGCCTCAGCCTCTCAAGTGCTGGGATTAAAGGTATGCCACCAGGCCTGGCCCAGTACTGGAAATATATCTGTAATGAGGATGGAAAAAACCTCGTGAAGGTTGTGTCAAGGTTTCCACTGAGGCAAGATGGGAACACAGAGGTCAGGGTTTAGGAGAAGATGGGGTGTCGGGGCACTTTCAACTCAAAAGACTAAAAAGTGAATGGGTAACTGTACAGAAATTCTGCACTCTGCACTATGTACGATATTAACAACATGCGTTTCCAATTTAACAGAAATACTAAGCCAAAATGCTGTTTGCTGCTTTATTCTGGGCTTTGGGGTTCAGGATCACTGGCAGGGCAGTGTTTCTGTATCCTTCAAACTCTCAAGAACCAGGAGTCGGGGCAAAGCCGCCTGAGCAGAGGGAGTGACAGGAAACAGGTTAAGCGCACGTGCGAGGGGAGTAGCCGGGCCCGGGAGGCAGATTTGCAGAGGCCGGAGCCTCCTCCCGCCGCCGGGCCACTGCCCTCGCCCCTGGTCCCCACTCCGACTTCCATCCCACTTCCCCTCGCGACCTCTCCGCTCCGGCCTCGGCCCACGCGCTCGCCCAGGCTCGGGGGCGGAGCCCGGGCGGTGCCCCTGCAAAGGACGAAAACATGTGGATCACCTTTCTTCAGAGTCGGCGGCCGGTTTTTTGCCGAGGGCCGGATTGGGGGGTTTTGAGAAAAGATTTTCAAAATCCATAACTCAGACGGAAACCGTCCTCTCCACGTCGAGCAGCTGCTGGGCAACCACCAGAGCCGGAGCCCAGGAACCTAGAGCCGTGCCAAGGGCCCCAGGCTCCGCCCCGCGCACGCGCACGCGCTACTCCGCACAATCCCAGGCCACCAACTCCCACCCGTACTACGCATGCACGGTCCTCACGAGGGCGCTTTCAGTGCCTGCGCTGCGCACGCGCAGCTCTCTGGTGGCCTTGTCGGTTTGCATACCTCTTAGTGCAGCAATCTAGTAGCATTTAAAAAAATAATCTTTTGGATTCTTAAAAAAAAAAAAAAAAAAAAAAGAGGTACTATTTTTATGTGTATGTGTACATGAATGCAGGTGCCCTTGGAAGCCAGTGATTATGACATTATTGTGACCCACTTGACCTGAGTGCTGGGAACCGAATGTAGATCCTCAGCAAGAGCAGTTCAGTTCTCTTAACTCCTGAGCCATCTATCTCTCCAGCCCTTCTTTATTACTCTCTTTCAGGTGGTGAAAACCCACTAGCTGCGATCACAGTGTTTCTTGTAGGTACTTTTCAAATGCACATTTAACAGGTAAATAAACAAAATTAAATGCATGCAAAGGAACTTACACAGTCACTTTACAATAGTAAACACATAAATGTGTTTCAATCAGGCAATTTCATTAGAAAGTACTAAGTGTTAAGACTATTCGGAAGAGGGAGGGGCCCCAAGCTGGTTGGGGAAGCTTGAAAGGGGGTGAGCTCAGTCTGTAGATAAGGAAAGGATGAAGTTGGAGTTAAATTGGTTCCCCAAGGAGAACTGCAAAGGTTGGAAAATAGATCATGTTTGGAAAACAGGAAATTAATGGAAGTAAATAGAAGAAAGAAAAACTCAAACTATGTTCTGGGCTAGGACAGAAAACCTGACTCTGTAACTGAAGGGATTATTTGATTCCTAGCATGAATTGTGGACCACTCCACAGACAAATGAAGAAAATGAATTTAGGTCAGACCTCTTCCAGAGGACAATTCTGCCTCCCCAGTTATATGGACAGTCGCCTTTTTTTGCACTTGAATGGTTACTAAAAATTATGAGAGAAAATTAAGGAGGTAAAAACTAATAATATCCCTTCTTTAGAGGAAAATACTAACTCATACGATCATTATTTCTATACATATTTTTTCATATATAAAAAATGTCCAGAATTTGGGCTGGTAAGAAGGCTCAGCAGGTAAAGGCACTTGCTGCCAAGCCGACCTGATGGCCTGAGTTTGATCTCTGAAACCTGCCAGATTGAAAGACAGAACCAACTCCCAAAAAGTTGTCATCTCACCACCACATACTCGCCATAAATAAAATAAATGTGATTTTAAAAAAATGAAATGCCCTGGTCTTAGTGAGTTTCAGGACAGCCAGGGTTATGTAAAGAGACCTTGTTTCAAAAAAACTTTTAAGAAAATTAAACTGCCCATAATAGAATGAAAGATAATCAGACACAAAGGAAATCAAATGGGGGTGGGCATAAAAATTGACATGCAAAAGCATCAGGTATTAGTATTCTCAAATAAAGATTATAAAAGTTTACATATGTATGCAGTAGATTGATCCCATGTGGCTCCGTGGTTAAGATGACTGGCTGCTCTCCCAGAGGACCTAGGTTCATTTCCCAGTACCACATGGCAGTTTACAAGCTTCTGTGCTCTTGAGTTCCGAGGGATCTGATGCCCTTTTCTCACTTTCGAGGGCACCGGGTTTGCATACATTCAGTGGTGCGCAGAACATACATTCAAGCAAAAATCCATACACATAAATATACCTAAGAGAGAGAGAGCATTGAAGGTCAGCTGACTCTAGAAAGTTTGAGGCCTGTCTGAGCTACATGAGACCCTGTCTCAAACCTTCACACATACCCAAATAAACCAGTATGCTAAATGAAATAAACAGATCTCAAGGGGACAAATATCTAGATTGAGTACTTATGGAATATTCCACTTTATAGTAAAATGGGGACAGTAGATGCTGAAGAGTAGTTACAGTTTCTGTTTGAGGTGATGGAAAAGTCTGGAAACAGGTAATAGTGATTGGTGCACAATAGTGAGTGAAACCAATAGCTCTGCATTATGTGGTCCAAAATGGATGGAAGGGCAAGTTTTATGACATTTTACAAGGTGAGAGGACGTATCTGGCATGATGAGCAGGTGCAACGCCCCCTTGAAGACTTTGTTCCAGCATTTGCTAGGTACACTGTCTTGAGGGTGTATGTAATCAACAAAGGCTGCTGCATTCCTCACCATCCTGGGAATCTAGGGTACAAACGGGGGTTGATGCTCTGCATGGCTCCTTGTAATGCCTCAGGAAACAGTTTGCTTTCCTTCTCCTAGCTGCAGATTTTAAAGCGGTCTTTCAACCTCAGCACAGCTGTCATTGGCGGGGTTGGACAATTCTTCGCTATGGAGGACAGTTGTGCATTGAAGGAGAGCAAGCTGTTTCTACCACTAGAGGTCAGTAGTGCTTGCTCCTGACATCAAAAATGACAGGCTGATGAGAAGATTGAGGAAAGGCCTAACACTTTGCTAGAATTAATGAAACATATCCATTTACAGGTCTAGACATCAAACCAATACCAACATAAGAGGCGTAGCAAGCAGAAATTTCTCCGTGACAAATATGGAGAGGGGTCCGGAGGAGAGTCATCCCTAGTCCAAAGGCATTGGTACTAGATTAATCAATTCCCAAAGCAGGAAGGTATCTATTAAAGGGTATGACAGTTTCCCACAGCTTCAGGTTCAGACTACCATTTGTCCACGTTGGGCTCATCAGGCCCATGAATCAATAGGGAGAAAGGAACGACTCCCATTGGTGCGATGACGTATACCTACCTGCTCCGTCATCCCAGCCACACAATGAGGTCAACTAAAAACGTGTCTAGAAAGGACAATTTCTTTCTTAGGCAAGGTAGGGGATAACATCTTATGTTCTATGACTAAACAGAAATGACCACTACCACAAGCAACAATACTTGTGCTCCAAGGAGCTACCCACCAGCCAAGGAAACAAGACCCACTCAGGGTAATGGGAACATGACAAAGGGTATCAACTACAAACCCATTAATTTCATTTTAATAAAAAGCAATTAACTTTCCTTCAGAACTAAGTGCACACTACTCGTAATTTCAAGATTATTTCTGAAGGCCACGTATGTATGAAAAGTTGCACTGTCTTGCTCTTGCTTTATGAAATATTCCTATGTATCCCATATATAAAACTAAGATCACATTTTCATGACATCAACAGCTATTTTTAATTCTGTCAAGTAATGACTGAGTGAATTTAGTATCATCAGAAAAAGTTGCATGCCAACTAGCCGTCCTTACAATGCCAATGCGCACCAAACATTATAACAGCAGCAACTTTGAGGGCCTAAGGAGGATTCCAAGTTATGTGGGCAACGAAGGTTTTCTTTCCACAAAGATAATGGACAGTTCCTTTTTTATCTCGCGCAGCTAGCGGCTGCGGAGGACAGGGGATTGTGCGAGGCGTCCGGAACCCCGACGCCCTTGAACGGCGAGTCCCGCAGGAACACCGAGAAACGGGCACAGAAGACCTGGTGAACGCAGCAAACCCTGCGGGGCTAGCCTGCCCCTCCCGATGTGCCTGCGGGCGCCACCCTGCCCAGCCATCAGATTGCTGCCTCCGCCGCTGCCGCAAGGACCTTGCAGGCCCGCCCCTGGGGGTGATTGACGGGCCGTTTCCACCAATGGCCGATGCGCTCAGCCCCGGCGGGCAGGGAGAGGGGCTGCGGCTGGCGGAGGAATCTCACTCGCCCTCTAGTCCCGGGCAAGGTGTTGCGGCCGGCGCCATTTTCTGAGCCGCCTGTCTCGGGTGCCGCCATGTTGGTGAGGAGAAATCACCGTTACGGCCACTGTCCAAATCCCCGCGTCGCTGCACGCCAGCCGCCGGCTCCCACGCCTCGGCCTCCGGCGGCGAATACAGACTAGAGAGCGGCGGCGCCGCCGGCAGCGCGGGGGCCGTTGCCCAGTCTTTGCAGTTAGAGCCCCACCTCTCTGGCGTGGTTGTTAATAGACTGGAAAAGTCTGTGTCTGTGTCGCTCACTAGTAACCGTGAGTTTTTACCACTTCGTCACCTGTCGGCGGCGGCCGGGGACAGGTGCCCGCAGGCGGCGCAGGGGTCCTCCCCGCGCCCCGCCGCCGCCGCCGCCGCCACCGCCGCCGCCGGCGGCCTCCAGACCTGCCCTCCAGCCCCGCCCCGTTCTTGACCAAACATGACAGACTCTGAACATGCAGGGCACGACAGGTCGGGAACCCTTCTTGTCTGTCTTTCTGTCGGATGAGAGGAGGGGTCGGGGCGGCGGGGAGCGGGCCGGGGCCGGGCGCCTCCTGCATGACTTAGACGTCTCTGTGTGGCCCCCCCATCGGTTCCGGGACGCGCGCCCTGCGTCCCCCGCGGCCGGCCGCCGCCGCGGGGGAGAGGGCCGACCCGGCCGCGCCCGCCTCCCGGAGCCGGGGTCGCCGCTCGCCGCCCCGCCCCCGCCGGGCACGTGCGAGCCCCCCGCCCCCCGGCCCGGCTCCGGCGGCGGTGGCGCCGCGCGGGCGGCAGCGGCGGCGGCGGCGGCGTCACGGGCCAGGAACCGACCTCGGCAGCCCCGTGGGGACCGGCCCCGAAGGCTCAGTAGTGGGCCTTTTAAATGGTTGCCTCCTACCCGAGTCCACCTCTGAAAAGACACAGAATTTAGTGTTTAGGAGGAAAAAGGAAAGGAAAAAAAAAAAAAAAAATCCGCCTCTTCCCCCTCCCATCCCCCACCCCCAGGCCATGTGTCTGCTGCAGTCGTCTACCTCCCCACCTCCCGCCCCCTCCAGGAATGTGAAATGGCAATTTTCAAATAGACTGTGTTAACACAGGCTACAGATTTTTAACTTAACCTGGTTTCCTAGGTGCTAGATACCATTTGATCATCTAGCTGAGAGTCTGGTTTTTCTATTTTTGTTAAGTTTTGCTGTGCTCCGAGAGGCAGGATCTTGGTGCCATGCAATTTACAGAGTATACTCTAGCAGACCTAAATTTTAGTTAGACTTCAAATTTACACTCATAGCCAAGTCATTTTTAAAGGGGCAGAGGAAGACTTTTATTAAAATTCCTGGTGCAGATCTCATGCATCTGATTCCTACTTAGCATATTATCTTGAAAGTCCACATGCTCACATTGCTTTTGTATAGGCAGAAGGATACACTGTGTTCAAGTTTGGCCCTTAAGACTTAAGAATTGCTGAGTAATACAAAAGCAAAACAAAAAATTTCATTGAAATTTGAAATATCAAAATATATGATGACCTTCAAAGGGATTAAAAAAGTGGAACAACCTCAGTAATGTAATAAAAATTCTCCAGAAAGACATGAATCAAGCATGTAGCAATTTTTAGATAATAAAATGTACCCTTAAAATTATACGTGCAGAAGCTTGTACTTGACACATTTTTCATAATTTTTAAAATTAATACTTCTGTGGTTTTTTTATGCTGGCAAATGGACCTAGGAACTCTGGTATGATAGGCAAATATTCTTTAACACTCAGCTACATCCATAATCCATAGCCTAATATTACCTTTTTTTAAAAAGAAAGTTCCTAAAATTAACCAATAATGTTAAAAAGTCTATTGATAAGCCAATGATAAGATTTTGTTAATGGACTTAAAATTCATTAATATGAAAGGAAATTTGTTTTCATTTGTTGGTGGACAGAGTAACTCATTTTCTATAATGAAAAAAATCACCAAATTTAGAAAGCAAAATAATGCTCTACTAAAGAATGATGATATCAAGGCTTTCTTTCCTCCCTTCCCCTCCTTCCCTCTCTCTCTCTCTCTCTCTCTCTCTCTCTCTCTCTCTCTCTCTTTTCTCTCTCTCTTTTTTTTTTAGACACGATCTCACTAGCCATAGCTGGCTTGGAACTTGAACTTGATATGTAGACCAGGTTGTCTTGAACTCAAAGAGATCTGCCTGTCTGTGCCTCCAGAGAACTGGATTAAAGATATGCATTACCATGTCTGGTTGCTATCAGACTTTTAGTAGAATTTGGGACCCTGTGTGAGAGTGCACACCTGTAATCCCAACACTCAGTCTGAGACAGGAAGATGGTGTGCTCATGGCAGCCTACCCTAAACAACAGGACCCTATTTTTTAAAGTCAAATTTGAAGTTTTAAAATGCTGACTCAGAAGTTAAAATGAAACTTCAGTTTGAAGGATATAGATTAAGAACTTAGTAATAGGAATGGATGATTAGTAGCAGTAGTTTTGTTTTAAATTAGGACCCAAAAGTATTTCCAGTGTTAAGTGGTGCTATGAAACAGATGTTTTTTTTTTTTTTTTAAACCACTTATGTGAAAAGAACTACATCAAGAAAGGGCACTATCAGTGTGTGGGGGTTATTCTTGTGATTCTAACATTCTGGATGCCAAGGAGGGTTGCCATTCGAGGGCAGCCTGGGCTAAAGGAAAGAAGGAAGAAAACCAACAGAGCAGGGCACCTAACGAAATGGCCCTTGCTCCAGCACTGCAGCCATCTAGCTTGTGAACTTGAACAACTGAATTTCTTAGTTGATAACAGAATCCTCAGAAATTCTTAAACCTTACCAAAGCATTTTTTTCAGTCTGCCTTAGAGAGCTTCTTAATGCATGGTATTTCCACTGATGTGCCCTGGGCCCAAGTTTAAGTTTTAGAAGCGCCTCATGTAATTACAAACCATCAGGTGAATGTTTCTCAATCTTATCTAATCTGACCTGCTTTGATACAAAATGAAGATCTGTGTACTGCCCAGAATAACTTTCATAGAAATCTCTAGGTAGGTTTGTGCTTCTCTGTATTTTTATAGGCTTCTAGTTGATTCTAAAGAAACCTGGGAGGAAATAATCTATGGATTCCTCAACTATTCTCTGCTTCTGTATTATAACTATTTTATACTTTAATACAAGTTTATATGAATTATGTGGAGAATATGTAAAATTTGGCATAGAACTAGTTATTTTCACAAAGATTTTATATCACTTTTGAAAACTAATACACATTCAGGAAAATAGTGAAAACTCGTTTATAACTGCTTTGACTTTATATAAATTAAAATATAATTTTCAGGAGAAGGAAATTTTAAATTAAGTGAAGTTCATAAAATGTATAACTTTCTGCTTTAAAATTATTTTCTTATATATGTTTTATATGGTGAGTGCTTTGTATAAATTTGTTTGCTATATTTTGAAAAAAACATGTGCTTGAAAAATCCCCTTTTGAGAATATCCATTTGGGAGTTAGGCGTTATTGGTGCACACCTATAATCCCAGCACTCTGGACACTGAAGCAGGAACATTGGAATGAATTTAATACCAATCTGAGCTATATAGTGATACCTTGTCTCAAAACAACAAACAATCCCCCTGTAACAAAGAAATAAAACTATCCATTTAGTGTACTTTTCTTTAATATTGTCATGCCTGGAGCAAAAAGTATTTTTATAAGGACTTGTTAATATAGTAATACTAATAAACGTGTAGATATGTAGAATGTTCTTATGCGTTGTTGTGCATAAGTCTGGAGCCTAGTTCTAGACATAAATTAGAGACAGTGAGGAAGTTAAAGAAAGGTATATTCCCCTTCCACTCAGTTCTTTCAGGCACAGCTTTACCCTTCTAACTTTAGCCTTCAGCTGACTATTAACCCAATTTAAACAACTTTGTATGATGCTTGGTATCAAACCTGTGGCCTCATGCATGCTAGGTAAGAGCTCTACCATGGAGCTACACTCCCAACCCCATAAGCAGCTTCTAAAGGTTGAATGTCAGTTCTGCCTCTGACACTTCCACAGCAGAATAGAAAAAGATAAAACAGAACCCTAATAACGATCACAGAGTTTTCTGAAATATGCTAATGGTAAAAAGTTACTCAGGCCTACAATGGAGGAAAAGATGATTTTAACATGATCCTAGTATAAGACCTTGTGATCCCTAAAGTTTATTTATTTATTCATTTTTTTTTTTTTTTAGTTAATAGGAGATATGGCTATTTTTCTGGAGTTGGAGGTTATTCTTTGTTCTTTATGAACGGTTTCACCTTTTATTTCCCTCCCCTTCTGCTTTCGTTCCTCTAAAGCACCACCAGCAAAACTCTAGCTAGTCAGAAGTGTGGTCGTGGTTTAACCACTTCTTAGAGTCTCCCAGTGGATTGAAAACTTGGCTAAGAGACTGCACCAGATTTTGGCCAAGTAAAGATAGGTACATGTAGAAAGCACAGAGAAATTAAGTAAAACAGTAGGTTCAGACGTGATTAAAGTGTTAATGTGTAGACACTGTGGAATTATTTTGAAAAGTGAGGAAAAGACTTAAATAAACTTGGGGCCAGACCCATCCTGAATGGGATATTGGGAATCACATCAAAATTTATAAGTAGGACAATAATCAGCTGCATATTGTTGGTGTGCTACCTCAGGTCTAGAGAAAAGCAGGCTATAGGAAAGTGAGAAGGCGATTGAGTCGTTTTTGGTAAACATCAATCATGTAGTATTTAATATTTATTCTAGACATGGAGTATACAGCAATAAAACATGACTAATATTTTCTTGGGAGAGACATAACTTAAACAACTTACATATTAGATAGAGCAGAAGGTGAGAGAGTCCTGTGGGATGTTTCTGTTTTCAGTAGGGTTATTAGGTAACCACTTACTAAAAGAGTAGCATTTCTCAAAACTGGAATAGGAGAGCAGTCCACACCCAAGAGACATTTGGGAGCAAAGCATTCCAGAGGGACAATGGGAGAAGAAAAAGGCCAGGACTCAGGAATGAGCTTGGTAGGATGAAGGGAAAAGCAAGAAAGTGGAAGCAGCATGCAAGCAGGAAAAGTGAGCACAGGATAGTAGTAGAAGTAGAATTAGAGGGTACCTGGGTGTGTCTGAGCCCTCAAGTCATTGTAAGGACGCTTGAGTGATGGGGGAAGCATTGGAAGCAGAGGAAAAGCAATTCCTGCAGTAATCTAGGTACTAGTTGATGATAGCTGTGATGGATGGCTGTGGTTGAAAATGGAGTGGGAGAAAGAATGAGCCAGAGCTAGGATAGACATCTCGTAATTGTTAAGTGAAGACTGGATATCGGCAATGATGCAGACACAAAACAAGATTCATGAGTTATTTTTCAGTTAATTCTTGATGGATTAGGAGTGTCTGAGATGTTAGATGAAATGATTGAGATTAACTGAGATATGTGTTGTAATAGGCCACGAAGAAAAGAACACAGTGTTTTAAAAACCAAAGGAGGATGTGAAGATCAAAGCACTGAAGGAAAGAAAGAGGTTTTGTTTGTTTGTTTTTTGTTTTAAAAGTCCTTTGATATACATTATTCTAATTTAGAACATTTTAGTACTGAATTAAAATAAAAGGTGCTGTAAACTGATGGCCTTTAGCCTGAAAGTTTACACACACATTTGATTAGATGATTTTTTTCTTTATTGGATATTGAACCAACAGTCATTCACATGCTACGTATACTCTTTACCACAGAGTTAGCTTGTTTGAAAATAGGCTTCCTTGAATGCATTTAAGATTTGACTTAATGTTTTCTGCCTTGTACAGTCTTTTATCACTTCTGCATCTGCAGACTCACCACCCAAGGTGTGCCTTGGTCATGTAGGTGATCTGGTTACAACTGGAGCTTGTTTTCTGCTTTTTTTATTTATTTTGTTGTGATTTTTTTGAGACAAGGTTTCATTATATAGCCCTGTCTGACCTGAAACTCACTATGTAGACCAGGCTGGCCTCGAACTCGTAGAGATCTGCCTCCTTAGTGTTGGGATAAAAGGCATGGGCTGACAATTGAAGTTTGTAACCCTTTGCTATGTATTAAACAAGGTTTCCTCCTGGACAGATGGGATGCCTATCTCACAGGGATGGCTGACCTTGAATTCACCAGATCAAGCCTTGTGATTTTTCCAGAGTGACCCTGTATTATCAGTTTTTCAGGTTCAGAAGTAGACTCACCTCAGAGCTGTTTAGATTTAGACATACTAACTTAGGCTCAAAACTAGTAACATAGATCACTTTCTGTGTAAAACTAGTGTCTTCATTCCTTCATATGAATCATTTAATTCTCATAACAATCCAGGTAGAAGGTCTTATTGTTGGTCTTCCCTTTTAGAGGTGAGAAAACAAAAATGAAGACTTAAAAGTTCTCAAAGGCACTAAGTAAATCAGTTATTAAATTTAGTTCTCTTTTGTTTGTTTGTTTGTTTTTTCCATTTGGTCCTCCTTAATCTGGTATGGTTTAATCTTTAGGTTTTATGGTTGGTTTCTTTTTTCTTTTTTTTTTTTAAAGAACATTCTTATTCTACACACACACACACACACACACACACACACACACTTTTTTTTTTTAAAAGAACATTCTTATTCTACACACACACACACACTTTTTTCTTTTTTTTTAAAGAACATTCTTATTCTACACACACACACACACACACACACTTTTCTTTTTTTTAAAAGAACATTCTTATTCTACACACACACACACACACTTTTTTCTTTTTTTTAAAAGAACATTCTTATTCTACACACACACACACACACACACACACACACACACACACACACGTGCGCGCAGTGGAGGATGGTTGGATTCTGGGAGGTGTTACTTGACTAGTGTGAACACATACTAACCAAGAAAATAGTAATTACATGACTTTAACAAAGACAGTTTTAGCAGGTTATTTACTCTTGGCAAAGTAGACTTTTTCTATTATAACTGGTTTTGTATGTGCTTTGTTTTTAATTTTCTGGCTTAACATTAATACTTCAGATACTGATACTGTCTTAATACTTAAACTTTCATTCACCGTACGTATATTTTTGAGTGGAAAATAAATGACTAAAGTCAGTCCCAAGTAGCTTTTAAAGAGTATTAAGTTAATTATTAAAAGTATAACATAAAACTGGAGCACAGCCCCCCCCCCCCAAAGTTGATAGAAAACAACCTGGTTTTGGAATTCTAATGCTCCTCAAAGTTGTCCCTGGATCACAGTTTATAATCTGTGTTCCACTCCCTGTCCTGGTTGAGGAGCAGACTGGATGGCTGAGGGAGGGGACACCTGTCTGTGGTGTGTCTTCCGTGTCACTGTGTGGCATTGCTTTAGAATGGGGTCACGCTGTATCGTATGTAGAAATTACTGTGTTAGTTAGTTATGAATTCATCCTTTATCATGCCTTTCTCTAAATCCCAAAATACACCTTCTTCTAAATCTTAAAGTATCAAAACCTCCAGTTACTTGGACTAATTATTTTCATATTACATTTTAAAGAAAGTCAGCCAACTAAACTGCATTTTTAGCTATAGAGAATAGAAATTCTGCTCTTTTATATACATTTCAATTTCTTAAGGGAATTCATTGATGCACAAAGATCCCTAATTCTCCTTTTGCTTAAGTTTTTAATCTCTACAGACATTTGAGAAATGTCTTGGAACACTTGCACTTTTGTGGGGCATTGAGTTCTAGGTTGTGACTTGATTGCTGTGACCTTAAGATATATAATTCTATCTTAAATTTTTATTTTTGTAAAGCACATCAAGTGCAAATGAATATTCTACTGTCATAAGAAACACCTTCATGGTTTGGTTGTGCATATGTTGTACCAAATGCCTCTTTACTTTTTTCTGAATGTCAAATGGCCAAGTCTGAAAAACAACAGCCAACCAAAGCAGGAGCCAAAGCCAATGTCATCATCATCATCTGAACTAACCTCCAGCATATGTAAAAAAGTAGGAACATACACTTGAAGTCCTTGTTACGAGTTTTAGTGGTCTCATTTAAAAGTAAGTCATAACAGTACAGTAATGATATTTTTTTCAGCTCTGCTCATTGCTAGATTAGTCTAGTTGTTGCTTTAATTCATGCACTAGGGTTACTTTCACTCAAGGTAGCTAGGACACCAGACGGTTGGAAGAACTTGTTTCTGTACCTAGTCATCTATGTGTATATATCCCCAGATACAGAACAGAAGCTATTTGATTAAACAAAACTTTAGAAGTTTCCTTATGAAATTTTGAGGGAGCAAAATCATTATCTAGTGGTTAGTTTCTTTTTACACAAAATAGCTTCCATAAATATTACTTGTAACATTTTCTACATTCATTAATATACATTTATACTTCATATAATTGGTAAAATTTCAATAAATAAGACAAGATTTTCCTTCCAACTTGTACCTAAAACACCTTCTTAATTTGGAATATTCACATGTGTGCAGCAAATTAAATGTCATGCACATGTCTAGATTTACCTTACTATACTGATTCAACTAGGAAAATGACCAGGCAGTTTCTGATCATGTGACATCCAGGAATATAAGAAATGACTTGACCAAAGCAGAATTAGAAAAAAGTACATTTTAGTTGAAAACTTAGGCCAAAGTATAAAGTAAAACATTTCCTTAAACAAACAACAACAACAAAAAAAAAGCATTCCTCTCACACCTTCAAATCATATAGTCTCAGCACCTCAAATTTACAGTCTAATAGCAGATGGTGGATTGGGGTATTGGATACTTACAGAGCTAATGCCCTTTGGGTATATTACCAGATGACAGGTAGTTCACCCTGGTTCATTGTTAAAGCCATCCCAAAAAGATTTCTGAAGAATTGCTATGTGAAAATTGGTAATATTATTTGATGAATATTTTCTGTGGATTTCTGCATTTTTAATCAAGTCAAATGAAAAGGATAAAATGAAAAATGAAAATAAATCTAATTTAATTAATTGTATACATAGTTAAATATAAAAATACAAATATGTATTTATATTTTTATATTTTATGTTATATATATATAACTATTAAGTCTCAAAGAACTTAGCAAGGTAATTAAAATTTTTGATTTATTCACATACTGCCCTGTTTCTGCTTATTTTAAAGAATATTTGAGGAATGTAACTGTATTCTTTCATAACCTTAAAGATTTGAGCTTAAGTATATATTTAAAGGCTTGCTAGGTATGGTGGCACAAAACTGTAATCCCAGCACCCAGCTGAGGCAAGAGGATTACTATACATTTGAGGCTAGTCTGAGCAGCATAGCAAATTCCAGGCCAGCTAGGGTTATATAGGCTTTAAGAAACAAACAAACAAACAATCAAAATAACAATAAAAAAACACAGAAGATGGGGGCTAGGGACATAATGGACATGATAACAAGTTTGTAATCCTAGTGCTGTGGAGACAGAGATGGCTTGCCTACTCGGTGAGCTCTAGACCAGTGACACCCTGTCTCCAAAAGAAAAGGTAGATGGTACCTGAGGAATAACACTCTGGCCTCTGGCCTTCACACTCACGTGACATGCCTATATACACCCTACCCTGACATGAACACACAGAAAATCCCAAAGTAAATAAAAATAAGTTTCCTAGAATAAAGGCACAGCAGTATTTCCCTCTATCTTCTTACAAAATGAAATGGGTCAGAGAATTTGGCATTAACAGATACTTCGTTGTCCAGAAGCCAATTTTTAGACACATTGAAAAAACTCTGAATGAGATGTGTGCCTTCCTTTCCTGTTTTACTGAAGTTACTTTTATCTCTTTTAGTTTCTTTGGGTCTTTGTAAACATCCTGATAATTCTGATGAACACTTCGTCTTCTCTTTGGTTACTTCGGGGAGACTCTGGGAAGATAGTCATTCAGACAGACTGCTGCTGCTGAGGTTGTATAAAATCAAATAGAAACATCTCCAGGCAAAGACTCGGAGCTTGGTGTGTCCCAGCTTCAGTGCTGCTTTAGCTGTTCCAGATAACTTTTCATTATTTTCAGAAGGGAAATTTCTTGTTAGAATCCTTGCTGCTTGATTTATAACTTCTCTTAATTTCTTTTTGTGAAAATACATATAGTCTAACATAATATTTTCTATTCAGATTTGTATATTTCAGAGAAATCACAATAAATGAAAAATAAATGAAAAGAAAATTCCCTAGACTCTTACAACTCAGTCTTTTATTATCAGCCCAAGTGGTCTGCCTTGGAGGCATTTCCTGACAAACACTAAAATATCCAAACATTTGAGGGATGGATCTGTGTGGCCCAGTGACACTAAGTTGGCTTCAGTTCCATTATATGTTCTCTCTCCACAGAAATTTTACTTGTTCTCTGTCTGCAGAGATCCCTGACTATGCCCATCTCTCAGGCTAGCACTTTTCACAACTCCCTACAGTGCCATCCAGACTGCCCTTTACCCTATAATGATGATGGCTTTACCCTATGAGAGCACACTCTTACAGCATTGTTTACCTCCTCCATGTACTTGGATAGTTTTATCTGTTGTGCGATTTTTTTTTTAATTGCCTGTCTCACTCATCAGTAGTAGATTAAAAATGTTGTGATAAGGGCTGGGTAAAATGCTTGCCATGTAAGTATGAGGACCATACTTGGGCTCCCCAGCATCCAAGAAAATGCCCAGCAGGTCTAGCCACCTACATGTAATATCTACACTTGAGAGGCAGAGACGGGATTCTCAGAGCTTTTGGCTAGCTGAATCTGGATTTAAGTCAGAACTTGCCTCAATATTTAAGGAACAAAGTCATGGAAGAAGACACCTGATGCCAGTCTTTGATCTACACACACACACACACACACACACACACACACACACACACACACACACACACACACACACACCACCCCTTCCAGAAGGGAAAAAACCTGCATCTGCTTTCTTTTGTAGTTCTACTGGAAGGTGCTAAATAAATACATGTTAAATGATTGGAAGTTTTTTTGTTTTTGTTTGTTTGTTTGTTTGTTTTTTAAGTTGGAGAGGAAAAAAGTGTTATACGGTTTTTAAGAATTGTTGCTCCAGATGTGCATTTCATCCCTGGATTAAGTCAGAATATTAGACAGTTGTATACTTAGACAGTTTACTTTGTTTCCCGATGTAATTGCTTTTACTTAATTGAATTTTGGCATCTTGTTCTTGTTCAAATTGGAATATGATGCTGTAAGCAATAAGCTGTCATATTGGTTTTATGAATACTTTTGAAGACAGTGTCCATTGTATTGTATTGGGTATTGTCCATTATCTCAGGTAAAATTTCTCTTTGATCTTATTCTCAGAAAAAGAGAAGTAGATCCTGGATTTTTTTTTTTTTTTGGTCCTGAGAGCATTGCTATTGCATTTGCTTGATCTTGTTTTTTGAAGCTCAGGGCTGAATTTGCAGCTAAAACTTAGTTTTTTTTTCTCATATACTTGTAAATTTCTTTCCTGTGGTACTGGTGATTGAACCTGTAATGCTAGGCAAGTACTTCTACTACTGAGCTATGTCTCCAACCATTAAAAAAAAGAGAGTTCTAAAATGGGCTAGAGCAGTGCTTCTCAACCTTCCTAATGCTGCAACCCTTTAATATAGTTCCTCATGTTGTGTGACCCCAAACTATAAAATTATTTTTGTTGCTACTTCATAGTATAAGTTTGCTGCTGTTATGAGTTGTAATGTAAATATCTGTGTTTTCCAATGGTGTTAGGTGACCCCTGTGAAAGGATTATTCTACCCACAAAGGGGTCATGACACACAGGTTGTGAACCACAGGACTAGCCAGACGATTCAGCGGCTAAAAGCATTGCCTGCTCTTCCAGCAGACCCATTCCCAGCACTTACATGGCAACTCAAAACAGCCTGTAATTCCAGCTCTAGGGGATCTGATATCTCTGGCTCTTTGGGCACCTACACTCTTGTGCATAGATATATTCATTCATTCTCTCTCTCTCTCTCTCTCTCTCTCTCTCTCTCTCTCTCTCTCTCTCTCTCTCTCTCTTCTCTCTCTCTCAAATAACAGCAAGTCTTTAAAAAAATTACTCTAAAATGAAAACTGTTCAATATAATTTAAAAAATTGGCTAGGCATAGTGGCACACACCTTTAATCCCAGCACTCAGAAATCAGAGGTAGGCAAATCTCTGTGAGTTTGAGGCTATCCTGGTCCATAAAGCGAATCCAAGGACAAACAGGAAGGTTACAGAGAAAAAACATGTCTGGCGGGGAGGGGAGGAATTGGTCAAGGTTTTGTTACCTTGACCAAGCCATCCTTTGTATTTTCTAATTTTGAGACAAGGTTTCTCTGTGTAGCTTTAGAGCCTGTCCAGGAACTCACTCTGTGGACCAGGCTGGTCTTGAACTCACAGAGATCCACCTGTTTCTGCCTCCCGAGTGCTGGGATTAAAGGTATGTGCCACCACCGCCCATCTTTAACCAAACCATTCTTGAATTAACTCCAGTTCTGGCAGGCACTAAATTTGCAAAACTGCCTCAGCTGCACAAGTACCTGGGATTACAGATCTATACCACCAGGCCAGATAATTAACCTTACTCCTTAGCCTCAGTGTACAGTAAGCTTGTTTAGCCTTACCTTAAACTTTGGAATTTTAACTCTAATTTTATAAATACGTTTCTGGCAATAATACAGATGTCACTAGAGCTTTAATAAAAGATAAAATATTAAAACAAATTCAGTGTGTCTCTCCACTGAGGTATATACATTAGAACTTGGTTTGAATAGTTTCAACCCCTTTGATCCTCAGCCATACAGATCAAGAAGAGAAAGTTACACACCCGCTGTTTTATGACTTAGAACCTCTGTAGGAATTCTGACTTACAAGCCTTGCTTTTAGAGCCCTGACTGGGGATCCCCAGCCCCTTTGTTTCCTTATATTAGGAAGCAACTTTCTGAGTGTTACTTATCATTTTCATTTTGTGTGTGTGTGTGTGTGTGTGTGTGTGTGTGTGTGTGTGTGTGTGTGTGTGTGTGTTGTTAGCATGTTGTTAGTGTCTGTATACCATATGTGTGCAGTATTCTCAGTCCAAAAGAAGGTGCCTGATCACCTTGGAACTGGAGTTACAGACAGTTGTGAGCTGTCATGTGAGTGCTGGGAATTGAACCCCATTCCTCTGGAAGAGCAGTCAGTGAGTGCTCTTAACTGATGAGCCATATCTTCTGCAAAACATTTTTTTGTGTCATAAATTAACAGCTTATAGTAGCATATGTGACTCTGGAGAGCAGGTATTGCCAGACTATAAGACAAAAATAACCTTAAGTGGGGCTTGGAGAGATGGCTCAGCAGTTAAGAGTACTTGCTGCTCTTGCAGAGAACTAGAGTTTGGGTCACAGCTGGGGTCTGACACCCTCTTCTGATCTCCACAGGCACCCCCACATACTTTTAACAGAGTTACACACATCCAGAGATAATAAAAATTAATAAATATTAAAAATAGCTACAACTATCATGTAGACACTGGAAGGCATTTAGATGGATGAACAAAGGAAGATTTCCCATCTTGAGTACAGGTCAGGTGTCAATTCTGTCTGCTTTTGATAGGCATGCTGTCTTTTCTTTTGGCTTGACCATTGACTGGTAACCTTCCCTGTGTTGTTAACCTACACAGCAGAAAGTACTAGCTGCATTGCAGATTTCTCCCTTGCTGGCAGCAAGAGCCCTAGGGCTGCACTGTTTTCTGTAAGTATTAGATCAGTTATTTCAGATTGGTTTGTTGTGTTTCTAGCGCTACACAGTTTCTGTTTACACTTTTAGTCAATAAAGTTTTAGTTAATAAAGTTTTTCAAGTTACACAATCCATCCAATAAGATAAATGTCCTTTTAGATACTCCCAGAAAAACATGGTTTTCTGAGTTGAGAAGGAAATAATTTAAAATGGTCTAATTTAGTGGTTCTCAACCATCCTAATGCTATGACTCTTTAATAAGGTTTCATGTTGTGGTGACCCCCCCAACCATAAAATTATTTCATTGCTACTTCATAACTATACATTTTCTACTGTTAGGAATTGTAATATGAGTATCTGGTAAGTAGGATAGCTGATATATGACCCTCAAAGGGGTCGCGAACCATGGGTGGATAACAATTATTGAATTGTTACATAGTGTTTTTATTTAACAATTACTGTGCAAGTTAGGTGTTGAGTAAGTATGTTACTGGCTGAGCAAGTGAAAGTTATTAGCTGTAACACAAGAGAGGAATTCCCGGTTATCTGTGGTATAGAAATACTTTTACATAGACTTAAGTGAAGTTTTCAAAGGTGGTCCTAGGACTATGGAGATTAGGATTAATGAAAATTTATTTTGTGGTCCATGTTTTTGTACTCAGTTCCACTCATAGAGTAAGCTTCATTTGGATTGATTTAGGCTTTAACAGATTCTGAGATTAGCTTGAGGAGTAAAATAAACAATAAAGTAAAAAAAAGAAAAACATAAAAATTGCCCCAGGGACTGTCGGGATGGCAGCACCCATATAAGAGCTCACGATTCTAGTTCCATAGGATCAAACACCCTCTTCTGCTCCCTGTGGGCACCAGACCCTTCATGTGCACATAGATACCTGCAGGCAAAACACCTATACACATAAAATAAAGTTAAATCTTAAATAAAAACATTTAAATAAAATGTTAGACATAGTTTTCAATGTGGTAAAGGGGGGCTGGTGAGATGGCTCAGTGGTTAAGAGTACTGTCTGCTCTTCCAGAGGTCCTGAGTTCAATTCCCAGAAACCACATGGTGGCTCACAGCCATCTGTAATGGCATTGGATGCCCTCTTCTGCCTGCAGGTGTGCATGCACTCATACATAAAAAATAGATAGAGCACTCATACATAAAAAATTAAATACAACAACAAAAAAACAGGCGTTTGTGGCACATGCCTTTAACCTCAGTACTCGGGAGACAGAGGTAAGCAGATCTCTGTGTTCAAGTCCAGCTGGACCTACAAAATGAGTTCCAGGATAGCCAGGGCTACACAGAGAAATCCTGTCTCAAAAAACAAAAACAAAAGGTGGTAAAGGGAGTTCCTGAAAACTAAATGACTTTGAAAATGTGTAGGAATATATTGGATAAAGGACAAGAATGGACAGGTTGTAGGTGTTCATCAGATTTGTAAAGAGAAGAAATTTGATACTTGCAACCCAGTTGGTAGAAGGAAGGAACTGGCCAACTCCTGAAAAGTGTCTTCTAACCTTCTTGCACTAGCACACATACATCACAAAGTTGTTTTGTTAACTGTTTTTTTGTTTGTTTGTTTGTTTGTTTTTTGTTTTTAAGAAATAAGAGCTGGAAAGATGGCTCAGTAGTTCAGAGTATATACTGCTGTTGTAGAGGACACAAGTTTGGCCTGACATCCTCTTCTGGACTCACAGCACCTGCACTAAGTATGCATTTACTCCCATACAAACACACATAATTTTCAAAAAAGCTAGGCATGGTAGCACACTCCTTTAATCCCAACACTCAGGAGGCAGAGGTAGGCAGATCTCTGTGGTGTTCAAGGCCAGCTTGTTCTACAGAGTGAGTTCCAGGACAACCAAAGCTACATAGTAAGATTCTCTCATAAATAAATAAATAAATAAATAAATAAATAAATAAATAAATAAAAAGTAAGTAAATAAGTAAATAAGTAAATCTACCTTTTAAAAAGTAACTTAAAAGAGGAACTATCCAGGATATAAACTTCTAAAGTCCAAATCTAGGATTATACAATATAAGGCCTAGTAATACCAGCCTCAGGATGACCAGCCAAGTGGTTTTGCTTGAGTGGAAATAACTGGTCTAGGTGTGTAATTCAGTGTAACACAGTTGTCTAGGTTGAGACAGAAGGTAAGAGTAGGCCTGAGAAAAGCTTTCAGACCCAAACAAATCTGCCAAGCCTACTGACAGAATCTTTGTTGGTAGAATCAGTTGACTCTGCTCATGCTCCTTGTCCCCAGGATAGCACTGGGACAGAAGGACTGATGGGAAACAGCACTGGGGTGGGGCAGGCATGTGGTAGCTGAGGAACTGTTTGAATAGCGTGCCAAGCAATTTTTCTTTAACCTGAAGCTACAATCTGAGGAGCAGGGAAGGTAATAAATTAGACCTGATTAGACCTTGGAAGGTGGATAAGAAACTGCCTCATAGGAACCTCCCTCAAAATCTGGAGGTGGATGAGAAAAAGCCCTCTGGCATCATCTCCCAGCACTGCCTGTCTTTCCTTATTTTAGGGATCACAGGACATGCTGTTGAGGTTCAGCCTTTCTTATGTCATGGTCTCTAAAGACATGGAAGGTCAAAGACACCAGCACAGAGCAGTGTCCTACCTTCTCATTCAGGGTAGGGAGAAATGACAGCATGGATTAATACAAAGCAGAAAGGTAAATGTTGGTTAAGTGGAAGTGTCACGTCTTGAGAAGATTCCTGTTGTTGGGGGGGGGGGGCAATCAAGCTTCTGTTTCTGCTTGTGCACTGTGAAGACATCCTGGCAGGCACTTGGTGCATTTACACAATGTTTTGTGGTATTTATATCAGCAAATGTGTGTAGTCATGAGTAATATTGGTAAAATCTGTTAGGAGTGCTTCGCTAGTGTTTTATTGAGGGTTTTGTTTCTTTCAGAAGTCTCAATTTCTGATCTTACTTGTAATGAACGAGCGTTTAAACATCATAAAGACAGAAACTGTGGAGTTAAAGCTGAATGATTCAGGTTACTTTATCCTAGTAGTAAAAATGTCATAATGGAAGAAAGTAAAATTATTGAGGCATGAGACATATCTAATTTTTGAGATAGAGTTTCTTGGTGTAGTCTTGGCTGTCCTGGAACTAGTTCTGTAACCAGTCCGGCCTTGAACTCAAGAGATCCATCTGCCTCTGCCTCCCAGGTGCTGGAATTAGAGGCATGCGCCACCACCGCCTGGCCAGACTTTTTTTTTTTTTTTTTTTTTTTTTTTTTTTTTTTTTTTTTGAAGTAAGATACAGATGTATAACCCAGGCTGGCCTTAAATATGTGATTCATTTGCCTTAGCTGCCCAAGTGTCAGGGTTATTGGCATGCATCACCATATCCGGTTCCTGAACAGTTACCTTCAGAATGAGAACATAGAAAACCTAAGTCTTTAATTTACTCAGTGGTTTATTATGATTTTTCTCCACTTGTTTACAGTTTAGATATTTAAACATTCCACCTTGGTGGTATTACGAATTGATCGCAAAATGTTGCACATGCTGGGAAAGTTCGCTATTACAGATATGTTCCCAAATCTTAGACATCTAAATCTAAATGTTTGATTTAAATTTAAAAATGTTTGAGTTTTAATGCAGTCTTAGTTAAGAGAGAATTCCATCACTTCCGCTCTTTCATTTCCTCTTTCCAGTTCCTCCTAGGTATTCCCTCAGTGCCCTTTCATGCCCCCCACTATCAAACTGTTAGCCTCTTTTTCTTTGATTATTATCGTTACATAAACACAGAAGTATATGTAGTTGGACTTTCCTTTGTCACAAATAATGACATAGAGACTTACTAGTTATAAAAGCTTGGTTGGCTCTTATAACTTAAATTAACGTGTTGTTGCTATTGATCTACATTCTGCCATGTGGCTTGTACCTCTCTCCCATTCTGTACATGAGATTTGTTCCACATCTCCCTGGCATCTCTTGCCTCTCCTCTTCCCAGAGCTTTCTCTCTCTCTCTCTCTCTCTCTCTCTCTCTCTCTCTCTCTCTCTCTCTCTCTCTCTGCCTGTTGTCTCCTGCCTATCTGTTGGACATTTAGCTCTTTATTAAACCAATCAGAAGGTGCCTTAGGCAGAGACACATCTTTACTGTGTACAAAAAGATTATACCACAACATGTATATATATGTATGCACAAATGTTTATGAAGCCATTTCTAGAAGAGACTTTTTCACACCCAGACTCTGGCTTTTACAATCTTTTATCCCCTTTCCATCTGCTCTTCTGGTTATTCTCTGAGCCATAAATTCAGGAGCTGCAGATGTGTCTGTTGGGGCAGGGCTCCTATGATCTCTGTGTATGTTCAGATGTCGTTTTCTCTGATGGCCTCCAGCAGCTGTAAAGAGAAGTTTCTTTGATGCGGGGAAGCAGCTACACTTAACCAGGAAAGGTGTATGGCAAACCAGATCTACAAAGTACTTAGTCATCTAAAGATAACTTTGTTGAGATACACTTCAGTGTCTTAAGTATACATACTGATTATAAGTGTATTCAGGGCTGTATAACCAGCACCACTATGTAATTTCAGAATATTTTCATTATTCCACAGAGAAACTTGAGGCCTACTGATAATTACTATTTATTTTCCTCTCTAATCTACCTGGCAACACCTATTCTTATTTTTTGTCCTTGTAGATTTGCCTAAAAGATAAATTCTTAAAGATTGGACAGCTATTTACCAAGCTTTTGGACAAAAACATGCCATTTGCCTGAAAATAACATTTATCATGCTAATGCTTCCATATTAATAAATCACTATACATTTATTAATTTTTAGAAATATATTTTTCTTTTATTCTTGAGATTATAATATATTTACATTATTTCTCCCTTCCCTTTCCTCCCTCCAACTCTTCCCATTATACTCCTCCTTTTCCCTCTGTCAAATTTACATCTTTTTCTCATTAATTGTTACATGCATGTATGTATGTGTATATACATATATGTTTCTAAATGTAACCTGTTCCGTCTGTATAATGTTACTCATATGTATGTTTCAGGACTGACAATTTGGTATTGGATAAGCAGTTGGTGTGCTCTTTCCTGAGGAAAACTGGCTCCTCCTCTCAGCATTTTGTAGTTGCTGTAGTTCTTTGTGCAGGACTGAGGCCTCATGGGCTTTCCTCTGTCCACTTCGGCAGGTCTCTTATTGCCCTTGTTCAACTCATGTTTAGGCAGTCATGTTGGTGAGACATTATGATGTAGCTTCTGACATTAGTTGGAGACACAGTCTCACAGCAAACTCCCAGATTCTCTGGCTCTTACAATAATCTTTCCTCCCCTCTTTGGCAGTGTCCTCAAGGTGTTTTGTAGATGTATCCATTTGAGTGGGGCTCCACAACTCTGCACTTGGATTGGTTGTGGTTTTCTGTAATGGTCTCCATCTGTTGCAGAGAAGTTTTCTTGATGCAGGGTGAGGACTACTCTTATCTCATAGTATAAGAACAAATATTTAGATGTATTTAGGGATTATGCTGGTTTAGTGAAATACTAGTTGTTGGTCTTTTCTAAGATCCATGACTTCACCAGCACTGAGTAGTTGGCTAGGTTCTAGTACTGGGCATGCTTTCCCTCTTACTGAGTGGGTCTTATGTTGAGAGGTGTTGGTTGTTACCACTAAGGGATGTGCGCCACTACTGCTCCTTAGGGTTATTATGCTAATTCAAGATTTAAAAGCTGTCTTGAATTTATTAAACAAGCCAGCTCTCATACAAGTGTTGACATAGTTGGAGACCTAGAGAATGTCACACACTCTTAATTACTTCTGTTCTCAACTGTTGGTTTTCTCAAGACTATGGAAACAGGATAGTGTCTGATATATTTTTGGTGCTCAGTCAGGAAAACTTTATTTATGTCACAGAGGAGGAATCTAGCTCTCCTCCCATTAAGCCTCTCCTCTTCACATTATGCCACACATTTTTCATATGTGTCCAATGATGACTTCTTAAAGTATTTGGAAGCAGTTCATAGGAATGTGAATTATTTCCCCTTCCTCTCATTTTTATAACCACAGAACTGTCCAAATTTTTATCTGTTTTTTATGTGGAAGCTGAAATCATAAATAGGCTAAAGGAACAGAGAGGAATAAAAAAACTTTCAGTGACTTCAATATCTGTAAACAGAGACTTTTCTCTGTCCTGCCCCATCCTGCAGCTGTTTCCAAATAATCACTCAGAGGCTTAATACTAATTGCAAACTGTTTGGCCTATTGCTCAGGCTTATTACTAACTAACTCTTGCAACTTAATTCACCCCATCTCTATTAATCTATATTTTGTCACGTGTCTTGTGGCTTTACCTGTGTTCTAATACATCTTGCTCCTCGGGTGGCTGGCTGGCATCTTCCCCAACTCTGCCCTTCTCCCTGTATCTCTGCTTGGATAGCCCACCTGGCTCTATCTTGCCTTGCTATAGGCCAAAGCAGCTTCTTTATTAACAAATGGTAATAAAACATTTACAGCATACAGAAAGATATCCCACAGCAAATATCCCATATTTCACAGGTATAGAATTTGTATAAAAAAGGGAACAGACTCATATAGCATTTTCAGCTTGTTTACTTTGTTTTTAAGTAGCTGTAGTCAAAATGCCAAATATGAGTTACTGAATTCCACATATACAAATTTTAATGCTTTAAAGAGCTCAAATTGGAATAGAAAGATAGCAAAAAAGGGATACATACCCAGAGAGTTGGGGATTATTTTAAAATAAAGTACACAATTGTCAACTGCACAGTGTGGTAAATTTATATATACATATACATACATGCATGCATACATACTACATACGCACACACACATATATTTACACTTCCATGTAGTGATCACAGAACAGATCAGTATTGTGACTATTTCAGTACCCTGACATAGCCCCTTTGTCATGTATACTCCTTCAAAAGAACTATTCTGGCTTCTGTCACTACAGATTTTGTCTGTTCTTGAAGTACATGTAAATGGAATGACACAGTGGTGTTGTGTCAGGCTTTTTTGATTAATCATTATGTCTATAAGATTCACCCATATTGTTGTTTTTCTGTCAGCAAGTTTTTCTTTATTGTATTACATAAACCAGTTTATATATTGGTTCACATGTAGAGATTTGTGTGTTTACAGGTTTTTATTTTTTATGACTAAAGTTATTTAAAACATTTTTATACTTGCCTTTTAGTTAATATATTCACTAATTTTCTTGGGCCAAAGAATTCTATAGTTGTTTTCAAGTGCAGAAAAATTAATTTGAACAGAATGGGGCCAGTGGTATGGCTCAGTATGTGAAGGGGGTTGCTGTAAAGCCTGTATCATGAGCTTGATACTGGAACCCACTCAAAAGGGGAAGGACTGAATTGAGTCTACAAAGTGGTCCTCTGATCTCTACATACATGTTGCAGCATAATGTTCTCCCCCTTGCATCATGCACACACATAACAACAATAATAAATACATTATCATTTGCTATCATCATCATTAAGATAGCAGAATGCCAAGCCTGTCTCACAGAAAATTTTAAGTACATGTAAATACACCATTGTCTTAGCTACTTTTCTATTGCTGTGAGTAGACACCATGACCAAGGTAACTTATAAAAGAAAGCATTTAATTGGGAGCTTGCTTACAGTTTCAGATGGTGAAGCCATGGCTATTACAGTGAGGCGTGTGCAGAATGAGAGGGAGAGAGGAAGGAAGAGAGGGAGGAGAGGAGCGGGAGGTAGAAAGGTATGGAAAGACAGAGGAGCTCACTGGGAATGGCATGGGCCTTCTTTAAAATTCAAAGCCCATCCCCAGTGACATATTTCCTCCAACAGGGCCACACCTCTTAGCTTTCCTAAACAATTCTACCAACTGTTGAATGAGCATTCAAATACACGAGCCTGGGTCATTGGGTGAATAAGCATTCAAACATATGAGAGGGGGCAGGGGGGCATTCTCATTCAAATACTGCACCATTTCAGTTTTTTATAATTGAGCTGGGGGGAAATAACAATGACCATTTAGGATGGTGCCCTATACTTATTCTGTATGGTTTTTACATGTTCAGTGGTTGAGTAATAGTAGGTACTATGCTAGATGCTAAAGATACATATATGAGCCAGGCGGATCCCAGCACTTTGTGAGTTCAAGGCCAGCCTGGGCTACAGAGTGAGTTCCAGGAAAGGCGAAAAACTAAACAGAGAAACCCTGTTTTAAAAAAAAAAAAAAAAAGATACATATAATGAAAGATAGTCAAACCCTTTACTCACCAAGCAATGAACAAGTGATCAGAACACAGTACAGTGTTAAGAATGCAATAATGGGACAAACAGGGCAGTACTTGGAGTATCTCTAAACTAGAGTTTGGAAGAGGAGGCATCTTGGAGGAAATGGCATCTAATTTGTATTCTAAATATATTGAAATTAGCTCTGTGACAGAGTGGGAATTGTTATTGAGGTGAGTAAGTTAATGAGAAATTTTAGATGACATTTTCAAATACTAAAATTAGCCGGCCAAGTGGGGGCTCAATTTTTAAAAGCCTTTGAATAATAAATATCAGGGAGATTTGATATCAGCCTCAGGCCAGAAGGGAGCCACTGAAGACTGTTTATTAAAGACGACTTTGAATATATAAAAACCAGTTTCATTAAGTACCAATTCACAGTCCTCTTGAGACCACTTCCTCTCTCAAAAGGTGATAAACTTTGAGTTACTGTATTATTATTGAAGATTTTTAACAGGAGACTGACATGAACAATTTATATTTTACACATTAAACATTCATAGTAATTCCAACTTGTCTTTAAGATGCTCACATCATAATTTTGTGTTTATCATTTGGTTTGAATTTTAAAATAGGATTAAAACTTTGACTTCTATAACTAAAAATGTGAAGAATTAAAAGTTAGTTTCTAGGACTTAGTTTTGATAATAGGAAAGACACTAGTCACTGGAAAGTGGATTATATGTATAATTTTACATATTTTATAAATGAAAGTTGAGGAATTTATAAATATTTTGTGGCTTGGATTTTATCATCTTTTTATTAAATCCATTTGCTTACTGAAGTTTACTCTTTTGGTAAAAAAAAATACTATAGATTGCCTTTATTTTAAAGCCAATTAAAGCTGCCTACAGGCCACAAATTAAAAATACTTTCTTGTAATTAGAGAATTTCCTTGAATAATTTAGTTTTCCTTGAAAGTAGTGTAGTCACTAATAATAGTAATAGTTTGTGATAACATTATATTCATTCATACATTTTGGGAGAACCAATGATCTGAATCTAAATTAGAGATTGACAAACTTTGGTTGCTGAGAATGATTGTTACATTTTTTTAAAGATTTATTTAGTATGTATACAGTGTTGTGCCTGCATGTATGCCTGCAGGCCAGAAGAGGGCACCAGATCTCATTACAGATGGTTGTGAGCCACCATGTGGGTACTGGGAATTGAACTCAGGTCCTCTGGAAGAGCAGCCAGTGCTCTTAACTGCTGAACCATCTCTCCAGCCCATATTTTAATTTTTTTTAAGGGAAGAATTTGTAACAGAAACCAAAAATATTCTTAAAAAAGTAAAATACTTACTTATTGGCCCCTTACTGAGAAATCGTCTAGTCTCTTATCTATATAAATATAATTTAAGTTCTTGATACATGTGTTTTTTTCTTTTTTAATTTTTAAAATTTGTTTTAGAACTGACATTTGAAGTGTAAAATGTTTATTTTTTACAGAGAAGATGGTGAATTAGAGGATGGCGAGATAGAAGATGCAGGATTTGAAGAAACACAGGATCAGGACACAAAAGAGAATGAAAAGCAGAAAGATGAGAAAGCCTACAGAAAATCAAGAAAGAAACACAAAAAAGAAAGAGAAAAGAAAAAATCCAAAAGGAGAAAACATGAGAAACATAAGGTTAGTTAAGATAACATCAACTTTCCATTCCTTTTTGCTGTTTGCTTGCTCACTTGTTTGAGACGGTATCTCATGTAACCCAGCTGTAAGGCATTCGATAGCTGAGCCATCTCTCCAGCCTAGAGCAAGAATTTGTCAATATCACTCAAGGGTCCAAGGAATTCCTTCTTGTGAATGTCACACGTTTCTCTGTTTCTTTTCAGCATAACTCTCCATCTGGTGATGACAGTTCTGACTACAGCCTGGATTCAGATGTTGAACGTATGGAAAGTTCCTATAAGAAAAGAAGGAGCTCCTACAGGGATTATGACATTCCGTTTTCTCAGGTATTGTCTTTTTTATTACGATAAAACATGTGCAACATAAAATATACCATGTAACTGCCTTTCAGAGTATGATTTAGTGGCATTAACTATATCTGCGGTATTTATCATCACTGCCATCCATCTCCAGAACTTCTTATTCATTTGAAACAGATATCCTGTACCTAGGGATCAGCCCTGCTCCTCACCCCTCTAACTGCTGCCCTCACTTTGGTCTATGAATTTGCCTCTTCTAGGGCCCTTTATGCTTTTGTCATTTAGGATCTGGCCTGCATTACTCAGCATGTTTTCAGGATTCATTCATGTTGAGCATATATTAAAATTTCATTCTTTTTAAGACTGAATAATACTCCATTGTTGTATATGCTACATTTTTGCTTATCCATTTATCTGTTGAGGGACTTTTGGGTTGTTTGCATTTTTTGGCTGTTGTGAATAATCCAATTTATTAAAGTGGGTATAAAATTGTCTTCAAAACCTTTCATTCATTTCCTTGGAGCATATGCCTAATAGTGAAGTTATTGGTGGTTCTTTTTTACTTTCTGAGGAACCAGCAAGCCGTTTGCACAGACTGTCCTGTTTTACCTTCCCATCAGGAATGCTTGAGGCATCTTCTCGGCATCCTTACCAGGGCTTGTTCTTTTCTGTTTTCATTGGCCATGAGAAGTAGAAAAGAGGTGTTCGGGTGGCATCCATGTTGTGGCTTTTTCGTATTGCCTTTTAAAGGTGTCAAATACAAGTTTAAGTTGCATATTTTTGTTTTTTAGAAATACCTGAAAATCTGTTTGTCATGCTAGCATATGTTTGTCAGATACATGCTACAAATTCCCAATTCTTTGAGATAAAGAATGCAATATATATCAAGTTTACTGGCACTGTTATTTGTCTGGATCACATATTAGATGTTTTCTCTGAGTCTAAAGGCTAGAAGTCCCTATTCAAGATGCTAGCAGGGTTGGTTTCCAATGGTAGCTATGTGGAAGTGTCTGTTTAGGCCCTCCTCTCTGATTTATAGATGGGTGGGTGCCTTCCCACAGCTTTGTCCTCACATGGCTATGCTTCTGTGTATAGCAACCCCTGGTGTCTCTGAATGCACAGATTACTCCTCTTTATAAGAACACCCGTCAAGCTGGGTGGTGGTGTCGCATGCCTTTAATCCCAGCACTTGGGAGGTAGAGGTAGGCAGATCTCTGAGTTCAAGTTCAGCCTGGTTTACAGAGTGAGTTCTAGGACATCCAGGGCTACACAGAGAAACCCTGTCTTGAAAACAACAAAAACAACAAAAGAACATCAAATTATATTAGAGGTTATTTCTGAGGCCTGCCTCAGGATGAAGTCACATTCTGAGCTGCTGGGGTTAGGGCTCTCTGCACAGGAATTTTAGAGATTACCCTTGAACCTGTAGTGCACCAAAGGCACTTTATTCAGCATGATTTCAGTGACTTGTGAATATATATGTGACATTGGCTTTTTTTGTTTGGTTTGTTTTTTGTTGTTTTGTTTTTCAAGACAGGGTTTCTCTATGTAGTTTTGGTGCCTGGATCTCACTCTGTAGACCAGGCTGGCCTCGAACTCACAGAGATCCGCCCGGCTCTGCCTCCCAAGTGCTGGGATTAAAGCCCTGTGCCACCACCACTAGGCGACATTGGCTTCTGTAAACACAAAAATCATTTGCAATGTTTTAAAAATGCAAGAGTGGTAGAACACTTGCCTAGTATGCTCTGGGTTCCATCCCTAGCACTAGAAAAGAAAACAGCCATAAAGCAACATTATATTTCTTTTTTAAATATGTGTACTGTATGAACAAAGTCCTTATATAAGTATTACTTAATCTTATACTAGGAAAGCAATATTCTTTTCTACAAGAACATTACTCTTTTTCTTAATTTGATAGTACTAATCTTTTGTGAACTTAGTCTCTTTGATTATGTGATTTATCGCTCTGTTGTCTTTTGTGTGTGTGTGTGTGTGTGTGTGTGTGTGTGTGTGTGTGTGTGTGTGTGTGTGTGTTCATGCAGTGCCCTCAGGGGCCAGAAGAGGGCACTGGAACCCCAGGGACTGGAGTTACAGATTATTAGAATCTATGTGTGTGCTGGAGATAGAACAGCTGGAGTTAGAACACTGGTCCTTTGGAAAAGCAGCCAGTGATAATATCTGCTGAGCCAGCTCTCCAGCCCCAGATTCTTTTGTGTTTGTGCACAAATGTATAAGTGTTGCAGCTGCATTTGCACCTGTGTGTATACATGTGGAAGCCAAAAGACAGCCTTGACTGTCACTCTCAGTCACTGTCACCTTGCTTTTTGTTTGTTTGTTTGTTTGAAGATTTGTTTTGTTTTTAATGGTGTGTATGTGGGGTGGTATGTGCACATGTGCAGGTGCCCATGGAGGCTGGAAGTGTTAGAGCTCCTGGAACTAGAGTTCCTGGTGGTTGTGAGCTGCTAAACATGAGTTCTAGGAATCAGACTCAAGCTCTGGAAGGGCAGAATGCAGTCTTAACCATTGAGCCATCTCTCCAGCTCCAACTCACCTTGGTTTTTAAGACAATGTCTTGCATTGGCCTCTTGTCAAATAGGCTGGGTTAGCTAGCTAAGGAGTCCTGAGAACCTCCTTGTCTCTGCCTCTCCAGCACTGGGGTTACCCTGCCCAGCAGTTTACATGAGTTTTGGGGGATTGAACTCTGTTTTCCATGCTTTACCAGATGAGCTAGTACCCCAGGCCCTGTTGCCTATTTTATAGTTGGTATTGCTAAATGACTATCAATAAATGTTTAAGTTGCCTTCTTTTAAAAATTTTAAATCATAGTTAATAATTTTATCTAACTGGGCAAATATTAGAATTAATACCACATGGCTGGGTGGTAGTGATGCACACCTTTATTCTCAGCACTCGGGAGGTAGACAGGTGGATCTCTGTGAGTTCGAAACCAGAATGGTCTACAGAGTTTTACTTCAGTCAGGGTGATTACACAGAGAAACCTTGTCTCTAAAAAAGAAAAAAAAAAAAAAAGAATTCACACCACACCAAATTTAAAATACAATAAGCTAATAACAAGGTATGGTCTTTGTTTTTTCTTGGTCTTCAAGGCAGAATTATGTGGAGTTTTTCTTGTTTCATTAAAATTGACAGAAGATATGATAGAATTAATTATAAAGTACTTGAGTGAAAGATTTAAATGAATACTATCATTAAATAAACTTCTAGGACTAAATTATATATTTGTTTTTCATGCTTTTAGTAAGGATGTGATGAAATTGATGTCTATTGTAAACAGTTTTTTTATAAGCAATTTTTTCACTCAGTGTTACTTCACTGTTAAAGAAAGCTTCTCTATTTGTGATAGACCTCAGCTATAAATGATTTTTTTTGCAAAAAATTTTACAATTTTATTGTATATATCCCTTATAAGGACATTTTCACATAAGTGTCCCTTGTAAACTTAACATATTCCCTTCCATACCCCCACCTTCTCCTTCCTCACCATCTCCACTTAGCCCACTTTGTCCCTAAACAGGTTTTATTTCTACTCTCATGGTATGTAGACACATGAGTTTATGTGTCTGTGCAAAGTCTAAGACACACAAAAACCCACAGTATTTATATTTCTGAAATTGGCTTAATTAGCTTAATATGATAATCTCCAGTTGCATATATTTTCTACACATGACAAAACTTTGTTTTTAATACCTGAAAAACACTGTCCATCTCTCTGTCAATGGCCACCTAGGTTTGTTTTGTAACCTAGCTAATGTGCACAGTGCTACAGTAGACATGGGTGTGTGAGTGTCTCTGTGATCTGCTGATTCAGACTCCTTTGGCTAAGCAGTCATTGTTGTTGCTATCATCAACATAATCCTTCAGAGGTTTTTGTGTTTCTGTATGAATTTTAAGATTTTTTTTTTTTAGTTTCTGTGAAGAATTAGGTATTGACATTTTGAAGGAGATTGCCTTGAATTTGTAGATTGCTTTTGATAAGATAGCCTTTTCATATTAGGTCTTCTAATCTGTGAACATAGGAGGTATTCTTCAGTTTCTTTATCCAGCATTTGAATTTTCATTGTAGAGTACTGTAGTTGGATTTTTCTTTTCAGACTGTCAGCGCACAAATAACAACACCTAGACTTATTATTAATTGTAAAAGCTTGGCCTTAGCTTAGGCTTGATCCTAACTAGTTCTTATTGCTTAAATTAACCATATTTTTTAATCTATGTTCTTCCACGAGGCTCGTTACCTCATCTCTGTACTGCCCATCCTGCTCCCTCTGCATCTGGCTGGCAACTCCGTCTTTCTTCTTCCCAGAGTTCTCTCTCTGCCTGGAAGTCTGACCTCTACTCTGCTGCCTAGCTATTGGCTGTTCAAGCTTTTTATTACAACAATCACAGCAGCACATCTTCACATGGTGTACAAATAGCCTTCCTTAGCTAGATTTATTCCAAATTTTGGCTTCTAAGAAAACAGTTATGAATGGATTGTACCTCTGGTTTCATCTTCAGCATGTTTGATATTGGTATATAGGGTGACTAATGATTTTTGTGTGTTAATTTCCTAACTTACTATGCTACTTTTCTGAAACTGCTTATCAGATCTGAGGCTTGCTGGTGGAGTTTTCAGGGTCTCTAATGTATAGAATCCTATCACCTGTGAATAAAAATACTTTTACTTCTTTCTGTCCTATTTGTTTCTTTTATTTTCCTCTTTGTCTTACTGGTCTAGCTGAGACTTCATGTATTATATTGAAGTGGAGAGACTGAATATTCTTGACCTGCCTGCCTCTGACTCTGCAGAGAATTAAAGATGTATGCCTCCACACCCAGCATATGATGGTTTTAATTGTCAACTTGACACAATCTAGAGAGTCTTAGTGAGTGATTATCTGGGCTAGGTTAGCCTTTAGGGGATTTTCTTAGTTGAGTGAATTGATGTTGGGAAGACCCACCCTAAATATGGGCAGCATCATTTCATGGACAGGACCTTGGAATGAAAAGGAAAGAGCAAGCTGAAGCTAGAAGCATATACGTATGCATGCATTCATTCATTCTTAAGCTCTCTTGTCCTGATTATGGAGGTGATATGACCAGTTCCCTGAAACTCTTGTGAACTTCCTGCTATGATGGACTCTAATCTGGAACTTTGAGCTAAAATAAACCCTAAATTGCTTTTTATCAGGATGTTTTTTATCATAGTAACAGGAAACAAAATTAGGACACATATATTTTGATATATTATGATATAATTTAGTTCAAGTTTAGGAATTTTAAAATTTCTGGATGACTCATCCATCATTCAGGAGTGTGGTGTTCAGTATCCATGAATTTGTGTATGTTCTAGTTTCTCTTATTGATTTCTAGTTTTATTCCATTGTGTTCAATTAGAGTACAGGAATTATTTCAATTTTCCTGTATTTGTTAAGATTTGGTTTATGCACTTAACTTGACTCATGGAAACTCATAGAATCTGAACCATCAACCATGGTACCTGCATGGGACCGATTTAGGCCCTCTGTATATATGTGGGTGGCAGTTGTGTAGCTTAGTCTATATGTGGGACTCCTGGCAACGGGAGCAAGGCTATCCCCGGTGCTTTGGCTGGCTCTTAGGAACCTATTCCTCATGCTAGATTACCTTGTGCAACCTGAATACAGGGGGAGATGCTTGATCTTATGGCAGCTTGAGTGCCATGCTTTGCTGAAGCCCATGGGAGGCCTGTCCCTTTCTGAGTGATGATGCAGGAGGGGTGGATTGAGGAGGGCAGAGGGGAGGAGAAGCTGTGGTCAGGATGTAAAATAAATAAATTAATAAAAAGGTTTTGTTTATGTTCTTTTACATGATTTATTTTAGAAAAAAATCCATGGACTGCTGAAAAGAATGTGCATTTTGCAATATTTGGATGGAGTGTGCTGTAGTTGTCTTTTAGGTCCATTTGATTTATGATGTAATTTAACCCAAATGTCTTTCTTTTTTCTTGTCACAGTGACTTGTCTACTGGTTAGAGTATGGTATTGAAGTCACCCACGATTTCTGTGTTGAGGTTAATCTTCTATCTTTACATCTAGTAGCATTTGTTTTATGAAATTAGGTTCACCTGTGTCTGGTGTATATGCCTTTAGGATTATAGTAGCCTCTTGATGGCTTGTCCCTTACTCATTAAGAAATGGCCTTTTCTGTCTCTTCTTATTTTTGTGTGATGTCTATTTGATCAGATATTAGGACAGTGTTACCTGCATATTTCCTATTTCTGTTTTCTTGGGAAACCTTTTTAATCCTTTTACTCAAAGGTTGTGTATGTCGGCTGGGCAGTGGTGGCACACACCTTTAATCCCAGCACTCTGGAGGCAGAGCCAGGCAGATCTCTGAGTTTGAAGCCAACCTGGTCTACAGAGCAAGATCCAAGAGGCACCAAAACTACACAGAGAAACCCTGTCTTGAAAAAAACAAAAAACAAAAAAAAAAAGATTGTATATTCTGACTTTTTTTTTTTTATAAAACTTTTACACTTTTTTTGTTGTTTCTTGTTTTTGTTTTGTTTTGTTTTTGTTTTGCCTTTTATTGAAAATAGATTCTTGGGCTGGGTATGGTGGCACATGATTTTAATTCCAGCACTTAGGAGGCAGAGACAGGCAGATCTCTGTGAGTTCAAGGCCAGCCTGCTTTACAAAGCGAGTTCCAGGACAGCCAGGGCTGTTACACAGAAAACCCTGTCTCAAAAAAACAAAAAAGAAAATATTCTTTTCTTATACAATATATTCTGATTACCATTTCCCCTCCCTCTACTCCTTCTAGTTCCTTCCCGCCTCTCCTCCCTTCCTGATCCACTCCCTTTCTATCTCTCATTTGAAAATAATAGCCTGCCGGTTGGTGGTGGCACATGCCTTTAATCCCAGCACTCGGAGGCAGAGGCAGGCAGATCTCTGTGAGTTCGAGGCCAGCCTGGTCTACAGAGTGAGTTCCAGGAAAGGCGCAAAGCTACACAGAGAAACCCTGTCTGGAAAAAAAAAAAATGAGAAACCCACTTGTTCACACACTCAGGCGTCCTATGAAAGGACTGTGCTGAAAGCTGTCATCTATGTGTAGAGGATCTGGTGCAGACCTGTGCAGGCCCTGTGTGTGCTGTTTCATCTCTGTGAGTTCATATGATCCTTGCTCAGTCGATTCAGAGGGCCTTATTCTCCTGCTGTCCTCCATCCCCTCTGGCTCTTATTTTTAAAGATTTGTTGTTTTTTTTTTTTTTTTTTGGTTTTTCGAGACAGGGTTTCTCTGTGTAGCTTTGTGCCTCTCCTGGAACTCACTTGGTAGCCCAGGCTGGCCTCGAACTCACAGAGATCCACCTGGCTCTGCCTCCCGAGTGCTGGGATTAAAGGCGTGCGCCACCACCGCCCGGCAAGATTTGTTTATTTTTATATGCATTGATATTTTACCTGCATGTATGTCTGTGTGAGGGTACCAGATTCCCTGGAATTGGAGTTACGGACAGTTGTGAAACTGATGTGGGTGCTGAGAATTGAGCCCAGGTTCTCTGGAAGAGTAGCCAGTGCCCTTAACCACTGAGCCATCTCTCCAGCCCCCACCTCGGGCTCTTATATTCATTATACCTCCTCTTTCATGGGGTCCCCTGATATCTGAAGTGTAGATGTAACGGTCTTATTAAATAAGAAACACAGAGCCAAATGCAGAGTTAAAAGCCCAAGAGGTCAGAGCAGTAGCTAAGAGCTGAGACTTAAAACCCTTCTTCTTACCCACTGCCACTGCCGTCCTTCCCCTGAGAAAGAGACCTACTTCCTGTGTATCTGTCTTTTTATTGACTTTCTGTTCTGCCTTCTCATTGGTTGTAAACCCAACCACATGACCTCCTCATCACTGCCTGTCTATACAGACCTCCAGGTCTTCTATTGTTGGTATTGAGATTAAAGGCGTGTGTCTCCATGTTGGTGGTGTCCTTGAACACACAGAGATCTGCCTGTCATGTGATTGGGATTAACGGCATGTGCTACTACTGCCAGACTTCTGCTATATCTTGCTATTAGCTCTGACCCCCAGGCAATTTTATTTATTAACATACAAATAAAATCACATTTCAGCACAAATAAAATATCACCATACTGAAGGGAGGGATTTGATGAAGACATCCCATTTAAAGTTTTGTGTTCCAAGGACTCTCTCTCCATATAATGTCTGGTTGTGAGTCTCTGTGTTTGTTCCTGTCTGCTGCAGAGGAAGTTTCTCTGATGACTAATAAGGCACTGATCTATGAGTATAGCAGAATGTCATTAGGAGTCATTTTATTGATAGGTTTTTTGTTTTGTTTTGTTTTGAGTCTAGTAGTGTTTGGTTGTTCCTTAAGTCTCTGGGATATCTAGTCTCTGGTTTTTGGTCACTCAAGCATTGTTGGATGTGGGCCTTAAGTCAAGTCAGACATTGGTTGACTATTCTCACCAGGTCAGTGCCACTGTTGTCCTAGCATATCTTGCAGGCAGGACAGATCATAGGTCAAAGGTTTTGTAGCTCGGTTGGTGTTTATGTTTCTCTTTTGGTAGCCTACAGAGTACCCTCCTGCACCAAAGACACTAAAACATAGAGGTGAAGGCTCCATGTTAACCCCAGCTCGACCTCCATGCTCAGTGAGGTGTGTGGGTGTTGTCCTTGGCAATGGGCCCTGCTCTCAGTTTGCAGAGAGTACCCCCACTGTCTTAGCAATAGTCTGGGTTGTTTGGGGATTTCCACTGGACCTCCTTGGCCAACAACTCAACTGAATGCAACCCAGTCCCAATACTGACACCTTGTTTGGTGACAAGAGATGGCCAGTTGGGACCCTGTCTCCCCCATTAATTAGGAGACCTCATTAGGATCATCTTCATATATTTTAGGAAGTTTCCACTGTACTGGGTTTCCATATCATACCTCAAATGTCCCTCAATTCCAATTGTCTCTTCCTGCAATCCCTACCTCAACCCTATCTCCTCTTCCCCTCCCCACCTGATCCTCCCATTCCCTCCCCAACCACCTGAAGTCCACTCCTATTGTATTTAATCTTTCAGTGGTTGATATATGCGTATTTTATATATTATCCCTAAGCTGCTTGACTATTTTCTTTAATTTTAGAAAGACCTTTTTAAGTGTTAGAGCTATGAGGGGAAGGGTTTCCCCAATGCAAGTGCTACAGCTGTTTCGATCTGTATGATATCTTAATATTTCAACTAGAAAGGTAATTCTATATTTTTAAATGTATATAACATTACAATAATATTCCTGGCAGTCTGGAGCCAAGGAATACCAAAGTCACACAGCACAGCAAACCTTACACAAAGAGATTTGTTGGGAAAGACACAGTGAGGATAGTTGCTTCTGTTTGGGTGACAAGCAGCAAAGAACTGAGCTGGAGGCAGGCTTTATGTAGAATTTTTTGGAGTAGAGCTTTCCCGAGAGGTGATTTCCAGGATAGGGATTGGTGGGATTTCTCTTCTTGATCTTGGGGCAAGCTCATTGGTGGGTTTTTGAGCTCAGGGCTTGGTAGGATTTCAAACCCCAGAATTGAGCTCAGGCTTTTTTACTTTGTATAAAAAGGGAAGAGCTTAGCTGTCTGTGTCTGGAGGGGCTGGTTCTGTGGGTGGAGCCTGACAGTTGGAGATCCTCAGGGGTGGGTCCTGATCACTTGCATGCCTCAAGGGGTTTACACCTTTTTCTGTGTAAAACGAATTTACATATGGTGGCATGAATTTTAAAATATTTGTATGCCTATGACTATTGAGACACAGAACATGGAAAATAAAAGCTAAGAATAAAAGTACAGTGTTTAATAATGTAAGTGGCATTTAGTGTACTGAATTTAGTGTTAAATATGGTCATAAGGAAATACTAATGTAGTCAGAACTAATAACTGTCTTTTATCTTTTGTTCTGTCAACTTTTAGGGGAAAAGATACTCTGTGTTACTATCAATTGCTATTATTAGTTGAACATTTCTGATAATGATTGTCCATTTTTACCTAGCATGAACATATATCAGGAAGTTATATGACGTCAAAGAAGAGTCAACATAACAAAAAATTCCACAGTAAAGAATATGCTGAGTCTAGTTTCTACAGTGATGACAACTTTGGTAACTACAGTGATGACAACTTTGGTAATTACAACCACGAGGAAGAAGACGACTTTTCCAGTCAGCTGAAATATTATAGACAATCTCAGGAATCCTCAGGGAAAAAACAGAGAACTAAAGGAAGCCCGCCAGGTGAGTTTAAAATTAGTCTATCTTAGAATATGAGAACCATATCGGTTTACAATAACAAATTTCTTAGTTCCTTTAAATTAGAGTAAATCTAATTTTTTTTTAAAAAAAGGTGTAGCTTTTAAAAGGGGTGTGGTTGTGCATGCCTTTAACCCCAGCATCAGGGAGGTAGAGGCAGGAGAATATATGTGAATTCAATGCCAGCTTGGTCTACATAGTGAGCTCTAGATCAGCCAGGATCACATAGAGATCCAGTCTCAAAATAAAGCAAAACAAAAAGAATGAATTATGAACCAGATGTTGTGGCTTGTGCTTGTAATCCCAGCACTTGAGAAACTGAGATGGGAAGATCACTGGGAGTGATCAGCCTAGGCTACAGGGTGAGACCCTGCCCAAAACAAAGATAAATGAAAATAGTTAATTATGAAAAACAAACTTCCACAATTTAAAGACATAGCCATACACATACGTTTTTATCTGTATGTCAAGTTGACATCGGAAAAGATGATATACCAGTGTTTATAACTGTACTTCCTCAGCATATAAAAGTGTAACATCCTCTAAATTCCTATCAGTACCAATTCTTATATTTTTTTGAGATCAATATTAGTGTGTTCACTTTTTGCTAATTTCTTTATTTTTAGATTTGTTATTTTTAAGTGTGTGTGTGTGTGTGTGTGTGTGTGTGTGTGTGTGTGTGTGTGTCTGCATGTGGGTATGTGCACAGGAATTCAGATGCCCACAGAGTCCAGAAGAGGGCATCAGATCTTTGGAGTTGGAGTTAAAGATGGTTGTGAGTTGCCTAACGTGGGTGCTGGGAACTGAATTCAGGTCTTCTGCAAGAGCAGTGTGTGGTCTTAGCTTCTGAGCCATTTCTCTAGCCCTCTTGATTTCCTGTAGTAAAGGGAAACTTCACATAGTCATTAGTTGTTTCATAGGTCATTAAAAAAGCTTATTAGCTCTGTATAACTTTGATAAAATGTAACAATTGCATTGTATTGTAACCTAGTATCCTGTTTGTGGTGTTTATTTTGAGATAGTCTCAGTATGTAACCCTACCTGTCCTGGAACTCATGGTAGTCCTCTTGCCGATGCCTCCCAAGTACCAACATACAATTTTTTAAATTGGATATCTTTTCAGATGCTTTTTTTTTTTTTTTTTGCGATGCTAGAGATTGAACCCAGGGTCTCATGTATGCCAGGCAAGCACTCTACCACTGATCTGTATCCCTGGAGCACCCTTTTAGATACTTTTGTTGGGTGTAGCATCTTACCATGTAGCCCAGTGTAGTCTCAAACATGAGTTCCTCCTGCCTCAGCCTCTGCAGTGCTAGGGAGACACTTTAAAATACCAGTGTTTTCAAAAACAAACAACCAGTGAAGATATATGCGGATATATGGAAACAACATTACCACGAGAAATCTGGCTTGCTACAGATAAACTGCTGTTATCTGTATCTTTCTTAAAATATGACTATAATGCTTAGTTCTCTTAAAAACCGAGGTTCATTAATCATCTTATCCCAAGATGGGGATTGGGAAGACAAGTGGCTTCTCTAGACTCTTAAGCCTTGTGTCCTGTGTAGCTAACACCACCATCTTCTGAGAAAGAAGCAGTACTCAAAAGGTGGAGATGGGTTAACTTTCTCACTGGCTCTTAGGGGAAAGAAGGATGATTCACTGTAGACTGTTAAAATATATTGGTATTTGTAAGATAATTGATGTCAGTTACATTGCTTTTCTATAATATTTGAAGTACATTTTAACTTTTTAGGTTCTGAATACCGGATTAAAAATTTTAATACTAGTCATGGACGTGTTTTGCCGAAGAAAATCAAAAGAAAAGAACACCGTGGGGCAAGAGTCACTAAAGGGCCTAGTGTCTTTTCAGGAATGGATGACTTTCAAGAGGTACTGAGAACTTGTGGAGGGGAAGGCCTTTTTTCATTTTTAAATCATTTGTTTACAAAGAATGCATTGTGATTGTAATCTTACTGTCTGAATAAATGAAAAATTTACCACTAAGATTCAGTGAATATAAATAAAATTCTCTCCAAAGAAAATTTTAAATTAGTCATAGTATTAGTATATAGCTACACATTTAAGAGACCTAGAAATAAAATAAGTGTATGTGAAAAGCCTCAAAATAAAATTGATGTGTTCTAAGCCAAACCTTATCCCCTGTTCCTCCTCCATTGTGCTCTCCTCTCCTAGAGGCCTTTTCCCCAGTGCACATGGCAATAACAGGGTGATATGGCTCAGTGGGCCAAGAAGGAAGGTGCTGGTAAGTTATTTATGACCCGAAAGCACTGAAACGGGGAAAGGCATATAAATGGCCAGAAAGATGAACTTAAATACTTTTTATGTAAGTTATTCAGCAAATGCATGTTCACTTGAGCTGAATTCTGAACATGTACGTTTCAGCAGCTCTGACTTGGAGTTATCCAGTTCCTGTATTCTATGATATTTTTAGCTTTGATTCAGTTAGACAGAGGCAAGAGTGGACTTTTAAATAAATATTCTCATTACATTTTATGTATTTTGGGCTCATGTGTGATTATGTAGGAACAGCACACATGGAGGTCAGAAGACAACCAGGTGGATCCCATAGGTCCTGGTGCAGGTGCCTCGATCAGCAGGCTATCTCCCAGGCCCTCGAGTTGACTTTAAAAACAGCAATCTTGAGTAAACTACATGACTCTAGTTTGAAAATGCTTAGTTTGGAGCTAGAGAGAAGCCTTAGCAGTTAAGAGCACTTGCTGTTTTTCAGAGGACACAGATTCAATTCCCAACACCCACATGGCAGCTCACAGCCACACCTATAACTCCAGTTCTAGGGGATGTGACATTCTCTACTGGCCTCTTCAGGCACCAGGCACACACATGATGTAAATACATACTGTAGGCAAGACACTCATACACATAAAATAAATACAACTTTAAAAAGAAATGAATATACTTAATTTTCTGGTGGGTATTTAGATAATGGGCAGAGTTTTGTTTTGTTTTTGTTTTTTGAGACAGGGTTTGTCTGTGTAGCTTTGCACCTTTCCTGGAACTCACTCTGTAGCCCATGCTGGTCTCAAACTCACAGAGATCTGCCTGGCTCTGTCTCCCGAATGCTGGCATTAAAGGCATATGCCACCACTGCCCGGCTCAGTGGTGGCATATGCCTTAAGGATATATTCACAAGTTTGATCTAAAAATAAAATATACCATAGAGATATTTGCACCCCCATATTTATTGCTACTTTATTCACTATAGTGAAGACTGGGTCTGGTTAATTTCAGTGTGTCATTTTATTTGCAAGGTTTTTTTGGTTTTGGTTTTGGTTTTAAAGATTTATTTATTTTGTATACAGTGTTGTGCCTGTACACCATAAGAGGGCACCAGATCTCATTATAGACAGTTATGAGCCACCATGTGGTTGCTGGGAATTGAACTCAGGTCCTCTGTAAGAGCAGCCAGTGGTCTTAACTGGTGAGCCATCTCTCCGGCCCTATTTGCAAGTTTTTTATATAGAGAGTTTAAAAAAAATAAAAGTTCAGGCTGAAGAGATGGCTCAGAGGTTAAGAGCACTTGTTTTTGCAGATGACCTTGGTTTGGTTCCTAGCATCCACACAGTGGCTCACAACCATTCAAAAATCCAGTTCCAGGGGCTCTGGCACCCTCATCTGACATTGGGCATCAGACACTCACATGGTATACAGACAGACATACAGGCAAAACAGTCATACATAAAAATAAATCAATGTGAAAATTTTAGAGTTCATGCCAAGATTTGTTTGTAAGATGCAGTAATGCCATCCTGCTTTAGGGGATATCAGCCAGCATTTCATGTATGAAAAGTGGTGAGCAGATTAGGCATAAAGAGGCCTCTTTTACTTTGTTCCTCCATCGTTCTCAGCCTCCTCCTTTCCTCACCTAATGTTTACTGAGCTTCTCCTGTTCCATGGATAAGAGCTTTCTTATTATAGTTTTCACTGTTATTATATCTGTTCATTTTCCTAGACATAATAGATTTTTAGAATGCTTTGCTTTTAAGTAAGGTAAACTTTTTAAGTAAGTTTGCTCCATTCCTGGTGCTTATACAATAGGCCTAAAAATAATTAGTTCTCAACAAAGTGCCTTCAATCAGCTTACTCTCTGTTTATACTTGAATCTGTAAAATGAAGGTATATAGTGTTAACTCTTGAGGATGCCTACAAACACTAATATTTAAATGCCTCTAGATACAGACACTAACTCAGTTTCATTGTTACTCAGTAGGACAATCAAGATTAAAATATATTATCAAATGTGTCAGTTAATTGGCTGTAATGAGAGAAATTTTGTATGCATGCAAGCATGTGTTAGTATGTGTTTATGTATGGTGCACATGTGTATGCATGTGAAGACCAGACATCACCTTATATGTGTTTTTCAGGAGCTGGGCACCTTCTTTGAGACAGGGTTTCTCATTTGGCCAGGAGCTCCTTGATTAAGCTGGCAGGCTGTCCAGGGACCCCAGGAATCTGTCTTTGTCTACCTTCCCAACCATGGGATTCCAGGCACAAGCCACCACGTCTGACTTTTTACACAGGTTCTGGGGCCTGTGCCCCATTCTCTTTGCTGACGAGCATCTCCCAAGCCCAGAGATACTTAGGATTCTATGAGCATGCAAGAGCCCAAGTGAAAGCATAAATCTAATTAATCGTACCAATAAAAAAAATCAGGAGTCAGTTTGGGGTAAGAACCTGAAAGATCAGAGAACCAGGAGCAGCCGCCAGTTGCTTCCTACCTCTTCAATTACTCAGTCCAAAAGCCTGGCCTTACCACTTCCTGTCTCCTCTCTCTACAGTCCTCCAAACTTCTATGGTCAGCTAGTGGCTAGCTCTGCCCTCTGACTCCAAGCAAGCTTAATTTGTCAGAACACAAAATATCACATAACACCCAAGGGAAAAGGCAAACTAAACAAATTAGAAAGAATAAATAGTTACTGGATTCATATTGTGTTCATGCTTGAAAAGAATTATATAAAACTTGTGATTATAAGTCATTACAGTTAGCCTGCTTCAGTGATGTATCCTGCCTCCTTATTCCTTCTTATACTTAGGGCCAAAGTTGAATAGGAAGTGGGAACTATGGAAAGAAGTAGGGCTGTGAAGTTCTTCTTCACTTAATGTACTTCTTTCTCTGACCTCAAGGTTGAAGGTGACTTGTGACTTCTGTGCTTTCTTATCTAAGAAAGTGCACAGAAACCACACTGTACAGAGCCTGTCATCCCCACTGTTTGGAAACATGCACCAATGGGAAGAGAGATCGCTTTCGTTATTACCTTTGCCTTTCTTACTGTAAATTAGGTCAGGTTTTGTCCCATAAGGACTGTGAGCATTTCTTTTGTTGTTTTTCTGTAACTTGATTTCATTATGACTGCGTAATATTCTGCCACTTTAGTGCAGCATACCATAGTTTGTTGTATCCTCATTTTGTGTGTGTCAGCTGTTTCCAGTTTTAAGTGATTTTGCAGTAATTACTGTAAATAAATTTTTGTGTGTGCTTCCCCATTCTTAGACTAATTCTGAAAAGTCAAAATTCTGTATTTAACACTTAAGTATTTGTTTATTTTTGTGGTGCTGGGGGTTGAACTGGACCTTGTGCAATGCTAGGCAGATGCTGACCTGCTGAGCTGCAGCCTTGGCATCAGGGTGGATGTTTTCAAGTTGTTTATCATGTAGCTGTCAGCAGAGCACAAGAGTTTATATTTTATAGCACCTCTACCCAGCCTGAGGAGTGTTAGGAAATTTCAAGATGTTTGTTTGTTTGTTTGTTTGTTTGTTTGTTTGTTTGTTTGTTTTTCCGAGACAGGGTTTCTCTGTGCAGCTTTGCGCCTTTCCTGGAACTCACTCTGTAGCCCAGTCTGGCCTCGAACTCACAGAGATCCTCCTGCCTCTGCCTTGTGAGTGCTGGGATTAAAGGCATGTGTCACCACCGCCCAGCTGGAAATTTCAAGCCTTTTATGATTTTATTTTTAAACTGTGTCTTTAAAAGACAAAAGGCTTCTTTGCAGCCATTAGTAGCAACAAACAAGACCACCAGAAGCATTTCTCTCCAGTTTAGTGAATAGACTCAGGATGTCTAACCTTGATTACTATCAATAGTCAATTTATACTGCTTTCCAGGTCCATGTAAGTATGTCTTAACATGTAGTGATATTTCATATCTTACATTCAAGTCAATTTTTTCTTTCAGTATGGTAAACCAGGGAAAAAGTGGAAAGTTATGACTCAGGAGTTTATTAACCAGCACACAGTGGAGCACAAAGGAAAACAGATCTGTAAATACTTCCTGGAGGGGAGGTGTATTAAGGTAAATGTTCCCGTGAAGGGTATGATAGATCATTCTAACTTTCAAAGTAATCTTTAGAATTTAGTCCTTTGGGGAGTGGTTATTTTCTTTCATTACTCATATAGTTGCAATAACGCTATTTTCTTAAAAAATGTACCTTGGATGAAATTAATGTATATCGAAACTTACTTAATTACATTCTGGGACAGCAACAATGGGTAGGAAACAGATTCCGCTTGCAGATGTGTTAACGTTTGTGACAGATACAGTTGTGGCTGTCTGACAGTGCAACGGAAAGCCTTGGTGGTCTAACTGGTGCACTGCTTCCTTGTTGCTATTAGCTCTGATTTAGACATGACACCAAGAGGTTAAGTAAGTTCCCACGCTACATCTAGAAATGGTGGGTGCTGGCGGGACACTGGCAGAATCCTGAGGCTACAAACACTGCTTGGGCAGGACTTTGGAGGGATTGTCTGCATCGTTAGTACTCAGTATCCAACACTAAGGATAATGACTGGAGCCCTACGGGGACACATGGAGAGGGGACCTGAATTCTTTCTTTTGCTTCCTTCTGTTCATACAGGGAGACCACTGTAAATTTGATCATGATGCAGAATTGGAGAAGAAAAAGGAGATCTGCAAATACTATTTACAGGGATATTGTACCAAAGGAGAGAATTGCATTTATATGCATGATATCCTTTAGAGAAACTGTGTATCAACCAACATACTGGTATTTCAGGCAAAGTGCTCAGGAATGCATTTCTTTATAACCCAGGAGAATGGACAACCTTATTGTGACTCCAATCCAGAATCAGTAAATGAAAAGACTAAAAATTTGACAACAAAACCTACAAGCTAAGTAAACACATTAAAACATGGCAATTATTTATATAATTTATATAAATAAATACGTAAGAGTTCTGTAACTTCTATAAGAGTTTCCTAAAAATTGAGAAGATTGGGAGTAGGAGAGAAAGATAATTCACAGAAAAGAAACATAAATGGTGAAAAATCAAATGGAAGGATGTTTTATCTTGGTCATAGTAAGAGGAATATAATTAAAGCCACACCAAGATAACAGCCATCAGATATTCAAAAACCCCATTTTTTATTAGCAAGGCTATGACAGAGAGACACACTAGAATTTTTTTGATGAGCTCACAGTGGCACACCTTTATCTATTGTGCTGTTTGTCCTCCAAAAGAGTGTATTTGAGCTGGTTTAGGCACACACCTTTAATCCCAGCATTCCGGAGGCAGAGGCAGGCGATCTCTGTGAGTTTGAGACCAGCCTGGTCTACAGGGTGAGTTCAAGGACAGCCAGGATACATGGAGAAACCCTGTCTCAAAAGTGTATTTGATATTTAATCGCAAATAACACCTCATTTTTTTTGTTAAAATATAATTTGTTTTAGTCAAGAAATTACAAGTATATTGTTTTCAAATTGATAGCATTCTTTAGAAACCAGATATCAAATTCTGTTTTTAAAACTTTCTACTCTGTTCTTAGGGTCTCATTTCACTTGTAAATAAATAATATTTTATTTCATTCACTTTCATTATATTTCATTATACTTTGTGGTTATTCTGGTTTTTTTGTTTGTTTGTTTGTTTACTGTTTTTGAGACAGAGTTTCACTGTATAGCCCAGACTGGCTTTACACTCACTGTATTGCCCAAGGTGGTCTTGAATTCTCTTGGCCTTATGCGATTGCAAATGTTTGCCACCATGACTTTTATAATTTTAATTATACTCAGTATACATTTACAGTAATGTTAATAGTGATTGGGGGGCTGGAGAGATGGCTCAGAGGTTAAGAGCACCGACTGTTCTTCCAGAGGTCCTGAGTTCAATTCCCAGCACCCACATGGTGGCTCATAACCATCTGTAATGAGATCTGGCACCCTCTTCTGTATACATAATAAATGAATAAATTTAAAAAATAGTGATTGGGAAAGACATAATATTTGTGTTAACATATATATATTTAAATCAAAATAAGTATATTTTACTAAGATTTTTATTAATTTTAAAAAAGGTTTTGAATTTTAGCAATGTTCTTTGCATTAGCCAGAATTAGTCATATGATTTTTCTCCCTTGAGTTTCTCATTATGTTTTGTTTTGGGTTGTGTTGTTTTTGTTTTTGAGACATTGTGTTGCCCTAGAGCTCAAGAGGATGTAGACTATTCTAGCCTTGAACTCACAAAGACCCACCTATCTCTGCCACCCAAGGATTAGGACGAAAGGTGTGCACCACCATGCCAAACATATCAGATGTCTTTAAAGCCACACAGGTAGTCCCCAAATGCATGCCTCCCAAATAGTACATTTCCTCTATACATCTAAATTTTGTATTTTCTTTAGAAATTAGACTCTAAAAATTCAAGTAAAACTAGTCTGTGGCTTTAATTGTTGGGGTTTTTCCCCACTCAGAGCTGAGGACCGAACCCAGGGCCTTGTGCTTGCTAGGCAGTGCTCTACCACTGAGCTAAATCCCCAACCCCGGGATTTTTTTTTTTTTTTTTGATTTTTGGAGACAGGGTTTCTCTGTGTAGCTTGGCGCCTTTCCTGGAACTCACTTGGTAGCCCAGGCTGGCCTTGAACACACAAAGATCCGCCTATCTCTGCCTCTTGAGTGCTGGGATTAAAGGCGTGTGCCACCACCGCCTGGCTGGGATTTTTATTTATTTATTTATTTATTTTAAAGATGTATTTATTTATTATGTATGCAGAGGAGGGCGCCAGATCTCATTACAGATGGTTGTGAGCCACCATGTGGTGCTGGGAATTGAACTCAGGACCTCTGGAAGAGCAGTCAGTGCTCTTAACCTCTGAGCCATCTCTCCAGCCCTGGGATTTTTATTTTTAATATGACATCACAATCCCTTTATTTCCTTCACAGATAAAAAAGATTTCTTACACATTTTTTTGTTCTCTAAAATATTTAATTATTGGAAAGGGATGGTACCTATATATTAAAATACAACACTATTTTCTGTAACTGTTACAAATGTTTTCCTTTTAAAAGTTCATTTGTATTAGTACATCTCTTAACCCTTATCAAGGAAGCTTCTATTTGCCGTAGATGGTGGTTAGCACAGAGACCCACAACCAGTCCAGGTGCCGAGAATAAGAGACTGATATGCTAGGCCTGAATGGAACATGTATGTCACTTCCCCACCCAAGGCTCAGATAAGTTTTGTAAGAATGGGCAGAACTGTAGGCAGATCTTTCTGTTCCTCCTGCCAGCTCCCAAATCATGATACTATTAATTATAAAAGATCGGCTGATAGCTTAGACTTGTTTCAAACTAGCTCTTATAACTTAAATTAACCCATTTTTATTAATTTACTTTCTGCCTCATGGCTTTATTACCTCATCTCCATAGTGTTCATGCTGCTCATTTTTTGTCTCATTTGGCCGCCTTTTTTCTTCCTATCATCCTGTGTCTGGCTGTCCTGCCTATACCTCCTGCCTAGCTAATGGCCATTTTTTTTTTTTTTTCAAGACAGGGTTTCTGTGTAGCTTTGGAGCCTGTCCTGGAACTCACTTGGTAGCCCAGGCTGACCTTGAACTCACAGAGATTTGCCTGGCTCTGCCTCCTGAGTGCTAGGATTAAAGCCGTTTGCTACCACCGCCCGGCCATTTAGCTTTTTATTAAACCAATCAGAAGGTGCCTTGGCAAAGACACATCTTCACATTGTACAAAAAGATTATCCCACAACATAGAATAATAGTAAGAGCTAAAGGCAGTAGATGATTGTGAGGAAATATGTCTTCCAAATATAGCAGGACTGTTGCATGTATGACCTCAGGACAGTGACAGAATCCCAGCATGGAGAGGGGAGGTAGACAGGAAGCCCCCTCCTGGCTTATGTTGGAGAGGGGAGGTAGACAGACAGGAAGCCCCCTCCTGGCTTAGGACCTATGGGCAGTTGATAGCAGCTGGGAGAGGAAGGGTCAGTTTCCTTTAAAAGTGTTTCTTTGGGTAGGCTGACTATGTCCTTCAGAGGTCACACTCCCGAGAATATATGGACAGCACCAATTAGACTTGATGTTTATGGTTTGGGGTGGAGGCGGGGCACAAAGTAGGATGGATAGAGAGGGGGTGTATCTGAGGGAGATGAGGGATGAATATGATCAGGACATTCTGAATGGAATTTTCAAAGCACTCCTCCACTGTTGGTGGGAATGTAAACTTGTACAGCCACTTTGGAAATCAATATGGTGCTTTCTTAGAAAATTAGGAATCAACCTCCCTCAAGATTCAGCTATATCACTCTTGGGTATATACCCAAGGAATGCCAATCATACCACAAGAGCACATGCTCAACTATGTTCATAGCAGCATTATTTGTTTTTTGTTTTTTTTTAAAAGATTTATATATTTATTATGTATACAGAAGAGGGCGCCAGATCTCATTACAGATGGTTGTGAGCCACCATGTGGGTGCTGGGAATTGGACTCAGGACCTCTGGAAGAGCAGCCAGTGCTCTTAACCTCTGAGCCATCTCTCCAGCCCCGCAGCATTATTTGTAATAGCCAGAACCTAGATGCCCGTCACCTGAAGAATGGATAAATAAAATGTGGCACATATACACAGTGGAGTACTACTCAGCAGAGAAAAAAAATTACATCATGAGGTTTGCAGGCAAATGGATGGAACTAGAAAATATCCTGAGTGAGGTAACCCAGACTCAGAAAGAAAAACATGGTATGTACTCACTCATAAGTGGATACCAGACATAAAGCAAAGGATAACCAGACTGCAACTCACAACTCCAGTGAGGCTAGCTAGTAAAGAGGACCCTAAGAAAGACACAGGGATCACCCAGCAACAGAGAAATGGATGAGATCTACATGAGCAAACTAGGGGTGAAGGGGGCATAATGGATGGCAAGGGTCGGGGGAAAGAGAGCTTAGGGGAGCGGGAGGTCCCAGCTGGATCAGGAACAGAGTGGGAGAACAAGGAAAGAGATATCATGATAAATGAAGACCCCATAGGAATAGGAAGAAGCAGAGTACTAGCGAGGTCCCTAGAAATCAACAAAGATAACTCCACTATAGACTACTGGCAATGGTCGAGAGAGTGTCTGAGCTGACCTGCTCTGGTGATTGGATGGCCAAACACCCTGTCATGATAGATTGCTCATCCAGTGACTGGTAGAAGCAGATGCAGAGATCCACGGCCAAACCCAGGTGTAGCTCCAGAAGTCCAATTGGCAAGAGAGGGGAGGGATTATATGAGCAAGAGATATCAAGACCATGATTGGGAAAAGCACAGGGACAAATAGCCAAACTAGTGGAAACACATGAACTGAGAACCAATAGCTGAGGAGCCCCTCTGGAACTGGATCAGGCCCTCTGGATAAATGAGAGAGTTGATTAGCTTGAACTGTTTGTGAGGCACCTAGGCAGTGGGACCAGGACCTGTCCTTAGTGCATGAGCTGGCTTTTTGGAACCTAGGGCCTATGCTGAGACACTTTGCTCAGCCTTGGTGGGAGGAGGGGACTGGACCTGCCCCAACTGAATCTACCAGACTGGGCTGATTCCCCAGCAGAGACCTTGCCTTGGAGGAGGTGGGAATGGGGGGTGGGAGGAGGGAGGCCAGGGGAATCCGTGGCTGATATGTAAAGTTAAATAAATTATAAAATAAAAATATTTTTAAAAAATGAAAAAAAGTACATTTGTAGTTGTAGAATAAGAATTTAATTTTTTAATGTTTACATTATTAAAATATTGATCTAAAATATATTATTAGATGTGATTACAAGTTCTTCAGTATAGCAAGTACTAGCAAGTTTGTATTGATTTAGCATTTTTTTTATTGTGGTAAGAAGACTTAATATAAGATAGAGTCTCTTAGCAATTTTTAAGAAGGTATAACATAAATGTTGATTGTAGGTACAATGTTATACAGCAGATATCTGGAAATGAATCATCTTTATATCAGTTACTTTTTCAAATGAAAAAGACTAGACTTCGAGCCTGGGATGATGGCTCAGTAAAGTGCTTACTATTCAAGTATGAGGACTGAGTTCAGATCTCCAGCAGTGGCATGTGTATGTAGTGCTGGAGGGTGGATGAGATAGACATATCCCCAGGGGTCAGTATAGCTGAATGGTGAGCTCCAGGTTCTGTGACAAACTGTCTCAGAAGTGAAGGTTGAGAATGATAGAGGAAGACATTCAATGTTGACCTCTGCCATGTGTGTGTATGTATGTATGTATGTATATATGTATGTATGTATACAGGCACATGTATGTGCACATGTGCACAAACAGATCAGCACACACACAATTATCCTTGCTTTTACTTGGTCTGTTCCTTAATATTTTTGTTTACGCGAATTTCCTTGCAAGTTCTATCATAGTGGAGCAAAGTGCTACCAAGGAGACAACTGTAAGTTTTCCCATGATGATCTGACCAAAGAGACAAAGAAACTTCTGGACAAAGTGAGTAGTGCTTTTGCACTGTTGGTTGATTGCTAGATCTTTCCTCAGATTTTATTTGAATCATATCTTATAAGGAGTATTTTATAAAGTTGCTAAGAAATTGAGGAACTCTTGTAGGTTTTCTATTAATATCATTTGTTAGAAAATAGAATGATTGGTCTAGAAATTTGAGAATTTTTTAATCTGATCCCTATTCTGACACTAAGAAATAATTTACTTTGAGCAATACTCCAAACTGTTGCTAGGGGTCAGGTTTTTCTAGATACTTGGCCTTTTATCTAAAGATTGAAAATAAGGGTCTAGTCTTACTGTAATTTGTTATGTCATGTTTGGTTAATGTCCCTGCTAGGCCTGCTCTTTTCTGAAGGGAAACAGAGAAGTGGATTTGGAAGGGAAGGGGGGCAAGACTGGAGGAGGGGAGGAAGGGGAAACAGTGGTTGGGGTATAATATATGAGAGAAGAATAAATTAATTAATTAATTTAAAAGATAAAAAGGAAATAAGGGCACATACAAAGTTGCCAAAGTAGCATGTTAACTTTGTTGGTTGTAACCAGCTGATGCAGGATCAGCACTTCTATTTTTCATATTAAACATTGAGAATATGCTTGAATAAAAGATGTCTGAATTTGTTAGTTGGAGTGGAGAAATCTGTACTATTGTTCAGAGATGAAAGTATATGTAGCCAAGCATGTGGGCATACTAGGGGGTTCTGAGGTTGCTAGGTACATTATTTGGAGAGGGGTTGTATATGTGTCGTACATGCAGGTAAAGTAGCTAGGCTTCCATGTGCATTGTGTACAAGAGGTGTGTAGACGTCTGTGTGTCTGTGTCTGTGATGTGTCCAAAAACCAAAGAGGTTTCCAGACTAAATTACCTTCTGTGTTCGACTACTTTAAACCATTGTGAATCTCATTCTGTATATTGGAAATAGTTATATAGAAAATCTCTGATCCATTTAAACTTTAATGTTAATCTTAATTTTTTTTCTTTTAACAAAAGTAGCTTACTAAGGTTTTTAGTTTTAAATGTGAGGAAGAAAGCTTGTTTTGACGTACTCACCTTCTTAATTGTCCAGGTGTTGAATGCTGATGAAGAACTTATAAACGAAGACAAAAGAGAATTAGAAGAACTTAGGAAGCGTGGCATAACTCCTCTCCCCAAGCCACCCCCAGGAGTCGGACTTCTGCCAACCCCATCAGAGCACTTTCCCTTTTCTGATCCTGAAGACGATTTTGAGACAGATCTTACTGACGATTTGAAGAAAATTCCATCTCTTTTTGAAATAGTTGTAAAACCTACTGTGGATTTAGCACATAAAATTGGGAAGAAGTAAGTTAAAACCATCAATAAGGCAGCATTTCCCCCTAAAGCTCAACATTCAGATACCAAGGGATATTCCAGGTCCCTCACGTGGTTGGACTTGGCAGAGAAGCAGTTACCTGGCCTGGCTGGGAGCTGCTGTTTCCCTTTTCTCTTTGCCCTCACCCTTCTTGGCTGCCCCCAGTGATTCTCTCTGCAGAACTCTTGCAGGACTTGAGAAGCTTTGCTGTATGGTAACCCCGAGGGGCACTGCCAGGATGGCTTTGGCATTCCTTCTACCGGGGGATGAGCTTGCATTTTCAAATGGTTGATACTATGTCTCCAGTACGTTTGGTTCTTTCCGAAAGTATTTCCTTCGGGTATTAGAGAAAAGAACCGGGATAAGCCACATCCAGTTTTCATTTTCTAGCAAGGCTATTACAGTGTTGATTCCCATCCTTTAGTGAATGTGTACCCAGGCCCCTGCTTTTATTACTCTTTAATCCTGAATACAGGGAGGCAATGACATCTCAGCAGACAAATAAGAAACCAGAATAAACATCACAACTAATGTGAACCAGTAAGATTATTTCATTTAAAGTTAAGAAAACCAGCATGGTGGTAAATGTGCTTGTAATGTCAGAACTTGCGAGTTGTGAAGTATGTTGCTTTTGGCCAGCTTGACACAAGCTGGAGTCATCTGGAACAGGAAACCTTAGAGAAGATGCCTTTGTCACATTGGCCTGTAGGCAAGACTGAAGGGACATTTTCTTGATTATGTGGGATGATACCGCCCACAGAGGGTGATACCCCTCTTGGGCAGGTGGACCTAGGTTGTACAAGCAAGAAGGCTGAGGAAGCTATAGGGGCAAATCAGTAGTTGGTGATGTTCTCCGTGGTCTGATTCCGTTCCTGTCTTGAGTTCCTGCTCCAGCTTCCCTTCATGATGGACTGAGCTATAAGATGAAGTGAACCCTTTCTTCCCCAGGTTCATCACAGAGATGGAGAGCGAACTAGGGTAGGAGAATGAAGGAGGCGGGTTATGAGTTTAAAGTCACTGTTAAGGGCCATATAGTGAGTCTTTGCCTCAAGTTTAAACTCAAACTTTTGGTTTTTCGAGACAGGGTTTCTCTGTGTAGCTTGGCGCCTTTCCTGGAACTCACTTGGTAGCCCAGGCTGGCCTCGAACTCACAGAGATCCACCTGCCTCTGCCTCCCGAGTACTGGGATTAAAGGCGTGCGCCACCACCGCCCGGCTTGCCTCAAGTTTAAAAAGGATAGGAACACCTACCACTTTGTGTATTTTATATCATAAGCAATGAAGTGAAGGAAAGATACAAATACGCCAAGATTAGCAGTGTATGGGAGATTCATCACTGGGAAGTTTCTCTCCAAAAAATGAACTGACAAAACTATTAGGAATGATAAAGTCAGCATTAAAAATGATGTCTTTCGTATGCCATCAACATAATAAGCTTCCATTGGAAATCACTATCACAGCTATATGTTTAGATAGTAGAACAACAAAAGAGAAACCTAGTGCTGGGTTTCAAGGTGACTTTTATTTATCTTTGCAGTTTTCTGTATTTTCCAACCAGCTGGTAATGAGCAGCAATTAAGAAAACCATATCTGTAGCTAGCGGTGGTGGCACACACCTTTAATCCCAGCACTCTGGAGGCAGAGCCAGGCAGATCTCTGTGAGTTCGAGGCCAGCCTGGTCTACAGAGTGAGTTCCAGGACAGGCACCAAAAATACACGGAGAAACCCTGTCTCGAAAAACCAAAAAGAAAAAAGAAAGAAAACCATATCTGAAATGAAAGCAAGAGACACGTGCTTTTAACCTGCCAATGCTGTGGAATAAGTAATCCCTTAAATACACGGGATTCTCATTGAGTGTAAAAGATCATTTTGTGCCAGAAACCCCATCCAAGGACAGAGGAATCTGGATGCAGACATCTACAGCTAGGCCCCGGGTGGAGCGCTGGGAGTCTAATTATCGAGAAAGAGGAGGGCTTATATGAGTGAGAATTGTTGAAACCAAAGTTGGATAAAGCACAGGGACAAATAGCCAAACGAATGGAAACACATGAACTATGAACCAAAGGCTGAGGGGCCCCCAACTGGATCAGGCCCTCTGAATAGGTGAGACAGTTGATTGGCTTGATCTGTTTGGGAGGCATCTAGGCAGTGGTACCAGGTCCTGGGCTCGCTGCATGAGATAGCTGTTTGAAACCTGGGACTTATACAGGGACACTTGGCTCAATCTGGGAGGAGGGGACTGGACCTGCCCGGACTGAGCCTATCAGGTCGATCTCAGTCCTTGGGGGTGGCCTTGATCTGGAGGTGGTGGGAGTGGGGGGTGCACTGGGGGGAAGGGGAGGGGGGCAGGAAGTGGGAGAACAAGGGAATCTGTGGCTGTTATGTAGAACTGAATAGTATTGTAAAATAAAAGAAAAAAACAGGATAAAAAAAAAAGAAAAAAAAGATCATTTTTAGCTAGTGTCTATTTGAGAGTATAACAGTTTTGTTTGTCTCTTTGCTTTGAACTGAAATACTGTTTTTGTTTGATTTTGTTTTGTTTTTATGTACAGACCACCAGCATATTACAACAGTGCCTCACCACCAGGACCACAGTTTCAGGAAGGCAGTCCCTGTCCACAGCATATGTACAGTTCTGAGTCAAGTCCAGGCCCAGGACCTAATGTCCCTCAAGGAGGTGATAGTCCTGTGAGGCACCCAGGCTCCCCTGGCCATCATCCATGTGTGGGACCTCCTGGTCCACCAGTGCAAGAGAACCCACCTTTGCCACATGGTCCATCTGAAATTGTAGGCCCTCATAGTCAAGCTGGAGGGCTTCTTCAGCTGGACACACTACCAGCTGTGGGTGGAGCTTATCATTCCCCAAGCTTTCCAGGACACGTGATGAAAGTCCCTAGAGAGAATCACTGCTCTCCAGCTTCACTGTACCAGCAAATGCCTGGAGAGATGCAGCTTAACACTGACTCTGAGTCCATGCAAGTCCCAGCTGAGTTCTACGATGATTACTACTCACAGCAGGCTGCACAGAATTTTCAACCACCCGATAACTGTGCTGGTAAGTTGGAAGCAACTAATTTCTATTTAAAATATTAAGACTTGTTTTTCATTAAAACATGCATTTTTAAGTTAAGTAAAATTGATGAAATTGAAACCTTGAAATGTTTTCGATTTCTTCAAAACTACAGAAACAAAACTTTAGCTAACCATTGATGCAATAGATTTTTTATAACATTTAAAAATGCAAAATTTAAAACAATAGAATTAAAATTTTTAAAAAATATTTAATTATACAACAACTTAGGAATCCAGTGTGGTGATTAGGAGAGACTCAGTCTCTCACTCTTTGGTGGAGTTTGAGCTCACAGTGTCTCTTCTGTTGTGTCTGTAGATGAGATGTGGCAGGAAGAGTTTGCACAGCAGCAGCAGCAGCAGCAGCAGCCTCCCATGGCTCATGACTCCCCTAAGGCTGGGAGTGGGCCGGAGCCCAGCAGCAGTGTGCCGGGGCACTGCCCTCTGCCTGCTTCGGGGCTCCCTCCTGCAGTGCAGAGAGCTCTTTTCATCCGCCTGACTCAGAGGTACCAAGAGGATGAGGAACCAGCTGGCAGCCAGCCTCAGAGAGCATCCAGCAAGGAAGAAGGTTGGATAGCTTCTTCCCTTTTGAAATAGGTTCAGATGTGAAAATGAGTGCCTCTGCACCGTCCCCTCCAGTTTACCTTGTAGCCCTCATCTTAGAACTGCTTCTGGCTTCCATGACAGGCTTTAACTAACAGTTGGCAAAGGTTATATTTCTAGACAAGTATAAAAAAGGATGGTGGATAGAGTATCCTTCCTAAAAGTTTACTTGAAGTCACAGTTTGTCTTACTGTGCATGTATCTAAAACCAGATGATATAGGATCAGCCCTTCTATTTTCTGTACCAAACATTGAGAATATACTTGGATAGAAACTGTCTAAATTTGATCATTACTAGGAGTGGAGGAATCAGCACTATTGTTCAGAGGCAAGAGTACATGTAGCCAAATAGGTGGGGATCCCTTTTAGTGATTATACGAAGTTCAGAAATAGTATTGCTTTTAGTCTTATTTAAGGTCAAATATGAATGCTTTATTTTTAACCACAAGCTTCTGTCTGTATCTAGATGACCCAGTTAGCTGGTACTCCAGCAGTGAGGAGGAAGAAGGAAGTGGCGTCAGGTCGATCCTGAGAACACTGCAGAAACAAACAGGACCTCTAAGAAGTCAGCCACACCCTCCCATGGAGCTTGGCATTCCTACTGATCCAAGACTTGCCAGAGAGAAGAGGAAAGGAAGTCAAGTGGTTGACCCAAGGCTTCGCACTGTCCCAAGGCAAGACATTAGGAAGCCGCATGAGTCTGTCCCAGTGGATCTTAGACTTGCGTGGGATCCCAGGAAATTAAGAGGGAACGGAAGTGCTTCCGGAGGCTCTGCTGCTAGTGGAGCAAAGTTTGATTTACACCATGCAAACACTGGGGCGAATCGCAAACTCAAGAGAAAGGACGATGATGATGAAGATACAGAAAGAGAACTGAGAGAAAAAGCATTCTTGATACCTTTGGAGTCTTTACCTGGAGTGGTACTCCAGGACCCAAGGTCACAGTTAAGACAGTTCAGTCACATTAAAATGGACATTATCCTATCCAAACCCAACTTCGCAAAACACATCGTGTGGGCTCCAGAAGACTTACTTCCGGTCCCTTTACCGAAACCCGACCCAGTATCTTCAATCAATTTACCTCTGCCTCCACTTATCGCTGACCAGAGGCTTAGTAGGTTATGGAATACAAAAGGTGATCATCAGAGTGCCCTGTCCCTTGATCCAAAATCAGCAGCCAAAGCCAAAATGAATCTAACACAGAGAGAGGGCTACTTAGAACAATGTGGAGACTTACATAGTTCAGGAAGTAAATTAGGGGACCCTCGGCTGCAAAAGAATTTTGACCCTAGGCTTCACAGACTGCCCAGTGCAGAGTCACATCAGGTGACTATAAAGGACTCACATGTATCAAAGAATGCCCAAGCCAGATCAACCCCTGCTCTGTCACAACCCTCAACAGCATCACCTACCAATGCTGGTCCTGTGGCTCTTCCTCCATATGCCCCCAAACTCTCTTCTTCAGCTGGCCTCCCACTGGGAACTTCAAGTTCAGTTCTTAGTGGCATTAGTTTGTATGATCCTAGGGAGAAGCATTCATTGTCTTCATCAGAGCTAGCAAGCATTTCTTCAGAAGAAAATGCCGAGAACCAGGAAAAAAGTGGTTTAAAAAATAGTGATAAAAATGAACCTTCCCCTGGAGAAGTGACGCTACAGAAGACTCGTGCGGACATGGAGGTCCCTGTTGAGGGGCCGGCGGACATGCAGGCAGGTCCTCTGAGGAGTGATGAGACGGCGGTTCAGGTCCCCGCCGCCGCCGCCGCCGTGCACAGTCTTCCTGTTCAGGCCTTAGCAGGCTTAATGAGACCTCCATACAGTGACCCAAGGCAGGCAAGAGAGCCAGGACAGGCAAGCCCAAGCCCCGACGATGGTCCAAGTAGAGACACAGATGACAAATCTCTGAAAGAGGTTTTTAAGACATTTGACCCAACCGCATCACCATTTTGTTAGCCCTTGTGTGATTAAGCTCTTTTCATGCTGTCAGTTCTCCGCTGTTTTGTAACTGGTTTACTTCGATAGTTTATTTATTTTTTAAATTATAAACATTTTTCAGCTGCTAGTATCAGAACCACATGAACTTATATCCTCTAAAGTTTGTGGTATTTTATATAATATTTTTATAACTTCAAGAGATAGTATAGAAATACATATCACGTTAGCGTTAGTAAAAGTACTTTTATTGTAAGTGAACCATCATGAACTCAACACTCAGCCCAAGTATATGCCAGTTGTATTTCGTAATCATTGTTTAGGTTAACAATTACCACTTTTATATGGTTGTTTAGTTTCAAGCAATATGATATACATTAATTTTGAGAATCAGTATTTTAATTAGGATCCTCTCTGTCAGCACAAAACTGATTAGTGTGTAGCGCCAACTGCTAAGTAAAATGCAAGGTGAAAACATTGAAAACCATAATTAGCTCAGCTCATGTTGAAGGGCATCACTTTATTAGCACTGGCAACACTGTTTGTGTACACGAAGCACTTGAATGTTGTATCTTTTAAAAGTATTTTATTGTACATTGTATCATAGAAGCTGAAGGAATATAAATAAAATGTTTTGCTACAGTAAAAAATTTCCAAGTTCTCTAACAGAACTTTTAAAATTTAATTTTTCATATTAAATAGTTATGAGTTTATTGCTGTGTCACATTGTGATAATTATGTATTTCAGTGTTTTGTCTTTAGCAGCATAATTTTTATGTCTTTCAAATGATGTAACTGCAATAATTGTGCTCATCATGACTGTGGCAATTTTTAACAGAATTTTCAAAGTGAGACTAGTAAATATTAAGCTGATAATGTTTTTAATGTCTAGATTCTGTATTTTTTCTTGCATAGCAAAAATTCCCACTGAGATGGCAGGTATATTCCACTGTATATGGTACCAATAAACAGTCTTTAGATCTCACATGACTGGTTCTGTAACAGAGATCACCTGTGTTTTAATTAATGTCCTCATAGCTTAGAACTCTAAATTGGGCTGGACGGTGGTGGCGCACGCCTTTAATCCTAGCACTTGGGAGGGAGAGGCAGGTGGATCTCTGTGAGTTCGAGGCCAGCCTGGGCTACAGAGTGAGATCCAGGACAGGCACCAAAACTACACAGAGAAACCCTGTCTTGAAAAAAAAAAAGAACTCTAAATTGATTAGAAATTGTATTTTATGAAAAATAATTTGTATTCATCCGTTGTAATCATTGACGTGTATAGGCAATGGCCCCGTGTTTTCTGGTATAAGTCATAACTCACAGTGTTACACTAGCATGGTCTCTTGAACTGCTGGTGTATGGCAATGTTTGCTGGGATGTCCCCAAGAAATCGCTTGAAAAGGACAATTTTTTATGAGACAAAGGAGGTAATAACTCCAGTCCTTAGTCAAAGAGAGCTCCTACAGAAGCAATTTTCACAGTTCAAAACAAATGTTTTTGTTTTTATTTGTTGCCTAAAATGGCTCTGGATAACAGGGTAGGATTAAAGATACTGTTTAAAGCCACCATAAAAACCATTTTCTGACTACTGTTCAAATGAACTCGACTGTTAATTGAAAAGTCAATAAAATAGATAAAACTGACAAAAAATGTATCCCAGAGTAGTATGATTTCCTCTTTTTTTGAAAATTTTTTTTAAAAAAATCAATAAAATACCTAAATTTTAGTGAATCAAAAATTGTAACAAATGTTAGTTCCACTCATACATTTATCCTTATTGTTGAATTAGTAATAATTCTGAATATACAAAAGATAATTTGGCTTGTTAAACATGAAACTTAATAAAAGCTCTTTTTTAAATTACTGAAAAGGAAATTAGATGAATAATTTAAAAGTAGAATATAAAACTTATTAATTCCAACAATGGAATATTTGTTTACTCATTTCATTTTCATAGTCACTGTTCCATTGTTGTGAAGAGACACCATGGCCAAGACTTCTCTTACAGAAGAAAGCATTTAACAGGAAGCTTGCTTGCAGGTTCAGAGGTTTAGTTCAGAACCAGTGTCAGCACGGCAGGAAGGGTGGTGGAACAGCAGCTGAGAGGTATGTCCTGATCTGCTGGCCAAGAGAGAGAAAGTGGGCTTGGCACTGGCTTCTGAAACCTCAAGCCTACTCCCGGTGACACACTTCCTCCAACAAGGCCGCACCTCCTAATCCTTCTCAAGTAGTGCCACTCCCTGATGACTAAGCATTCAAATATATGAGCCTATGGGGGCCATTACTATTCAAACCTTCACACTCATTCTTGGATGTCTATTATATTATTAGCTAGTGCCCTAAAGGTTATTTTACAAGCAAATTTGACCTTAGTTTCAAGTTTGACTGTACAGTTTATATGGAAGTATTTTATGTTTAAAATAGTGCTTTTAACTTACACAGTTCTTTGGGATTGAGATACTCACTTAGGGTATATAGAGCCTGTCAATACAGAATTGCTTAATCCCTATTATTTTCTCACAGACACAAAAAAAATGTAACAAATACCTATCTCTCTCAGTGAGTAAGCCCTTTTTTAAAGTGGGTTGCATAGGGATTTAAAAAGTGATACTTGGAATACTTGGATCCAGTTGGAGCCATTGTTTGGGGGAGGTTTGGGCCATGTGACCTGGTTGGAAGAAGTGTGTCTCTTGTGGCTGGCTTTGAGAGTTAAAAAGACTCAACATACTTCCAGTTTGCCCATTCTTTGCTTGTCTTTGAAGATGTAGCTCTCAATCTCTGGCTTCTGCACCCATGCCTCCCTGCTTCAATGCCACCCTGCCATGATGGGCTCTTGTACAAGCCAAAATAAACGCCTCTTTCTGTACATTCCTTTGGTCATGGGATTTCATCACAACAGGAAAGTAGCTAATATCATTGGTTTTTTTTTTTTAATTCATGGAACTTGGTGAATACTATCAGTGAAAGTAAGTTAGGTCCTATTCTTAGAAGCTTCACATTTACACATAGCAGAAACAATTGGTGTCTGAAAAGACTGCATAGGCTCATCTCTTGTGATTGAGCCTTCATGCTGGATCTCAGAATTCACACCTATTTACTTTGGTTGAGTAGAGTACCAATCGACGAAACCTGGACTCGAAGATCATAAGAATCTAGATGTGTCATCTGTTTTCCTGTATCTGAACCAATGTTGAAATGGTTTCACTCTTAACTATTCGGTCCCATTTCTGTATGGAACCTCCATGTTTTTCACCCTGTACTGGAAAACCCAGAACTGGACTGCATGAAAAGAACCACATTATGCGATGAAGTGTGCTTGGGTTTTCTCTTTTAACTTGCCTTAGTATTCCAGACCTTAGTGCTCCCACTAGTCCTATTTATTTTAAATGGGGGAGAAGAGTTAAGTAGTTAAGTCTTGTTTAACCTGAATAGTTATGGAGCTGGATGGAGAGAGAACTTTTGAAGATCTCAAAGTTTAAGAACAAAGGAATTCACATTTTTGTTCTGAATTGACTTCTAAGCTTTATCTCAACATCTAGTTTCTTATCTGTGATATATAAATCATTTCAACTGTTCATAAGTTTGAGGTAGGGAGGGAATTGTTTTTGTAGTTTATTTGTAAATACAAAATTGCTTTCTGTACATCAGAGACACAGTTCCTACATTCCTGTCGGGTTATTAAGTTATTCATTCTTGTTCAGAACCACCAGGAGTGACCTGTGTGGCTTACCAATTTTATAAAGCTTTACATGTGCATGGAAATCGTAAGAGGAGAAGTTGTTTCAGAGACTATTAACCCATCAGGTTAGCAAGTTTTTAAATGTCAGCGTGTAAGAATTACAGAACTTTTTTAAACCACAAAAGTGTTTGGTCTTAGTTTGTCATAAGGACCTGACACACCCAGTTTATACAGGATGGATGTTGATAGAAGCCGCCAGTTGCTTTGCCGCTGGGCCATGTTGTATGTCTGCTGGAATAGCATGTGAGGGCGGAGTGGACATCTAGTCAGTATAAAAGCCATTGGTTCTTAGAAACAACAGAGGTACTGGCTCAGGTGGGCATGTGATCACACTGTTCATTCATGAGTTGTTCATGTTTTAAATGTAAAATGTGTAAGAAGGAGTGAAAATATACAGCTCTTCCAGCGATCAGTCCTTATACTTCTGACTCTGTTGATTTTATACAAACAACTTTTGTTTCCTTGCAGTGCTAGAGATGGAACCTAGCACCTCAGCATGCCAGGCAAGGACTGCCATTGAACTACCCTTCCCAGCCCTTCACTGTGGATTTAAGTATCTTCATGAGGATATTAAGGTCGAAAGTAGTAGTAAAATTTGCGTTTCGTTAGTGTGGTCGTTTGAATGTAATTGGCCCTCATCATCTCATAGGGAGTGGCACTATTAGGAGGTGTGGCTTTGTTGGAGTGGGTGTGGCCTTGTTGGAGGAAGCGTGTCACTGTGGGGTGGGCCTTGAGGTTTCCTGTGCTCAGGATTCCGCCCAGTGTGTCAGTCAATTTCCTGTTGCCTGCACGATGTAGGACTCTCAGCTATCTCCAGCACCACCTCTGCCTGCACGCCACCATGCTCCCTGCCATGATGATAATTGACTGAACCTCTGAAACCATAAGCAAGCCCTCTCAAGTAAATGTTTTCCATATGAGTTGCCGAGGTCATGGTGTCTCTTCACTGCAATAAAAACCCTAAGACAGTCTCTTGTCAAAGAGGTTTGACCCATAATAATTTATTAGAAAGATAGAGACTGAATTTTTAAACAATAACGGTGTTTCCCTGGACCTCCATTGTCATCATGTCTTGGGGCTGTCAGTGATGCACTTTCAGATTTTACATGCTTCTTAAGTCAACACAAAGAAGACTGTGATCACCCATTCGTTTCAGGTAAGGGCTTGTCTCATACCTCCGTTTTACAGTTTTTCCTCCAGGTGCTTAGGAAGGAAGTTAAAATAGATTTTTTTTTCAAGAAACAGTATACTTTCTCACATATAAAAATGACAGTCAAGAAGTAATCATTTGTATATTGACTTACCCAAATTAAAAACATTTTGATACTGCTTATGCTACACATGACGCCCCAGCCACCTCACTCAGAAAGGGGCTCAGCATAGATCCGAGGTTCGGGATTACACAGGGCTGCAGTGCTTGCATAAGCCTGGGGCATCTGGTAGCCCCTGTGCCCCAGGACTGCTGTAGAGAGCAAGGTATCCAGACTTGGTGGTCTGTTTGCTCTCAGATCCACCAGCACCATCTCTCCGGGGTGAAATCCAGGTCACACCTACTCAGGATCAAGTATTTGGTTTGACGTTTCCAGTGTTGTTATTTTATTTCCCCAAATTGTATGTCAAAATTTTGGGAAATTCTCACTATTTCACCTTGGAAGGTTTATATACACCAATTTACTGGGTTAACTAAATAGTTAATTTGTTGGGAGAATACAACCAAGAGTGTACTTTGTTGAATTGGTCGGCTGTAATATTAAGAGCTAACAAATCACTTGGAAAAAGGCAGATTATGCTGGATTGTTTTTAATTTACTAATCAGTTTTCGGAGTGACATGCTCAGTGGTGCTGTTGCAAGTTTCTGTTGTGTTTTTTCTGTAATCTATTAAATGTAAATTAAAAGTGTTTCTAATGGTGTGCATCTGGAAGGGTGCTGTTTTGCTCTTATTTCAGCATTTCAAGGCAGGGGAGCCTTGTGCACATACAAGAGTTGGTAAATGGACATCATCCCAAGGCTTCCTAAAAAGGAACACCGCCCTTCAGCAAATCCTTTGTTCAGAAAAATTATGCCTTATCTAACTGTACAGACTAGCAGCGTGCAAGGCCCTGATTCCCGGATCTGTTTTCGTTCTAGGAAGCCTCTCACATTAGCTTTCAGGTGCATGTATTCTTTTGATACTGTGGCATCATGCCATCTACAGAGTTTGCACTGGAGGACTATATAACCAGAAACGACATCGTAGTTAAGCTGATGGTTTTGTTTGGGCTGCATTCATAGCTACCCTGGGATGTGCAGAACACAGGGGCTGTAGGTTGACTATGCCTAGAATATGTGAATCTGACAGGTTGCTGGAAAATGAGCTGCAGGAACTCATTAGGGTCAGAATGGAATCTCATTGCAGCAGATGCTCAGCAACCCTTCAAGGTCAGGGAACACCATAGGATGCTTTCTGGCCTCTGTCCTAGTCTGTTCAGTGGTCAAGTGCTCATTGCCTTATCGGAGCCTACACGATTACTGGATTTAATTGTTGGGCAATTAATCTAATCATCAGAGACTGCTTCATTGAGAGACAGCATAGTCTAGTCCTGGTGCCTCTCCTGGATGAGCAGTATCATTCAGGCTTTATACTGAGTATCCCATGCCATATCTACAAGATGCAAAGTCATTGGCTCAAGAACAGTTGAGGGACTGGGGAGTTGCTCAACACTTGCTGTACAGAGTTCAGATCCACAGCACCCATGTGAAAAACGAGGCACGATGTCACACACCTATAATCCTAGCACCAGGGAGGCGGAGGCAGGAAGATCCCTGGAGCTCACTGGTCAGCTGGTCTTGCTGAACTGATGTAATAGCTGTGTCATATTCAGAACACACATTCAGTACCCTACCATGCTGTAGCTGAACTGCTGCTAGAAGCCTGAAAGCTTAACCAGCCAAAAGCTTCTAGTTTCTGGTCCTCACACCTTATATACCTTCCTGCTTTCTACCACCACTCCCTGGGATTAAAGGCGTGAGTCACCATACTTGGCTGTATCCTTGAACACATGGATTTCTGCCTCTGGAATGCTAGGATTAAAGGCATGTGCTACCACTGCCTAACCTCTATGTTTAATATTGTGGCTGTTCTGTCTCTGACCCCAGATGCATTTATTAGGGTGAACAATATTTTGGGGAACACAATACCATCACACCATACTTTCCCCATGCTTGGTTTCCATAGTCCTTCTACCCTCCTTGCTTGGTGTCCTTGGGCCTCAGAGAAGGTGACACAGATGTCCCCCTTAGGGCCAAGCACTCGACAGTCACTTATTTACAACACTAGTTATGAGACCCTGACTATGAGTTAGTTTGTTATGAGTCAACAAGTTATGAGTCCCCGCTTTGACCATCGCCCACTGCCGAAACAGGCTAAGAACTAGTCTATGGGTGTAAACAAAAGTATTTATAAGGCAATGTAGCTACAAGTTGGCAAAACATCAGTAGTACATTCCTGATAGGGCCTGTGTCCCACCTAGACATAAAAGTTTTGCCCAGGTCCGCAATGCCAGGCACAGATTCCATCCTGTGGAACAGTCCTCAAATCCAGTCAGGAAAGAATCGGTCACTCCCAGAACGTTCGCGTCACTTCTGCAGCAGTGGGCACATCTTGCCCGGTGATCAGTACTGGAGCGCACAGGATCTACAGGCGGCTATGATGGCTGATGACTGTCCTCCCGTCGGGTTTAGTCTCAGTTCTGCACTCTCTCTGCCTACACACCAAGCCACCCAATTCTACTCTGGTTGTAATGAAGTTACAAGGTTTATCCTTCTGCCTTAAGCAGCTATGAGTGAGGTAGGAAATAAAAACAATACAAGAAAATCGACAAAACCAAAATATGGTTGTTTGAGAAGTTTAATAAAACCAATGAACCACTAGCCATAATAATGGGGGGAGGGAAATCGGTGCACAAACAAACTGTACAGAAACTGAAAGATGTGACAAAGATATAGAATACAAAAGGATTATCCACAACACCATTCCAATAAGCTCAATACCAGTTTTCTTCAGAAGAGTTAAAACTGGAAAGAGCCCCAATATCCAGCCATTGGTGAACACGTAAGTAAGGTGTGCCATGTCCACACAAGGGAAATATTTGGCAGGAAGAAATGAAGTACCAATACAAATGGACTTTCAATGCTAACAATGTAAGCCAGTCACAAAGAACCACTTATATTAGTCTATTTGTAGGAAGTGTCCAGTTTAGGAAACCCTATAAAAAATACAGAAAGTAATAACAGCTACTTGTAGTGGATTGTACTGGATGGTTGTTTGAGCTATGCCCTTAAGCACCGCCCCAGTGAGGTAGCAGGTAATTGTTACACCTGCCTATGACCTTGAGGTACATGCCCCTGGGGCCTGGCTGCTGGGGGACCCTTAAGACCTGGGATGCACTAATGCACTCTCTCTTGGCTACCTCGTTTTGGATGCCGAGATCTTGGACCAGGCAGATCAGCATGGGGCACAGTTCAATTTTCCCAGACCCTACGATAAATCTCCCATGGTTGTGAGTTAACCCCCAAATAAATCCCTTTGCTCATTAAATAGACTCTGTGGATTAATCCCATTAGCAGATATCTGATCTATGACCATAGCCCTAGGGATATCTGCCCTAAAGACATAGCAGGTAACTGCTCTACCTGCCTATGACGGTGAAGAACATGCCCCGGGGGCGTGGCCTCTTGGCTACCCTTAAGACCTGAGAGGCACACTCGCTTTGCTCCCTCTTGGGACTTGGATGCTGGGACAGTCTCAGGCGCAGAAGAGCAGCGTGGACTGTGCCTCACCTTTTCCAGGACCCTGCGACAATTCCTCTGTTCTGTTTTGTGAGCCTTCCTTTCTTAGTAAGTCCCTTTGCCCTTTAAGCAGACTCCGTGGATTTCTCGGATTAGCTAGTAGGCTAGGGCAAAAGGAGAAGACCACTAAAGGGATTCTCTCAGGGAATACTAAAATATTCTAAACTAATTGTGTTGGTGCTTGCATAAATCTGTGAGCATTAAAAACCATTAAAGATAAACTTTAGATGTATGAATGCTATGATCTGTGAATTGATAAAGTTTAAAAAAACAGAGTGAGCAGAACAGGGTGAAAGAATGGATAGGACAAACAGACAGGAAAGGGCCTAATTCTCTTCAAAGGACATGCCATTCATTTTCTGTTTGCGCTGCTCTTGTTAAAATCCCTATGTTTGTATCACATAGAGACAGGAGCATCCCGTTAAATTTCCATCAGTGCCATCAGTTCTTAACCAGGAATGCTGTCAGGGAAGCTCTGTAAAGCACAAGCCCTGGCCACACATACCTGTCTGTGTCTGGGATTCAACCCAAGAGGCATGCTAAGCTGCCAAAGGACTGGTCCACACAGGCTGCCTTGGAGAATATGCCTCAGCTTTTATCATGCTTCTTGAACCAGGGCTGCCAGCTCGGGGAGGGTCCCCGTGCTTGTTTTTCGTAAGCCCAGCTCGTCACAGTCTTTGTTTGAGGCTTCTTGAAGTCGATGTTGTAGGAGTTTTCTCTTCCACTGTGAGCAGAAGGCGGCAACCTCCAGCTCCTCTGGATCTGAAGAAAGCCATCTCAAACCCTGCAGGAGCAGAACGACAATCAAGCTCAGTACTGGGAACACTGTTTTCAGGGTCTTCAGTTTGGAGCTTGTTCTGTGGGGTTCCTTCTAGAGGGCTAGGGATGCCTTGCTGGTGTCACGGTTCTCATTATACAGCATCCAAGTATCCTGTGTGAAGGGGGGTAGAGACCACCCACCCTGAAAGGAGACGAAAGGTAAAACAAAGTGCGTATTTATCCCTGTGAAATGTTCTGAGAATGTAGACATTTTTTTTTCCAATTCTCTCAGCAGTTAAGAACATTGGCTGCTCTTCCTGAGGACCCAGGTCCAATTCCCAGCACCCATATGGCAGCTCATAGCCACTTCTAACTCCTGTTCCAGGGGATCCAGCTTCCTTGGGCACCAGGCATACACGTGTACACAGACATATATGCAGGCCAAAATACCCAGACAACATTAAAATTCTTTCTCTGTTTGCATCTGTCATACACAGAACTAAACCAAGGGCAACTGGATCTGATTTAGTCTACATTACAGATGGTCCCTGACTTATGATTACCAATTTACAATCTTTCAGCTTTGAAGTAGGATTATGTCTTAAGCTATTACTATTAGGTGTGAGGGCTTGGAGACATGGCTCAGCAGTTAAGAGCACGGGCTGGTCTTCTAGAGTTAGAACCCTTCTAGAGCTGGGTTAGATTCCCAGCATACACATGCTGGCTCACAGTCATCTGTAGCTCCAGTTCCAGCAGGGTCTCACACCTCCTTCTGCCCTCTGAGGGCCCTGCGCACATGTGTACAGACAGACATGCAGGCAAAGCATTCGCACACATAAATAAAAAATCAGTCATTTTTAAAACAAAGTTAAATTATTAATGTGTCTTTTTTTCGTTTTTTGTTTGTTTGTTTGCTTTGTTTTGTTTTGTTTTTTTGAGACAGAGTTTCTCTGTGTAGCTTTGGAGCCTGTCCTGGAACTCGCTCTATAGACCAGGCTGGCCTCGAACTCACAGAGATCCACCTACCTCTGCCTCCCAAGTTCTGGGATTAAAGGCATGTGCCACCACATCCCGGCTTTAATGTGTCTTCTATTTTTTGTTTGTTTAGCTTTTCCCCCCCTTCTTTTCCCTTTTTGAGACAAGGTCTCATCACTATGTATCCCAGTCTAGCCTACAACTTCTGGTCCTTCTGCCTCCGCCTCCAGAGTCCTAGCATCACACCCAGGGAGTTGTCCCTTCAGGCATTCCAACAGCATCCATTTAAAGCTGTTGTTTAAGATATGGGAAGCCAGAAAAGTGTTGCTTTTCTGATAACCTCAGCACTCGGGAGGCTGAGTCAAAAGGATTCTGAGTTAAAGGTCAGACTGAGCTACATGCTGGGTTTGAAGCCGGCATTGGCTATCTATGCTCTTATCTCAAAAACCAAAACTTTGCTGGGCGGTGGTGGCGCACGCCTTTGATCCCAGCACTCGGGAGGCAGAGGCAGGAGGATCTCTGTGAGTTCAAGGCCAGCCTGGTCTATAGAGTGAGATCCAAGACAGGCACCAAAACTACACAGAGAAACCCTGTCTCAAAATAAAAACAAAAAAATTATTCAGCTAAACTAACTAACTAAAGGGAAATTCTGGAAACAGAAGAAAACATATCAAAAGGTGTGCAGAACATTATGGTTGTCTCATCTGCAGATTGGTTACGACTAAAGAAGTAACAAAATTAGAGCCAGGCTAATGGAAATAATGCAAATAAAAACTCACAGGAAGTGAGGTCATTGTTTTAATGGAAGGAACAGAATTCAGTAGCTAAGAGAAGATATCCTTGTGGCTGCCTGCCATTTACCAGGTCCCTGTGGCACTTACCCGAAGACAGGCAGCTTCCGCAGCCCTCACAGTCTTGGAGACAGCCTGGAGGAGCCTCTGTGCATTTTCCACAAGGAGCTCTTCAGAGGACTTGCTTCTTGCTAGGGAGGCCTTTACACTGGGGGTGTTGGAAAAGAAAGGAGTCTTTATCCCAGGTTAGGAGGCAGTCACCAATAAGTACCAGCATTGATAAACACCGCACCCCCCTCCCCTCCACCTTTTAAGACAGTGCCTCTCACTGAGCCTGGAGCTTACGAGATTGACTATAGCAGCAAGCCCTGGAGAAGCCCGTCTTCACCTCCTCAGCCCTGGGATCAGACCTATGTGCCACCACACCCAGCTCTTAGGTGGGAATTAAACTCAGGTCTGCCTCATGCATGTGTCGGGCAGGCACCTTACCAACTGATTTGTGTCCACAGTCCCAAGGGGAAGACTATTCTAAGGGCTTAATTTAGCATCTTTAAATGCAAACGTTATTTTAATGCTGAGGAAATGTGAATCCTATAGCATCTATAATGAAAACAAAAAAGAATATGTTGTTAATGGAAACAGCTGAAGAGAGGTCACAGGACAGATGCCAACGGCCATCAAATCATGAAAGAGAACAAATTCTGTACAGAACTGTACGCAGGACGCGGCTAAGGCTGGAGGGATTGCCTCTTCTAAGGCTCACCAGTTCCCAGAAAGGGCAAATGACTTACCTGCAAACACGCCTTCCAAATTCAAAATATTTGCTCCTGCACATGCTCGGCCTCCCCCTTTGGCCTGGCCCGTTCGTTCCCAGGAGAACCACAGTGAATGCTCTTGCCTGTTTCTCCTAGCTCCTTCTGCCAGTTGACACAGGGAAGTTTTTTTCATGTAGCCATCCCTGCTTGGCTCTATACCTCTTGTGTCTAGGGGGTCTCACTTTGATTATAAAACTTATTTGTTTGTGGTGGTCATTTTTATGTCTGTATATTAAATAGAAAAAATATTGGCAGCTAAGCTTGAGATGGTCATGCATCTGAAAAGGTATTTCCTGGAGAACAGTTGCCAAGTTTTATTATTAATTTTTAAACATTTATTTTTATATGTAGGAGTGTTTTGCCTGCATCCACCGTGTGTGCCTGGTGTCCATGAAGGTCAGAAGAAGGTGCCGATCACCAGGAACTGGAGTTACAGTTGTGAGCTGCCATGTGGGTGCTGGGAATCAAACCTCGGTCCTCTGGAAGAACAGCCAATGCTCTTAACCACTGAGCCGTCCTACAATTTGTTCTGTGACTTCCACATGTGTTCTCTGGCATGGACGTGCATGTGCATACACTAAATAAATGAATAAATCAGTAAATGTGAAAACACTCGTTTAGCAGTGTTATTTTTATTTCTCACCATGAGAATGTAAGGTAAGAGTCTAGCTGCTGCATGAGTCCCTTGCCAATCCCCTCCTGGTGCTGGGATCTGGATCACTCACTGAAGACATGAGTTTACATCAAAGCGGGTATTGGCACCACACATCCTGCTCTGAACTCCCTTCCCGGCCTCTGCCTGAGAATCAGCCTGGCTGCAGGCTTATGCTGTGAAACCTCCCTCCCCTTCAGAAAGGTGGAAGAAGAGACTCCCACTTCCGGCCACGTGAACTCCGATTCCTCTCTTCAGAAACCCTGCCATGCTGTCTGTCTCTGGTGCCAGAACCTGAACATTCCTCAGAGCCCCCACCATGCTATTGTCTGTCTGTCTGTCCATGTCTGTTTGGTGTCCTCTACTGTACCTGAGACCTTTCACTCACAATTGACAGTAGTCTTAACAGCCAAGCCTTTCCATATAGAAGACTGCGAGTTTATTAGTCAGTGTGTGGCTGCGGGTTCTGACAGACTCGAGTCAAAATAAAGCTTTTATAATTCTATCATGATGTTGTGTAATTTACATAAACAGGAAAGCTGTTATAGGAGGTGATGGATGAAACTGACGCAGCCCCAGAATTGAGGCATATGAAATGACTTGATCTTTTTTTGGGGTGGTGTTGTGAGACAGAGTCTCATGTAGCCCAAGCTGACCCCAAACTCACTATGTAGCCAAGGTTGGCCCTGAACTTCTGCCTTTGCCTCCTGAATGCTAGGACTATAGGAGTACACTGCCACTCTGAGTTTATAAATGAGTTAACCTTTCCACATGCTTCCTGCTGGTAGTTTTTCTGTTTTCACTCACTATCTTTGTTTGTTTGTTGAGACAGGGTCTTGAGTAGACTGAATTAGGCTTGAACTCACTATGGAGCCAAGGCAGGCCTTGAACTCATGGTCCTCCTGTACCTTCCAAGTAGATTACAGGTTGAGATTACAAGCATGTACCCCCATGCCCAGCCCAATCACTTGCTATTGATGGACAGTCGGGATTCAGTGACAGGCATCCATCTGAGAACTATGTCATTGGTGATTTGCTCTTGGTGTGAATATCATAGAGTGTGCTTTCACAAACTAAGATGGCTGTGCTGTCATTACATGATTAACCCATGGAACCGCCATTGGATGTGCAGTCTTTCACTGTCCAGCATATCACTGTGTACTATGTTTGAAAAGATAGTTGGCTTTTTCATTAGAGATGATTAATATGAAAACAGAGGGCTAATTGTCAAAATGTCCAAGTGGTTACAAAGGAAGGGTGTCAGTCGCTTGTGTCAGAGGCTACTACCCCTGAAGTATTGTGAGTACAACAATACCATGGAGTAAGGGCCTGTGTTCTGAATGGGGAAGAGACCAGTGTAAACTCTAGGAGGGTAAATCATTAAACATATACAAATAACTCACCCTCCATCCCTCCCGGGTCTCAGAGAAGCTTAGCCATTCTCCCCCAAGCTGCTTCCTACCTGGAGATGATGCTGAGCTGGCTGCACATGGTTTGAATCTGCTCCACCATACACAGAAGCTCGTGGGAACATCTCTGATCTATGCAGTTCTTAGCAATGATGCCGATGAGTCTGGTGATGTTTTTCCCGGAAGCTGAGATTTTTCTGGCTGAGGCAATGAGCTGATCTTTGGTCTGTATCAGAGATGGAAATGTTAGAAGTAGGCACTGTCTTCATAGGTGTCCCTGAGACATCAGGGATAAATTACAGTGCTTGCCCCAGCTTTCTTGGCTCAGCTTACTTCTGCCCCTGGAAATGAGTGCTGTGGGATGGTCTGTATGTCAAATTACTCTGATTGGTCAATAAATAAAACACTGATTGGCCAGTGGCTAGGCAGGAAGTATAGGCAGGACTAACAGAGAGGAGAATTGAGAAAACAGGAAGGTGGGAAGAGATGCTGCCAGCCGCCGCCATGACAAGTTGCATGTGAAGATGCCGGTAAGCCACGAGCCATGTGGCAAGGTATAGATTTATAGAAATGGATTAATTTAAGATATAAGAACAGTTAGTAAGAAGCCTGCCACAGCCATACAGTTTTATGAAATATACGTCTTTGTGTTTACTTGGTTGGGTCTGAGCAGCTGGGGGACTGGCGGGTGACAAAGATTTGTCCTGACTGTGGGCAAGGCAGGAAAACTCCAGCTACAAATGAGTATATTTGAGATTAAACCACCATCTCCTGAGCCAACTCTAAGGGCTTTCTCTTGGGCTAGAAAGACCCTGACTGAACAAGGAACAATCTCCTTTCTTGTGTGGGGGCTTCAGAAGGCAAGAAAATACAGCTTCCTAAGCACACGTATCCCAGGCTGACCTCAAACTCACTATATAGCTGAGGATAGCTTTGGACTTCTGACTGTCCTGCTCCAGCTGGAGAGTGCTGGGATTATAAGCACGTACCACTGTACTTGGCTTATGTGGTGCTTGGGGTCAAATGCAGGGCCTTGTGCATACTATGTTAGTGCTCAACCAAATAAGCTCTGCCAAATAACCCCAGTCTTAACTAGATTTTTTTTCCCGTTTCATTCAAGAGCAGAATACTTCAGTTCCTTTTTTTTTTTTTTTTTAATGATTGGCATTACGATCGGGATGTGAGATTGGGGAACTCAGAGGTGAATCCTGCATACCACTTCCTACCAGAAACAAGCCCCACTCTTAAAATGGTCCTTGGATTTTCCTTTCAAATGTACATCTCAGCTGGGCAGTGGTTGCGCACACCTTTAATCCCAGCAGACCCAGGTGGATCTCTGTGAGTTCGAGGCTAGCCTGGTCTACAGAGCAAGATCCAGGACAGGCACCAAAACCCTGTCTCAAAAAAAAAAAAATGTACTTCTCTCCAGAAACACAAGAGAGTGCACATTCCTAGGTCCTTAGTCATACACCACTGCAGACACCTGAGTCCTATTTAATTCAAATTGGAAATACATTCTGAGAAGCCAGACCTGTTTTGGTGACCTTGGGGGTCACTGGTTCAGCCAGATATTGACGGGCTGGGGGAGCTGGGAAGAAGGACCCAAGAATGAAAGGTTTGAGTCTGGATGTGATGGAGGCTCTGGGTTTGACCTTGTAGTTACATTGCCAGGGGCTGCCCTTCCCTGTTCCCCTGAACCCTCTGTCCTGCCCAGGATAGGAAAGTCAGGTCCCTTGTGGCTCAGTCTTGGATTCTGGAGTCATCTGTACCCAGTAGGCCCACACTGGAAGTTTTTTTTTTTAACCTGCCATTTTGTGTCTTCCTTTTGGTCCATACACAAAGTAAGTGGATTTCTTGATTTTCCATGTTGGTGTGTTGATAGCAAACAACATCTGCCTCAGTTTAACCAAGGAGAGGGATACAGGGAGTGGGAGCAGGCTCACTGTGGAAGCCAGCCTCTAGAAACTAGTGGAAAAGAGGCTTTCTTCCCCCGGACTGTGCCAGCCACAATAGGCTAGCTTTCGAGAGGTCTCAGCTCTTTCCATTAACTCTGTTGGGGGGATTTAAAAGGCAGCAAGGTATGTTAACACATGGACCTGTAATCCCAGCACTTGAGAGACTGAGGTAGAAGGGTCCTGAAAAAGGTCTGATGGGGATGGAGACAGTGTCCCGAAAATCAACGTTAAAAGATATAAATAATGGGCTGCTGAGGTGGCTGGGAGGAAAAGGTATTTGCTACCCAAGCTTTGCAACCTGAGCTTGAAACCCACAAAAAAGAAGGAACAGATGCCACAAAGATGTCCTCTGACTGCCATATGCATGCCACCCCACACCCTCCATGGGTTTTGCACACACATAGAGGAATACTGAAATTTAAAGTACAATTCAAAAGGTATAAATGACACTCTTGACTCATTGTTCTGGGGAATGAATGACTCCTTGACTTTTGCTAATTTTACTATAGTGCAGATTCGGCAAAATGATCTCCCCTGATATAACTGATAAAAACCACAGTAGCCATGCCAGCAAGAGGAGCAGGGGGAAGTGAGTTTTACAGGGATGGGGCACTGACTGGACCTTCAGTGGGACCTTCCTTCCGGCACTGTCTAGGGAGGCCAAGGCACACTTTCCCATGTGATGGTGCCCAATCACCCGCCACCACGACCCTCTGAAGACCAAGTACCAGGCCTGGCCCTCTCTTCCTCAAGCTCTGAGCCATCAGGAGCACCTCCTTGGCCATCTCTTGTGTGATCTGGGTGATTCTGTTCTCACTGTGTGCACTGCCATGGTCTGGAACAGTCTGGTCCATCTGAGCAGGAGGCAGAGAGGGGCAGCCACTCCGGCGCTGAAAAGGGAGACATCCGGTTAGAGGTTTAGACCAAGAGTTCCTGACATTCGGGCCTCTCAACTGCAGTGACGATGTTAATTCTCTCTCTCTCTCTCTCTCTCTCTCTCTCTCTCTCTCTCTCTCTCTCTCTCTCTCTCTCTCTCTCTCTGTGCGTGCGTGTTCATACACATACGGAGGCAAGTGTTCCTCAGGAGCTGTCTGCTTTGGTCTTTGGGACGGAATCTACCATTGGGCTGGAACCTCCTGGTCAGGCTATGCTAGCTGACCAAGGATTTGCCCATGTCTGCCTCCCCTGGGCTGGGAATAGAGTTTAAATCCTCATGCTTCTGCAGTGTCTTAGAGTTTCGATTTCTGTGAAGACCACAGCCGCTCTTAGAAAGGACAACATTTAATGTGGTGGCTCACAGTTCCAGAGGTCTAGTCCATTATCATGATGGTGGGGAGCATGGCAGCCGGGGTATGGAGGCGTGCTGGCAGACATGGCGCTGGAGAGGTAGCTGAGAGTTCTACATCTTGTGCAGGCCGCAGGAAATGGTCTGAGACATTGGGTGTGGCTTGAGCATGTAGGAGACCTCAAAACTCACCTCTACAATGACACACTTCCTCCAACAAGGCCACACCTCATAATAGTGCCACTCCCTCTGGGGGCCATTTTCTTTCACACTACCACAAGCAGTAAGTGCTCTATCCACTGAGCCTTCCCATCATCCCCTTAACTGCCTTTAAATCATTTTAAAAGAAGGCACAAGGGAATCTGGTGCATTTTCTGAGTCCTCGGAGCCCTTGGCAATCTTCCAAATGTAGGGAAACAGCAAGGAGAGACATGATTCCCTATGAGTTTGTGCTCCGTGTATCTGGAATTTGCAGAGACTGAAACGTGGCATCCTCGAATCTCAATCTGGGCAAACGAGTGCATTTCCTTTCTGTGAGTGCTCAGGCTTTACAAGGGAGAAGAAAGAATATGCAGCCTCTTGAAGGGGACTTAGATAAAGTGTTAGGTTGCTGACAGCCCAGGGAGAAATGAATCTGTGCCCCCCTCAACCTTGGCCAGGGAAGCCGCCCCCTGCAGTTACAGCAGAGACTCCCATCTGGTCAAGGTGCTGAGAGTTAAGTGACAACTGGGCGTTCAGACATCGGTACTAAGACTCCACCAAGGCCTAGGGAACACTAGGAAGAGGCGGCAGAAAGAATATGAGAGCTGAAGGGTGGGGATCTGGACAGTGCTGTCTTCTGGACAAGGCCATCGCACTCACAGACTCACTGTAGCTATGGTTACCGGGACAAACTCAAGCCAACATGAACTGTTAACATTTCAGCAGGCAGCATGATTGGACTCAGTTTTGTGTGTTTGTTTGGTTTCTGGTTTTTGGCTTGTTTGTTTTTCTTTAATTTTTTTTTTGTTTAATATGCCTGCATATAATCTGCGTTGAGTGTGTCAGATGCCCTGGAACTGAAGTTACAGACAGTTGGGGGCTGCCATGTCGGTACTGAAAGTTGAACCCAGGTCCTCTGGAAGGGCAACCAGTGCTCTTAACTGCTGAGCCATCTCTCCACCCCCTGGTTTTTGTTTTTTGTTAGCAGGGGTTGAAGAGACGGCTCAGCAATTAAACTTCACTGGCTATTCTTCCAGAGGACCCAGGTTCAAACCCTAGCACCCATTTGGTAGTTTACGACCATCTGTAATTTCAGTTCCAGGGGATCTGATGCCCTTTTCTGGCCCTAGGGTGCAGCATGTATGTGGTGCACAGAAGTACAGATAGACAAAACCCTCATACACATAAAATAAAAACAGGAATCTGGACATGGTGGTGTACACCTTCAATCCCAGCACTTGGGAGCTGAGACAAGCTGAGTTCAAAGCCAACCTGGGCTACAGAGAGTTCCAGTCTGGGCAGGATTACACACTAAGACCTTGTCTCAATAAGGGGATGGGGCAGGGAGGAGGCATGAAGTGGGAGAGGGACTGGGACCTGGGGCGTGAGTAAGAGGTAATGTTTGGGAATGGATATGATACATTATTTACATGTGTAAAATTGTCAAAGAATAAATAAAAGATAGTTCATTAAAGAAAAAAAAAAAAGGAAATTCAGGAATCCTTGAATGTTTCAACCTGAACACACTCACACACATCCTTCTATACCAAATTTGAACACACTCACATCATTCTATACCAAAGGCTGTAGTGGGTAGCCATTCCAGCTTTGATTTGGAAGTTTCAACCCCCATTGAGGCTTCGGTAACTGTCACGCCTACAAGGTGGAGCCAAGGGAGGACCTGAAGCACCAGCTTTCTTGGTTCCTGGATGCTGGACACTGGAGGTAGACCGAGCAGAGTTCTCCAGAGAACACCACCGGACTGCACTATACCTTTCCCAGACCTTGTTACCTATCCCTTCACTTGTAAGTTACCCCACAAAACAAACCTCCCTTTTAACTACGTGGAGTGGCCTTAATAATTTCACCAATATCTGGCACCCAACATGGGGCAAATTCCAAAGGCCTGGGTGGCTCCCACCCTCAACTTCCTTCCCGGCTGGCTGGCACCTGAAGCTGCAGGTTACCACCTGCAGAGCTCTGTAAAACCAGGAAAAAAACTACACGGTTCCATTCCTAAAAAGTAGTTAATCCGGTCTCAGTTCCATGGCAGGTTTAGCCCCCAGACCAGCCAAACCACTGTGAGTGGGGCGTTCCCCCTCCTCCCTGAGTGCCCGCTCCCCGCCCTAGCCCGAGGCTTCCACAGTTTCACCTAGTTAAGTTAAAATTGACACGGCACTGTCCCGGTGGTACCCTACAGAGGCACAGAGAGGGCTTGGAGCCGGGCCTGCTGGCAGACCTCCTGTCTGCAGAGGAAGAGAGGGGCTTAGAGTGGCCTGGAACTCTCCATGCCCTGAAGCTCCAGGGAGTCACCGGAAGAACTGCCTACTGCCTGTGCTCACTCTGCCGCCAGCCAAGGCATTCAACAGGACCTGCTTTGGAGCTATACCAAAGCCTCCTGCTGACTGAAAAGTGCTACTACACCCCCCAAAACCACAGAAAGGTAAGCTAGGCAAACAAGCATCTTATTTCAAGTAAAAATACTTGATAATTTTACACCTTAAAACTGACTAACAAAACCTTTTTGCCTGTATGATAAATGACATTTTCCTGAAAATATACAACCTCTCTAAGGCATACCTGGCCTGTACCACTTTGGCATTCATTGTAATAATTCACACAGTATTCAAACACTGGTTTAATAATAAACACAAAGATGAATCATTATTGGGACTGATACAGGCTTTAAAAGATAACAATGAAGGCTTACAGAAAAAGATTCTCTCTCTGGAATCTGCTAACCAGGATTTACAGGCTTTCAAAGATAGCAGTGAAGGCTTACAGAAAAAGATTCTCTCTCAGGAATCTGCTAACCAGGATTTACAGGCTTTCAAAGATAGCAGTGAAGGCTTACAGAAAAAGATTCTCTCTCTGGAATCTGCTAATCAGGATTTACAAAACAGGCTTGTACCCAAAATTGATTTTATTGATAATAAATATGAATATTTAATAGATAGAACACTAACTCTCCAGAGTGAAGTTATGGCTACTCAGACACTATATAAGGAAGAAAGATTATCATTAATTGATAAGATAAGGTCCATGGAATCATGTGTTTCTGAGGAACATAAAAACTTCTATGATTCCATGAGAAATCTGGAGTCCCTTGCAAGAGAGGAGGTTCACTCCCTAGAACAGACTCTAGGTGCTCGTTCGCAAGCCCTAAAAGAAACTCTCAGTAAACATGACAAGGGAACTAATAAACAGGAGGGCAAGACCATACAGGTTGTAACATCTCCAAATGGCTCTCATACAATGGCTTATCCTGTTATCATCCATGGGAAGCCAGCAGATGACACACACCCCGAGCCATATATGACATATACATTACAACCAATTTCAACAAGGGACTTTAAAAATATAAAGAAAACAGTAGTTACATATGGGATACACTCCACATACGTAAGACAAATGTTAAATTCGTGGTCTACCTCACATAGAATCATTCCAGATGACTGGCATCAATTAATTGCAGCTGTTCTAGAATATAGCCAGCAGTTACAGTGGGAAAGCTGGTTGAGAGCGGAGGCAAGAGATTTAAAACAACAAGGTAAACTCAGAGGTTTTGTGATCTGCCAAGATCAAATACTTGGTGAGGGATGTTTCACTGACAGGAATGTACAAACCCCTTATAATGAGCATACAATATCCCTATGCCATACATCAGCTCTAAATGCTTGGGGAAAAATAAAAGATAGTTCATTTTAAAAAAAGGGAAATTCAGGAATCCTTGAATGTTTCAACCTGAACACACTCACACCCATCCTTCTATACCAAATTTGAACATGCTCACATCATTCTATACCAAAGGCCTTTACAGTTTTGCTGTGAACAATTGTGGGTTGTTTTTTTTCTTGATAACTTGATCTTTGCTTCCCCCTAAGGAAACAGCAGCCCCGCCCGACATCTGAAAAGTCAGTTAGACCTGACAGTTGGCTGTGTGGTTTTTCTAGTGGATCTTTAGTGGAGCCTTTCCTATGTTCTTTCTGACTCCAGAATCAAGACAAAAATGTCATGCACTTGGAAGTGACCCCAATAACAAAGAATTGAGGATATCCTTGGTTATCTCACTTCACCAGTTATGCCCCAACCTCCAGAACTGTGAGCCAGTTAAATTTCTTCCCTTTGCAAATCACTTCATCTGTGGTACTCCGTAGTAGCCCTGAGGCATGGACTAGGAGACCAAGCTAGTACTCATTAATCACCTGTCTTTGTTGGTGTTTTTGTCTTGACTTTTTCAATTAAGGCATCCTCGCCTTCTGAAAATGGATGATGTCATCTGCTTTGTCAACCCTCTGAAGCCAAATGGCCAATTCAACACTTGCTTTTTGTTTCGAGACAGGGTTTCTTAGTGCAGTTTTGGTACCTGTCCTGGATCTCACTCTGCAGACCAGGCTGGCCTCAAACTCACAGAGACCCACCTGCCTCTGCCTCCCAAGTGCTGGGATTAAAGGCTTGGGACACTGCCACCTGGCAAACACTTGCTTTTTTAAGTTGACTTGGTCATTGATGTTTTATCACAGCAATAGAAACCCCAACAAGTGTGGTGAGGAAACTTAGGAAATGGCCTTTTTAAAACCTACCAGACACTTTAAGCATCCAAATCTAGAATGACTTCAAGCTTCTCAGTGTGGGCCTAGGATTGTATGTTAGAGCCTCCAGAACTGGAGTAAAGCACCTCCCGAGGGTGTCCTTTCACGGACAAGAGTGAGGGCGGGTCTTAAAGAGTGTGTAGTTGTCTTGTTATCAGAGCCTTCTGACCTGGGTGGCCAGCATCCCCCTGCCCTGCCACCCTGCCTTGCAGCTCTGGGAGATGCTTCTGGTGCACTGACAGAAACAGAAGGTAAGTCAGTGAGAGGCTGGCATGCTAACGACTATGGGGAACCAGAAAGAAGGAGGGGGAGCCTGCAAGCTATCTGGATTTATAAGACTGAGAGATGAGCAGGCGAGCCTAGAGCACAGGGGCATGGTGTCTGTTATTCTCCATGTTGTACCTTGGTCACAGGGTCCAGAATTGTGCAGGTGACGTTTTGATGAGAAAAAAGAAGTCAGGCTAATCAGGGCAGGGGTAAAATCGTGGTGTGGTGTGGTCAGTTTTATCTTGGGAAAAGCCCTCTGGAGGTTTGGGAAATTCTGTTCAGCCATCCACAAGGTCATCATGGCGATCGAGGAGGCAACTGAACTATCAAATCCTGGATTGTCAGAACGTGACCCAAGAATGGAGTCCTGCGAGGGGAATTCTGAGTGCTCGTGAGAAAACTCCAAGACAACAAGACAAGAGTCTTCTGACCTCAGTTTCTTCAAAAACACAGACTTGTTTTTGGAATGTCCTGTTGTGCTTCTCCTGGGTGTAGCAGACAGGAGTGAGCTACTTCAGACCTCGAGTTACAACTGGCTGTTGTTGGTTATACATTTCTGTGGAAAAACATGTTTTTGCCACGTGCAGCTTGTCCTGACGATTGCATACAGCTTGAACTCATGAGAACTTTACTCACATGACCTTTCTTAACCCTCAGAGTATAAATTGTCTGGTGCTCTGAATAAAGTTGGCTGTGGTGTGAGACTCTAGTACGCCCCATTTTTAGGCTCTGCTCTCCGGGTCCCACCGTCTCTAGAGTGGAAAACACTGCATGAAGTGTAGCTACTTAGAAACTACTAGAGTCCTGCTAAGCTCTGCTGTTTCCCACTGACTTTGGTTATGGTCAGTGGAAATACATAAAATCTTTCAGACCCTTAATGCCTAAGAGTCCTGTCTTGTCCTAGAAGGAAGCAGATATGTAGGAGAGGTATTCAACAGAGCTAGCTACCATCTTTCTAATAAACCACTTTACCCCCTACTACAATGATTCTAGTTGTATTTTTGTCACTTTGGAGTAGGGAGGTGACATCAAGGTGGGTGAAGCAGCCTGTACGGCCAGTCAGAAAAGTTCAGTTAAAGTGGTAAGGAAAAACTCCACAAAAGCCAATGAAAAGCATAGACACTAGTTCTAGAACACATTTCTAGGGAAATTATTTTTTCAGGGACTCACTCATTAGCCCTCTATGAGACTAGAATGCTGGAGTCTAAACGGTGCTGAGACTGCTCTGTGATTTTGGTAAAGGCATGGCAGAGGTAGCTGCCGGTTAGGATATCTGAACCCCAAGCCTAGGTTTTTAGAGGCCACTCATGCTGCCTGGCCTGTGTGAATTATACATGTGGTGTGGGCATCAAGTTTCTGGGATGTGCTAGGGTCTTTGGTTACTAGAAAACAGGCCCAGGTGGAGGTAGATGAAAGATACCAAATAGCCTACCATGCTCACGGCTGCTGTGGGGGTCCCGGTGGTGGCGAGCTCATCTGCACAGGTCTCCTCCATTGAACTTTCTGGGGTGCCTTTGGGAACAGCATCCTGAGAATTCCCACTGCCCCCTTCAGTGGTTCCTGGTGCACCCTCTTTACAGTATGGCTGGAGCTGGACGGGATCCTCTTCTAGGCCCTTGGCTGGCTCCTCCCTGGGTTTCAGGCATTGGACCAGGAGTCTCCAGGCCTCAGTGTGACAGCCTTCCAAGGCCTGGAGCTGCGTCACTGCATGGTGGGCCCTGGCTGCCCATTCCCACCGAAGCCGGTCCAGCAAATGCAACCCCAGCTTCTCCGGGTGTTCTTGGAGCACAGGGACCCTCTTGGCTACCTCCTTAGTGAGCATGAGCATGCTCTCTAGAGACACAAGAAGGTCTTCCTGGAAGGATCCAGACTCTTGACCTCCTGCTATGATTCCCTGCACAGCTTGGATGACAGACAGCATCCTCGTCTGGGAGCTCTTGCCGACAGCATCTTGGAACATATGCTCATAGACAGCATTGATGCTACTCAGGTAGTCCGTCAGGGCCTTGGCTCGAAGGCTGAGTTCCAAGCAGAGAAGCTCAAAGCGTGTGGAGAGACTGGGACATGGCTTGGGGGAGGAGACCAAGATGTGTACCACCTCCAGCAATGCATCTGTGAGTACATGAACTTCCCCACGCAGAAAGGAGACCTCACCCTTCACCTGCTCATCCCCACACAGAACGCTAGACAGCTCAGCAGCCTCCTGTAACCTTTGAGAAACATCTGCTGCCTGATCTAACCCTTCCTGCAACCCTTTCTGGTTCTTCACGGCTTGCTGCAGGGGCAGTAGAAACAGGCCTGGTCTCCTGCTGAGTCTCTCCATGCACTGCATCAGGTCCTGGACAGATGCTGCCCATAGGAGGCACCCACTGCCAATGTCCTCTTCCCTCAGCGTGGAGGCTTGGAGACCATCAGAGGACAGAACTTGGTCCAACAGCTGTTGAGCATGGGTCTCTGTTTTTTCCAATCTGCTTTGCAGCTCTGAAAGCACTCCTGGGTGCTCCATTGGGTCAGGGCTCTTCACCGGGCCACTTTTGCCTGCTAGTTGAACCATTGAGGCCAAATTCTGCTGAAGCTCCATAAACGCTGCCATGCTTCCTGGTAATTCAGCCGTTAGGCTATGGAAAAATAGTTGTTGACACAGACGGTACCAGTCACCAGCCCTGGCTACCAGAGCCTGCCTGGCTTCCCTGGTCCACCCAGATTGCCGAAAAGCCACTCCCAGAAGCCTGCTACTTCTAGTATTTGTGCTATGGATTTCCTCCGTGGCTAGGTCAGTAATCAAAGGTACCACTGTTGAAAATTCATGTAGTTTTGCTGTTGTCCTTTCTGGCCCCAGGGGTTCTTCCTCAGCCTGGATTTCTTGGGCTGTATTCACAGGTGACTCCGGCTCTGGCAAGTTGGTGCGTGGTGAGGACACTACCCGGTGATCCTGGTTCTCCACAGCAGTGATGACTTTGTTGACAGCAAGGAATGGGGAGCCCCACCCCTGTTTGCAGGGGCCAGGGACCAGTGTGTAGGAAAGTTGTTCTACTGGTAGGAAAGAGTTGTTTGTGCCACTGCCCTCTAACCCAGGTACCTGCTGCTGGTATTTCATTGCGGGAGCTGTGGGATGCTGGAGGCTGGGGAGAATGAAATAAGGCCATCGCGTGGCAACATCAAACCTTTGGACTTGGAATCGAAGCGGGCTGAGGATGTCTGGGTGGTTGGTCCCATCCAGCCCCTCATGGACTTGCTGAGCTGAATAGATGAGATGTTTTGCCATAGTTAAAAAGGCACCTGCGTCCTGAGCGCTGTCTCGACCAGTGCTGCCATCAGTGGCTGCAGCCAGCGTCAAGGAAGACTGTGCCAGCTGCTGAACCACGACTCTCATCCCGTTTCGGAAAATGGGATCTGGGTCTTGACCCACATACCTGCTCATCACCTGCACTATGTGTGTGGCTCTTCCGCGTAAGAATGCCACAGATCTGGAAAACTCTCTGGCTGCTCCGCTCCTCAGAGCCCTTGTGTACAGGTTCAAGTGTTCAGTCATTTCCTGGATGGACAAACTCAGGAATTCAGGAATATCGAGAACGACATCAAAGCATGCCAAGAGGTGTTCGGATTCCCTGGCCCAGGCCTCAAGCAGTGCCTGCAGGGTGGCAGGGCTCCAGTCCAGGCCACGTGTTTGGGGACCTTGGGAAAAGAGTTCCTTCGCTTTGACCACAAGCTCCCAAAGACCTGCCACGGCAGCCTCCACATCTCTGCCATTTTGCTGTTGGGGACAGCAGACCCAAACCAAGCGTGCCACTCGGATCATTTGCTTCGCTTGGCTGTGGAAAGCATCAAGGAGAAGCCGGAGAGTCTCTGCCAAGGCTTCGCTTTTGCACTCAGACCTGATAGTGGAAGTCGTCAAGGCGGCCTGGACCAGCCTCTCTAGAGGACTTTGGGTATCTGTGAACGTGTCCAGAATCTGGCGCAGTAACCCAGCTCGGACTCCCTGAAAGAGCGCATCAGTCGCGGCCCGCAGAGCTTCGCATTCTGCGCCTGAGATGGGCTGGGGAGGCCGGTGCACCCCGGAGTGGAGCTGCAGCAGCCGGTGGCAATGGGACACTAGGTGCATCCTCTCCCGAGGCATGGAGCAGGCGGCTAGGCGCAGGCAGTGCCACACCACGGCGGCCAGTGGCGCATCCAGCAGCCCATCACGCAGGTGGCTCGGCCCGGGCTCCTCTAGGACCTGTCGCAGCTTCTGCAGACGATGCGCCAATGCGCCATTCTGAGAGCGCGCACCGTGCCCTGCGACGCGGGGCTGCAGCACAACCAGGAGCTCTCTGAGGCTCTGCCTGGTCAGAGCATAGACACGGCGCCGTGAGGCCACCAGCTGTGGATCGTACGGGTGCCGGAGGTGGCCGCGGGTGGCTGCGAACAGTGCTGGGATGCAGCACCCTAGTTGGTGGCGAACTCGACCCAGGCGTTCGTCCCGGGCCCAGCGCGTGGTCAGGCCGCCCAGTTGCAGCAGCGCAGCCGCCAGGTTAGAGAGCGAGGCACGCAGCGACGTGGCGTCCTCTGCCGCCTCCAGAGCCTCCAAGCATGTCAGACACCAACCAGCCACTGGCACAGTCTTCCTCACCATTGCTGCGTCTTCGAGGAGCAAGATCTGCTGGGGCGGTCACAGGAAAGAGACTTGAAGATGACTGAACATTCTTGGAGTCATGTAGCTTAAGCCTAGGAGACCTTACATTGTCAGTTAACCTGAACGTAACCAAATACAGGCAAAACACAGGCACCGTCTAGGTGACTGGACCCGAGAGCACACACTCCAGAATTGGAGGTTTGCGTGTGTGCGCATTTCTTTGTAAACCAGAGGTCTGAAGTAGCTGCCTTCTCTCCATATTTACTGTGGGGTCTTCCTTGTACTGTTCAAAGACGGATTATTATTTAAATGAGAACCATGGGCTGGAGCTCTTCTCTGAGACAGCTTTTTAGCCTGACTCCACCTCTCCCAGACAGCTCCATCCACTCCCTACCCTTGGGGCTGGTACCCACGTCAAAAGCCTTTCTCCCTTTCATTCGCCGCCAGCAGGTGCCCCAAACCCTCTGGTTCTGCCCCTCACCTTCCCCTACCACATTGCAACTACCTTCCAATAAGGTCTGTGCAAACACCTGTCAATAAACCACACTACACAAGTTATACAACACACAACAGCAAAAACATTTTGAGGGATCTGTGTTTGAACCAGGAGCAATATTCCAAGCTAAAAGTTTCGCACTGGGGCTGGGGAGACGGCTCAGCAGTTAAGAATACTGGCTGCTCTCCCAGAGGACCTGGGTTTGATCCCCAGCATCCACAAGGGGCACACAACTTTCTGTGACTCCAATTCTAGAGTATCCTATGCACTCCTATGTCCCCCTCTACCTCCCTCAGGCATTTTACAGACATGGTGCATAGACACACATTCAGGCATACACTCATACACATAAAATAAAAATAAATAAAATCTCCAAAAATAAACTGAAGTTGTATTTAGCAAGGAATGTGGGTCAGGGTGAAAAGTTGAGAGTATTTGGAAACTGGGAGGTTGTACCGGCCCCATTGCAGCTTCAATTTAGCCCTGATTAAATTGGTAATGAATTCTATGGGGGGATCTTGGCAAGCACCTGGGCAGATTTCAAATCAAGGGACAGTCAGGAGTTCCTGTGGGAATGGCATAGCCATGAGTGTTCTCCAGCAATGACCAAGCAGTCAGCTAGCTCTGAGAGAGATTCACCTTGGTAGTGTCCACCAGGATCTGCTGAGCGGTGGCCACTAGCTCCTCCCAGTGATGCTGACTCTCTGGCTGCAGGGGGAGCTTCTCGGTTACCATCAGGATGTTCCTCCCAGAGAGGCTTAGAGACTCCGCCACGGTCTGCATTTCCTCCCGAAACCACTCCTCCTCGGAGTCAGCTGCCAGCCTGAACAGACACATTGCACTTATAATGTTATCACATCAGAACCAAGGAAACCACATGGAAACGAGGATACACAGAAGACACAGAGCACCAGACGGCCATTCAGGGGAACCTTGATGACTGTGCTTAGGGGCCAAAGACACAATGCTGAGCTAAAAAACAAACCAACCAACCAACAAAAAACTCTCTTCAGCCTTTCTTCAAGTGTCTTTTTTTGTGAGTTAGAGTTGTTCCCTCAATATATGTCTCAGCCTTTACAAACGTCACACTGTTAGGTTAAACAGGCTAAGGACAGACATCTAGGCAGAGAATTCTGAGTCCCAGACTTTTCCTCTCAGCAGCCTGTAGACAATTGATCCGAGCATATTCAGAGTTTCAGGTAAGAAATCGGTGGAGGCCACTGTCTTAGCTACTAGAAATAAGATAAAGCCGCCATGCTTGGCATAGTGGTGCACACCCATTATCCCAGCTATTTGGGAGGCAGAGGCAGGAGGATCACAAATTCACAACATGTGTGGGCCACATAGTGAGTTTGTGGCCAGCCTGGACAACTTACTGAGAACTTGTTTCCAAAGTTGAAATAAAAAAGGCTGGTGATAGAACTCAGTAATGCAGTATTTGCCTAGAGGTGCCAGGTTCTCCGTTCAATCCCCAGTACTGGGGCACAAACTAAAAATAAAGAAGGTTGCTGTGGGTATTCATACCTTGTTCTTTGTGTGGACCCAGGATTCCATTCCTCTGGGATAAATGCCTAGTAACAACAGGTATACATTCACCTGGACCCAGGATTCCATTCCTCTGGGATAAATGCCTAGTAACAACAGGTATACATTCACCTGGACCCAGGATTCCATTCCTCTGGGATAAATGCCTAGTAACAACAGGTATACATTCAACTGGACCCAGAATTCCATTCCTCTGGGATAAATGCCTAGTAACAACAGGTATATGTTTAACTTTTAGAGAATATTTTCTAAAGTAGTTGCAACATACTGTGTTCTAATCAGCAATGAGAGAGTTCAAGTTCCTACATATTCGTATCAGCACTTGAAATGGTGCTTCATTTTAAACATCCCAAGAGTTGGTAGTCATCATTGAATAGGTAAAACCAACTCCAGACTTTTCTTGAACATCAAATGAGCCTTCTGCAGAGTGTTTGAATGCAAGTTTTGATCCTTGGTGTCATACAACAATCCCTTTCCTTTAAGGATGAACCTGTCTGTGAGGATGATTGATATCATGGATGGAGAACAATCCAGATTAGCAACTTTCTTCACCTGAGGAATGCTGTCCTGCAGCTGATAATGAGATACAAGAGCATGAAGCCAGAGAAAGAATCCATTACTCTCTGAAGATATCTCTTGCTGATCTAGACTACCAAGTACATAGAAAATGTAAAAACCAGGGGCTGAGGAGGTGGCTCCATGAGAAAGTGCTTGCTGTTCAAACACAAGAACCTTGACATCTGAGTACCCCCACAAATGCTGGGTGGGCGTGGCAGCCTATCTGTAACCCATGGGTTTAGGAGACAGAGACAGGGTGTCTGTAGATGAATCAGCAAATTCCTGGTTCAAGTGAGTGAACCTGCCTCAATTTATAGGGTAGAGAGCGATGAATGAAGACACTCAAGTCAGGCTCCGCTCCCCATACACATGTGCACACACATCTGCATACACACCTGTGCTGGGAAATATTATTTTAAGGTGTGTTACTTTTGTTTATGTTGCATTTGTTTAACTCTGTAAAGCTGTGTTACTGTGCCTGTCTAAAACACCTGATGGTCTAATAAAGAGCTGAACAGCCAATAGTGAGGCAGGAGAGAGAAATAGGCAGGGCTGGCAGGCAGAGAGGATAAATAGAAGGAGAAATCTGGGAGGAAGGAAGTAGCTAGGGAAAAAGGAGGACATCAGGGGCCAGCCACCCAGCTACACAGCCAGCCATGGAGTAAGAGTAATATTTACAGCAGTAAGAGAATGGGAAAAGCCCAGAGGCAAAAGGTAGATGGGATAAGTTAAGTTAAGGAAAGCTGGCAAGAAACAAGCCAAGCTAAGGTAGAGCGTTCATAATTAATAAACCTCCATGTGTCATTTATTTGGGAGCTGGGTAGAGGGCCCCCCAAAAGAGCAAAAAACAAACAACAGCACATCTGCAACCCACACACATATAAACGTGCATGTATGCACGCATACTCCATACACATGCAGAAAAAAAGGGGGGGCAGGGATAAAATGTGGAAATGTTTGGAAGCTTCAGGATGTCTTTACAAGGCTGGTCACACGACAGCTCTCACCAGGCAAGCAAAATGCTGTTGATACTGCCATTCCTGATGCAGACATCCACCAAGGCCACATGGCATTTCTAAAACATCAGACTAGAAGCCATTTCTCCAGCCCCAAGACTAAGCTTTCAATGGCATGTGTATGGCTTTGTGGTGGTTTGAATGAGAAGTGTCTCCCGTAGGCTAAGGTACTTGCATACCCAGTCCCTAGTTGGTGGCCCTGTTAGGGGAGGGGCAGAGTTGCTGGAGGAAGTGCATCTTTGGAGGCTGGCTTTGAGGGTGTATAGTCTCATCCCAGCTCCGTTTGATCTATACTTGGTGTTTGTTGCCGAAGATGTGAGCGCTCAGCTTCCTGCTCCAGCTGCCTGCTGTCATGCTTCTGCGGTCCTGCCGTTTGGGCTCTTCCTCTGGAAGCTCTTCCAAAATAAACTTTCTCCCTTAAGTTGCAACAAAGTAACTAATACAGGATTTCACTCCTGCGGGATACTCAGATTACTGTTAACACACTCTGTGTTGTTGTGGTTTTGATGTGGATTCACTTCCCCAATATTGCTACTTTGTGTCCTTTAAACAAAATGTCCACTGTGTATCTGTCATTACCTATGGGATATATGAATTATGGTTCTCAGTGGAGACGTAACAGTGTAATTCTGGACAAATCTTCACTAGCAATCCATTCAGAGAGTCAATGGCTGGACACTTACGACTGTGACAGGAGCTCAGAAATTGTCACACCCCTTAAAATAATGGAAAACCCGCCTATTCTATAAGATTATTTCTACATATGTTTAAAAATATTATTTTCAGGCCAAGCATGGTGGCGCATATCCTTAATCCCAGTACTGGGGAGGCTAAGGCAGACAGGCCTCTGAGAGTTCCAGGCCAGCCTGGTTTATACAGTGAGTTCTAGGCCAACCAGACTACACAGCAACACTCTGCATCAAAAGTTTAAAAAAAATTAAAAAGAATTATTTTCCAGAAAATTTACGCACAGTGCAAGTTGCTACTATTCAGTTATACTATATTAAGAAATATAAACACTATTTTCACTATGTCACCAAAGTACTTGGGTTTTAGAAGTCAGAGCCACCAAGTGGCCATGTGAGATGGACACTGCTTAAAAAAAACCAAGCACGGACTAGAGAGATGGCTCAGAGGTTAAGAGCACTGACTGCTCTTCCAGAGGTTCTGAGTTCAATTCCCAGCAACCACATGGTGGCTCACAACCATCTGTAATGAGATCTGGTTCCCTCTTCTGGCATGCACGGTCACATGCAGGCAGAATACTGTGTACATAATAAATAAACAAAACTTAAAAAAAAAAAAACAAGCATAATGTGTAGTTTTCAGTTTAACTGACTCTTGGCAAGACAGGGGACAAGCATTTCACAACAGAAAAACATTTATTTATTTGTTTGTTTGTTTGTTTGTTTGTTTGTTTGTTACAATATAAAAATGTGTAGCTCTGCCGGGCGGTGGTGGCTCACGCCTTTAATCCCAGCACTTGGGAGGCAGAGCCAGGCGGATCTCTGTGAGTTCGAGGCCAGCCTGGACTACCAAGTGAGTTTCAGGAGAGGTGCAAAGCTACACAGAGAAACCCTGTCTCGAAAAACCAAAAAAAAAAAAAAAAAAAAAAAAAATGTGTAGCTCTAATTGCTGCATGGGCTTATAGTAAAGACTGAACCACCATTGAGAAATGCAAGCAAGACCACTGATACTTAATGTGATGTGTTAACAAGAGTCCAAGGTGTGTGTTTCACACATGGCTTACATTTTGGGTTTTCTTCTTTTAGGTTTTGCGGTGGTTTGAATGAGATTGACTGCCATTCTCCTATATTGGAATGCTTAGTCACCAGGGCATGGGAAAGATTAAGAGGTGTGGCCTTCTTGGAGTAGATGCAGCCTTGTTGGAGAAAGTGTGTCACTGGGTGTGAGCTTTGAAGTTTCTAAAGCCCATGCCAGGCGGAGCGTTGTTTGCTCTTTCTCTGCCTGCTGCCCGAGGATCAGGGCGGAAGGCTCTCAGTTACTGCTCCAGCACCATGCTGCCTGTGTGCTGCCATGCTCCCTGCCATGATGATAATGGACTGAACTCTGAAACTGTAAGCCAGGCCCTAGTTAAATACTTTCCTTTATAAGAGTTGCCTTGGCCATGGTGTCTCTTCACAGAATAGAACACTAAGACTGGCTTATTGTTAGTCAAAGCAACATGATGCTGTGACTCTCTGCCATGACACCTGTCACATTCAGAGCAGATTGCTGTATTTATTTCGCCGTTTTACATATTAACAATAGCACAAAAAGATATTTAAAAAATGAAAACTGCTATTTTTCTTTTGAATTATTTTGTACGGCACACATTTGAAGGTCAAAGGACAAGTGAAAGTGAAAAGTGTGAAAGTCAACTCTCCTTCCGTGTGGGACCCTCACCCCCACCCCGGGGACTGAACTCAGGCCGTCCATTGGGTGAGCTGCCTAGTTTATGTCAACTTGACATAAGCTGGAGTCAAATGGGAAGAGTGGACTGGAGCTGTGAAAAAGCCCCCATCAGGCTGGATCAGTAACGGTTGTGGGAGGACACAGCCCACTGTGGGCAGTGCCAGCCCGGGGCAGATGGTCCTGGGCTGTATAAGGAAACAGGCTGAGCAAGCCATGGAAAGCAAGCATGTAAGCAGCTCTTCTTCACGGGTCCTGCCTCTGCCCCTGCTTTGGCTTTCCCTGATGACAGACTGTATCCTTTGAGCCAAGTACACCCTCCCCTCCCTACGTGGCTTTAGGTTATGGTGTTTTACCACAGCACCAGGAATCTAACTATGACGTCACACTTAGCAACAAGCACTTCATCCTGCTAAGCCATCTGACCAGCCCCTATTTTTTTATCGATGAAAAAAATGGGTGTTGGTGATTGTATTTTAATGATTCAAAAGCATCTCTTTTGACCTGCCTGAGCAAAAAATTGTATGGTAGCAATATGTGTAGAGATCATAAAAGTACAAAAAAAATAAAATGTTTTTAACAATCCAGTAATCAAAAAGATAAATAATAGTAGTAGCAAACAATAAGAGTATGTCTGTATTGGTGGATATGTCTATAAAACAACAATTGTATATTTTTGTAATGTGTACCATACTGTGTGCTCCAGTAAATGTTCATTTGTGGAAGTATGTTTATTTTATATGGCACATGATGTTAAATGCAAAAGGTGCTATGATTCTGTAGTTCCCGTGAGTTATGATGTGCTTTTGAGATGATGTGAGCACACCTCAATTAAAAAGTATTTCCCAGTCTCCAGCTGCTCTTCCCTTTGTCTATTTAATGGAGTCCTCTGAAGAGAAGTTTGTTTTGTCCTTTCCTGAATCATGCTTCCAGTTTTATTTCTGGAACTCCATACTTATCCTGAGAAGTCTCAAAGACTCAGATCCCTCTGTTTCTTTGTAAATCATTTATAAGCTTAAGAGTTCTAGTTAGACGTTTGACGGATTTTGAATTGATCTTATACAGTTCCACATTTACTTTTGCCTACAAATAGCCAAGTGTCCCAACTCTCTCTGTCTCCTTTGAATTGATGTGCACACCCATATGTATGTTTCTGAATTCCTTGTTCTTTTTTGTTGTTGTTGTTTAATTTTTTGAGACATAGTTTTTTTTTTTTTTTTTTTTTTTACGTAATAGAGCCCTGACTGTCCTTGAACTTGCTCTGTAGACCAGGCTGACCTTGAACTCAAAGAGCTCTGCCTGCCTCTGCCTCCTGAGTGCTAGAATTAAAGGCATGCACCCCACCACCACCATCCCCCCAGACAAATTCCCTGTTCTTAGATTGGAAGAATAAACAATATTTACCCAAGTTTTGATCCATGAGTTGACATGATTCCATTTAAAATCCTACTAAGCTTTTTTTTTTCCCAAATGGAAATTTATAAGTGCATTCTCAAGTTCACAAAGGTATGCAAAGGCCCTACAGTAAACATCTTTTAAAAAGAGGAAAAATGTGGAGGTTGTAAATGATGTTATTTCAAGAACTCGCCATAAAGCCACCGTGTTGAAGCAGCTGTCTGTGTTAACACAGACGTGTGGAATAAATGCTCCAGACAAAACCGGGTGGTCGGGGCTCACACCTTCAATCCCAGCACTCAGGAGGCAGAGGCAGCTGGATCTCTGAGTTCAAGGCCAGCCTGGTCTGCACAGTGAGTTTCAGGACAGCCAGGACTACACAGAGAAACCCTGTCTCAAAGCAAAAACAAACAAAAAAGCTCCAGACAGAGACCAGAGCACATAATCTATTGATTTTGACAAAGGCGCTGAGGCAACTGAATGGAGAAAAGATGATTCTGGAATGCAGGGTATCCACACTTAAAACGTGAAAACATCAGCACCTTCCATCACAGTAGCATGTGCACTCAAAGTAAATTCTAGATCAAAATGCAAGCGTGTGAAACCACAAAATTCCTGGGAGGAAACAGGAGAAAATTTTTTTTTTAATTTTGTTTTGATTGTCCTGGAACTTGGTATGTAGATCAGCCTGGTCTCAAACTCACAGAGAGCCCTGCCTCTGACTCCACAGTGCTGGGACCAAAGGTATGTACCACCATGCCTGGCTAGAGAAAGGTTTTATGGTCGTGAATTAGGCAAACATTTTTTTTTAAGATAAAATACCAAAAAAAAAAAAACCATACTCCATAGACAAAAATAATTGTAAAGTTGGTTCACCAAAACCAAGAATTTCTGGCTTATGAAAGACGTTGTTAAATTAGTGAAGAGACAAGGTACAGACCAAGAGAAAATTTGTGAAGATATTGGATAAACCAAATAACCTGACAAATCAGCAAGCATAGATGGGAAGCTGTACAGCTGAAATATATAAGCAGATAGGCGGCTAAAGCCATGGCTCAGCTGCTCTTGAATGGGTCCCAAGTCTGGTTCCCATACAGATTGCATTTCACGGCAATCTGTAACTCCAGTTATGGGGGCTCTGACACCCTCTTCTGAGCTCTAAGGGCAACTACCCTCAAATGCACATACCCACACACAGATAAACATAATTGGAAAAAAAATCTTTAAGGGGTTGGAGAGATCTCTCAACAGATTAGCTGTATATACTGTGCTTGCAGAGAACCCAAGTTCAATTACAGTTTCCAGCACACATGTCAAGCAGATCACAACCACCTGTAACTTCATTTCCAGGGGATCCAATGCCCTTTTCAAGGCCTCTATGGGCACTAACACTCACATGCACAAACCTCACACATAACTAAAAATAATAAAAACTATAAATCTTTGAATGACTAAAAATGTTTTATGGCATTATTTCAAGGGAATTAAAGTTTAAATCACAGTAAAATATCGGCTAGAATAGCTAAATTAAAAATTCTGATAATTAGCTGGATGGTGGGTGGCATATACCTTTAATTCCAGCAGACACAGGTGGATCTTGTGAATTTAAGGTCAGCCTGGTCAACAGAGTGGGTTCCAGTGCAGCCAGGGTTACACAGAAAAACCCAGCCTCAAAAGACAAAAACAAACAAACGAAAAGTTCTGACTATTTCAAGTGCTGAGGAATGTGTGTGAGAACTGGGTTTCTCATACTGTGGTACACTGTATGACATATTCTGGCAACTTCAAATATATAGTATTTTAATTAATTCTTTGTGAACTTCATACATGCATATGATGTGCTTGGGTCATATTCACCCCACTCCTTCCAGATTCACCCCAGTCACATCCTTGGCAATTTCTTAAAGAGTGAAACATGTATAAAGCTACCAGGATGCATATGACATTGTGCGCTGTCCAGCCTCAGAGTACTGTTCACACAGACCCAGGGTAAATGGGGCTCATCACTGTAGACCGCTTTGTGCCCGTGCACCTGCATGAACATGTGTGTGTCCACACACATATACCATATGTGTGGACAGCACCTGCACACACATGTGTGTGTCCACACACATATACCATATATGTGCCCAGCACCTGCACACACATGCATGTGTCCACACACATATACCATATATGCGGACAGCCACCTGCACACACATGTGTGTGTCCACACACATATACCATATATGTACCCAGCCACCTGCACACACATATACCATATATGTACCCAGCCACCTGCACACACATATGTGTGTCCACACACATATACCATATATGTACCCAGCCACCTGCACACACATGTGTGTGTCCACACACATATACCATATATGTACCCAGCCACCTGCACACACATGCGTGTGTTCACACACATACACCATATATGCGGACAGGAACATCCACATAGGTTTTAAAAAATCTTACCTTAATTGAAGCTAGTGTGGAAAGGAATGGATTTCATCAAGGCATCCCCACACACTGGTGTGATTCTAACTCATCTCCTCTCTCCACCATGCTCCCTCCCCCTCCCTCTTCTTCTGACCCCTCCAAACGCTCCCCTATTCTGCTTTCATGTCAGATAGATTTCACCACCTTCCTTCTTTTTCTCCTCCTCCTCCTCATCATGATTCCCTTTCTAGTTTCACAACTTACAGGCACGTGCGCGCGCGCGCGCACACACACACACACACACACACACACACAATTTTAAATCTAAGTTTGCGTGTGAGGGAAAGCATGGTGTTTATCTTCCTGAGTCTGTCTCACTTCTTTTCACATAATGATTACTAGCATCTTTGATTGTCATGTAAATGCCACAATTTCTCTGTGGGTGAATAAAATGTAATTTTATTGTCTACAGGTATCACATTTTCTTGTATGAATATGCATATGTATAATATTTCCTTCACCCATTCATCTTAAGATATTATTTAAAGACTTATTGTATGTGTGTGTGTGTGTGTGTGTGTGTGTGTGTGTGTGTGTGTGTGTGTGTGTCTGCATGCGAGTGAGTATAGTACTTATAGGGACTAAGGTGTTGGATCCCCTGGAACTTGAGTAACAAGCAGTTGTGTGCCACCTGCCATGGGTGCTGGAAACCAAACTCAGTCTTCTGCAAGAGCAGAAGCCATCTCTTCAGCCCTCTACAGAGATATTTTTATATGAGTTCTTAAAAAACAGAAAGCAGAGCGAGGGGAGGGAAAAATTAAAAGAGAAAGAAAATATTCGGAATAAGAATATACTCGAGCCGGGCGGTGGTGGCACACGCCTTTAATCCCAGCACTCAGGAGGCAGAGGCAGGAGGATCTCTGTGAGTTCGAGGCCAGCCTGGTCTCCAAAGTGAGTTCCAGGAAAGGCGCAAAGCTACACAGAGAAACCCTGTCTCAAAAAACCAAAATATACTCGAAAATTCAGAGTGTGGCTGTCTCTAGGTTGCAGGTTTGTAGGTAATATTTTTTCTTCCTTTTGCTCATTCATATTTCCTAAATGTTCATTATCAGATGTGCTTATGGCAAGAGGAAACACATCCTTGTGCTGGCCTCTTCTCGCTGGCACACGCTGACAGACAGCAGCTGATGTGGCAGGTTCCGGCTCCCTGAGAGCTTGCCCAGCAGAGGAAGGCAGGAACTTGCTAGCCCAACACTTAGTGAGGTGTTTGCCTCCATTTGGCTTCTCTGGGAACCTGGGGACTACTCAGGGATGGTGGAGCCAAACTCTAGTCCAAGTGTTTATTATTACGGTTCTGCTAGGATAAGAAGGGCTGGACCGTTTCCCACGGTCATGAACACTGATAATTCTCTGTATCAATAATTTATCTTGCCAGGAACAGACAATACAGCAAAGGTATTTATACGGCTATGAACACAAACAACATTTAGTCTCTTTCAAAACTTACTGAACTTTTTGTGATTAAAAAAATGCATTGTCATAAATTCGGAATCTACAGGAAAGTCTTAAATCAGTATAAAATCACTCTGTTACCAAATTCCTATATAATTCATTTTATGTATTTGTGTGTGTTATTAGAGGAGTTCTGGGATCTGAACTTAGGTTCATGATTGAGCACCAAGCACTCTTAAGTGCTATGGCATCTCTCCAGCTCCTATACATAATTTATAACAAACATTTTACATTATTTCTCACCATAATTTTTCTTTTTAATCTAGCTAGAGTCACATGATCTTTAGGCCCTGCCCCAACTCCATAGCTGTGATGGCTAATCTGGGTTGTCAACTTAACACACCTGGGAAGAGGGACCTGGACTGAAGAATTGCCTTCAGCAGAGTGACCTGTAGACATGTGGATGGGGACATTTTCTTTATTGACAATTGATATAGTTGGGCCCAGCCTACTGTAGGTGGTACCACTCATGAGCAGATGGGCCTGGGCTATCTAAGAACAGAGCTGAGCAAGCCAAGGGGGCAACCCAATAAACAGTCCCTCCACGGTTTCCACTGGAGTTCCTGCCACCAAGGTCCTTCCTTGAGTTTCTCCCTTGACGGTGAACTACGATTTGTTAAGCCAAGTCAACCCTCCCCTCCTCCAAGTTGCTGTTGGCCAGTGTTTTACTACAGCAACAGAGAAGCAAACCAAAACAATCTATATCCATTCTTATACTAATTTATTTTTCACACATCTTTTTTTCAGAAAGCATTTATTTTTTTGAGGCAGGGTCTCATGTAGCTCAGTCTGGGTTCAAATTGGCCATGTAGCTGTGGTGGTTTGAATTAAAATGGCCCCTACAGGCTCATGCATTTGAAAGTTTAGTCACCAGGGAGTGGCACTATTTGAAAGGATTAGAAGGATTAGGAGTTAATGGGCTTGTTGAAGAAAGTGTGTCATTGGGAGTGGGCTCTGAGGTTTCAAACAGTCCATTGTAAGCTCTCTCTCTCTCTCTCTCTCTCTCTCTCTCTCTCTCTCTCTCTCTCTCTCTCTCCATATAGATCAGGATACAGAACTCTCAGCTACTTCTCCAGCACCATGTCTGCCTACATGCTGCTATGCTTCTTACCATAATGATAATGAACTAAACCTTTGAAACTGTAAGCAAGCCCACAATTAAATGCATTCTTTTATAGGAGTTATCTTGGTCATAGTGTCTCTTCACAGCTATAGAATAGTGACTAAGACAGTAGTCAAAGAAAACCTTAAACTTCTGGCCCTCCACAGTCTACCTCCTGAGTTCTGGGATTATAGGTACACACCACCACATCCAGTTTATGCAGTGCTGGGGTTGAAACCCAGAGCTTCTTGTATGCTAGCAAGAGCTCTATCAACTGAGCTACATCCACCAGCTCCCAAAGCATTAAAGACTATAATCAGATTGTACTTATATGTTCCATTGTCTGCCAATCTGTCAGAAAAATGGGCTTAAGTTCCATGGAGATATTACCTGCTGGCAACATACACAAACTCCTCACTAGCACTGGCCAGTCCCTCTGCCACCTTCTGCAAGGAGGTAAGTGCTTCATTCTGTACATCTTTCCTCTCCACTGAGATGAGCAGATGACAAAGCTGGACAGTCATTGGTGTAATGATTTGCTCCATGGCCCTGTTCCGTATCATAGGACTAAAGTCATCCCAGAGGAAAGAGTCCATCTTCATGAGTCTGTGAACAGAAATGATGACATCATAAGCTCAGGCTTGTTGACATATGAAATATGAAAGTATTTCTCTTGATTCAGTGTTCACCTAATTCTACATCTATAGAAGGAAAAATCTATAAAATATTAAAAGGATACTTAATACTAATTTATACTAAAGACCTTGTGGCTTAGCAGAAACATATGAAAAGGGGTGGGGGGTGGGGCAAAGACACATTAGGTCAGGCCCTGAAGAAGACAACAGAATAAAAAGTAGACTCACAAACCACAAAATAGACACAGTTAAGAAGTGGTTAATGGCAATCCAATGCTGGAATTTGTTGTAGAACATTGTTTTAACTGGGCAAATGCTGGGGATGTCTTTCTGTATGCTGTGAATGTGTTGCTCTGATTGATAAATAAGAAGCAACATGTAAAGTACCGGTAAGCCACAAGCCACGTGGTAACTTACAGATTAATATAAATAGGTTAATTTAAGATATAAGAACTAGATAGCAAGAAGCCTGAGCCATTAGGCCAAACAGTTTAAATAATATAAGCAAACAGTTTAAATAATATAAGCGTCTGTGTGTTTATTTGGGTCTGAGTGGTTGTGGGCTGGCCTGGGTGGGACTGGAGATAACTCCAGCTACAGGTAAAAATGTGTTACATTTGTTTCTGCTGTGGAATATTACTTTAACTATGTGAAGGTGTGTTACATTTGTTTCTGCTGTCTTTGTTAATGATGTAAAGATGTGTTACATTTGGTCATCCTGCATTTGTTTAATTATGTAAAGATGTGTTGAATTTGTTTCTCTTTGCCTGTCTAAGGTACCTGATTGGTCTAATAAAAAGCTGAATGGCCAATAGCTAGGCAGGAGAGGGATAGGCAGGGCTGGCAGGCAGAGAGAATAAACAGGAAGAAAAATCTAGGCTAAGAAAGAATGAGAAAAGAAGAGAGAAGAGAACAAGGGAAATGCCTGAGGCCAGCCAGGCAGCCGGCAGCCAGCAGACACAGAACAGGACATACAGAAAGAGAGGTTAAAAAGCCCAAGGCAAAAACACAGATAAAGAGAAACAGATTAAAATAAGAGCTAAGATAAGGCCAAGCATTCATAACTAATAATAAGTCTCCATGTCATGATTTGGGAGCTGGTTGGTGGCCCAAAAGAAAAGGCTTGCTACAAGGATTCTACAACTTATTCAATCTTATTCTCTTGTTCAAATTATTTCCCCAAATGAAGATTAAAAGAGAAGACTCAGGTTAGCCAGATGGCTCAATGGTTCAGAGCACTACTTGCTCTTACAGAGGACCTAAGTTCAGTTCCCAGAAACCACATCAGGCAGCTCACAATCACTTATAACTCTAGCTTAAGGGGATCTGACACACTCTTCTCCAAGCAGCAGGCACATACATATGTGTACACACATGTGTGCACAAGTGGGCATGCACATACAAGCACATACACACAAATAAAAAATTTAAAGAATCTTAGGATAATGCATAGGTAAGACACACACAAAAAATGTTGCTGTGGCAGTTTGAATAAGAATGACACCCATAGACTCATATATTTGAATACTTGGTCCCCAGTTGGTGGAACTGTTTGGGAAGAATTTCAAGGTGTGGTCTTGTTGGAGGAGGTGTGTCACTGGGGGTGGGCTTTGATATTTAAGAAGCTTGTGCCATTACCAGAAAGCTGTCTCCCTCTGCCTCCTACTGTGGGGGCCCAAAGATACTCCATAGTGTGGCCTTATTCCATCTTGACTCAAGGTCAGAGAGTTGGCGCCTGTTTTTATCACACAAGGCTGCATATCAGGATGTGTTTGGCCAAAAGCATGGTTACCAGGTGTCTTATACTTCAAGGCCTAATTACAGGATGTTTTGCCATAAAGTGTAGCTAATAGATGTTTTGAGAATTGAGGAAGTGTTTACTCTTGTCTATACTTTGTACCTTGAACCATAGTGTCCTTGAGAAGGGAAGGTCTTTTGCCTCCCCCCTTGCTGGTGTATAAAACGCCCATGAGGAATAAACTCCTGTGTCTCTGTCTTTTTTTTTTTTTTTTTTTTTTACATCGTACATCTCTATCTTTCCTATTTATTATTTCTCAATCCACACTCCCCTATACCAAGAACTGTCCAAAGGTCAAACTGGACTCGGCATCTTGTAGATAAGGACACAAACTTCAACTGCTGCTCAAGCTTCATGCCTGCCCGTATGCTGCCATGCTTCCCACCATGATGGTCATGGACTCTGACCATCTATAACTGTAACCCCAAATTAAACGTTTTTCTTTTGTAAGTTGCCTTGGTCATGGTGTTTTGTCACAGCATTAGAAAAGTAACTAAGACAGTTGCTTATTTTAAAAAATGAGTGGGAAAACACCAATAATAGTTTATTATCTTGTACAGTAGTAAAACGCAGATGGCCACAGCATAGGAGGCAGGAGAGAGGAAACATTGACAGGTTTTAGGGTTGTAGCATCAATTAGAAATTTGTGAGGGGAAAAATTCACACATTTGTGTTAAGGACACAATCGCTTACGTGAACCACTGGGAAAGATGAAAGAATGTGCAACTGAAAAATTGTTACCCAGGAATGATAGAAAGTAATAGAGATAATAGACAATAATAGAAAAGGAGCTAGAGAGCTGCCTCCATGGGTAAGAGCACTGGCTGCTCTTCCAGAGGACCAGGGTTCATATCCCAGAACCCATATGGAGCCTCACACCTGTCATGATCCCATGCTCGGGCCTCTGTGAGCACTGCATGAACGTGGTACACAGACATACATGCAGGCAGAACTCCCATAGTGGTAAAATAAAATAATGATTAAAAGAATCTATGCCAGCCAGTTTGGACTGGAAAAGACAGAGTCTGGAGAAATGACTCAATGGTTAACCACTCTGGCTGTTCTTCCAAGCATCTGGAACTCCAGTTCCAGGACCGTCTAGCCTCTGTGGACAGCAGCCATGCATGCTCTGCACTTACATAAATGCAGGGTGAACACGCATACACATAAAAAGAAAATACAGAAATCTTTTGTAAAAAGTAAGATGGTGAATGACTGAGGAAGACACCTAACGTTCCTCATCCTCTGGCTCCCCCCTGCACATATGCATACCTGAAAACACATGCACGTACCCAGAGAGACAAGGGTGGTGATGGTGAAAGAAACTGAGGAACACACCGGAAGAAAGAAAGACCTCCATGTTCCTGGATTGGCAGAGTTAATGTTGTAGAATGGCTATCCTACCAAAAGCAACCTACAAATTCAATACAACCGCCATCAAAATCCCAATGACATTCTTCACGGAATTAGAAAAAAGCGGCCGGAAAGACAATATGGAAGCACCACAGACCCCAAATAGCCAAAGCAATTCTAATCAGAAAGAGCAATGCTGGAGTTATCATAAGACCCGATCTCAAATTATACCACAGAGCCGTGGTAATGAAAACAGCGTGGCCCTAGCACAAAAACAGACACGTAGGCCAATGCCACAGAATAAAAGACACTGATAACTCTCAGAGCTGCAGCCACTAACTTTTGACAAATGTGTCAAAAATATGCATTGGAGGGCCAGCAAGATGGTTCTGGGAGTAAAAGCTCTTGCCACATAAGCCTGACCACTGTCCAACTCTGGTGCCCACAGAAAAGGCAGATGGGAGCAGCATCTGTAATACCAGCACTCCTGGGGGATGTGAGGCAGAGGAAGGAGCATCACCAGGAAGCCAGGAACAGGCAGGGGAGCAGAAATAACAAGAGTGGCCTTGTACAAGGTGGGAGAGCTGACATGCAAAAGGTTGTTCTGTCTCCAATGCAGCACAGCGGGGGGGGGGGGGGAGGGGGGGGGACGACACTGCACAATAGTTTTATTCAGCCATACAGAAGCATGAAATAATGCCATCTGCAGGGAAATTGAAGGAACTGGAGGTCGCTACATGAAGACAAGTCAAACTCAGAGTGTGCAAAGGAGTGTTGCCTATTTTTTAGAATTGGAATCCAGTTTTAAACGGAAGTGTAAACATGCAGATGATATGAAAGTAGGAGGGGTGTGTGAGGGGTGCGATAATTTAAAGACCATTAAATAAATAAATAAGCATAAAGCAGAGTCCCTGGGTCCCACAGGAACACACATCCACCAATGGGCAGAGAGACTGACCCAGAAGCGTAGTCTAAGATGCCATGCTGCTATTCGGACCCCTTCACTTGCTTGTGACCTAGCTGTATGACACTGGTTGCTGAATTCACACATCCCCTGCTTTCCAGAGAATGGACCTGATGAATGAGCTGCTTTCCTAGAGGAATAGCCAGTGACTTCATGAGAAAGAATCCAAATGGCCAGTCACTTTGTCTCTGGGAGACATCTACCATGCAGTCTGTGCTGCATGACTGCATCTTCCAGATCAGACCCTGGTGCAGACCTGACACCACTTCCTGCCTGGCTCCTTCCCCATCCCTCGCCTATGGGCTTTCCTCCCCCACCAGCCTTTCCTCAAGGGTACTCTGCAGAACATCGCATGTCTTCAAACTACAGCTGCTGAGATCCTATAGGCTGCACAGGATGATTCAGGGAGGGCACGTCAGCAGCTTGTCCCTGACCCCAAAGCCATCCTATGTGCCTGCAGGAGCTCAAAGCCATTTTGAAAGTGTAGCCACCATGGGGTCTAAAGACTGAGCCCAACTCCTGAGGACATTGCTTAAACTCTAAGATTCAGGCAAAGCCTTATTCTGTACACACACATTTTTGTTTGTTTATTTGTCTTAAACCATTTTGATTTTGTTAGGGTGGACTGACAGGCATATTTGTGTATCCTGTCCCTCTGGGAACCTTGCTTTTGAACAGCTGCAAGGGACAATATGGACCACTCACAGACATGGAGATAGGACATGCAGGATCTTGATATGCCCTTAAAATGACCCAAAAGGAGAGGTGGCTGTATCTAGTACTATGCTTTTAATTTTTTCACTTTAGAAACTCTGGCATCCTCATTTTTAAAGTGGTGGATAACCTGCATTATATTTTCAGCATGAACTCTATTAATGAAATACTACAATAAAATACTACACTACAATAAAATATCAAAATGTACTATTAAAATAAACTAGTCCAGATGACAAATAGTTTGACAAGAAAAAGGGGGATGCTATTGCATAGAAACAGAAAAATTCCTATAATCCATCTTTGACTGGCCATCACGAGAACCCACAGAGAACATGCAGGAGGCTAGAAAATAGGAGCTTGGCCTTACCTTAGTGGGGAGACTCTCCACTCTACACAAATGAGACAATCAGTTGCACTCCCCCCTGAGGAACAGGTGGTTTTTATCAGCCGCAGGAATCCACCTGGGTTTGCACAGTTCCAAATGACAGGATCTCCAGCCTCTGTTAACCGACTCCACCCCTGACGTCACAGACAGTATCATGAACCAGCAGTAACATAACTTATGCATGGCCTTGTGGCGGGGCCGATGCTTTGTCACAGAGATAAGAACTGATAATAAGAGCCTGAGAAGACGGCTATCTGAACCAACCCAATCAGAATAGGGCTCAGCTACAGGTCTAAAACAGCTGTGCTGTGTGGACCTGAAAAGAAATCATGCTCTCTCAAACTCATGTCCACTAGGAACCTGAGCATACAATCTTATTTGAAGATGGGCAATTAATTGATATATTTATTTCTGGTGATGTAAGCAAGTCAAGAGGTGGACCTATCAGAGTGAACCCCATCCAGTGACAGATAACATCATAAGAAGAAGGACATTTGGACACAGAGACACAGAAGGAATGATGGATGCAGAGATCAGTGTGATGTGCTCATCCCCAGGGGAGCCACCAGGGGCTGGAAGAGGTAGAGGATTCTCTTCTAGCAGCTTGGGAGGAAGCATGGCTTTGCTGGTAGCATATTCTAAGACAGTGTTCTCAACCTTCCTAACGATGTGACCCTTTAATACAGTTCCTCAAGTAGTGGTTGACCCAACCATAAAGTTACTTCATTGCTACTTCATAACTGTAATTTTGCTACTGTTATGAATCAAAGTATAAATATCTGTGCTTTCTGAAGGTCTTAGATGGACTCTTTTGAAAGGTCATTTGACCCCCAAAATGGTTGCAACCCATCGGTTGAAAACCATTGTTCTAAGGCTTCTAGCTGCCAGAACTGTGAGACCATTTCTCTTGTTTTAAGTCATCTAATTTATTTTGATTTATTATGCTATCGCTAAGATATCTAACATCTATGTTATTATAACACAAAATAGACTGTACTACAAAACTATTTTTAGAACCCAAATAGTTAATTTCATAATGATGGAAAGGTTTGACACATCAGAAAGATGTAGCAACCATAAATGAAAATACACCTTACAGTACAGCCTCATAGTCATGCAACCAGCATTGACAGTTAAAGGGAGAAACATACAGTTTAATAACTGTAGTTGCAGGTTTCAAGTCTTGTGTAAATAATTAGTAGAATTATTCATCATAAAGTTAGCAAAATTTGAATAGACCATCCAGAAAGGCACTCCATTTAGCATAAACAGAACACCGCACGGATTAGGTAGAGAACACAGTTCTCATTAAGAGCACATGAAGTATTTCCACAGACTACAGCCATGCTGCACATCAGGTCTCAATAAATAAAAGGAATGAAAGCATATGAAGTATTTTCTATGACCATAATCAATTTAAATTGCACATGAACAACAAAAAGACAATTTGTGAAGCTCATGTGTATTTATGGAGGGACTAAGGCTACATCTGAAAATAAACACATTGTAGTGGTTTGAGTGAGACTCACATATTTGAACCCTTGGTCCCTAGTTGGTGGCACTGTTTAGGGAGGCTGTGGAACCTTTAGGAGGTGGAGTCTGGCTGGAGGAAATACGTCACTGGGGGTGGGCTTTGAGTGCTTATGATCTCTTGAACTTCCTGTTTGTTCTCTGCTTCCTCTGGCAGATGAAGATACAGTCTCTCTCTCTCTCTCTCTCTCAGGTCATGTCTTCCACCATGCCTGCTGATTGCTCAATGCCTCCCCACCTTGATCAACTCTTACCCCTTAGAAAGCATAAGTCAATATAAACTCTTCTTTCTATAAGTTGCCTTGGTCAAGGTGTTTTACCACAACAGAAAAGTAACTATTTCACACATTATAAATAACCAACAGCCTATGATCAGGGAAGAAGCGACATTGGCATTTCCCTATGTTAGTGTGTATATAAGTTATATGTATGTATGATAAAGTTTGCAAACTTGAACTATGTGTCTGGAGATGACCGGCCTTGAACAGGGAGTATGTTCATTTCCACCAAGATACTTTTGCTCTACAGGATCCACTTTCTTTCTAACAAAAATATTATTTTTAGTCAGTTATGTAAGCACACCATCCAACTGTGATAATTTCCCACTTACGGAGAGTTTATGATATGCCAGGCATGTGCTGGGAATTTTACAGCCATTTAATCCACACGACCATCACATGATTGAGCCATACTCTTGTCGAGACACCTAGGGAATCAGTTCTAGAGCTGGGATACTAGTTCAGGCCTGGATGATCTCAGACTCCAGAGTCTGACTTTTTGTGATACTATTTGTGCAGCATCACAAGCCCAGATGCTATGACCTGTGGAGGCCCAAATTACTCAGAGTCTGAGAATCTGAGCTTGCTTTACCCAGCAGGGCTGCATAAGGAGATGATTTGGCCATTGGCATAGTTACCAGATGTTTGGAAGGGTCTACACTTGGCTGTGTGGTGTGCTTTGATCTAGGAAAAGGGAGGTCTTTTGCCCCGCCCCTTGGCATTGTTATAAAAAGCCCTTTTGAATAAATGGAAAAGGCCATTGGGTTTTGATCCAGGTCTTCCCAAAGCTATCCTGTGTTTCTGTCTTTCTCCTCTAACCTATCTTTCTATCTAATATTTTCTTATCCCTCTCTCCTCCTTATAGGAACCCTGGAAAAAGTGGGGGCTGGCCTCCCACAATTACATGACCTTCAGAGGAAAATGGCTCCAAGTTCTATCATCCTTATGAAAATGTCCTCATGACTTTCAAATGGCATCATTTTAAAATCCAGATCCTGGTTTTGCAGCTCAAAACCCTTCTTTATGCTGAGTTCTGGGTGATCTAGATGATACACTAGGAATTCTCATTAACTTTAAGTAAAAATAAAGAAAAAAAGTGGGGGACAAGATCTTGAGCTGAGGGTACTATCTGCCATGAGACTGGGCCTTTGGGAGAGGTGCTCATGGATGTTTATGGAGCGAGCAAGGCTACCAGTTCCTCTTTTGAGTGTGTGTGTTCCTGTGTATTCACACTCCATACAACATCAAATCACCCAGTTGTGTTTCTTCTCTGACACTTTACTGGAGAAGTGTATAGTAGTTTGATAGTAATGGCCCCCATAGGCTCATAGATTTGAATGCTTGGTCACTAGGAGTGGCAATACTTGATAGAGATTAGAAGATGTGGCTTTGTTAGAGTAGGTGTGGTCTTGTCGGAGGAAATATGTCACTGGGGGTGGGCTTTGTGGTTTCAAATGCTCAAGCCAGGCCCAATCTCTCTCTCTCTCTCTCTCTCTCTCTCTCTCTCTCTCTCTCTCTCTCTCTTTCTCTCTCTCTCTCTTCCTGCTGCCTGTTGATCTGTTGATCTGAATATAGAACTCTCAGCTACCTCTCCAGCACCATGTCTGCCTGCACACTGCCATGCTTCCTACCATGATGATAATAGACTAAACCTCTGAAACTGCAAGCCAGCCCCAATTAAATGTTTTCCTTTATAAGAGTTGTCATGGTCATAGTGTCTCTTCACAGCAATAGAACATTGACTAAGACAAAGTCTATTCCATGAATTGTCTGCTACATACAGAACTATTTTCTCCTCAAGGGTCTTTTTATTGATGAACAATTTCAAGTTGTTATTACTGAGGGGCCAAGACCCTCTGTGGAGGAACAGCCAGAGCTAGGATGAATGAACTGGACAGGGGAAGCACATCATTCACGTGTGCGCTAGTTTGCTTTCTGTGCTCTAATAAAAGTTCTGACCAAGAGCAATATGGAGAGAAAAGGGCTTATTCAGCTACACATCCCAGTCGCAGTCCATCATAAGGAAGGGCAGGGCAGGAACCTGGAGGTAGGAACAGAAGCAGAGGCCACGGAAGAACACTGCTTACTGCTTTGCTTCTCATGGTGTGGTGGTTTGAATGAAAATGGCCCCCATAGACTCCTAGGGAGTGGCATTATTGGAGGTGTGGCCTTGTTGGAGGAACACTGTCAGAGGAGGAGGGCTTTGAGGTCTCAGAAGCTCAAGCCAGGCCCAGTGTCACTCTCTTCCTGCTGCCTGCAGATCCAGATGTAGAACTCTCAGCTCCTTCCTTCTCCAGCACCATGTCTGCCTGCCATGCTGATAATGGACTAAACCTCTGAAACTGTAAGCCAGCCACAATTAAATGCTTTCCTGTGGTGGTATTCTAATTGTACTGAAATGTGATTTTGATTGTATGTTAATAAATAAAGTTGCCCAGGGGTGAGAGCTATTAGAGCCATAGACAGAGTGTGGTGGTGATTGTGGTGGTGGTGGTGGTGGTGGTGGTGGTGGTGGTGGTGGTGGTGGTGGTGGTGGTGGTGGTGGCACACGCCTTTAATCCCATAGATCTCTGTGTGTTCAGGGATACAGCCAGCATTGGAGACATATGCCTTTAAGACCTAGGGGGCTGTACATTCAGACAGTGACGAGGCAGTCACATGTTTGGGTTTACAACCAATGAGAAGGCAGAACAATAATACTATAAAAAAGACGTACAGACAGGATATAGCTCTCTTTCGGGAAGCTGGGACACCGCAGGCGGAAGGGTGAGATTTTAGCTCTGAGCTCTGACCTCTCGGCTTTCTCTTTTACTTTGTTTCTGTGTTTCTTATTTAATAAGACGGTTGGTTACATCAATACTTTCCTTTATAAGAGTTGCTGTGGTCATGATGTCTATTCATAGCAATAAAATTCTAACTAATAAGACACATGGTTTTCTGGGTTTGCTTTTTAGTACAACACAGGATCACCTTCCCAGGGCTGGCACCACCCACAGTGGGTTGGGACATCCTACATCAATCGTAAATCAAGAGGAATGCCCCCACAGACTTGCCCACAGAACAATCTGATGGAGGCATTTTCTCATTTGAAGTTCCCTCTTCCCAGATGACTTTAGCTTGGGTCAAGTTGACAGACTAACAGTTGGCCAGCTTTCTACTGCTACAACAAATACCCAAGATAATAAGCTCATAAAGAGAAAGTGTTATTCTGCATCTCAGTTTTAGGCTGATGATTGGCTCTGTTGCTCTTGGGCCTGTGGCGTGGCTGCCATACCATGCTAAGAACACATTACAGAGCAAAACACACTTACCCTATCACCAGCCAGGGAATAAGAAAGAAGAGGGGCTGGGTCATCCCCAGAAGGAGAAGACACACAAATTCTAAAGTCCAGACTAGCAGTGTAGCATACTCCTTACATGTGTTGGCAAGTCCATGTGACCAGGACTAATTCAAAGGGGAATGGGAAGTCTAAGTCTCAGACGAGTCCCCCCTCTGTAAGATGACAAGATGTTTCCAAGGTGTTCCACATCTTACATCTGAGTAATGACAGATGAAAAAGCTAATGACTTTCTACAGCTCAGAGTCAGACTGGGCAGCTTTGGATTGTTTTTCTGTGTCACCAGCCACCACGACAAAAGGAACGGAGTGGCCCCATTAGTGCAGACTTGATATTCATTTCTCTCGGTGTTAGTCTCACTGGACCCTCAGAAAATGGTGACTGAAGGGGAAAGATGAGTTTTACCACTAAGAAAAGGAGTGATGTACAAAAACCAAAACAAATGAAAATGATGTGGTACTGGGCTGGGGATGGGCTCAGTTCGTAGAACGTTTGCTCGGCATACATGAAGCCCTGGGTGTGATCCCCAGCACTAAATAAAGCCAGAGTATGTCTATGGTAGATGGGCTGAGATGAGGCAGGAGGGCCTTCACATTGTACTCAGTAGATAAGGAAAGCGGGGTAGAGGGAAGCCCCATGGTGTTCTCCCCTCCCCCGCCTCTCCCTGGCCCCCTTCGCCCCAAAAGCTAATTAAAAATGTGAAGCTTGGGTCTGCTGGGAGCATTTATGAGTGAAGATAGAGATGCTCTTAGTACCAAAGTTGGTTTCCTTAGGCTATCAGGCAAAGGCACAAAAATCATTTAAAGAACCAATCTGCCACCATTCAAAAGGGGAAGCTGGGGTCCAGAGAAGGGTGAGCGGTGAGTTGCAGGACCTGTGAGGAGTCCAGAGCTTCCCTGGTTCTGTTTGGGACTGACTCACAGGCAGACTCCAGAGGAGCCCTCCTCAGAGTCCAGAGGACGCCTCCCACCCCCGAAACCAAAAGCGAGCAGATCGCAAGAGAAGCATAGCTTCACTTGGATACAGGATGAGACCTTAGAACTTCAGTTTTGGTTTATTTTGAGGCAGGGCCTCATGTAGCCCAGCTGGCTTCGAATTCACTAAGTCGCCGAGGATGACCTTGAATACCTGGTCTTTCTTCCCCTACCTCCTTAGTGCTGGGATTAGAAGCGTGCCTGATTTTACAGGGCTGGAGATGGAACCCAGGGCTCGGTGGTGGCTACATCCTCTGCCTGGATCTTTTGTTTTCACCCATCAAATCTGATTTTGAACTAGGTGGGAGACCCAGACAGACTGCAGGAAGGAATATTTGCAGGCTGTGACCCGGGCACAGCAGGAATCACTTCACTCGGCCTCTCCACCGCAGTTCGCGAATACTGTGACCCCACCAGCGCCCCACGCCACCAGCTCCTCGCAGAGCGCCGGCCGGCCCGGGCGGGCCCTGCATCCGAGCTCCCGCCGCAGCGGTCCGCAGACCTGCCCCGAGCGCCGCGCGGAATCACGGTCGTGGGCGGGGCGCCGGCGGTGGGCGCGGCGTCCGGGTGGCGCTCGCCACTCGGGCGGTGGCGCGGGCGCCCGGGGCCGGCACTGAGGGGACCCGGAGGCGCGGTCCCGGAGCTGGGCGGACGGCTGGGCTGGGGCTGGGGCTGGGGCAGCGACCACGCGGGGCCGCCGTGGTGCCTTGGACTCGTGCGGCGGCTGCGGGGCGCGCGGCCCTTCGCCATGTACACCTTCGTGGTGCGCGACGAGAATAGCAGCGTCTACGCCGAGGTCTCCCGGCTGCTGCTGGCCACCGGCCACTGGAAGAGGCTGCGGCGGGACAACCCCAGGTTCAACTTGATGCTGGGCGAGAGGAACCGGCTGCCCTTCGGGAGACTGGGTGAGCCTTTCCCTCGTGGCCGTGGCGCGCACGGCCCCGGGGAGCCAGCGCTTTTGTTTTTAAGGTCATTAATCTTCTCCAGGCGCTAGCTCGCTCGGGCAGATCTAAAATGGATCCACCAAGACCTAAACCCATAGCTGGATTCCGAACGGAGCCTCGGTGCGGTTGATGTGTGTGCTGACAGTGCCCTAGCCCTGCACCCGGAGTGTCGGCCTCGACTCCTAGCTTCCCTGGGCCTGCTGCAATCATCTTGCAGCTTTCCACCACCGAGGATTCCGCCTTGTGTGGTGTGGGTGTGGAGGGGGAGTTGTCGTTGTTGAAACCCCAGAGGCTTGTGCTACCGAGAGGCCCAAGGAATTTGGGAAAGACTCACTGAATTACCCAAAGCGGGAGCTTCCAGGGAAGCTGGTGGGTGGGAGTGGAGGGGTGCTCCATTTCAGACCTCTCTTTTAGCCGCACCAAAAGTGTGCATCCGCAACTGTGCGTCTAATGATGGTTTTTACAGGAGTTTGGATGCCCTTTGGTCTCCTCATCCACGTGGGCGAAGCTTTATTCACATACTTTCCCGTAGGAAGGGACAGCGACCCCCTTTTAAATGACGTAATCCAAAAGTTGTCCAGATGGGTTCAACTAGCATCCCACAGACTTGAGCCTGGTCATCTGCGGAGGGCCTGTCTCTCTCTCTCTCTCTGGGTAGCTGGTTCTTTTGCAAAAACTCACTTGGGGGTGGGGTCGGTTGTGTTCCAAGGACAGAAGGGGAGAATTGATAGCAGAGACCGCTCTACCTTGGAGAACACCCCACAGAGTAGTGTCCCGTGTCCTGAAGAGGAGAGTGTTTTCAGAAATAGGTGTGGTCAGAGATGCATGACTAGACTGAAAGCAGGTCGTTTGGAATTAACTGGCTCTTCGGCAAGCTTTCATAAGGCATTTGGGTGACATTACAACCCTATCAAGATGTGATAGCTTGAAGAATGAAGTGTGTAAGGGCTTAACCATACTGAAATAGTCCAGGGACAACTTTTCATTCTCATACAAGTTTATACTGTAGCATGGCAACCCCATGGAGGGGCTGGTTGGAAGTCTCAGAAATCTCAGAATAGAAATGTGCTTGTTAACCAGGTTCCTCTGGAAGGGCTCAGCAAAGAAAATCCCACTAAACGAACTTCCCGAAAGGAGTACAGGAACAGCCACCAGTCCGTCCCCTTCCTCTGTCACCCCCTTCCTGACTTCCCTGCCTCTTGGCACTTGACAGTGCCTGATGGTAAGAGCCTAGGTAGAGCCTTGGTGTTGAGAACACATGGAAAGGCTCTGCTCAGGCTGGGGCAGGGGGAGTTGGCCTTGCTGCTGTGACGACAAAGAGAAACCCTTTGTGATCCCAGTCCTGAAAAGGCACCACACATTTAGCAGATGAGCAGCAAACGTTTTATCTTTATGGAAAAGACAGATGCATCCTCTTAACTAAAATGGTTCTGCACCCTCACTGTTGAGAGTATTCCCTTTCTGTCTAAAGTGGGCGGCAAAACCCAAGGAGGAAAGCACAGAGTCGTGTGCAGGCGCTGGAAGCCAGGGCCAATGGCATGAGAAGTCATCAGGTCAACAGTGAATCGGACCTGTCTACCCCAGGGAGACTGTGGAAGCCAGATAATATCTGAAAGTTCTGATTTGGTTATGTGCCATGGTTGGATTAATTATTGTTAACCCTGACACCAACTCAAAGTCTCTTTTTAAAATCTTACCTTTTGTTACTGGAGATGCAAAGCATTTTATTAGGAGTTAAAATTTTTTTAATAAAATGTATTTTTGTTGTATCATGTTATTTCTAATTTTTAGTCTTGATTTATTTCATCTTTTGTGGCGCTGAGGATTGAACTCATGGCCTCCTAGGTGTTGATGATGATGCACTGTGCCACTGAGCCACACTGCAGACCTCCGGTTGTGGTTTTAGAACAGCTTTTGTAGTAAGAGCTAATCCATGTCTCCTCATGGGATAGTGCAGAGAAGTCCTCAGGGCTTCTGACATCGTCACAGGGCCTTTCTACTGCCTCCTTTCACTTCTTAGTGACTTCTAGAAGCTCCTTGAGGTGGATGTGCCATACTCCGCTGCCTTCTTCGATGTCTGGAAAAAGTGGGGTTGGAGATGGATGTGTGGCTGTGTGCAAGGAACCTTGCTCAGCAGGTTACAAGCCTGTGTGTGTGAGGCTGAGAGAGGGCTGTGTTAGGACCAAGGAGAAGTGAAATAGACAATACCCGATATTCTCCTAAGAAGAAAAAAGGCAGCCACGCCACAGCTGACCTGCATGGCAGTGTTCATGCTGCAGAATTGAGAGTAGGAAACTGAGAGGAAGAGGGACCGAGGGACACCCAGCCTGAAAGGAGAGAAAGGGAAGCTGGGGCTGGCACATCTGTTCCGCACGCTGCCACTGCTGCTGACATTGTCACGCCGCACCTGTTCTGTTTCCATTCTGAGCTGCTGCTTTCTTCGTAGGTCACGAGCCTGGGCTGGCACAGCTGGTGAACTACTACAGGGGGGCGGACAAACTGTGCCGGAAAGCTTCCTTGGTGAAGTAAGTGTCCCCGAAGACCTCCGTTTTCCGTGTTTTATATAAATGGTTCTAGCTTTCATCCGGAAGTGGTTAGGCCAAGATGAGGAGGAGAAAAAAAAAAAAACTTTACTGTTTTAAAAGTCAACAGATATCAGGGCTGTGGGCCCCTCTGGGTTGCTTTGACTACAGTTAAGGCGTTGCTGTGTGTATCGCTTACTAAAGCCCGCCTGTCTCCTAGGTGAGCTCCTAGAGCAATGCCTGACTCTCTGGAAGGGGGTTCTGGTGTAAGTGGTTTCTTGGAAGATATTCAAGGCAAATCCATCTGCAATCGGGGGGTGGGGTGGGGGGTGGAGGGGTGGGGGGTGGGGGCAGGGGGCAGAGTAGGGCAGGGTGAATTAAAAGCCAAGCAAAGAAGTAGTTTTAGCTGAAGTCTTACCCCAGTGCTCTGACGTGGATGACACCTCAGAGCTGTCACACTTGAAGCAAAGTGACTGAACGTCTGCCATAGTGTCAGTCGGGAACAGTTCCACTTTTTCTTGGCATCTGCTCACCTAGAAACTTTCCTATGCTCTCTTCTTGTGGGGAAAGGGCTGGGGGTGGGGGTGGGGTTAGTTGCCAGGCATTTCCGGTCCCTGGAGAAGGGTGTGTGCAAGCCTCCTCAGAAGACTCTCAAGCAGTGGTCGGGGGTGGGGGAATGGGGGTCCTCAGAAGATATTCAGATAGAGTGCAACAGCCGTCCGTCTCTGAGCCGTTGGGGTATGGCTAGCTATCACAAGGATGGTATTGTAAGGTAGAATTCAGCAGTATACAGTGACTGAGGTCCAGGGTCAGCACCTGGGGATTAACCCCAGCTCTTTGAAGAATCTAATTAGCGGGCAGATCTTCTCATCCCTCTAAGCCTGAGTACCTCCCTCATAAAGCAATTATGAGGGTGAGACCAGGAGACGTGTGTGAGTGGACGCAGCACAAGGGCCTGATGCACGTGGGTATTTGTGCTTTAACTCTCTTCTCTGAAAGTGAACGGTGGTAACTACCTAATGAGACTCTTGCCATCATCATCATTATGACTGTCGTTTTCATATGGAAGCTCTCCGTCTGGTCCCTAAGATCAGGGCTATCATTTGTCTCCTAGACTCTTTCCCTGTGATTCGTAAATACATACGAATAGTCAAAAAGCCTTCTCGTAGGGACAAATGCTCATTTTCCTTGCTAATGTTTCTTTTGGACTTAAGAGGTTGGGTGCATATCATAGCCGCTCTGTTTTTCTTTGGATGTGTGGGTTCTGGTGTCTTTCCCACCTCTCTTCTCTAGGATGGGCTTCTAAAAGAGAGTGAGGCTTCCTAAAGTCTATAATGTATTTTGTTTGTTTGCTGTCTCCCTCCCCACTCCCCAGATAAGATTTCTCTATTTTATAGCTCTGGCTGTCCTGGAACTCACTTTGTAGACCCGGCTGTCCTTGAACTCACAGAGATCTTCCTGCCCCTGCCTTCTGACTGCTGGGATTAAAGGTGTGTGCCACCACTCCCCAGCCAATGTATTCTTTTTTTTTTTTTTTTTTAATTTTTTTTGCCAATGTATTCTTTTTGTGTTTAGAATGTAAATGACCAGGGCTGGAGAGATGACTCAGGAGTTAGGAGCACACATATTGCTCTTCCACAAGACCTGTGTTCCGATACTAGCACTCATGATACACAGCTCGAAACTGCCACCTACACTCATTGGCACGTGAACATACCCACACAGAGACATAAAGACAAAAGTAGAATTTTTGCTTTTATAAGTAGGAAGCAGAAGATGCTATAAAAATAATAGCGCTTTGCATTTTTGCATAATCAACAGCTGTAATGAGTCAGAGAGAATACAGAGCTGGAGTCATGACCAGTTCTATTACCTTGGACAGCACCACGCTGAATCCCATTTGCAAAGTGGGCTTAGATGTTGGTGCCGGTACCCATTCCTTGACCCGGAGTAACATGAGATATCGTCTGTAATGGCCTCTTATAAATGCTGACTGTTGTCACCGTCATCGTAGCTTCCTCTGTCCTCCAAGGGTTCTGCCAGGGGCTGTAGCAGTTCCAGGAGAGGCTGGCTCCCTTTTGCAGTGTGTCTGTCTGTTGTGATTGTGTGTGGCTTGAAGGGATACTGGAGAGTTAGAAGGTGACTGCTCTCATTCTGTGGGGTGGGGGTGTCCGCTGTGGGTCCCAAGGCCATGGCAGTTCATATTGAGCCAGGAAGGTTCTGATCTGTACAAATAGAACAGTATGGCCAGGCATGCCTGAGAGGCTTCCCAGAGCCTTCATGAGGTTCTGTGCTGGATCTTGGACAACCTGTTCCTTCTTCTGGTCACTTCAGGTAGTATCGGAAATTCATGAAGACCCTATGGCCACAGCCTAGATCCCTCGAGACTCTAGAGCCCTTGAGGGACTCTTCACCTCCCGGCAGGGTGGCAGGCTTTTTCTCTTCTGAGCATCACTCCCTTGCAGATGGGGATAAACCTGCAATTGCACAATTGCTCCCCAAACTGGCCGCCGAAGGGAGGGAAGAAATGCAAAGGACCTCATGCAAAGCTTAGCCGTGCCTCTGTCCTAGAAATTAGGGCTTCCAAGCCAAGATCACCTTACAAACCAGCACTGCCCAGCAGAAACAGGATGCCAGTCACATGTGTAATTTTAGACCTAAAATAGCAAGGACAAAGAACAGGTGCCATCAAGTCGATCTATTTTATTTAAGCAAATAAATCCAAATTATGGGGGTGAATTATGGGGGTGCTGGCTAGTTTTATGTCAATTGACATAACTAGTCATCTGAGAGGAGGGAGCCTCAGGTGAGAAAATGTCTTCATAAGATCTGGCTGTAGGGCATTTTCTTAATTAGTGATTGACGTGGGCAGGCCCAGCCCATTGTGGGTGGGGCCATCCTTGGGCTGGTGGCCCTGGGTTCTATAAGAAAGCAGGCTGAGCGAGCCATGAGGACCTAGGCAGTAAGCAGCACTTTTCCATGGCCTCTGCATCAGCTCCTGCCTCCAGGTTCCTGCCCTGTGTGGGTTCCTACAATCACTGCTTTTGATGATCTGTTCCATGGAACTGGGAGTGAAATAAACTCTTTCATACCCAAGTTGCTTTTGTTCATGGTGTTTCATCACAGCAACAGTAATCCCAATGAGACAATGGGGGTGAGGGTGTAACTTATTGGTAAAACACTTGCTTTTAGTATACAAAGCTTTGGTTTGATCCTCAGCGTTATAAAAAGTAGCCCCCACAAAAACCCACACCCTAAACTTACAATTGTCTTTTTGACTTGCTACTAATATAAAAAAATGAATCATACTTTTTTTTTCATTCTAAGTCTTCAAAATCTGACATATGTTAAATTTGTAGCATGTCTTAGGTCACAGGTTACATTTTCACTGGAAACTCTTTACCTGAATTTAGATTTCATAAACTATGGTTGAAAAAGTAGATTTAGGGCTGGGGTGAGGCTCTGTTGGTAGAGTGCTCACCTAATAGATACAGCAAAGTCCCAAGGAGGCCAGCCTGGGTTCCATGAGACTCTGTCACACACACACACACACACACACCAGATAAACAAAAAAGTAGATTTCTGTATCCACATTGTTCCAACATATGTAAAAGGGTTTTAATAACTGGATCATCAAGCAAACCTTTCCTCTTGAGTTCGAAGCAAAAACATATCATTTGAAAAAAAAACATGTCCACATTAACTGAATTCCAATTATATGTCAGCTCATTTTTTTAATGTTGGACTTAAAGGGGTATTGAACATATTGAAAAGTAACTAAGTTACTTTTGACATATTTTCAAGCTTTTAGTTTTTCAGCTAACATTCACAACATCATTACAAGCAAAATCTTCTGCATTTTTGTTGCATGATAAAAATATGTAAAAATCATGGTTATTAGCATGTATGAAATTGGAACAAAAGTTATTATATGTGTATGATAGATTACAAAGTTTTTTCTTCCTTGACCTGTACATTTAGCTTATGTGTCAATAATGAATATATGTGAGATTTTGTGTAACACTGCCATTTATAAATCTATGAATATTGAATGAATTAATGGCTTACTGGGTGAAAATAATGACTTGGCAAATATTTCTACTTCAGGAACATATGAATTGGAGTGAATACAGGAAAATGCTTTCATCTCTCCACCAGAGAGTATTGGGAGAAAACATTCACTCATTAAGGTCACTGTCTTCTGTTCAATTTTTTTGTTTGTTTTTCATTAGTTTCCTGAACTGGTGATTCAGGTGACATGGCATTTGCAAGTGTATGCTGAGCCATTTGGACAGCTGTAGCCATGATACTTTTTATAGAGTGGGCCCTGAAAACAAATGTTTCCAGTTTGTATCATCAGGTGCAGGGAAGCAAGTGTTTCCAGTATGTACTGTCTGGGAATGAGTAAAAAAGGAAACATCTATCACCATACTAGTAAATCCACATTTTAACCCAACCTGGTGAAGTTCTGTCTGTTAGGACAGAAACTATTTTTTTACATGTAGATGAAATTCTTTGATAGATGCAAAATGTTAAAAGATGCCTACATCATGAGTTCACACTTTCTAAGCTGAACTTGGACACTATTTTTCCAGATAAGCATGCCCAAAGCATTAGTTGGGCAATGTCTGCTTATATCATAATTTATGTAAGGCTAAGGAAAACTTTAATAATTTAAAATTTTTCAATTTTTGATGTTAGAGTTTATAGCCAATGGCTGCTTGGGGATTGACTATAAAACTTGAGAAATATCTGTCTTAGGGTTACTATTGCTGTGATGAAAACACCTTGACACAAAGCAACCTGTGGAGGGGGAGGGGTTTATTTGGCTTACACTTCCACATCATAATCCATCATCGAAAGGAAGTCAGAACAGGAACTCAAACAGGGCAGGGACCTGAAGGCTGGAGCTGATGCAGAGGCCATGGAGGATGCTGCTTACTGCCTTGCTCCTCATGGCTTGCTCAGCCTGCTTTCTTACAGAACCCAGAACCACAAGCCCAAAGATGGCCCCACCCACAATGGCCTGGACCCTCCTCTATCAATCACTAATTATGAAAATGCTCTTCAGCTGGGTCTTAACCACAGATGCCCTTTCTCAATTGAGGATCCTCCTCTCAGATGACTCCAGTTTGTGTCAAGTTCACATAAAACTGGTGAACACAGTATCTTTTCAAGTTTTTTTTTCCTTAAAATAATTTATTTCGGGGTTGGGGATTTAGCTCAGTGGTAGAGTGCTTGCTAGCAAGCACAAGGCCCTGGGTTCAGTCCTCAGCACCGGAAAAAAAAATTTTATTTCATCATCTGTCCATGTACAATGGTTTTCTTTTTGTGTAAGAATGAAAGCTATTTTATGGCCAGCTGAAGTTACAAGTTTAGGTCCTGTTAAAAAGTTGTTGGCAGGCCAGAGGATGTGTAACTCAGTTGGAGAGGACTTTCCTGGATGTGGGAGCCCTGGATTCTGTCCTCAGCATTGCAAGAGGAAAGATACGTTTAAGAATGTTTAGGGATTGGAGAGATGGCTCAGTGGTTAAGAGCACACACTGCCCTTGCAGGGTATGTAAGTGTGGTTGCCAGCCCCACAGGGCAGCTCACAATCATGTCTACCCTTCAGCTTCAGGGCATCTTATGCCTGCCCTTGGCACATGCACTCACATGTGCATATGCACACAGATACATACATACACACACACACACACACACACACACTCTCACACTTAAATATAGTAAGATAAATCTTTTTAAAAATAATGTTTTGGTTAGGTATTTATGATCTCAACCACTAATATTGTTGATTCTTTCTTGACTGTGGAGGGAAAAGTACTTATCAAATATTCTTTGCCGAAAATATTGCCTTTACCAAACAGACTGCTTTTTCATTTTATTGTGCCATGAGCAGAGTCGTTAACATTGATTGTGAATTTGTGGCATATCTTTTCCAGTTATTTCATTTACTTATTCCTTTTTTTCTTTACTTTCCTGGGCATTTTCTTAGCTTCTGCGTCCCTCTTTCAATTTCTTAATAGTTCACCTATGTTTTAAATTTTAAAATTGTCGATATGTACTCATTTTATGTGAATGAGTGTTTAACTTGCATGTCTGTACGTGTTCCACACACATGCAGTGCCTAAAGAGGCCGAAAGAGAGTGTCAGATCCCTGGGATGGTTGTGAGCCACAACTACACCCAGGTTCTCTGCAGGAACAGCAAGTGCTCTTAACCACTGAGCCATCTCTCCAGCACCGGTGTTTATTTTTTTAACTAGAAAAACAGTTACATTCCACCTCAGATGCCACTCATGGTGTGTATAGGTAGCTTTCCTCACTGTATAATGAACACATCACATTTCATCTCTGTACAGAAAAAGGCATTGCTTGAGCTGAATTGATCTGTTGTTCCTGGATAGAACAGTGGTGCTTTTGTGCGCGCTCCTAGAAACAACACCCGTGTGTGTAAACAACATCCGTGTGTGACCTGAGTGTTGCAGTACAATAATAAAGGAAATGCCATCCTGCTAAATCAATAAAGCTGTGCTTACTGGAAAAATGTTAGTGCTGTGCATTAGTTTTCTGATTAAAATTATAGTTGATAGTTTACTTCCTGAGTCTTACTGGCCACCGTTCAAATGCTCAGTGGCTGCATGTGACCCATGATGACCGTACAGGACAGTGGTGCAGAGCTGAACATCTAAGGAGCTAGAAGTTTGTCCATTTATATTTCTGAGTCTCTTTGGGTTGAAGAAACTTTCAAATCCTGTTTGTTATTAAAATGGCTTTATTTAAAAGTGTGTGTGTGTACACACATGTATTTGATAACCATGTGTATGGAGGTCAGGGAATAACTTCAGGCCTCTGGTGTCATTCTTTTTTTTTTTTTCTTTTTTTTTTTTTTTGGTTTTTCAAGACAGGGTTTCTCTGCGTAGCTTTGCGCCTTTCCTGGAGCTCACTTGGTAGCCCAGGCTGGCCTCGAACTCACGGAGATCCGCCTGGCTCTGCCTCCCGAGTGCTGGGATTAAAGGCGTGCGCCACCACCGCCCGGCTCATCTCTGGTGTCATTCTTAAGTACTAGTCACCTTTCAAAAATTTTTTTTCTTTTTTCTCTTCTCTCTCTCTCTCTCTCTCTCTCTCTCTCTCTCTTTCTTTTTTTGCTAGGCATGGTGGCACCGGCCTTTAATCCCAGCACTTGGGAGGCAGAGGCAGGAGAATCTCTGAGAGTTAGAGACCAGCCTGATCTACAGAATGAGTTCCAGGACAGCCAGGGGTACAGAGAGAAACCCTGTCTTGAAAAACCAAAACTGTTTTGAGACAGTAGGCTAAGCTGGCTGGCCAGCAAGCCCCGGGGATCTGTGTCTCCCGCTCCCCGACCTCTGGACTCAGAAGTGCACATCAGAGCACGCTGCCTTCCGTGGGGGTTCTAGAGACCAGTCCAGGTCCTCCTCATGCCTGCACACCGAGCACTTGACCAGCCCCGAGCCATCTCTCCGGCCATTTGATCTAAAATCTTCATTTAAAATGTGGTTGTTTTTGCTCTTTGCTCAGACTGGGTGTTGTAGATGAGTCTTGATACAGAACGCTCATGAGCAGTTCTGTTCTAGACAGAAGAGGGCATGGCAGCTTCAGAGAGGCCTGTGCTTGTCCTCAGTGACTCCAGTTCCTGGGGATAGGTTTAATATGAGAGTTAGGACCCAGGAGTTTGAAGTTGGCATCCTGGCTGGACCTTGCACACCTGTGATGTAGGAACTTGACATGTCTGTGCCTCAGTTCTTCATTTGTGGAACAGGTTCTTGAAGCCCCAGATCTGGGAGTGGCCGGAGAGTTGGTGTGGTGGGAAGCCCTCGAATTTACCTGCCTTGCCCAGGGCCTGACTTTATCTTCTGTGGGGTTATGTCATTCTGGGAGCAGAAGGCATTTCCTTAGGTCCGTTCCTGTCCTGTGTCCCATTGGGAGGACCCTTCTTTATTCTACCAGGATAACAGCCTGAGCTAAAAGCAAGAAATAAAGTACTTAAATATAGTGTTTGGATGATTCAGACTGAGTTATTAAGTAGACAGAGTCGCTTTTCTCCCCTAGATTTTCCTCCAGCTGCACCAAGATGGTATTGTTGCTACTTATTCAAGTATTTTTCTCTCTCCTCACTTTTTTTTTTCAATGTAGACCAAGTTGGCCTCGTACTCTAGAGATCCACCTGCCTCTGCCTCCCAGTGCCAAGATTAAAGGTGTGCTCCTGTTTTTATTTGGATTTAGCTAGTTGAAACACATTGGCTGAAGGTGTCAGTTTAGGGTTGCATTGAGTTTTTAACAGAGATACAGTTAAAAAGAGTTCAGTTCTGAGCCTCGGGAGTTTTGCTGTTGTGGCGTTGTTTGTCTGGAACCAGGGCCTCCTGTGGTTCATGCTGCTCTTCAGACCTTGAACTTCTGCCCTTTTTCCACCCCTCAAATGCTAGGATTGTAGACATGCACCACCAATGTGGTGTGTGGTGCTGAGGATCAAACCTGGGGCTGTTGTCCTTTTATTAAATTGTTGCTGCCACCCCCCTCCCCCCAACAGGGTTTCTCTGTGTAGCTTTGGAGCCTGTCCTGGATCTTGCTCTGTAGACCAGGCTGGCCTCGAACTCACAGAGATCCGCCTGGCTCTGCCTCCCAAGTGCTGGGACTAAAGGCGTGAGCTACCGCCGCCCAGCTTCTTGTTGCTGCTGCCTTTTAAGCCACGGCTGTCGAATCAGCAGCTGCAACTCCACTGCTGTGGCAGCGGTTAGACCACAAGGGCCAGAGCCGGAGGGAGAGCTGCTCCATCAGGCCCTGAGTCTTTCAGAGCTAGGAAGGGAACTCAACTAAACCTCTGTCCCTCTAAAGAACTCCAGAGTCAAAGGTTAAGGTGGAATTCTGCTCCTCAGAGAGGCTGAATAGCAAGTAGCTCACCTCCTCTCCTTGCTTTCCTCCTCCAAAAAGCCCTGGTGCTTCTCCTCACCCCTCCTTATAAACCCGTTCTCACCTGGCTCCTCCCTCCCACTTCCTGTCAGCTAGTTGCTGACGCAGCCTCCTGACCGCAGGTGAATTTTATTTAATCAAACATATCTTTGCATCATTAAACAAACGTTCCAGAGCATAAACAAAAGTAACACACCTTAAAATAATATTCTACAACCTAGGGCCCCACACTCCCAGCCCACCGTGAGCCTTTGGATTAACCAGGATGTGGCTTTGGATCCACACCAGACAGTGTGATGCATTTCATTAGAGGTCTGCCTTACAGGTTAAGTGTGAATAGAGAAGAAGCCAGACTGGGCGTTGGCTTCTGGAAAAGCTTTGGGGGGAAAGCAGCAGCCTTTCTGAGCAAGGTGACATCAACAGAGACTGACCCTCTGTCATCCGCCAGGCTAGTCAAGACCAGTCCAGAGCTGTCTGAGTCCTGCACCTGGTTCCCCGAGTCCTATGTGATTTATCCAACTAACCTCAAGACGCCGGTCGCTCCAGCGCAGAATGGCATCCAGCTTCCGGTCACTAACTCCAGGACGGATGAGAGAGAATTCTTCCTGGCTTCTTATAACAAAAAGAAAGAGGATGGGGAGGGTAACGTTTGGATTGCAAAGTCGTCCGCTGGTGCCAAAGGTGAGTTACCATTGCCGCCCTCTGTCACTTGTGGGATCCTCTAGAGCGTCATTCCGTGGCACGCTGGGTTTTAATGAAGAGTTTATTTCTTTGTTTTGCGAGTGGCACGTATGTCAAGGTGTGCATGTGGAGGTCAGAGCGCATCCTTCAGAAGTTGCTCCTCTCCTTCCACTGTATGGGTCTCAGGGACTGAATTTAGGTTGTTAGGGTTGCCAGCAAGTGCCTTTGCCCACTGGACCATTTCCCAGGCCCTAACTGATGTATTTGGATGAATGACTCAATTCAGAATTGTCACAATCAGAAGACCATGTCCAGTTTTTTCCTGGGGGAAAAAATTTTTTTTTGAGATAAGATCTCATGTAGCCTAGGCTGGCCTCAAACTCTAAGTGTCCAAGAATGACCTGAAAGTCCTGATCCTGCTCTCCCTGTCCGTGTGAGTGCTAGGATTGCAGGCATGCACTCCCACACTTGGTTTTATTGGGTTCTGGGGATGGAACCTGGGGCTTTATGCATGCTAGGCAAAAACTCTACCTACCGAACTTCGGCTACAGCCCTTTAAAGATTTCTGTGGCCTCCTGAGTGTTTATTGCCTGAGTCTTCACTTTAAACCCTGGATTCAGTGGTACCCTCGCTGTCTCTAAAAGGCATTTCCAGCTCCAAGTGTCTGACACAGAACTTTTCATATCCTTCCCACCTCAGCCAGCTCCTTCACGCTTCCTGTTTAGTGTATGATCTCACCGTCCACCCTGTCTCTGAAGCCCCAAATCTCAGGTCCCTCCTTTTCTTTATAATCTCTACAAAGTGCATTAATGTCTTGCCAGGGCTACCTTCAAAATACATTCAGAATTAGGTTCTTATATTCCATTCACTCCCACTCTAAGTCAGAGCCACGTTCTCTCTAGACAGTTGCCGCAATATGACCCTCAGCCAGCTCCCATCTTGCCAGACAGAGTGATGATTTAAAAACACAAATCTGATCATGTTACTTCCTAATGCATTTAGGATGGCTCCAGAGTCCTGGTGGGAGCCCACCCCATCGGACACTTCCTGGTGTCTCTGATGTCATCTCCTATTCTTGGCCTTGCTCACAGAGACTGCCTTGGATCATCCCTTAAATGCACAGATAAATTATGCCTGGCATGTATCTCCATCAGCTCAGACATTGCCTTGTCGGAGAAGGCTCTTCTGGTCTACAGTGGCCTCCACACCGATTGCTTTCTGTGTCTTCAACTGTGTTACACATCTGGCCATTCCCTTTACATATATAAGCCCTATGTATGACAGAAGACAGATTTTATGTCTTGTTTGCGTCTGTACCCTGTACACAGGCACTCAGTACGTGTGTGTGGAATGGATGCCTAGAAAGGGATAAGACTCGCAGTATCAACTCAGGCTTAAAACAGAGAAGTCTCCTAATGTAATAAGCACACGGTCTCCCTCATAACTACTGTCACGTGCTCTTTTTAAAACTGTAGTATCTTGAATTTACTTTTTCATGGTTCAGAAGACCATCTGACCCTTGTTACTCATTTCTGTCTCTGCTCCACTGGACCTCAGCTTCTCCTCCACCAATCGTAGGCCAGGAAGGCATCCTTGGGAATCTTCTGAAAATGGGTGAACTCAAGTCTTGCAGAAGCCAGGGGCCTCACCTGCTTCTGCTTCTCTCTTGTAACTCCACTCTCTTTTGGTTCTGGTGGTTAACCGGGGACTTGGAAGATTAGGCATCTGTGGTATTCTAGGGTGTGGTCCAGAAGTCAGGGTGCCATTGGGAGGACATCAGTGGTCCCTGGGCCCCACCAAGACAAGGCAGAGAAGCACTAAGCATCAGCAAGCGGCAAACAGAGAATAACATTTTGAAGAATCTTGTTTTAAGGGCTGAGGAGATAAAGGGTGCTTGTGGGCCCACATTCAAGTCTATTCAAGGAGATTGTGAAAAGTAACACAGGAAGAGAGGCAAGGAGATATATTTTTGTGACTATTTTTTAATGTATGGGTTTTGTTTGTGTTTATGTCTGTCCACCATATGGATGCAGTGACTGAGAAGGCCAGAAGAAGGCATTCAGATCCCCTGAAATGGGAGTTACAGAAGGTTGTGGGCTGCCATGTAGATGTAGGGAATCGAACCTGGGTCCTTGGAAGAGCAGCTAGTACTCGAAACCAGTGAGCCATCTCTCCAGACTTTTTTTGTGTGTGTGTGGTTTTTCGAGACAGGGTTTCTCTGTGTAGTTTTGGCGCCTGTCCTGGAACTCACTCCGTAGACCAGGCTGGCCTCGAACTCACAGAGATCTGCCTGGCTCTGCCTACCAAGTGCTGGGATTAAAGGTGTGCGCCACCACCACCCGGCCCAGACCTTATTTTTATAACTTTTAAAAACCACTATCACATATAAATGTGACAGCAAAGGGGAATGGAAGAGTCTTAGCTCATAATGTAATTGCTTTTCGTGTTTATTGTCTTCCGCCGTAAGTGGGCGAGGCCTGGTTCATTCACCGTGATCCATTGCTTTTCCATATGAGAACATGCAGGAAACAAAATTAAAACACATTAAAAATGATTTTAAATTATTTAAAGACAATTAAAAAGGGAAACGGTGAGGTGGAGTCTGTGTGGGCTCAGGAGGCCGGAAGTGCTGGAAGGATGGTGGAAGGATGGTGAGCGAGGTCAGAGGGCACCTGTGGACTGGGGACAGGTGTGCTAGCAGACTGCAGAGCTCAGCGGAGGGAGGGTGTCGGTTCACCTGGACTGGTCTGTGATTCCAGGTAAGAGCTCAGCAAGGTTTCCCTGTAGTTTCTAAAATCCACATGGAAAAGCAAGGCCATAGAGTACATTCAATGATCTTGAAAAAGATAAAGTAGAATCACTCACATCTACTCACCGGGTAGTATTAAGGAGTACTGTATCACTGTAGTGCCCAGGACACGGCAGTGTGGCAGAGGGACAGAAGCGTGAATCCACAAGACAGGATGGATAATGCAAAAGTGATCCAAACATAGATGTCCACCTGATTTTTGACAGATGCAAAAGGCATTGGTCTTCCTTTCTCTTCCTGTGGCTGTGATAAAATATCCTGACCACAGAACTGAAGGAAGGAAGGAAGGAAGGAAGGAAGGAAGGAAGGAAGGAAGGAAGGAAGGAAGGAAGGAAGGAAGGAAGGAAGGAAGGGTTCATTGTAGCTCACCATTCAAGGTACAGTCCATTGTGGCCAGGAAGGAAGGACAGCGGGAGCTTGAAGCATCCAGGCATATTGTCTCTGCAGCCTGAAGAAGAGAGTGGTGGATGTATGCGGCTCAGTTCCCATTTCCATCCATACAGTCCAGAATCCCCTGCCCAGGGAATGGTCCCACCCACAAGTAAGATGGGCCTTCTCTCTTCAGATCATGTAGCCCAGATATTTCCCCCTGCACGGAGTGCCCAGAGACACAGCTCCCAGGGGATTCTGGAGTTCATCAGATTGACAACTGTCCGTCAAAGAAAGGTAGGGCTGGGGGTAACTTATGTGGGTAAAGCAAGCATGAAGACAGAGTGCAGATCCCCAGAATCCAGGTAACAGCCAGGTGGGCAGGAAGCGCTCTTGTAATCTTGGTGCCTGGAGGGCTCCCTGGAGCAAGTTGGCTAGCCAGACTAGCTGAAATGGCAAGCTCTGGTTTCAGCGAGAGACCTTGTCTAAATATTTCAAGTCGAAAAGAGCAGTTTAAGAAAGATAACCGACCGGGCGCTGGTGGCGCACGCCTTTAATCCCAGCACTTGGGAGGCAGAGGCAGGCGGATCTCTGTGAGTTCAAGGCCAGCCTGGACTACAGAGTGAGTTCCAGGAAAGGCGCAAAGCTACACAGAGAAACCCTGTCTCGAAAAAACAAAAACAAAACAAGACAAAAATCAAACAAAACAAAACAAAAAACAAAAAAAAAAAACCAAAAAAACAAAAACAAGAAAAATATCCGGCAGCAAGCTGGGACCCGACCCCTGCACACATGCACCCCCACATATGGAAACATTAATACACATATACATTCTGCACACTCATGTATATACAAAAAAAAGGATAAACATTTCAACAAGTGGTGGTATACATAAATATACCACCAGAAAAACAAAACATTCAGCATCATACATCAAGCCAAACCTAATTCATAGTTCATATAAAAGGTAAAACAAAAATTGGGTGAGAGAGTGGCAAAGAATCTTTAAACATGATACCAAGAGTGTTGTTAACCCATAAGATCAAGAGCTGGAAATTAAACCTCATGAAAATAAATCTTTCTCTGTGAAACTTCTCTTGAAAACTTGTTGCACCATGAGAACACAAGTGGCCATGGACCGTGTGATGCAGTTCATATGAGATGTGTGGGGACGCAGCTCCATAGAGACGCACTTAGTCGTGAGGGGCTGGGATGAAGAAGGGATGATGGCCACGGAATTTTAAGGGGAGATGATGAAAATGTTCTAAAAATAGATTCTGATGACAGTTGAACTCTTAGATATACTAAAAACCATCAAATTGTGCTTTTACAAAGTTGGATTTCCTAGTGTGGTGTATCTCAGTTCAGCTGTTAAAGGCCATGTCCCTTGTTACAGTTGATGGACAGTTTCCACGCCTTCGGCCTTCCCTAGTGTGCCGCAGGGCACACTGCTTTACCTCTGTGCCCTAACCCTTCTGCTCTGGAGTCCTCACCTTCTTGGCATTTCTATAGGCCATTGTCTTCGAAGTAAATTTGATGATCACAGACCATAATTCTTATTATATCAGTAACCGGTGACAGTGATATCTTTTTGAAAAATATTTCTATTTATTTATATTTATTTGGGTATTTTTTGTTTTGTTTTGGTTTTTTGAAACAAGGTTTCTCCATGTAGCTTTGGAGCCTGTCCTGGAACTCACTCTGTAGACCAGGTTGGCCTCGAACTCACAGAGATCCACCTGCCTCTGCCTCCCGAGTGCTGGGATTAAAGGCACGTACCACCACTGCCCAGCGGACAGTGATATCTTAACCTACTCAGAAATTGTATATATAAAACTGAAATTTCAGGCTAGAGAGGTGGTTAGCCAGTAAAGGTGCCTGCTGCCAAACCTGACGACCTGAGTTAAATCCCCAGGACCCACATGGTGGAAGGAGAGAACCAACTCCCTTGGCCTCCACACAAGCAGTATGGCATCTACACATACACACACAAAATAATAATGACTATACATTTTAAAACCTGAAACTTCATGGCTGGCCAAGTTAGTATTGAGAACACAATATAGAGAAAGTTAATAGGATGACCCTGGATGCTCTTGGCAAGGAGCAGTGTGTGTGTGTCTGTGTGTGTGTGTGTGTGTGTGTGTGTGTGTGTGTGTGTGTGTGTGTGTGTGTGTAACAGGCCAGTAAAACTCTCCTGTAGACTTTTCCATTTCCTCTGGCTTTGATCGGGAGCTGCTCTCCTTGAACTGAGCAGGGCTGGTCTCTGCCGCTTTTATCTTGCCAGGTGAAGGCATCCTCATCTCCTCAGAGGCGTCGGAGCTTCTGGATTTCATAGACAACCAGGGTCAAGTGCACGTGATCCAGAAATACCTCGAGCACCCTCTGCTCCTTGAGCCCGGCCACCGCAAGTTTGACATTCGGTAATGTTTGCTGTCCATGGCCTTGATTTCAGTCATCTTTTCGCACTGTGTTCGGGCCCGGTGAGAAGCTGTGACTTGGATGGAGCATTTGGCTATCTCCAGCATGTTACCACCCTGAGGATAGCAGGGTCTCTCGTCTTTGTTTCTACTCCCCTTTGAGTTCTTCTGTCTAGAAAGTGTTGCTAAGATTGTAGTGCCAGTCAAGATATAGAAAGGCAAACATGTCACATACATGTGCATATGTTTATGGGTATTGGTTAACCTCAGACACATCCATAGCCTTCACAATTGTCTAAAAGGAATTCAGGTCTCTCATTGTTTGTGGTGAAACACTTCATTTGCTCATTATGGTGCTAACTCATATTTTGGCTAACTCATGGTTTGCCTTCTATAACTTTAGAACCTTCACTTATTCTTCACTGTCCCATCCCTGCAAAAATTCAGATGTGTGCCGGGTGGTTGCATGCACATTTGACCCAGTACAGGAGGTAGAGGAGGGCAGATATCTTCAAAGGAGGTTTCCAGGTCAGCCGGGGCCTCACAGTAGGACCCTGTCTCAAAAACAAACAAACAAACAATAATAATAAGTCAAGGTGTGGAGAGTATGTCTAAAAACTTGGGATCTGAATAAAACTGTGTGTTTGTTGGCTTGCAGAAGCTGGGTCCTGGTTGACCACCAGTATAACATCTACCTCTATAGAGAGGGTGTGCTCCGAACAGCTTCAGAACCGTATCATGTTGATAATTTCCAAGACAAGACCTCCCATTTGACCAATCACTGCATTCAGAAAGAGTACTCAAAGAACTATGGGAAATACGAAGAAGGGAATGAAATGTTCTTCGAGGAGTTCAATCAGTACCTAAGCAGCGCTCTGAATATTACCTTAGAAAGCAGCATTTTGCTGCAGATCAAACACATAATAAGGTAAGATCATTGTAACCTTTTGGATTGATCTGTTGCTTTGGGTGTTTATGCCTTTTAAGGGATTTTCCCACTGTGTCATTGATGGGCAGAGATCACTTGTAATTTTCCTCTATTTTCATTTTAATGTCTGTAGAATCTGTCTGTGGTGAGGCCACTTCATTTGTTTTAGGTATTGATAATTTTTATCTTCTCTCTAGTTTATTTGGATGGATTTTTAAAAAATCAACTTTGGACCTTATTAACTGTTTTTTGTTGTTGTTGTTGTTGTTTCTTATGATTTTTGTTATCTTTTCCTGTCTCTTTGAGAAACTTTGTTTTTCATTTACCAGTTATTCAAGGTGAAAGGCTAGATAATTGGTTTGAGTTGTTTCTGTTAAAAAAAGACAAACACAAACATTGTAACAACAAACCATTCAATGTCTTTATATTTTTCTGCATTCCAGAGATTATATGAGGTTGTATTTATATTTTTATCATATCAAAACCTTTTTTTATTTTCCCTATTGCTCACACCCTGCCTTGTGTGATATAAACATTTTTGCTTTGTTTGTGGATTTCCCATAATTCCATCATGGTCACAGGGACATTGTATGCTTTCACTTTTATTATCTATTAATTTTTTTGCAGGTGTAGTTATGTGTGGTATGTGTGTCTGTATGTATGTTCACACGTGTATGTGCAGGTGCCTGTGCACATGTGTGGGTGCTTGTGTGGGTAGGGACCAGCCTGCACCTTAAATATTGAAGCAGATTCTCCCACTTGACCCCAGAGGTCACTGATTTCATCTGCTCCAGCTAGACGGCTAGCTGTAGGGACCCTGTCTGCACATCTTGTATTTAGTAGTCTATCTTGTGCTTGTATTTACTGCTCCTGACTTGTTTCCAATGTCTTTTTTTCTCCTTGATTCATTCCTTAGTATAACTAGAAGTAGATTTTTAGTGCCAGTATTCTTTATGATAGTTTCCCAAACCTAGTGATTTTAAAAAATGAAGTATAGTACCCCAAAGTATGTATGGTTCAGAGTTTTAAGTTATGCACGTACTCACCTAACCATGAACATACAGATCATGATATAAAATATTTATAGTATGCACACTTCCTGGATCCCAGCACCTGGTAGACTGGAACAGCAGGTTTGGGGTTCCAGGCTGGTCTGGACGATGTAATGAGACCCTGCCCCCAGAAGAGGGGAGGGAGGGAGGAATTCGGCATCCCCAGAGACTCCTATTCACTCCCTTAAGATAAGATCCCTTGACAAAGGTAGCCTTCCCTTTCCGTCACTACAGAGTCCTGTCTGCTTGTTTTAAACGGTGTAAATGGAATTTCACTGTGGTTCCTGTTTTAAAGTCAACTCTTGTCAACATCATGTCACTGTATTTATCTACACAGCTGTAGTTTTGTCCTTTTGTGTTACTGTGTATTATTTCATTGTGTGACTATGGGTTTTATTCCTTATATTTTATTTTGTCACCTTTCTTTTTTTTTTTTCTTATTTCTTATATTCTAGACCTATGCTTTATCCGGAATCATTACATGTCAAGTTCTCTGGTAGTCATAGGTTGGAGATGGTTAGAATTCCTACACCGAGAAAATAAAATACACAGAAGTAATCCTGACTTCTCACTGTTTATTGGGCGCTTCCTTGCCCCCTGCTGGTCATTCCGTGCAGTGCAGGGGTGCTGTTCCTGAATGTTGCTCATAGCTCTCAGCTTTTCTTTTTCCCCAGACAGCCTCCTGTTGACTCCCACTCCAGCTAAAAAAAGGTGCACTGCCTGCAGCTTCTAATGATGAAAACCCCTTGAAAACCCCTTCACTGTGGATTATTCATCCTAGCCTCCCAGCAGATAAAAAGTCTAGTCTTGTGTGTCAGATTGCAGTGCTTGCATTTCCATCCTTTTCTGTGGTTGCCCCTTTCATTAAACCTCCACTTCTTCTTAATTATAGTATTTTAAATATATTTTAATTAAAACACTTTTAAATAGCCAGGCATGGTGGTGTGTTTACCACTCTTGAGGCGGTGGAACCTGGGAGAATGGAGCCAATAAATGGGCAGACTAAAGTCTCCTGCAATAGCCAACTTTATTCAGACAGTTTATACTCCGAGGGTTAAGAAGAGTCACCCGAGTAAAGTGTCCACTCACAAGGACAAACCTCCTCTATTTACTCAGTATGTTTGTAAGGTTCAATTTCTAACTTCTTTCTGAGTTATTAAAATCTAGTTAAAAATAATAGCTGGTGCTGTTAAGAATTTTGTGATAGATCTCGATGTTTAGTTTGAATACTTGTAATCTTCACTGTTCCATTAGCAGGTACTGGGCAGCAGATCTGGAGCTAGGAAGAGAAGTCAATGCTGTCCAGCTTCCTTTCTGCAACTCCTGCTTTAGCTGGCATTTTCCAACAAATGCCAGTCCACTTTTCACACGGCAGAATGCAGGGTGTGGCTGGGGAGATGACTCAGTTGCTAAAGTCGTCGCTGTGCAGGCATGGGGACCTGCGTTCCATCCCCAGCGCCCCTAGTTAGAGTCTGGTGCAGTGCCTTGAAACGCCAGCCCTGTGGAGGCAGAGACAGGCAGCTGGCTGGGGCTCACTGGCCAGCTGGTGATAGCCATGAACAGCTCTGGCAGCAGCTGGTGGCATCTGTACGGGTGGAGATGCCTGGTGACTTGTGCCGAGCTGCCCGTCCTGAGGCCTGAGCTAGCAGCTTTGACCTGGAAGAACAGGAGCCATGCATGCGTCCCTAACAAGTTGTTTGATAAGGAGCCTTCTCTTGAGTAATCTGTTGGTGGATTTATCGATTGAAAAAGATAAGTAAGTTGAAGCTGATTTTTCTTTTTTTTTTTTTTTTGCTTTTTCGAGACAGGGTTTCTCTGTGTAGCTTTGCGCCTTTCCTGGAGCTCACTTGGTAGCCCAGGCTGGCCTCGAACTCACAGAGATCCGCCTGGCTCTGCCTCCCGAGTGCTGGGATTAAAGGCGTGCGCCACCACCGCCCGGCTTGAAGCTGATTTTTATGCACACTTGGTACGAGACCTTCCAGGCATAGTCTGTGTGTTCGTTCTGCCCCCCGACCACTCCGTTCTCAGCGAGCTCTCCCCGTTTTTTAACCTCGCAGGAGCTGCCTCATGAGTGTGGAGCCGGCCATCAGCACCAGACACCTCCCTTACCAGAGCTTTCAGCTCTTCGGCTTCGACTTCATGGTGGACGAGGAGCTGAAGGTCTGGCTCATCGAAGTCAACGGTGCCCCTGCGTGTGCTCAGTAAGCCTGAACCCGCGGGTGTTGAACAGCTCAGAGTGGGCCGTGCACCTCGGGCGGTCTGACGGGTTCAAGCGTGGACCCTTTGACTGCCCTCAGGATAGCGGTCACAGCGAGGGGAGCCCTTGGGAGACCCTGGCTGGCAGGAAGGCTTAGCAGAGCCCTTTCTTCCCTGGGTGTGATGGGTTAGACCTGTAAGCTCAGCACTAGGGAGGCCTAGGTAGGAGGATCACTGTGGGTTCAAGGCCATCCTGGGTTACACAGTGAATTCCAGGACAAGTTCATGTGACAGGTTGAATAAGCTGGACCCTGTGAGGAAGAGAAACAGTGAACTCGAGGGCTGCCAGGCAGGCGGTGAGGACAGAGGAGAGCCTGGGCTAGCATGTAAGACAGCAGGGCTCAGCTGCACAGCGGGAGACTATTCAAAGGGACACAGGGACCTTGCTCTGTGCTGGGCTGTGTGCCAGATTAGGCGCTCAGCTGAGGAGAACCGGCCCTCAGAAGCAGGAAGGCACCGTCCTCTCCCCTTCTGGCGCTAGTGGGTGGAGCGTAGGAAGGGCAGGAGAGTGAGCTGGGTTTCCTGGGGAGGGTCTTGCCGACAGACAAGCCATGAGGGCGTGAGCCTCCTTTGTTGTCTGATGTTCTGAAGATGCACTTTCATCATGTCAAGAACCGTCCATGGATCTCATGTCTGCCTCTTGGAGAAGCTGAGGTGTTTTTCCTGTGGTTTAGGAGAAAGCCCCACCCACAGGGGACAGTGTGAACACATAATAGTTTAAAGGCCAGGCCTTTGCCACTCACTGGATGGTTCACGTGCATTTTTCAGTCCCTGCAGCCAACAGGTATCTGTTAGGCTCTGACTAACCTTCCGGGTCCCACAGTGGGTGTGGGTTCTTGGGAAGGATTGTGGGTAAGGGAAAGGACTGGGTGAATGTGATTACAGACTGAGACAAGCTTTCTAGTAGAGAAGGTCCAATGACTTAACCCAGGCCCTCTCAGGGTGATGGCTGGAACTCAGACCTGGAGGAGGACCAGCAAGAGATGTTGAGGGTAGAGGGGGGCAGGTGGTCCTTCTCCTCCCTCGGCATTGACAGCTCATGTCTAGTGTTTCCTCCTGCCCCTTCTGTCAAAGACACGCTCCCCCAGAGTGCTGTGCCCACCCTCCCCTCCTGAAGCTCTCCCATCTTCTCTGTTTTCCACGCCACCTGTCCTTCATGCCTGTGGGGCTCCCAGTACCACGTGGCTGTATTGATTCTCCAGCTGCTTCTCCATGAAACTGCACACTGCTCCCCTGACCTGCCCCCTTCGTGGACCAATCTGTGGACCACAGCGCTTTCAGGAGCTGCCTTTTCTTCCTCCAGGAAGCATCCTTGGAAATGACCAACCTGCCTGCAGTGATGTCCTCATTTCCCTGGGGCAGCTTTGGAGGCGCCTGCCTCCCTCTTGCTGAGTCTTTGTCCTCTGTGGCTTTTTGTCCCTGTATACCAGATGGGGCTGAGTAGGGGCTGCAAGCAAGCTGGACTCTCTTCCTCACCAAGGAGCTCAGGTTCTGGCTCTGGGCGGCCTTTAGCGCTCTGCTCCACTTCCCTGTGTGTGTTCTTACTTATCTTCATAATAAAGCCACCAAGTTAATGGAGCTCCTGAGTTCTAGACCTGCGTCTGTACCTGTGGGGTGTCTATGGCTCTAACAGGAAGCACCACCCCCTTGTCCTCCTCCTTGTCCAGACTTTTCCATAGCTCCTTGGGAACTAGCATAGAGCTTGCCTTCTGCTCCCATCCATCCCTTCAGTCCACGGCTCGCGTGGACTCGGCCTCCAGCCTCCTGTTCCTTAGTCTCTTCGTGTGAGTCACATCCCATCATTGGGGGAAGTTTGCAAAGAGCCTCCTTACCAGAATAATGTCTATTTCTTCACTGCCCCCGTAAAATCCTTCCTCCCCGGAGCAGCCGGGGTGAGAAAATAGAAGCCATACTCCCCCTTCTGCCTCGCCTGCCCCCGCAGCTCCACCAAAGATGGATGCCGTTCCCTAGGACAGCTCTTCCCTGCCGTGTGCTCTTTGCTTTCTGTGGAGTCCCTGCCTCCCTCACTAAGGCTTCCATTTTCTCTACCCCGAGCCTCAGTGTCTCTTCCATTGGATTAGTTGCTATCAGACGAGTGTCTGTCTTCTTTATGGAGTGTTCACACTGTGATGTCTCCAGCCTTGTTTTCCTTGGTCGCTTTTAAATCTTTGAGCCTGGCCCTGTGCCTGCCACACAGTTCTCTGTCCATATTCTTTGAATGAGCAAACCCTACTTCCTGGATAGGAGGTTTTCACTCACTTGACTTTTCTTTTCTCTTCCTTTTCTTATGATTGTGTGTGTTTGGGGCGGGGGGGGGGGGGGGGCACGTGTGCCACGGCATGTGTGTGAAGGTCAGAGGGCAACCTTGTAGAGTCAGTTCTCTCTTGGCCTTTACGTGGGTTCTAGGGACTGAACTCAGGTTGTCACACTTATGTTGTAAGTGCCTTTTCCCACTGTGTGTCTCACCAGCCCAGCCTCACCTGATCTACAATTGTTTGGATTTTATTTAAGTAGAGATGTCTTTCTATTAGCTAGTAACTGTAATGCTTAAATACAAAAGATTTCTTTATATTATGCCCAACCTTATGTGCCAACCCAATTTCTTGTAGTGACATGGTTCTATGCATGGATCCCCTAGGGTTGGGCTTCCAGTGATGGCCCGGTGGCTGTGAGACACCTATGACACACTAAGTCTTCCCATGTCACCAATGTTTAAGATACACGTTGGCCTGGCCATCTTGAAGCTGGTCTGTGTATCAGTTCTTTGCTCCAGCTTTCCTCGTGGGAGAGGCTCACAGTAGTAATTTATGTGCACAGTATATTTTTATAGCTTGTGGTTTGCGGGGACCTAACACCCTGCACTGAAGGGCTGCCGTGGCTCTGTCCCTTCAGAAACGGGAGCTTGAATAATTGGGCTACTAAACTGATGCAATTGGGACTTGATTGTGTGAACACAGGGAAGGGCTGGGGAGTTCGAAGTGGAGAGAGGAAAGAGCAGGACAGATAAAGGTCAGCCAGCAGTTAGGACTTCCTAAGAGAGAAAATGGAAGCATGGCTTCCCAGAGGTCTTATAACGGGGTGAAATGCAGAGCTGGCAGCCTAGTATAGGGGTGGGAGAGGGAGCTCTGTGATGGGGAGTCTGCTGGGTGTCACTGTGCAGCAGGGATGGGAATGGCGTACGAGGACCTCCTCCTAGCTGGTGGGACACAGCATCTTCTGGGAATTAGAATGGTTAAGACCTTGGGTTTGGCCACTAGGATTCCCAACACCTCCTGAGCAAGATGTGGGGGGTCACATCAGCCAAAGCCTCATTTCAGATGTTTCCTCTGGTCCTCGCATCTCAGGCTTCTGCCTGCCCTAAGCTTCCATCCCAAGCAGCTGGCTCTGGGGACTCGTGGTACCCAGTCAGAGAGATGGGTCCCCTCCCGTGCCTTCCGCCCTGCAGTTGTGGTTGTTAGTGGTCAGCAGCACTGGAGGGAAAGCCCCGGTGTGCTGATTGGAACCACAGCAAAGGAAACAAGAGGATGGGCTTTGTTGCCCCTGGAGGAGGTTAAGCCTTGGGCCTCAGGAGTCTACAACGCACTGCGCCACTTTCCGGTTCCGCTTCTCCCGGTGACCCTGAGTTCTTCTGTCGTGTCGGTATAGACTGTTCCCTTCACACTACTTCTCTCACACCAGCATGCACACTCACAGCCTCCTCCCCCTCACACCAGCATGCACACTCACAGCCTCCTCCCCCTCTCACACCAGCATGCACACTCACAGCCTCCTCTCCCCCTCACACCAGCATGCACACTCACAGCCTCCTTCGCCCTCTCTCTCACCAGCATGCACACTCACAGCCTCCTTCCATCTCACACCAGCATGCACACTCACAGCCTCCTCCCCCCCTCACACCAGCATGCACACTCACAGCCTCCTTCGCCCTCTCTCACACCAGCATGCACACTCACAGCCTCCTTCCCCCTCTCACACCAGCATGCACACTCACAGCCTCCTTCACCTCTCTCTCACACCAGCATGCACACTCACAGACTCCTTCCCCCTCTATCATACCAGCATGCACACTCACAGCCTCCTCCCCCTCTCACACCAGCATGCACACTCACAGCCTCCTCCCCCTCACACCAGCATGCACACTCACAGCCTCCTCCCCCCCTCACACCAGCATGCACACTCACAGCCTCCTCCCCCTCTCTCACACCAGCATGCACACTCACAGCCTCCTCCCCCTCTATCACACCAGCATGCACACTCACAGCCTCTTTCCCTCCCTCACACCAGCATGCACACTCACAGCCTCCTTCCTCTCTCACACCAGCATGCACACTCACAGCCTCCTTGTCTCTCTCACACCAGCATACACACTCACAGCCTCCTTCCTCTCTCACACCAGCATGCACACTCACAGCCTCCTCCCCCTCTCACACCAGCATGCACACTCACAGCCTCCTTCCTCTCTCACACCAGCATGCACACTCACAGCCTCCTTCCCCTCTATCACACCAGCATGCACACTCACAGCCTCCTTCCCCCTCACACCAGCATGCACACTCACAGCCTCCTCCCCCCCTCACACCAGCATGCACACTCACAGCCTCCTCCCCCCCTCACACCAGCATGCACACTCACAGCCTCCTTCCCCCTCTCACACCAGCATGCACACTCACAGCCTCCTCCCCCTCCCTCACACCAGCATGCACACTCACAGCCTCCTTCCCCCTCACACCAGCATGCACACTCACAGCCTCCTCCCCCCCTCACACCAGCATGCACACTCACAGCCTCCTCCCCCTCTCACACCAGCATGCACACTCACAGCCTCCTCCCCCTCCCTCACACCAGCATGCACACTCACAGCCTCCTTCCCCCTCTCTCACACCAGCATGCACACTCACAGCCTCCTTCCCCCTCTCTCACACCAGCATGCACACTCACAGCCTCCTCCCCCTCTCATACCAGCATGCACACTCACAGCCTCCTTCCCCCTCACACCAGCATGCACACTCACAGCCTCCTCTCCCTCACACCAGCATGCACACTCACAGCCTCCTTCCCTCTCACACCAGCATGCACACTCACAGTCTCCTCCCCCCCTCACACCAGTATGCACACTCACAGCCTCCTTCCCCTCTCTCACACCAGCATGCACACTCACAGACTCCTTCCCCCTCTCTCACACCAGCATGCACACTCACAGCCTCCTTCCCCCTCTATCACACCAGCATGCACACTCACAGCCTCCTTCCATCTCACACCAGCATGCACACTCACAGCCTCCTCCCCCCCTCACACCAGCATGCACACTCACAGCCTCCTTCGCCCTCTCTCACACCAGCATGCACACTCACAGCCTCCTTCCCCCTCTCACACCAGCATGCACACTCACAGCCTCCTCCCCCTCTCACACCAGCATGCACACTCACAGCCTCCTTCACCTCTCTCTCACACCAGCATGCACACTCACAGCCTCCTTCCCCCTCTCACACCAGCATGCACACTCACAGCCTCCTTCCCCCTCTATCATACCAGCATGCACACTCACAGACTCCTTCCCCCTCTATCATACCAGCATGCACACTCACAGCCTCCTCCCCCTCTCACACCAGCATGCACACTCACAGCCTCCTCCCCCTCACACCAGCATGCACACTCACAGCCTCCTCCCCCCCTCACACCAGCATGCACACTCACAGCCTCCTCCCCCTCTCTCACACCAGCATGCACACTCACAGCCTCCTCCCCCTCTATCACACCAGCATGCACACTCACAGCCTCCTTCCTCTCTCACACCAGCATGCACACTCACAGCCTCCTCCCCCTCTCTCACACCAGCATACACACTCACAGCCTCCTTGTCTCTCTCACACCAGCATACACACTCACAGCCTCCTTCCCCCTCTCTCACACCAGCATGCACACTCACAGCCTCCTTCCTCTCTCACACCAGCATGCACACTCACAGCCTCCTTCCTCTCTCACACCAGCATGCACACTCACAGCCTCCTCCCCCTCTCACACCAGCATGCACACTCACAGCCTCCTTCCTCTATCACACCAGCATGCACACTCACAGCCTCCTTCCCCCTCACACCAGCATGCACACTCACAGCCTCCTCCCCCCCTCACACCAGCATGCACACTCACAGCCTCCTCCCCCCCTCACACCAGCATGCACACTCACAGCCTCCTTCCCCCTCTCACACCAGCATGCACACTCACAGCCTCCTCCCCCTCCCTCACACCAGCATGCACACTCACAGCCTCCTTACCTCTCTCACACCAGCATGCACACTCACAGCCTCCTTCCCCCTCACACCAGCATGCACACTCACAGCCTCCTCCCCCTCTCACACCAGCATGCACACTCACAGCCTCCTCCCCCTCCCTCACACCAGCATGCACACTCACAGCCTCCTTCCCCCTCTCTCACACCAGCATGCACACTCACAGCCTCCTTCCCCCTCTCTCACACCAGCATGCACACTCTCAGCCTCCTCCCCCTCTCTCACACCAGCATGCACACTCACAGCCTCCTCCCCCTCTCATACCAGCATGCACACTCACAGCCTCCTTCCCCCTCACACCAGCATGCACACTCACAGCCTCCTCCCCCTCTCACACCAGCATGCACACTCACAGCCTCCTTCCCCCTCACACCAGCATGCACACTCACAGCCTCCTCTCCCTCACACCAGCATGCACACTCACAGCCTCCTTCCCCCTCTCACACCAGCATGCACACTCACAGCCTCCTTCCCTGTCTCACACCAGCATGCACACTCACAGCCTCCTTCCTCCTCACACCAGCATGCACACTCACAGCCTCCTCCCCCTCTCTCACACCAGCATGCACACTCACAGCCTCCTCCTTGGACCCACGGCCTCTTTCCCTCTTCTTCTTCCCCGCCTTTCTAAGCCGTCATCTGTTCTGTGTCTGCCTACTCTCCATTTCCTGGGAGCCATCCTAACTGTCAGTCTCAGAGTCTTAGCTGGTGTCCATCTTCCCTTAGAAGGTGGGGATTTTCTTGGATGATGTCTACCCCGCATGTACGCCCTCACAGACAGGCGAGGTGGGGCGCCTGACGCTGCCGGAATCGCCTTCTCTGCTGGTCAGCAGTTGTTGGTTCTGTTCCCGTCAAGGCTCTTCTAAAGTCCTTAAATACTGCCCTCCGTGTTTTATCTGTGTGCAGAGCCTCCTGTTGGCCCTTCATCTACAGAGACAAGGGGGTCTTACAAGTGGGTCACGTGATGGCATTTCTAGGGCAGATCTTCATTGAAATCCACCCCCATCACCACCACCACCACCACCACAGCCAGCTTCGATTTTTCTCTTGCACTTTGATGAACACCCTCAGTGATATCTTTAACAACTTATTTCAGGAAGCTCTATGCAGAACTGTGCCAGGGAATCGTGGACATAGCCATATCCAGTGTCTTCCCACCCCCGGACACGGAGCAGGTGCCGCAGCTGGCTGCGTTCATCAAGCTGTGACCCGGGAGCTACAGAGCCGCCTTGGGAAGTGTGTGGCATCCGGAGGAGCGTGAGGTGACTGGACTGCTCCTTATCGAGGCATGCTGGGGACAGATGTGCAGGAAGAGTGTGTGACGAGAAGGCTGCGGGAGAGCAGGGTGGCGCTGCCTTCAGTGCTGTGGAGACCCAGGAAACTGAAGCAAGTCGCTGAGAGGGAGACCCGAACACTTCCGGCACCGGGGATTTGGTTGTGGTGTGAACCCATCCCTTGAGCAGTGTCTGGCCTTGGGTGGCACAGGGAGCAGAGCCCCCCTCCTCCCTAGGATGCAGCCCAGAGACCTCTGAGTGGCGGTCCTCTCACCTGCTGCAGCGTTAGTGCCTTAGCTCTGGGTCCAGTGCAGCCTCACTGGACCCAGACTGGACCGGAGAGCATTTTGGAGGTGGCCACATGTTCCCTGCACATCCCCTCTGTGACACTGTGTCCCGCTAAACCCCGGACAAGCATGCAGCACAGTCCGTGCTGGGTACTGGCCTGTCATGAAGGCCTCTTGCTTGTCACCTTCCTGGTGGCCTATAAGTGGGCACTTGCCAGGGGTCCTGTGGGCACCAAACCCTGTATTTTGCTCACTGCATGTTTTAGAAACAAAAGCACCAGGCCTGACGAATCTGCAAGCATCAAATAAGCATGAGAGAGAAAGAGAGAAAAAAAGAAAACATGATATCTTACTTTACTTAACGGTGTGGGTGGGTGAGGGTCTCTGAAATACCACAAGCCTCATTATCTTTGATTTAGTCAGAATTCTGAAGGCAGTTTTGCGATTTTCCTTCCCTTTACCCCTCTGCCCACCTCTGAACCTTTGTAACAATCCTCTCTGGGAGTCAGGGAAGGTAGAACTCCATTCCTCATCCTCATCCTCACCTCATAGCTCTGCCTACATCTGTCCTCCTTGGCTCCAAGGGCCTGGAGGGACAGGTTCCATTCCAGAAAGGGCCCTGAATGAGGGTGTGTCCTGCCTGAGTGAGAAAGAAGTATTTTTGGAGCTTTGCACAGCTTCCTGTGTCAACAAAAGTGTACGACCTCTGGTTTCCACGTCAGGGGTCCATTCGCGTTTCAGAGGCTTCTGGGGAGCCCGCTCCGGAAGCAGTGGGAAGCTGTCATGTGTGTTCAGTATTAGCTGAGTCAACAGGCTCTTCTTCTGAAGAGGGTCCTGGAGACCAAGGTAGCCACAGGGAATGCGGCCCTTCTGCCCGGAGCACAGTGTGGCTTTTTCTGGTGTATGGATTGCTTCTTCATGTGCATCTACTTGGTGTGGTCTGCAGTCAAATGGGACTTGTACGAAAGAGCTAGAGAATGAGACGTGGAACTTACGTGAGGAAAGGAGTGATGAGGTTATTTATTCCATGTGTCCGTGGGTAGCAGAATGCATTGTACTGAAGTGAAGAAAGTCCCAGCTCACGGGAATCCAGAGTTAGGGGGTAAAGGTGTCATGGTTGCCTAGAATATGGGTCACAAAGTTGGCTCCCAGAGCAAAGGACAACGTTCGATCTGAAGTCAGTCCTTGAGGCCCGGCACAGCTGATGGGTCAGCGCTGAGGAACTTCTGAGAAAGCAGAGGACTGGACACATTGGGGAAGATGCGCACTCACTGAGAAAGTGGAGGGTGCTGGGTCCTTGGCTAGTCTAGGTGGGCCAGTAGTGGAGAAAGCAAGGTGGTCAGTGTATGTTCTTAGACCCAAGTCATGGAGCTCTTCAGAACTGTGCGGCTGTTAAGGTGGAAGATGTGACAAAGCAGATGTCAGTGAGTCTTTATGAATCCTGACAGGTTTTGTAATAAACGTGAATGAATCCATAACATCTGTATGAGGGGAAATGGGAAGGGTTGAGTTCATTCCTCACATAGCTCCAGCCATTTTATGCATTTACTTCCCACCAAGTAAGAAGGGTGGCTCTGACGGAACTGCCTCATGTCGTTCCATGGTGTCGCTGGCGCAGATGGCCATGCCTGGCTTCCCATGTGTCGTTGGTGTAAGTGCTGCCCATCGCTGGGGGAGGGGGTTATTTATTTGGAGATATTGATTCCACTCCTGGCTCTGTCATTGACTGCACAATGTCACAGGAGCCAAATAACCTCTGTGCCTTAGCTTCTTATCTCATGGAGGAGATGTTCCCTGACCCAGGGACTACCTCAGGGGCTTTTTGTGAGAACGAAAGAGCAGGAGGAAAACTCAAAGGCCTTTAGTCCCAAGGTTCTCAATGCTGACCACATGCTATAATTTCCCATGAAGTTAAAAAGAACTTGATGACCCTTCCCACCTGCAGCCGATTGAATCAGAACCTCAGGTAACAATATGTCTTGAGGTGCCTTGAACTGTTACTTCGGGAAGCAGGACAAACACATCATTACCTTGGAAGAATCACTTTAAGGATTAAGGCTCAAAAAAAAAAAAAAAAAAAACTTTGAAGCAAGCAATTCTGTAAGAACAATCAGATATTGACATATATATTTGTGGTATAAGTATTGGTCAAGCAATTTCTCAGTTTGCTTCTCATCCAAGCATCTGGAAAAATCAAACATGCTTTCATTTACATAAGCAGTTTATTAAGTCCTCGGTAGCAAATGTAAACAGATAGGAATCTATAAATCTAATACATATCCGAGTTATTCATTAATTATGGGAGAAAAGCCCCTCCCCTCACACTTGACTTCAATGGCAATGATAAAGTCCATTTTGCCAAGAATATTGAAGTGCCTCTGTGTTGTGAGCTAGAGAAGAGCAGGAGCTGGCATGCACGCTAGCTGACAGCATGTTTCCATAGCTCTTTGGGATGACACACTCATGCATGGAATATTGGGGAGCACTGGAAATGGGCTGTGAGCCACAGAACCACCAGTGTCAATGATGCTAGAAAGGGTTTTTGTGAGCAGTTGTGGCTGTGTTCATGGGTGTAGCAGAGAGGGAATCCATGAACAAAAATGACAAGGTGCCAAAGTAGGTTGCATGTGGCATGTGGGTACTGTCTTGAGGATTCGGTGGTTGATGTATGTGCCTCCAATCCTGGACACAGAACCTGCACCTAAGTGGAAATGGATTTCTGAAATAAGGCAACTATATGAATGTTTTAAATGCCTGGAGCATTAAAGTAAAGTAAAGATATTTCAAGTGTTTTTGTGTCATTTTATTGTGGGTGTTGACTAGCCTTGGCTATCACTGGTTATCTCAGTCTATGACACCACCTAAAGGAAGACAGGACTTTCCTGTAAACAACAAGACAGCAAACATCCTGGCCTCTTGTGAGCCACCCAGGTCTCTGTTGCATATCCTTTGTTCTTTCCTCAACTCTGAAAATGGTTGAACATAATTCTAAGCTCACCCACTATACAGAGCCAAGCCAGATATGACCATAGTTCCCTAACCAAATGCTGTTTATTAGACAAAGTAGACTTTAAAAGGTCGTTACTAAGAAGAACATTTTATTATGGTGAAGGACCAGTTCCTCAGGAATATACAATCATAAACATAAGCATCCAGCAAGAGAGGCCAAAGTCCATGAAGCAAAACCCTGACGCAATTGAGTGGAGAAAGACAATTCGGCAGTAAGATTTGGGCCCTTCAACATTGCACTTTGAGTAGTGGATAGAACATCTCCAGAAAAGAGCATCAGGAAAACAACACTATCTTAAGTAGAGCCAACAGGTATTTGCCACACATCTCATCGAGTTCTTCTAAAGTACACATGGATCATTCTGTGCTATAGATCATAGGCTAAGCTATCAAACAAGCCACAGTAGATGTAAGGGAATCAAAACACATATGTTCTCTGACCACAATGGGATAAACTTAGAGACCAATAACTACTTTGTTAATTCTCCAAGTAAGAATGCTTGCCTCACGAACCCGGCAACCCAAGTTCGATCCCAGAAACCTACAAGAAAGCAGATGTGGTGGCTTGCACATGCAGTTCTGGCGCTTCTGTGGTGAGAGATGGGGCTCCTGGGGCAGCTATTGTAGAGTGTAAAGACGAGAGAGACTGCCTCAGTCAGGGGGACCGTTAGATCCCACTCCTGAAAGTGGCTCTGACTTCCACATGTTCATGGTGGCAAGCGTGAACCCTCACACATCTGTGTCTGTCACAAATGATACATATAAAAATTGTTTCAGCCATGTGGTGGTGTGGTGGTGGTGGTGGTGGTGGTGGTGGTGGTGGTGGTGGTGGTGGTGGTGGTGCACACCTTTAATCCCAGCTCTCAGGAGGCAGAGGCAGGCGGATCTCTATGAGTTTGAGGCCAGCCTGGTCTACAGAGTGAGATCCAAGACAGGCTCCAAAGCTACACAGAGAAACCCTGTCTCGAAAAACCAAAAATAAAAAATAAAGAAAAAGAAAACAGTCTTTAGCCAGGCGTTGGTGGCACGTGCCTTTAATCCCAGAACTCAGGAAGCAGAGGCAGGTGGATCTCTGTGAGTTTGAGGCCATCCTGGTCTACAAAGCAAGTTCCAGGAAAGATGCAAAGCTACACAGAGAAACCCTGTCTCGAAAAATCTTAAAAAAAAAAAAAAATGTTTCAAAAGTGTTTTAAAGGTAAGCCAGATGTGGTTGTGTATGCCTGTAATCCCAGAGTTTTCAAGGCTGAAGCAGAGGATCACAAGTTGGAGGCCAACCTGAGCTACATATAGAGTCCTTATGTTAGCCATACCCACCTCAAAAAACAAAAACAAAAACAAAACAAAACAAAACAAAAAAACAGTGCACTAAAGGTTCTAGACAGAACAATTAGCCAAAAGAAAAAAAGGACATCCAAACTGGAAAGAAGTGTAAGTATGTCTCTTTGCAGATGACAAGATTGTACATAGAGAAAACCTTTAACAAGATTCCTAGATACAATATCAACATATAAAACTCAATTGCATTTCTGAACACTACAAATGAACAATTTGAAAATGAAATCAGAAAGCAATTCTCTTTAATCAACACAAAAAACAATGGTTTAGGAATTAACATAGTTCTTTTTTGTTGTTGTTTTGAGACATGGTCTCTGTATTATGTAGCCTTAGCTGTCTAAGAACTCTCTATGTAGACCAGGCTGGCCTAGAACTCACCGAGATCCACCTGCCTCTGCCTTCCAGTGCTGGGATTAAAGGCATGTGCTACCTACCACACCTAGCACACAGGTTCATTTGTACAAAACATTTTTTCCTTTCTTTTTTTTAAAAAACAGGGACTTTCTGTATGGTATTGGATGTTTCAGAACTCGATATGTAGATCAGGCTGGCCTGGAACTTAGAGATCTGCCAGTTTCTGCCTCTCAAGTGCTGGGATTAAAGGCATGGGCCACTATACTCAGTTACACACATATTTTTAAAAGAAAATACACAACCCATAAAAGGGGAAACATATTTTCAAATCACAAGCCCAAGAATGACTAGCATATTACAACTCAATTGTAGGAAGACAAGTGATTTTAAAATGAGCAATGTATTTAAGCAGACTTTTTTTTCCAGAGAAAATATCCCATCAACCCATAAAAACATGAAATGATGTTTGACACTATTATCCTCTAGGAAAATGCTAATGAAAACCCACAAATAGATGCTATCATACAAGTGATAAGATTGCTATAATCAGAGATAGTATCAGTAAGGATGTTGCTGGGGGGATGTTGAATTGTACAGCTCCCTTGAATAGTTTCACAGAACTTCACAAAGTTAAATATAGAGTAAATATATGATACAGAAATTCTGTTCTGAGCTCAATACTTAAAGAGAATTGAAAACATGGACATACAAAAACTGATGCTCATAGCAGCATTATTCCTAAAAGCCAAACAGTATAAACAACACAAATGCCATCTGACACCACCCAACCACCTTCCCACGTCTTACCCTGGGATTTCTATCTAGAAGTCGGTCTGGAGTAGCTTCTTTTCTTTTGGCGTAGAATGTTAGTTAGCATAGCCTGATTTCTATTGACCATCCCAGTGATGAACTTCACTCATTAAGAGTTGAGTGGAGAGGGGCTGGGTGTGGTGGCACATGCCTTTAATCCCAGCACTCTGGCAGAAGCAGGTGGCTCTCTGTGCTAGGCTAGCCTGACCTACAAATCAAGTTTCAGGTCAACCAGGACTACATAGAGCAGTGGTTCTCAACCTTCCTAATGCTTCAACCCTTTAATACAGTTCCTCGTGTTATGATGACTCCCAACTACAGATTATTTTAGTTTCTACTTCATAACTAATTTTGCTACTGTTGTGAATTGTAATGTAAATATCTTTTGGAGGTAAAGATTTGTCAAAGAGTTGAGACCCACAGGTTGAGAACTTCTGTCATAAAGACCCTGTCTCAAAAAAAAATAGATAAATAAATAAATGAAGAGAGAGCGAGAGAGAAGGAAGGGGGAGAGAGAGGGAGGGAGGGAGAGAGAGAGAGAATGAATGAATGAATGAATGAATGAATGAATGAATGAAGAATTGGGTACAGAGGACAGAGGTTGGTTCCCAACATCTTGGTTGAAGCTAAGACTCTAGAGTCTCTTAGGATCAGTATCAGGATGTACTTGGAAAGCTGCCCAAAGGAACAGGACAGGAGAGAATCTTTGAAGATAGTTCTATTAGGTCCTAATTGACTGATTGTGCGAATAAGGGCCACAGAGGTCACACACTAAAGTGGAGTGTGTTTTACTTAGAGCGGTTTGCAGGATACAGCTGAGAGAAGGGGCGGATCCGCCTGTGTGTAGTTTAACCGGCCCAATCACACCACGGTTTTGGTTCCCAGTCGACCCTGAAAAATGAAAGGACCAGGGTAGGGCGGGCAGAACAAGAGGAACTACATTTCCCAGCAGGCCGTGGGGGTCTGGGACTCCGGCCATTCCTGCCGGTCCGAGTCGAGTCACAACTCTGGTCTCCTGTCCCGGGGTGGCAGAAGCATGGAAGTCGACGGCCGGTGGCGGAGCCTGCCTAGCGGGCCAAGCCTAAAGCATTTGACCGACCCTTCGTACGCGATTCCTCCGGAGCAGCAAAAGGCGGCGTTGCAGGACCTGACGCGGGCGCACGTGGACTCCTTCAACTACGCGGTGCTGGAGGGGCTGAGCCACGCGGTGCAGGTGAGCGGCGCGACCCGGGCTCCTGAGCCGCCCGAGTGGGGTCCCCAGGGTCCCAGAGGTTGGAGGAGGTGGCCGGGAGGCCGCAGTATGGCCTCAAGTAGTGACGCTCACTCACTGTGCACTGCTTTGGTAGTTCGGAAAGAAAAACGCTTCGTTGCGACTTGTAGCGGAGTAGTGTAGGAAAAGATGTATTTGTGATTTCTGGCTTTATGTGTGAGTACGAACCCTGGTTTTGTGCGGTCCGTTTCAGGGTACTGTGAGATGAGAGAGAGGAAGTGATCTATTTGGGACTGTGTTTTCTGCCTGCCCATTCACAGCGCTCACCTTTTGCCACCTGAACTTTCACGTTATAAAACTACCTCAAAAGGTTCCAAGCTGAGTCAGACAGACTGCAGCAAGGTCATCCTTCAGTTTCCTTCTCTTAAAGTTTTCTTTTGGGGGAGGGGAGCGGTTCAAGACAAGAGTTTCTCTGTGTAGCCCTGGCTATCCTGGAACTCACTCTGTAGACGAGGCTGGCCTCGAACTCACAGATCCTCCGCCTCTGCCTCTGGAGTGCTGGGATTAAAGGCGTGCGCCAGCGCCACCGGGCTTCCTTCCTTTAGGGTTTTAAAGAGAAAGATTGGCTACTCTTCTGAGTTAGGCATGCTGAGGAAGATTAAAAAGTCCTAGGGATCACTCTAACAATGGTAGCAAAGTTCAGGTAAGGACGATGGAGGGAAGTCTCTTTTTGTTAGCATCCTTAGTCTTTCCTGGCACTAGGCTTTGAGAGTAAGAACATGCCAGTTCCCCTGCTATATCTCAGGTTTGAGTGCTCCTCGGGGTTGTTGGTTGTGTAGAGGAAGCAGACACCAGCAGAGAGTCAATGCCAATACTCTTGAGAACTGCCCGAAAATGGAGTTTACTGAGTCAGGAGCAGGAGGGAAGTGAGATTAATCCAGGTGTTTAGAAAGCTCAGCGTTAGATAAAGTCAAGGGAAGAGAATGGATCTTTCCCTCCAAGAGGAGGTTAGGTCCAAGGAGAGCCATGTATGCAGTGGACACTAACGAAAGAGGTTTCGTTGCTGAGCAACGGTGTTGTGAGAGATAGGGATGGAGATGCATTGGAGAGTTTTGACTGCCAGACTGACATTCAGAATTATGGGAGCCGTTTAGAACTCTTTGAATTGCCAGACTTCAGCCTGAGGGTATAAAATGTGCAAAGCTGGACATGCAGGATGGCTCCGAGAGCAGCAGTTCTCTTTGTATAACTGTGCAGAGAAGGTAGATTGGCTCAGCCTTTTCCCTGTCTGTAGAGCCTGCTGCACAATCAGAAACATAGGACATCATCACAGAGGCCCTTAACAAGCGCATTATGGTTAAGTAGTTGGTGAAGTCACCAACCAGTTAGTTGTAGCTTTAGTTGTCCTTTTAGATGTGTTGCCTTGGCATGATAGACACCTGTGAGTGTAGAACGTGTGATTTCAAAGAGTCTCAGCTTCTGAAAAGTGCCTTGAACAGTACAAGTGGTTTAGCAGCGTGAATTGCCTTTCAGGCCATACCTCCCTTTGAATTTGCTTTCAAAGATGAGCGCATCTCTCTTACTATCGTGGACGCTGTCATCAGTCCGCCGTCGGTGCCCAAAGGGACCATCTGCAAAGAGCTCAGTGTTTATCCAGCCGAGTGCCGGGGCCGGAGGAGCACCTACCGCGGGAAGCTGACGGTGAGCACTGGGGACACGAAGTGGCTGTCCCTGCGCAATTCTGAGACTCTGTTTTCTTAGTGTTGCCACTTAAGGAATTGTATCTTCTGTGAAATCTGTTCACTGTGGCCTTCTTCCTTCTTTTAAAACACCCATCTGTGGGGCTGGAGAGATGGCTCAGTGGTTGAATACACTGACTGTTCTTTTAGGGGACCAGGATTTGGTTCCCAGCACCATATGGTGGCTCACAGCTGCCAGCCATTCCAGTTCCAGCAGATCTAATGCCCTCTTCTGGCCTCCACTGGCACTAGACACATACCTGGTACACAGACGTATGTGCAGGCAAAACATCCATACACATAAAATAAAAATAAATACACCTAATTTTTTTTTTTTTTTTTTTTTTAATATTCACTTGTTCTTGCAGGTCCAGATAGTTTATTTTTCCTTTTGTTTTCGTATAGGCCGACATCAGTTGGGCAGTGAATGGCGTCCCCAAAGGGATCATTAAACAGTTTCTCGGCTATGTTCCCATCATGGTCAAGTCTAAGCTTTGCAACTTGTACAACCTTCCTCCTCAGGCCCTCATTGAGCACCATGAGGAGGCAGAGGTGAGTGCAGGGGCCCAGGCCGTGGGGAAACAGGAAGCTTGCCAACGGAAGTCAGCTTTCCTGACTTCTGATTTCTGGAGCTGTCATCTGGAGCGTTGATACTGGGTCTGAGTACTGTGCGTGACTCTTCCGTGTACTGAGGGAGTGTGGAGGGCAGCCAGACATTAAAAAATGTTATTGTTTGGGGCAGTGTACTAGGTTTTTTCCCCCCCCCGGAAACCTTTTTCTTTTTCCCTTTCCTTCCCTCTTCCTCTTCCTGCTTCCCTTTCCTTCTTTCTACTTCCTCTTCCTGAGCATGGAACCCTGGACTTCTGCTCATGTGAGACATAAGTGTGCCACCAGGCTACACTCCCAACCCAAATTTTCTTCTCTTTTATTACCTTCCTTCCTTTCTTTTTGTGGGGTGGAGTGAGTCTTGCTCTGTGGCCTTGGCTGGCCTGTAACTCACTGTGTACATCAATCAGGCTGGCCTTCAACTCCCAGAGAGATCCATCTTAATCTGCCTCCGCCCCCCGCCCCCCCCCCACACACATAGAGTGCTGGGATTAAAGGTGTGTATCACCAAGCCTGGTTGTTTCTTTATTGTGTGGGGGTGGGGGGGGCAGGGGGTGCTTTAGTAACATGGCCCATGTGTAGAGGTCAAAGGGTCAGCAGACAGATGTGAGGAGTTGATTCTCTTTCCATCCTTTGCCCGCTGGGCCATCTTTCTGGTGCTAGTTAGCTGGATTATACATGTTCAGAGGCATACTTAGAAAAGTATTGTAGGAACTGCCTGTTTTACTGATGTAAAACCCCCTGGGGTTATTGAATGACCCATGTCCCTTCTTCTTTGGTTTCTTCAGCGGTGTGAGGCGGCTCCGGGCTACTGAGCTGGAATGAGGGTGGGCAGCTTTGGCCCGTTTTTAGGGGAGACTGTTATGCCTTGGTGTCAGGTCAGGAGGTGACACTCAGCCGTTCATTTATCAGCTGTGGGGTCTTTGGAGAATTTAAACTACCCCAAGCCTCAGTTTCTTCTGGAATAAACAGGCAGGCCCATGCTTGGGAGGAGTAAGTGCCTCGTTAGCAAAGCATCAGCAGGATGTGTTTATTGGCCATCAGGCAGTTAGCAAATACTCTTCATTATTAAACAGATTTTCCTGTATTTTAGTCCAGATTTCTAGTTAACAAAGCTTTCATACAGACATATACACACACACACACACACACACACACACACACACACACACACACACACATACCCCACACACACATTTTATTTTAACTTACCTTTTTTTTTTTAAGATTTATTTATTTATTATGTATACAGAAGAGGGTGCCAGATCTCATTACAGATGGTTGTGAGCCACCATGTGGGTGCTGGGAATTGAACTCGGAACCTCTGGAAGGGCAGTCGGTGCTCTTAACCTCTGAGCCATCTCTCCAGCCCTTAACTTACCATTTTTATCTTTAGATTTTGGAATAAGTTTTGTTTAAATGGTGCTTGGAAATTGAAATACTTTGGGACAGAAAGACAAGTTTGACTGGGTCTGCCTGGTTGGCAGGGGTGGCGCTGTTTTCTTGCCCTCCATTTCCTGTGTGGGATCCCGTTGTGTATCTGACAAGTCTTTCTGAAGCCTGGACTGTTTCCAGAGACCAGGTGTCTGTTTCACCAGTGTACCTCTTCTAGGGTTGGCAATCCATGGGGCTAGAAATAGCTTCGTGTTTACTTAGCCATATACTTTTGTTTAACAGATGATAACCCCTGTCTTTGGCAGGAAATGGGAGGTTATTTTATAATCAATGGCATTGAAAAAGTCATCCGAATGTTGATTATGCCTCGGAGAAATTTCCCCATCGCGATGATAAGACCAAAGTGGAAAGGTAGAGGGCTTGGCTACACTCATTTCGGTAAGTTTTGGTGAAACCATTTTTTTTAAGTAGATATAACTATACATAATAACCTTTTTGGGGTGGTGGTGGTGCAGGAGGCTGTCAAGACAGGGTTTCTTTGTGTAGCCTTTGCTGTCTTGGAACTCACTCTGTAGACCAGACTGCCTCAAACTTCGCCTGCGTCTGCCTCCGCAGTGCTGAGATTAAAGGTGTGTGCCACCACTGCCTGGCTAACTGTACGCAATCTTTAATGAGTTTCTCTTACATGACTTTTGTTTGTTTTGCCGTTAAGTGTTTCTGTGAGATTCAGGGCGGTGTTGGTAGCGGGAAGTGTTGATCAAAGCATGAACTTACAGGCCAAGTACAGGGCTGGGAGGTGGTTCAGTGGGAAAGTGCTCTCTACAGAAGGTGAGGAATTGAGTTCCCATCACCTCCATTTAAAAACAATAACGGAAGGATATGGCAGTGCACATCTCCTCCTAGCACTGGAGTGGAGGGGGCAGGTGGACAGGGCTTCCAGCCTTTTAGTCAAGAAGGAAGGTCCAGGTTCAGTGAGAGACCCTGTCTCAAAAGAAGCAAAGTGGAGAAGCGACTGAGGAAGACATCTGGATGACAGTCTCTGGCCTCTCTCTGTGCGTGCATGGGAGAGTAACACACACACACACACACACACACTCTCTCTCTCTCTCTACACCTGTGCCTGCAAGGGAGCGAGTACTCCCACCACACATGTGTGAACACACAGACATATATACAATCTAATGCTAGTGTACGCCACTGTAATATCATTAATAATACTGTATTGCTTATTTGAAATTTGAAAATGGAGATTTTTAAGTGTCTTGATCTTACATGTACATACACACACAGTTGGTAACTATATGTGGTAATTGAAGGTTTTTTTTTTTTTAAATAAGATTTATTCATTTATTATGTATACAGTATTCTGCCTGCACATATCCCTGCAGGCCAGAAGAGGGCACCTGATCTCATTACAGATGGTTGTGAGCCACCATTTGGTTGCTGGGAATTGAACTCAGGACCTCTGGAAGAGCAGGGGTGCTCTTAACCCCTGAGCTATTTTGCCAGCCCCGGTAATTGATGTTTTAATCAATTTGATTATGGTAATTGTTATGTAATACATGGATGTTTCCTAATAAACCTGTAGTAAATTGAAAGTACTGTGCATTAAAAATGCACTTAGAGGGGCTGAAGAGAAGGCTCAGCAGTTTAAGAGCATCTATTTTTCTTCCAGAGAACTTGAGTTCAATCCCCAGCATCCATGTTGGGCAGCTCACAATTGCCTGTAGCTCCAGCTCCAGAGGACCTGACATCTCTGGCCTCTGGTCATCTGCACACATGGGAACACACATACACACACACACACACAACTTAAAATAAATAAATTTGTTTTAATTTTTTTAAAAAAATTAAAGGCATGGTATGTTACATCTTTAATCCCAGCACTTAGGAGGCAGAGACAGGTGGATCTCTGAGTCTGAGGCCAGCCTGGGCTACACTGAATTCCAGGACAGGATAGCCAGTGCTACATAAACCTATCTCAAAAAAAAAAAAGGAAAAAAAAAGAAGTGTACTTAGAGGCAAGGACTGGTTTGGTTTGGTGATAGAATGCTTTGTAGGCGGAGTTTTCCTGTCTCCCAGATGCTCCCAAATAAACATACTGAGGCTTACATTAATTACAAATGCTAGACTGATAGCTCAGGCTTATTACTAAATAGCTCTTACAACTTAAATTAACCCATTTCTGTTCATCTGCGTTCTGCCACGTGCCTTTTGCCTGTATCCCATTTTGTGTGTCCGACTCCTTCTGCATCTGGCTGATGGCTCCTCTCACCCCGCCCTTTTCCTCCTGGCATTCTCTCTGTCTCAGGCCGTCTCCCCCAGTCTCTTCCTGCCCAGCTATCCACCAATCAGCTTTTTACTAACAATGAGAGCAATGCACATTTACAGGGTACAGAGATTGTTCCCCAGCAGCGCTTGCCTAACCTGCAGAAGTTTCTGGGCTCATTGCTTGACACCACACATAACAATGCACTCAGTGCAGTAACCTGCAAACGTCGCCATCATGCTGGGGGCCTTGGCTAATCTTAACAAGTGATTTGGCTGTGATTATGGTGGTAAAATGGTCAGATGGAAAATGAAACAGGCCATGATTCCTTGCCATTCCTTTGAATAGGGATTTCAATGCACTGTGTGAGAGAAGAGCATTCTGCTGTCAATATGAACCTTCACTATGTGGAGAATGGCACAGTGATGTTGAACTTTATTTACCGGAAAGAGCTGTTTTTCCTTCCTTTGGGATTTGCGCTTAAGGTGAGATGGGGTGAATATCTATCTGTCTTTGATATGAATAGGTTCCTTGGAGCTGTGTCCTGTAGATGTGTGGGTGATTTCTTTTTGTTTAAGTACATGTACATGTATGTTACCCAAGCTTTTGGGGAGTCGATGAGAGTGGAGGTTGAAAGTTCGAGGCCACCTAGGGTAACATACCAAGACCCTGTCTCCCCCGAGCCCCACCATAAACAAAACCAAACCATACATGCTATACTAATTAGTCCCTGCTCCATTCTTAAAATCAGTTGCTTGAAATATCAATGAACATTTTCTCAGAGTCTCTGGAGATGTAGAATTAGAGTAGCTTGACTGCATAGGTCATAGGTCACTGTGAAGTATTTGGAGGTCCTTCTGGGCTGGTGAGATGGCTCCACCTGCCATGCAAGGCTGACAGCCTGAATTAACCCCCAGAACCCCCAGTGGAAGGGGAACCTGGCTCCCAAAACGTGTCCTCTCACCTTCTTATGTGTGCGTGACTTGTATACACCTGCATGAACACGCACGCGCGCGCGCGCGCACACACACACACACACACACACTCCCACTCTCACATAAAGAATTATAATTTTTAAAATAAACGAAGTGCTACAGTCACTTGGATTAACCAGGACCCGGTGCCGAGTTGCTGGCTCCCTTGGTGGCCCTTGGTCTCAGTTCCTCTTCCTCCTGGAAGTCAACCCAGAGAATGAGGTAGAGGGCAGTCTGTTTATGACCTAGCCTTGGGAATCTGGCATCTCCTTTTAGCCATATTTTGGTCAGATAGGATAGCCCTAATTCAGATCGAGAGGAGACAATTCCATTTTTAAAGACCCAGAAATAGAATCATTGGGACTTTGATGTTGGCTGGTGTAAAAAGAATGTTTTGTTTGGGAGGGCTAGTTTTGCTTGGGCATTAGAAATTATTAGAGGGGAGGATTGTGTCTAAGTGAATTAAACCTTTGGTAGTTGTTAAAAAAAAATTTTTTTTTTCTATTTCAGGCTCTTGTGAGCTTTTCCGATTATCAGATTTTCCAGGAGCTCATCAAAGGCAAAGAGGAAGACTCTTTCTTTAAGAATTCTGTTTCTCAGATGTTGAGGATTGTGATGGAAGAGGGTTGTTCCACGCAGAAGCAGGTCCTTAACTATCTGGGTGAACGCTTCAGAGTGAAGCTCAATCTTCCCGACTGGTACCCGAACGAGGAAGCGGCCAAGTTCCTGTTCAAGTATGTGTGCCGGGGTGGGGGGTGGGGGGTGGGGGAGGGGCGGGGGTTGGGTGGGGATGGCTTCTTGCCGAGGAAGTGAGCCTGGGTAGGATGCTGGTCCTAGCCAGGAGGGCAGCTTTGCTTCTTTTATTCTGCATTAATTTCAGATTTGCTACAGTGTCCAAGTAAGACAGTGGACACCCGAGGTCACTAATGTTGACATTTTGTTAGTTACGGTGATCACTTTGTCTCTACATAGATACACATTTCCTCTCTGTATCTTTGACAGTGGCAGGCAACTGTGCTGCTGAATTTCCCTGTAGCAATGACTCTGTCTTACATAACCGCTGTATTAAAGAGCGTGGTTCCAGACCACCCTAGCATTAGGAGCCAAGCACTTGAGATGTGGCCAGTGCAGCTGAGAAAATGAAGTCTTATTTAACTGAACAGGAGTAACTACAGGTGGTTACTAATTGCTGCCATCTTGCTGAGCACAGCTCCAGACTTGGTGGTGGGATTCTGTTACTGTTGCCAGTGAAGGTGGGAAGCAATTTGGGGAGTAAGGGATGTTCAGTAAACGTGAAACAGGCACCTTGGTCAGTAGGGAGCTAGATGGAGCGAGCAGAACCGCTTTAAGGTTTTTTCTTTTTCAGTGAGTGCATCTGTATCCACTTGAAATCCGATACTGAGAAGTTTTATCTGCTTTGTCTTATGACCCGGAAGCTCTTTGCTTTAGCCAGAGGAGAGTGCATGGAGGACAACCCTGATAGTTTAGTGAATCAAGAAGTCCTTACGCCTGGTCAGCTCTTCCTGATGTTTCTGAAGGTGAGTGCGCTCTGCAGGCGTGGGGCCACTTGGGCGGGGTGGGTGGACACAAGTATGCTCTGCATGTTGATAATTCCTAGTTTGGGCATTTTACATCATCTCCCTTTTCTTTAGCAGTGAGGAACTGAATCAAAACTCTACTTAACCAGGTCCAGATTTCTGTGGGTCACCTGTATGATTGTGATTTATGTTTCCATGTAAAACCTGAGCTTCTCAAATAAGAGATAGTGGGGGTTTTTTCTGCGACTTAGTTTTCTTGCTTTTAATTTTTATTTATTTATTTTTTTCAAGACAGGGTTTCTCTCTGTAGCCCTGGCTGTCCTGAACTCGCTCAGTAGACCAGGCTGGCCTCGAACTCACAGAGATCTGCCTGCCTCTTCTTGAGTGCTGGGATTAAAGATGCGTGTCAGCACCGCCCAGCTGACTTAGTGTTAATATGATTTCAGTTAATGGACTTCTTCAGTTGAATCTATTTTCCTCCAAATGATAAAACTTCATTCCTTATAGCTAAACAAACAAACAAACAAACAAACAAATCCTTCTATTATAAACACATGCACCGTATTTTCCTCTCCTCTGTTCTTGGACACCTGGGCTGGTTCATAGCTTAGCTACTGTAAGCAGTGCTGCATTGGTGTGTAAACATTAGTGTGCAAGAATCTTTGTGATATGTTGACTTAATTCTTCAGGGCCACACAGGAGTGATGGGTCTATTTTGAACATTCTGAGGAACTGTCATACTGACTTCCATAATGGCAGAGCTAGTTCACGTTCTGTGTGTGTGACACCCAGCATTGTGTCCAACGGGTTCCCTTCTGTCTGCATCCTCTCTGTCGTGTTTTTATTTCTTGATGACGGCCATCCTGATGGGTTAGGATAGGATCTCACTGTTGTTTCCATTTGCATTTCCCTGATGACTGGTGATGTTGACCATTTCTTTTCTTTCTTTCTTTCTTTCTCTCTCTCTCTCTCTCTCTCTCTCTCTCTCTCTCTCTCTCCCTTCCTTCCTTCCTTCCTTCCTCCCTCCCTCCCTCCCTCCCTCCCTCCCTCCCTCCCTCCCTCCCTCCCTCCCTTCCTTCCTTTCTTTTTTTTTTTTAAAAAGATTCATTTATTACATATACAGTGTTCTGCCTGCATGTTTGCCTGCTGGCCAGAAGAGGGCACCAGATCTCATGACAGATGGTTGTGAGCCACCATGTAGTTGCTGGGAATTGAACTCAGAACCTCTGGAAGAGCAGCCAGTGCTCTTAACCTCTGAGCTATCTCTCCAGCGCCCCCCCCCCCATTTTTTTTTGACCATTTCTTAATATGTTTATTACACATTTGTACTCCATTTTCTGAAAACCATCTCCTCATTTAGCTCATTTATTGGTTGGATTGTTGGACTTTTAAAAAAAAATTATGTGTGTGTACCTGTTCTTGTGTATGTCCATGTATTTGAGCATTTTAAAAATTTATTTATTTATTTTTATTTTATTTGCATTGGTGTTTTGCCTGCATGTATGTCTATGTGAGGGTGTCAGATCTTGAAGTTACAGTCAGTTGTTATCTGCCGTGTGGGTGCTGAGAATTGAACCCCAGACCTCTGGAAGAGCAGTCAGTGCTCTTAACCACTGAGCCGTCCCTCTAGCCCCTGGGCATTTTTTTTTTTTTTTAAAGAAATGGGCGTAGAGCTCATTGATTTGCTTGGGCTGGGTGGCCAACAAGCTCCGGGAACCTACCTGTCTCTGCCTCCTCAGGACTGGGATTACAGGCATGGTGTGCTGCCATGCCCTGCTTCCCCTGTGGGTGCTGGGTATCCAAACTCACATCCTCCTGCTTACACGCCACCCACTGAGCCGTCTCCTCAGGCGCTGTTTGATTTCTTGTTATTCAGTGTTTTGACAAGGTCTCTCTACCAGCTCAGGCTGGCCTCTAATTTAAGTCCTCCTGTCTGAGCCCTCCAAATACTGAGGTTAGTTATGTACAACCATGCCTGGTTCTAGTTAATATTTTTTATGTAGTCTCAAGGTAACATCAAATCTTGGTCATAGCACTGATGACCAAGCATAAAAGTACATCCTTGGATACAGTTAATCTTTGGGGTTTTTTTGTTCCACATCATCAAGTTCAACTACTTGCTAAAATTAATTTGTAATACTTCATTAGTTACTTCTTTTTCTTTGATGAAATGCCTGACAGAAGCTAACTTACAGCAGGGAGGATTTATTGGGACTCATGGTTTTGGGGGCTGTAATCTGTCACAGTGGAGAAAGGATGCAGTGCAGGAATGTGAAATAGGGAGCGGCCTGGCTCCCGGTGGGCTAGGTCCACTGTCCAGATCCCAGGGGACATGGATGTTAGGAACTGCATTGGTGGCCTCTGTAAGAGCAGTACACTCTTAACCACTGAGCCATCTCTCCAGCCCCTGTCATGAGTCTGTCTCTTCCCACCAGCCAGCTCCCAAATAACAACATGGAGAATTACTAATTATGAAGGCTTGGTCTTAGCTTAGGCTTGTTTCTAATTAGCTCTTATAAGTTAAATTAATCCATTTCTATTAATCTGTGTGCTGCTGTGTGCTTCATGGCTTTTATCTCTCCTCCTGCGTGTCCTGCTTCCTCTGTATATGGCTGTGACTTCCCTTTTCTTCTTCCCAGAGCTCTCTCTGTCCCACCTATACCTCCTGCCTAGCTATTGGTCATTTATCTTTTTATTAAAGCAATCATGATGACATATCTTTACATAGTGTAATCAAATACCTCGCAACAGGCCCCTGATCCCTCCTGTCTCTGTCTTTAGGAGTGCTTTCCTTTCTCTTGTACATTGAAGGACTGTCTTTTACAACCCTGGCTGTGCTAAAGATAGATACATCCTTTGTCACATGTATAAAGAGTGAGCCTTTATTCTGGATTGTGTAGATTGTGTGGGAGGAGATACAGCATTTGAGATAATTAAAGTATGTACTACTTTAACATTTTCTTCTTTTAGGAAAAAATGGAAAATTGGCTAGTGTCTATTAAAATTGCTTTAGATAAGAGGGCTCAGAAGACCAACGTATCCATAAACAATGAAAATTTGCTGAAGATATTTAGTATGGGATCAGAACTAACAAAACCATTTGAATATCTTCTTGCTACTGGGAATCTGCGTTCAAAAACAGGTAAAATGAAACAGATAGGCCATATTTATGTTTTTCAAATAATATGCATAATATAATAAAAGTATGTTGCTTCAGAATTCCAGAGTAAGCTCACCTTCACTGAAGTCAGATTTTATGTTATAGTAAATTTTGACAAATGTCTGCCGACCCGAAGGGTTCAGCAAGGTGTCTTGTTTCTGTAAATCCAGTGCTAGTGAACAAATGCATTCTGTGACTCCTAGAAAGCGGATGACCACATATATCTGGGGCGGGCTTACCAGCTGCAGTCTGGAAGGTTTGGATTTGTGCCCCTCCCTAAACCACTCGTATTGGAATGAACAATTGGAATGAAAATAAAAAAGACAACTGCGATCCAGAAATCCGCTTTCATTTTTCCGACAGATGCCACTGATTTCTCTCGTTAGTATGCCAGCGAGTGCTTATGTAACTTCAGGGCTCTCAGACCAGTCTCATTTAGTTTTTTCCATTTATCAGAACTAATCTAGTGTTGTAAACCTGTGCACCTGCGTGCGTGTGTGTTGGTACTGGGGAATTGAACCCAGGGCCCATTTATATAGTAAGCAAATACTCTTACCACGGAGTTATATCCCCAGCCCTGAAGTTTTTTTTCATTTTATCAAAACATCAGAAACAGGCAGTTTTGGGTTTTTAAAAAGGACTTTTGCTTGTTTTGAGTGACTCTTTTTTAATTAAGGTCTCGGCTTCCTGCAAGATTCTGGCCTGTGTGTTGTGGCTGACAAGCTGAACTTCATTCGCTATCTCTCCCACTTCCGCTGTGTGCACAGAGGGGCCGACTTTGCCAAGATGAGGACCACCACAGTGCGCAGGCTGCTTCCAGAGTCCTGGGGCTTCCTCTGCCCTGTGCACACCCCAGACGGGGCGCCGTGTGGGCTGCTGAACCACCTGACCGCCGTATGCGAGGTCGTCACGAAGTGTGTGTACACGGCGTCTGTTCCAGCCTTGCTCTGCGGCTTAGGTATGAACACTCAGCAGTGCGGCTGCATTCCACGGCTTTGAACGGCAGCAGGCAATGGCGTCACCCTTTGGGATTCTGCAGGGAATTCTTTTTCAGTCCTCCATGCATGAGTGGGGCTGCTTTCTTGGCTTCTCTCTCATGCATTCTTTGGAGCTAAAGCAAGTTAAATGCCATCGGTGTTGTCCTTTTTTGTAAAAGGAAAAGATAGAAAGAAGTGAAATAGAACGGCCGTTAGTGTTCAGAGTTTAGGTGCTCTGGTGTAGATTTCTGGGCCACCCTCCTGTGCCCTGGTAGATCTTTGCATTTCTAAGGAGAAAACTGTTGGTTTGGGGGAGTTCAGTTAAAGAGGAGCTTATGCAGTAAAGCTGATGTCATAGGTCAGTGACATTGGTTCCTGGTAGCTTGCAGCCACTGTCTCCGCTTTGCGGGAAAACCCAGTCATTGTTCTAGGCTTGGGAGTTGGTTTGAGTTTACTTTCACAGTTAAAGGTGTCATCCTTTTTTATTTTTTATTTTTTTTTGGTTTTTGAGACAGGGTTTCTCTGTGTAGCTTTGTGCCTTTCCTGGAGCTCACTTGGTAGCCCAGGCTGGCCTCGAACTCACAGAGATCCGCCTGGCTCTGCCTCCCGAGTGCTGGGATTAAAGGCGTGCGCCACCAACGCCCGGCAAGTGTCATCCTTTTGTTTGAGTATTTTGTAACAGTTTAGTCCTGGGATTTTCCAGTTGTGATCTTAAAACCATAGTATTGTATCTTTACTGGTGAGTGAGGTCACCAGTGGATTGAGATTTATGAAATGACCTGTAAGACTCCTCTAAGAGTCAGGTGATAGGTAGGTGCTTCAAGTAACCAGAAGGACATTGAGTCAAGAGTCAAGAACTTGTTATGTAAAATGTTTCACCCAACTGGAAAGTAACCATTAAGGAGGGAACATTAGAGAAAGCAATAAGAAATAGTCAAGATTCAGAGGTATAAGCAATCTGTCCATTTGCTGACTGCAAGGCAGAGAATACTTGGTTCTGTCGTTAATTAAAATCAAACCAAGCATAGTGGCACACACCTGTAACCCTAGCACTTGGGTGGTATAGGAAGTTTGAGGTCAGCCGGGGTCACAGGAGACCCTGTCTCAAAGTTCAGAAGGAAACAGAAAAGGTTAGAGAAGTGGACAGTGCTTCCCATTGTGGAGGAAGAGATGGCTCTGAGGAAGAGGGCTGAATAAAAGGCACGAGCCCTGGCGAGCTGGTGTGGGTGACAGATGAAGCAGTGAGTGGTGACCTTTGACACTTGGGGAAATACTGACTGTTTTCACGTGGCAGTTGTGATGTGTGCAGATGTCGTTTTCACTGAATGACTTGGTTCTCGTTTGCAGCCCTGTATTGCATTAACTGGCAGCGCCATTAGCCTGTACTGAGCCATTGCTTGGGGGGAGTCGGGGGTTAGGGCTCAAGTCTAAGCCAGCAGCCTCAGCTTCTCTAACTTCTGAGGCCTGTGACAGCCACTTTGCACTTTGCTTGCAGTTGGAGCACGGGGACAAGATGGCAGGGTGTGGGCACCAAGAAACATTCCTGCTGTGTGACTTTGCAGGTGCCCGTAGTATAATTTTGTGGTTACAAATAAAATGTTCAAGCAGGCAAATGTCAAAGTGGCAAAAGTCTGCAGAGAAGGAGGGTTGACAATAATTAGATTTTTCTTGGGAAAGGGTATTCAGGGTACAGGAGTTAGGAATCGACAAATGAGAAGGCATTCTGTGCAAAGGCTCCCTTGTGCCTAGCCGTCCTCTCCCAGGATGTGTGTCCTTGATGAAGCAGTTTACGTGTGTTACAACAGTATGAAAGCATTGTGTCGTAGGATAGAGCAGTTGGGTCGCCCGACTGGGAATGCATTGAGTGCCTCCAGGCACCGGAAACGCTGGGTGAAACCTTCTGATGTTACTATTCTGCTGTCCCCTCCCCAGGAGTCACTCCTATCGACGCGGCACCTTGTCGGCCCTACAGTGACTGCTACCCTGTCCTGCTGGACGGCGTCATGGTGGGCTGGGTGGACAAGGAGCTTGCTCCTGACGTTGCAGACGCTCTCCGTCGCTTTAAGGTGATCTTGGATCTCCGTGGGTGGTCTCACTTCTCTCCTCACCTTTAGTTTGCAGTCCTTTCCTAGTTGATGCGGTGTCCTAGGGGATGGTCTAGAGTGGTCAAGCAGTCGGGATTGAGGCTAATTCCAGGGGACAGTGACAGTCACGTGACCTGAGCATTTCCTGGTCTGCTTATCGATCCAGTTGGACTTCATAGGCGCGCCACCAGCTGGTCCCTGTCTACGCCAAGCGAGCATCTACCAACCTGAACCTCTTCGGTTCGTCGCTGTATAGTTAGCTTTTCAGGGGAAATCTGTGGAGAGAGTTAAGCTGTGGGATGGCCCCTCCCTTTCCTCGTTTAACTTAACTTCTCCCACTGGTTGATGATTCTCTGCTGAGTTATTACTGCTCCCTTGGTTATTCTTCACTAGCTAAATTGATTGTGACTGTGGTAGTTGTCCTGCCTCAGCCATCCTCCTGCATCAGTTCCCCAGGCAGCTAGGATTACAGCCTATACTCCTAGCCCAGCCAGAATTCGGGTTTTTTTTTTGTTTGTTTGTTTTTATTATTATTATTATATAGTGTTCTGCCAGCATGTATGCGTGCCCGCCAGAAGAGGGCACCAGATCTCATTTTAGATGGTTTCTGGAAATTGAACTCAGGACCTCTGGCAGAACAGCCAGTGCTCTTAACCTCTGAGCCATCTCTCCAGCCCCTGTCTCTCAGCTCCTGTCAGAATTCTTTATTCTACTCTTGCTAAGCTTGCTGCCTCTACTGAAGTCTGTTTTGGTGAGCTGAATTTTTTTTTAAAGACAGGGTTTCTCTGTGTAACAGTCCTGGCTGTCCTGTAACTTCATTTGTAGACCAGGCTGGCCTCGGGAACTCACAGAGATCCTCCTGCCTCTGCCTCCTGAGTGCTGGGATTAAAGGTGTGCACCACCCACCACCCAGCTTGGTGAACTGAATATTTTTATCTTTGTTTTAAGAGCCAATGGTTTTAAATTTTTTCTTTCTGCATTTTGGCTTTCTTTTATCCATTCTCTATTAGCATGAATGTTAATTCGGTTTGGGGGCTGGTGAGATGTCTCATCCTGTACAAGCACCTGCTGTCAGGCTTAGTGACCTGAATTCAATCCCCCAGATCCCTCACGGTCACAGGAAAGAGCTGACTTCTGAGGCTCATCCTCTGCTCCACACTCTGGCACTCATGGACCTGTACACATGCATACAGTGAATCAGTTAACCATGAATTCAAGGGCTGGAGAGAGGGTTCAGTGGTTAAGAGCACTTGCTGCTTGCTCTTCAAGAGGAACCAAGTTCAATTCCCAGCACCCATGTGGTAGTTCACAATTGTCTGTAACTCCAGTTCTGGGAGATCCGATTCCTTCCTCTGAACTCCATGGGCACCGGGCAAATACAGAGTACATATACATACATGTGGGCAAAACACTCATACACATAAAATAAAATAAACAAATCTTTAAAAAGTAAGCAAAGAATTCAGTTTGGTGCAGACGTGGTGGTTTACACCTGTAATCCGAGGCAAATGAGGGCTTCACAGAGGAATAGCCATCACCTTTAGTTTGGCTTTCACTCTTGTCTCCCTCTGAGGGGCCTTTTTTGGTGTCTGTGTGCTGTGGCTGGGTTAACTGAGGTTGAAGAGTCCATGGCAGGTTTCAGAACTCAGTGCTGCTGTGACGACGGGAATGCTGTCCCTTTTAATTGTCATTTCCTGGTTCCTCCCCCTCCCTTCCATTTTTACTGATAATGTGGTGAGCTGTGAATCCCTTCAGTGCGTATAGGTTTTATAATCTTTTTTAGATTATCGTAGTTTGGGTTTGTATTTTTCCCTTCACTTAGGAATTTTTCAAATAAGTTTTAAGATTTCTTTTTATGCAGGCATGCAGTGCTTGTGAGAGCCACAGGAGGGCGCCAGATCCCTCGGGGTGGAGTTCTGACAGGCTAAGCCACCTGGCCTAGATGCTAGGACCTGAACCCGGCTTCTGTGAGAGCAGGAAGTGCTCTTAACCACCAAACCATTTCTCTGGCCGTTTTGGTTTTTGTGTTTTATGATTTTTTTAAAAAAAAAAGAATAATTACGTGCATATGTTCATGTCAGTATTTGGGCATACACATGTGAGTACCGTGCCTGCTGCATGTACTCTTAGTATGTAGCTGTCTCAGCAACCCCATTTTGTTTTGTTTTTAATTTTCAAATGCAAGACCCTTTCAATGTAATTGTTTGAAAGGAAATTCATTGATCCATATTGCAGACATCAGAGAATAAGCTTGCCTTTTCTTAATCTTTTGCCATTTCTTGTGTGGGCTGAGTGAGCTTGTATGTGGAGTGAGACTGAGATGGACAGCTGTGGCCTTGGGGCACTAGGTTTACTACTAGGATGATGTAATTTCTTTTTTATTTTTTTTCCCTGGGTTTTTTGTTTTTTTGGTTTTTTTGGTGGGGGGATTGTTTTTTCAAGACAGGGTTTCTCTGTGTAGCTTTGGAGCTTGTCCTGGAACTCACTCTGTAGACCAGGCTGGCCTTGAACTCACAGAGATCCACCTGGCTCTGCCTCCGAGTGTTGGAATTAAAGGCGTGCATCACCACCACCTAGCCGGATGATGTAATTTCTTAGATGCTTTTCCTTTCCCATTCTACCTGGCTCTGGCGGCAGGGAGGGTGGGATAAAACATACATTTGTCCTTAATTAAACTATATTCTGTCAAAACAGGTGTTGAGAGAAAAAAGAATTCCTCCTTGGATGGAGGTGGTCCTGGTCCCCATGACAGGAAAACCAAGCCTGTACCCAGGGCTGTTCCTCTTCACCACCCCCTGTAGGCTGGTGAGGCCTGTGCAGAACTTAGAACTGGGTAAAGAAGAACTCATTGGAACTATGGAACAGGTGGGTTCCTGCTGGAGTATGCGCTCATGTAGAACAGTTTTTAGGGGCTCGGCTTTCACTCTTAAAAGCATTTGGAAGGAAATCCGTCTTATTTTCCTGGCCCTCTTTGTCCAGCACTAAGTAGTCTGGATGTCTTGCCACCCTGCAGGGAACCTGAGGGAGGCCTGGTGCTCACAGAACGGCCCTTCCTGCCCAGTGTTCACGGTTCCTTTGCACCTGGCTCTGCCCCAGTTGGTGAGACCGAGGCATCTCTGACTCAGTCTCAGTTGTCACCCTACATCTTTGCCGCTGCCAAACTGGAGTTTGTGCCAATTTTAAAATTTTATTTAAAAAAAAAAAAAAAAAAAAACCAAGCCAGGCGGTGGTGGCGCACGCCTTTAATCCCAGCACCCAGGAGGCAGAGCCAGGCGGATCTCTGTGAGTTCGAGGCCAGTCTGGTCTACAGAGTGAGTTATAGGAGAGCCAGGACTACACAGAGAAAGCCTATCCAAAATAAATAAATATTTGTCTTCCTTTTCGGCCCTTCACAATTGGACAGGGTAGGATGAGCCACCTAAGGGGAAAGTGTTGGGGTGCTTAGCACACACCGTCCCCGGGTCCAACGCCAGCTCCACCACAACAGTAGCAATTCGGCATTCATGATCGGGGTGAGGAAAGTACTCTGCAGCCTTGAGCGCTAACCCCTGGAAAGCAGCGAGACAGCCACAGTTACTTTGTGCATCTGCTCCCCTTACCCTTCCTCTGCTCCAGCTCTTCATGAACGTGGCCATTTTTGAGGATGAGGTTTTTGCTGGAACTTACACACACCAGGAGCTCTTCCCTCACAGCCTGCTGAGTGTGATCGCCAACTTCATTCCCTTCTCCGATCATAACCAGAGTCCTCGGAACATGTACCAGTGCCAGATGGGTAAGGTGGGTGGAGGTGGTGGTTGTGTACACACACACACACACACACACACACAAAGCGCGTGTAAGTTAGACTGAAGTAATCTGAGAAGTTTCAAGAATAGCATAAAGAATGCCCACAGATAGGTCATCTATCCCATTAACAACATTCTGCCCAGTTCATACTTTTGCTTGTTCACTTGAAAATTGCAGGCACAGTGCCCTTTCCTACACATCAGTGCATATTCCCAACCACTAGACCTCTTAGTCAGGGATAGTTATCAAAATCAGGAAGTTGAGCATTGACTTCCTCATAAGAAATGTTTTACTTTGAATTACGTGTATGTGTGTCTTTGTGTGAGTACTGCGTGCATGTGCAGGTGTCTGCAAAAGCTGGACATTGGGTCCTCTGGAGCTGGAGTGGCAGTCAGTTGGGAGCCACCTGACGTGGGTGCTGAACTTCGCTCGCCTGCAGGAGCAGTGTCTGCAGGAGCAGCACACACTCCATGTTTTAGCCCTTTCTTGATTTGGAGCGAGGCGGAGAACCAGGCCCGTCAGGATCACTGGGGTTCCGCAGTGCTTGTATCTGTCTCCTTTGACACAGCGGAACTCTTAAGCTTGTTGGTGCCGTTCTTGACATTTACATTTCCAGAGAAATGGCTTGAGTTTGTCCGAACCTCATGACTTGACTTTTGAGGGGTTCAAACCATTGCCGTCACTCACATACTACCACTTTCAGTGCTTTGATTTCTACCTGAAATGAAAACGTCAGCATCTGATGTTCTCTTTATCGCCACAACCTTCCTTGAGCTGGTCTTGAATTCAGTGTCCTCCAGGGCTGGAAGGATGGCTCAATAGTTAGGAGCATTGGCTGCTCTTCCAGAGGTCCTGAGTTCAACTCCCAGCACCCTTATGGTGGCTCACAACCATCTGTAACTGTCTGTAATCCCACGGGATCTGATTCCCTCTTCTGGTGTACATGTGTACATGCAGACATTATCCTCAGGCCTCAGCCTGTTGAGTACTAGGATTATGGGTGTACATACCCCAGATCCTTTTAGCATTTTTGTTTATTTGTTTGTTTATAGTACAGGTCACTGACTACAAATTCTCTTGTACTCATTATTCTGCAAATTCTTTTTCATTATTCTGAAATTTCTTTTTCACACTCACTTGAAGGAAGCCTTATTATACCCGATGTATAATCCTGAGTGGACAGGCCCTTTTATTTCAGTGTGTTAAAGTTGCTCCACTGTCTCCTTTTAGTCATTCCTGCTAACTAGAAGGCAGGGCTTATAAAGTACAGTTTCCCTGTGTTGCTGTTGTCCCTGTCTTTAAGACTTGTCCTTTATTTTTGTTTTTAGGAGGTTGGCTTTATGTCTAGATATGATTCTCTTTGTCTTCTGATTACATTTACTGGTCTTTATAAGAAAAACAATGATCTACTTTGGAGTATTTTCCACTGCTTCCAAAATGTTGCTTCTTCTCTTTATTTCTCCTCTTCCAAGATTTAGTCATTATTTGTAAAAACATTTAGTTATGTTTTTATCGTGTGTGTGTGTGTGTGTGTGTGTGTGTGTGTGTGTGTGTACACGTTACAACATGAGGGTGGAGGTCAGAGGACAACTTCGTGGAGTTGGTTCTCTTCTCCTGTCTTTATGCTGGTTCTGGGGATTGAACTCAGGCTGCCAGGCTTGCACAGTCAATGCCTTGACCCACTGAGCCATCTTGTCAGCCGGTATGCATCATTTATCTTAACTGTTTTTATTGTCTTTTTTTTTCTTCTATGTACATATGTCTTTGTGGTGGTTTGAATGAAAATGGCCCCCATGGGCTCATAGGGAGGGGCATTATTTGAAAAGATTAAGAGGTATGGCCTTGTTGGAGGAACTATGTCAATGCAGGCAGGCTTTGAAGTTTCAGAAGCTCAAATCAGCCCTAGTATCTCTCTCTCTGTTCCTGCTGCCTGGGAATTTAGATGTAGGACTCTCAGCTCCTTCTCCAGCACCAGTCTGCCTGGGTGCCATCATGATTCCTACAATGATAATAACAGACTAACCCTTTGAAATTGCAAGCCATCCCCACTTAAATGTTTTCCTTTATAAGCATTACCGTGGTCAGGGGCTGGATATATGGCTTAGTGGTTTAGAGCACTGACTGCTCTTCTAGAGGTCTTGAGTCCAATTCCTAGCAACCACATGGTGGCTCACAACCATCTGTAGTGGGATCTGATGCCTTCTTCTGGTATAAAGGTGTACATGCAGATAGAGCATTCATATATACACAAAGTGAATAAATCTTTAAAAAAAAATTGCCATGGTCATGGTGTCTCTTCATAGCAATAGAAACCCTAACTAGGGGGAATGAAAAGATGGCTCAGTGGCTAAGAGCACTGGCTGCTCCTCCAGAGGACCTGGGTTCAATTCCCAGCACCCACATGGCAGCTCACAACTGTCTGTAACCCCTGTTCCAGGGGATCTAACAACCTCACACAGACATACATGCAGGCAAAACACCAACGTACATAAAATACAAATAAATACATTAAAAAAGAAGATATCCTAACTAAGACTGTGTGTGTGTGTGTGTGTGTGTCTTATTAATTTGATACCTTACATTCTGTTACGCAGAATTTAGAAACATTGGCATTTCTGTGTGTATCTCCAGTGTGCTGTACTTGTATGATTTCTGTGTGTATCTCCACATGTGCTATACTTGTACGATTTCTGTGTGTATCTCCACATGTGCTATACTTGTATGATTTCTGTGTGTATCTCCACATGTGCTATACTTGTATGATTTCTGTGTGTATCTCCACATGTGCTATACTTGTATGATTTCTGTGTGTATCTCCACATGTGCTATACTTGTACGTATCCTCGTACCTTTCAATGTTTCCATAATATACATTTGTGTCCATAAATTATAGTGTTGTTTGCTGTGTGTTACAAGTGCCTATAAATAGTATCATTCAATGCAATGCTGAGCTTCCCTTGACCAGCATTATTTTCATAGGCTAGGCGTATTGTAGAGCGTCTGTCTTCCTTCTCAGAGCTGATGTTAGTCTATACTAAGCAGAGCCATTGTGCTTGCGTTACCCATTCTCTGTGGCGTGTGGTTAGTTGTTCCCAGTTTTATGAAGCACGTTGAGAATTGATGATTGGAAACAAGACACAAAGACATTTCTTCCTCTGTAGGTAAACAGACCATGGGCTTCCCACTGCTCACTTATCAAGACCGATCGGATAATAAACTCTACCGTCTTCAGACACCTCAAAGCCCGCTAGTGAGACCGTCCATGTATGACTATTATGACATGGACAACTATCCAGTTGGGACAAACGCCATTGTAGCCGTGATCTCCTACACTGGCTATGATATGGAAGATGCCATGGTAAGGGTTGCTAGTCTAGTCTTTTCTCATTGCTGTTTGTGAACTTCCTTAGTGTGAGATCACTAAAGGAATGTTTATGTGTCCTCAAGGACATAATAGCAAATACATTTAAATGGTTAATTCCTGTCTGAGGTTAATGAAGGGAAACGTTGAAAGATATCCAGTGTACATATATCTTCCCTATCTGTGTACATACTATGGGTAAAGGTTGATGTGAGGTCTTGGTATATTTACCTTTTATGTCTTTGATTATGTCTTAAGCCATATGAGTCTGGATCTTGATAACATTGGTAATTTGGAAATGCAGTTTCAAAATCAAATGCCAGTTACCCTAAACCAAGTATTAGTAAATCTTAACTGGTTATATTTTGAAAGTTGTTTGCCTGTTGTTGTTTGTTTTTGCTCTTTTGGGAGGCCCGCCACCCAGCTCCCAAATAAATCACACATGGAGGCTTATTCTTAATTATAAATGCCCAGCCTTAGCTTGGCTTATTTCTAGCTAGTTTTCCTTAATTTAAATTAGCCCATCTTCTTTTGGCTTCAGGGGCTTTTATCTTTCTCTTTTCCTGTATACCTTTTCTTTCCTTCTTACTCTGTGTCTGGCTGTATAGTTGGGTGGCTGGCCCCTGGAGTCCTCCTCCTTCGCTGGCTGCTGCTTTTTCTTTCTCATCTGAGATTTCTCCTTCTATTTATCCTCTCTGCCTGCCAGCCCCACCTATCCTTTCTCCTGCTTCGCTATTGGCTGTCCAGTTCTCTATTAGACCATCAGGTGTATTAGACAGGCACAGTAACACAGCTTCACAGAGTTAAACAAATGCAACATAAACAAAAGTAACACACCTTAAAATAATGTTCTACACCGTTTGCCCTCAGTCTTATAAGTTAATTTGGTTCATTGACTCCACAGATTGTGAATAAGGCTTCTTGGGAACGAGGCTTTGCTCATGGAAGTGTCTACAAGTCTGAGTTCATAGACCTCTCTGAAAAATTTAAGCAAGGGGACGATAGTCTTGTGTTTGGGGTCAAGCCTGGCGACCCGCGGGTCATGCAGAAGTTGGACGGTGATGGATTGCCATTCATAGGGGCAAAGCTGCAGTTTGGTGACCCCTACTACAGCTACCTGAACCTCAACACTGGGGAAGGCTTCGTGGTTTACTATAAGTAAGTTTGGGGCCGGGTTGGACTGCTGGCTGGTTTGTTAGTGGGAAGTGTGTCACCAGGAGCCCTCACTGGTCTAGAGCACGCTGTCGGCCAGCCTGGCCCTGATGTAACAGCTGATGCCCCTGCCTCTGCCTCTTAAGTGCCAGATTATCGGCCTGTGCTGCCACCCCGGGCCCCTGTGCTGGTTTTTATAGGCTGTTTCTTAGTGAGATTACTGGGGGTCAGTGAAGTTTTCTCTCAACAGAAGAAGAAAAAATTATATATATATATATATATATATAGTAATCTAGTTATTGTTTTCAATCTCTGCTGCTCTAACAAAATACGTAAGACTGGGAAATAAAACAAAGTCTCTCTGTCCTGGGGACTAGAGCATTCAGGATTGAGGCACTGGTGGATTCTCTAAGGTGGACTCCACTGCCTCCGTGTCCTGGCGTGGGGGAAGACGGAGAGGCTAACAGCAGGGAACAGCTCAGACCCCTTTTGTAAAGACACTGTCTGCTGATGAGGCTCCATCCTCAGGACTTAAATCCCTCCTAAAGGCCTCACTCCTAATACACAGCAGTAGAGGTGGAGTCCCACATGAGCAGGGGGTGACCACATTCCGATGATGTCATTCGTGGTCCTTGCGGACGTGAGCACTGCTGAGTCCGGTGCCTTGCTTTTGGGGTGGTGGTCAATCTTTGTTTCCTTCATGCACGGCATTAAGGATGGTTCCTGGCCAAAATACCGGGTTCATTATGCCTCTTCCTAAAGACGACAATTAGCTGCTTTTACAGTGATAAAAATGACTTCAGTGGACTTGCTTGGTATTGCTTTCCATAGCTAATATTCTCTCAGATAAACATAGTAATTCTAGTCATGAATAACTTTAACATCTATTTATATTGGTGAGCATAAGGGGGATACATTTACATAAACACTCTATGGAACATTAATCATGTCAACAAAATTGAAGTATTTTTATTTTCAAACGAAGCTTGGGTAGGCTTTGTGTCAAAACACCTGTGATTCTAGCACATGGAGACAGAGGCAGGAGGATCACTGCAAGTTCTAGGTCAGCATTGCAGGCTAGCCAAGGCTAGCCTAGTGAGACTCAGCCAACAGAGCGAATAGCTTGACTTTTTATTTCATGGGTTTTTTCCTAGGAGTAAAGAAAACTGTGTTGTGGACAACATCAAAGTGTGTAGTAACGACGCGGGCAGTGGGAAGTTCAAGTGTATCTGTATTACCATACGAGTCCCTCGGAATCCAACGATTGGAGATAAGTTTGCCAGCCGTCACGGACAGAAGGGCATTCTGAGCAGGTTGTGGCCAGCTGAGGACATGCCTTTTACTGAGAGCGGCATGGTGCCAGACATTCTGTTTAACCCGCATGGCTTTCCCTCCCGCATGACCATCGGTATGTTAATCGAAAGTATGGCTGGGAAGTCTGCGGCTCTGCACGGTCTCTGCCATGACGCCACGCCCTTCGTCTTCTCTGAGGAGAGCTCCGCCTTGGGGTACTTTGGGGAGATGTTAAAGGCGGCTGGCTACAACTTCTATGGCACCGAGAGGTTGTACAGCGGCATTAGCGGGATGGAGCTGGAAGCAGATATTTTCATCGGTGTGGTTTATTACCAGCGCTTACGCCACATGGTGTCAGACAAATTTCAAGTTAGGACAACTGGCGCCAGGGACAAAGTCACCAACCAGCCTGTCGGGGGAAGAAACGTCCAGGGTGGGATCCGCTTTGGGGAGATGGAACGGGATGCTCTCTTGGCACACGGTACGTCCTTTCTCCTTCACGATCGGCTCTTCAACTGCTCTGACCGCTCGGTGGCCCACGTATGTGTGAAATGTGGCAGTTTGCTCTCCCCACTGCTCGAGAAACCGCCTCCGTCGTGGTCTGCAATGCGCAACAGAAAATACAACTGCGCCGTCTGTGGCCGCAGTGACACCATCGACACTGTCTCTGTGCCGTATGTGTTCCGGTATTTCGTAGCCGAGTTGGCAGCTATGAATATCAAAGTAAAACTGGATGTCATTTAACTCGATCCCGGCCGTTAGCCTTTCAGGCAGATGCCTAGCCAGCGCCCAGGGTCCTCCGGCCGTGCATGATGTAATCTGTGCACATGCACTGTGTGGCGAGCACTGTGCTAGGTAGGACCCCTTGAAAGCCGAGCTCCACCCATTCCTCGCTCTTTCCCACCGCTCCCCCTAGAGGCAAGCAGGCAGACGGGCGCCTCTCCCTTCTCTTTTCTCCTCAACTCGTCCGTCCCCCCTCCCCCATAAGACCTCCATGTGAACCCTGACTCATAGTATGTCTGTCTGTCTGCTCTTGCCCACCTTTTTTTTTTTTTATTTTTTTTTATTTTTTTAAACAACATTGGTGACGTGTGACTTGGCAGGCCATCCTGGTGCTGGCAGTCTGGGGTACACCGGAACCCTGAACCTGGTTCATCTACGATCCCCTCCTCACAACACCAGCCACTATGATTATTGAGTCTCCCCTCTTCCAGTCAGCATAAACACTTCCCTGGACCTGTGGGAACAACCGATGTCCCTCCGGTGCCCCATGGGGGGGATGGGGGGAGGGCCAGGCAGCACCACCTTCAGGGCTACGCTGGTCCCTTTTGCCAGCCATCACCTCTGGCCATTCCCCATGAGTGAGGTCTCGTTTCTCGTCTATGGCACCTACGTGTCCCTTGGCCCCTGACCTCTGTGTGACGACTCACTGGGCAGCTTGTTCATGTCTCATCTCTCTGACCCAAACATCCCTCAGGCTTAGCCCTGGCCCCTGCTCTGTGTTTGACGAATCACTTAGAAGCCTATGCTATCTCAATTGATCCTCGCTTAATTTCTGGGATACTAGAAATTCCCAAGACATTGGATCTCAGTTTTTTCGTTTTGTTTTTTCTCCTCTGCCCCACCCCCATGGGGAATAAGCCTAACAGTAATATAAACCCGACATCTCCTCAGGAATGTCTTTAGAAAACCTTAAACCTCTACGCTTAATGCCCTGCTTAAAGACTTCTAAACTCATCTGCCTTTGCACCCAGAAATGGCCTAAATATCACTTAGATAACCAGTTAAAATGGCCACCTAATGTCACTTTATACCTCAATATTTTACAGGAGCTTTCTAGCTTTTGCCCGCGGATGGGTAGATGGAAGGAGTTGCCTTACATACAAGCTTTCCATAAAAGAATTCCAATATATTACCCAATCTTACAGTCTCACCTTTCATGATACATATATGATCCTAACTAACAACCTGTTTCCTGAGGAGCACAAGCAAGTTTGGGAACAGGTTAAAATACATGCAGACAAAATTCATCAAACTAATGCAGCACGTCCACTTAGGGCCAAGGTGGTCCCCATCGGTGGAGACCCACGATGAGATTATAACACCCCAAGAGGTGCTCTAGCTAGAGACCAGTTTACAACCTGGCTCCTGGAGGATCTCTGTAAGACTGCCCTTAAACCAGTGAACTATGGAGAAACTCCCAGACTCAAAAAGGAGACTCACAGAACAAATTTCAGAATAACTCTTTATTATTGCCTGCCCTCAGCAATGAACCGCCTGTGTCTCCTGGGGGCTAAGGTGTCACTATGATGATGGGAAAGGAACAGGTGCTTTAAGGTTTGGTTAGGTGGAGATAGAAAAGCTTAATTAATGATAAGGAGAGAGTGGTTTGAGGTGTTCCAGCAGTCTCAATAACCCAGCGCCCTCATTGCCCGCCCACTTGCCACCCCTAACTCCTCGCTTTTTTCTAATAAACAAAAGAGGGGAATGTTAGCATTTCAGGCAAATACCTAGCTAGCACCCAGGGCCTTAGGGTCCTATGTTACCTAATCTATGCACTGTGTGGCTGTGTAAGCCTCTATTCACATGCACTAAGACCCCCTTTAAAGGCAAGCTCCGCCCATTCCTCTTTCCCATTGCCCCTCCCAGAGGCCAGCAGGCAGGCAGACCTTTGCATCTCTCCCTTCCAATCCCTCCTCTCCTTCTCTCAACTCTTGTCTTCCCCCCTCAATAAACCCTCCTCATGAGCCCTGTTACATGGTGTGCCTTTCGGCTCTCGCCTGCTGTTTTTAACAACACTGGCCATCTGAGTTAAGAGATTAGAACAAAAGGTGACTTTAATCCCGTGAAGATATGGGTTCACTCTGGATCTATACAAGAATTTCAATACTGACGCCAAGAACAGGCAGCTGAGAATTCAAGACTTACGTGCCTCTGAAACCTGCTGAAGTTGGTCTGTTATATTTGTTTAAAAATGCTCTTAAATGACTTCTTTACAATGATTTGTTGATCACAGATCATGCAGGGACACCTCCTTTCCAGGCCCAGGTTCACTGCTCCCTGCTTTCAGAAGCAGTGTTTGTCATCATCCAGAGCAGGGCAGTATAATAAACAGAAAATGGAAGCCACAAATGTAATTTTTATTTTTATATACATGTAAAGTTAAGCTATTTCATGTATATACTTCGATGGATTATAACATAGGTATAGTCTGTGATGTCATCATGGTCAAGGTAAATAAACATATCTTGTCATCTCCAAAGTTTCCTTGTACACATTTGGGTGGGTGGTGCATACGTGCGTGCATGTATGCATGTGTGTGTTGTGTTCTCTTCACAGTTCCAAGTGCAATTGTCAGCTACAAGCAGCTCTCTATTTCCCTGACCTTCAGCAAAAGCCATTCTACTCTGTGTCTGTGAGTTCGGCTTTTTCAGTAACTCACAGTGGGATCATGCAGGCCTGTCCATGTTTCACTTAGCATGGTGTCCTCAAGGTTCAGCCATGTCTTCAAATTGGCAGGACTTCCTCCACCTTTAAGGCTGAATGTATCTGATTAGTGAGCAGCTGTGGTCCTTTGCTTATTTTTTTAACCTTTGTATAAGTTTCTTGTACTCTGTAGGGTTTTGTGTGTGCTTGTGTATAATATCTTATCCAGCTGTATTTTTCCCTGTTAATGGGTGTTTGGAAACATCCATGGGAAACACCTTGAATGGTTGATACTTCCCCTTGCTGTTAAGAGAAGCTCAGCTTTGGACCCAGCTACCCCATTCTCTGTCTGCCTCACAGTCCTGTGGCTGAGGGTACTGTTCACATCTAGTGTCACAAATAGAGTGGTAAAATTATCAACATGTACCACAATGCCCAGCTAAATTGGTTTTATTTTGATAAAGGGTTTCTCTGTAGTCCTGGCTGTCCTCACTCTGTAGACCAGGCTAGCCTTGAACTCAGAGATTGCCTGCCTCTGCTTCCCAAGTGCTAGGATTAAAGGCATGCACAATCCCTGCCCAGCACCAGCTAATTTTTAAAAAATTAACTTTTACCCTGTCTCAAAAAAAAAAAAAAAACCAAAATAAAACAAAAATTAACTTTTGATCTTGTAGATTCTTTGTTGTTGTTGTTTTAAGACAGGGTTTCTCTGTGTAGTTTTTCGCCTTTCCTAGAACTTACTTGGTAGCCCAGGCTGGCCTCAAACTCACAGAAATCCACCTGGAGTGCTGGGATTCAAGGTGTGCACCACCACCACCCAGCTGATCTTGTAGCTTCTTAACCAATAAATTGACATGAATTTAAGACAACCCAAAAAAATTACTCAAAATTTTCCAATTTTATGTATTCTTACATATAATTGTATGGAATATTATCCTCTGTGTAGACTGGTGTTACACATAGGACACTTCTGTTAATATCGCTAACCCTTCAATCCTTGTCTATAATAATTGAGAAATACTGTAAATAGAATCGTAAAAAATCATATTTTGAGACTCATTTTTTTAACTTAACGGAATTCCCCTTAAATTCATCTAAATTGTATATATTAATCCATGCCTTTGTATTGCTGTATAGTACTCCAAAGTATGGGTGGACTAGTTTAACCATGCACTTGGAAGAACATTTATCTGGGACAAATGTTGACGAGAACAATTACTGAGTCATAGTTCTATAAGATATAGCCGTGGGGCTGGGGAAGTGGCTAAATACAGTGCTTGCTATGCAAGTATCAGGACCTGAGTTCGGATCCCCGGCGCCCACACAGAAGGTACGGCAGGGCACACTCGGAATACCAGTGCTGGGGTGTGGAGACAGGATCCCAGGGGCTCACTGGCCAGTCAAACTTTGGTGGGCTCCAGGTTCAGTGAAATACCCTGTCTCCAAGAAGTTAGGGTGCAAAGCAGTGGAGGAAGACACCTGCCACTGTCCTCTGGGCTGCACACGCAGTCATGCACCTGCACATGCAGTCATGCACCTGCACACACACCGTACACACTGAATGGACCTGGTATTTGGCACAAGAAACCCCAAGACTAAGTTCTCAGCACAAAGATTTATTTGCTACAGGGGGACAAAAAGTAGGGAATCAGAGACAGAGACAGGACACAGGCAAAGGAGGAGAAAGGATATTTGTCCTGGAGGGACAAAGGACTGCCTCTGGATAGAGAGGAAGCAGATGTGGCCCATAGACAAATGGCAGTTTATAAAGGGAAAGGAAACCCTGTGTTAGGATGAGGTGTTCAATTTTGGCTGGACATGTTAATTAGGGTGGCCAAAGGGGGCTTTTGATTGCTGGACTTCAATACTTTGATAGCTGGACCTTGGTAGTCAGCCTCAGGAGGAAGTGGCCAAGTAAAAGAATAGACATTAGAGCTAGCTTTAGGAATGGAATTTCATGGTTTTTAGCTAAGCGCCGAGAATGGGGGAGAAGGGCAAGGCCTGCCAGCCATGTTTGGTCTGACTAGAGTCCTTTTCCCAGCTCCCTCTCCTCAGCAGCTGCTGCTGTTTACAGCTTGCCTGTCCTGGTGTTTTCTCTCAAACTAATAACATCGTCCTTGAGCTTCCTAACAAATACATTTTAAAAGTCTTTCATGGACGGCTCCCCCAAAGGGAACCCCAGTAACAAGCAATTCTGAGATTGTCATTTCTCAGATCTGCTTCGCTTCAAACATTATGGTTCTCTACATTTGACTTAGTCACACTCTTGACAGAGTCACTAGCCAAAAGGCAACTGAAGTCTGGAGGTACGAGTGTCATGTTTCCCAAAGATGAAAGTGTCATGTGTAGTGTGGCTTCAATCTTGCATCTGTCTCGTGAAGCAGACACAGATGGCCGGGAGCTGTCATCCCTTGTCAACAGTCTACCACAGAACTCAAGATTACAACCTCCAGTCAACACCTCCTTTACCCGGAACTGCTGTGTTCAGGCGCTGAGCCCTTCTCTTGTGCTACGTCTGGTATGAAGGAGGCTACTGCAGTCATCCCCCATCTCACAGCCGCATACTGCGGTGGTTTTTGCTTTCAGAAGACCTCTCCCTACTAGATGAACAGACGCTCAATTCTCTGAGAAAGGAGCATTTAGCCTTTTAAACAGGGACATGGACTCCCGGGTCTAGCCTTATCATCTGAAGGCATAGATGGAGGGTGGAAACCACAACAAGGTGAGTTACAGAGGAAGTAATTTGTCCACGATTGCAAGGAGAGCAAGCAATAAAACCCGCTTTCATCCTGCCTTTACCACCTACGCCAGGAAAAGGACATGTATGAGTTAATAAGGGAAGGGAGGCCCCATGTGGCTATTAGGAGGGGAGTGTGCACCGGCGTAAAGTCGACGGCTCAGCGGAGAGGTCAGTCCCCTGTTCCCGAGCCCGGCGGAGGCGGGCGTGGTTGCCGACTCAGCCGCAGCCACGCCGGCCGGAGGCTACTGACTCCAGCCAGGACAGCGCCAGCGCCCGCGGCTGCAGACCGCAGAGACCCACAGCCAACCCGACTCGCTCCGGTGCCGAGCTGCAGCGGCACTTCCGATCTCCTACTTCCGGTGAGCTCCAAGCGCCGCCGTCGCTACCACCGCAAGCCGGAAGTTTAAAAAAAAAGCTAAACTAAAATTTAAAAAAAAAAGCCGGCGGACCGGAAGTAGTTACGTGAGGTCCCGCCCGGACAAGCCGTGAGCCGGAAGGCGAGGCAGAGCGCTGCCATGATGGTTGAACTTAGGTGGGATGAGTGGCCGGACTCTCGGCGACCGGAAGAGTGAGGCGGGGAGGTATGGGTTGGGCGCTGCCATGTCAACCTGATACCGGAAAAGGCGGGTCTCTTCTCCCTGACTGATCGGCGGCTGAACTCGCCTGGAGATGTGAGTTATAACTCCCTACAACTCTAGGTCAGGCTTAGCAGGCTGCATGATCCCCAATGGGAAACGCCTGCACTCAAGGCTGGAGATACCCCGGGCCTGCCTCACCGTAACCAGACTTTCAGAACTTCCACTGTCTTTCTAAAAACTCCCACCCTGTACCACAACGCTCAGGGCTCAGCCCTTACTTCTGCCCCTCGTTGGTTGTCCCTATCATAGGATCCTTAAAATTTACAAGTCTATCCTGGATCCCTAGGCTAACCACAGACCCAAATCGGAACTTTTTCTTGTCTACTCTTGAGATTATCTTCAGCTTACCCTGTCCCACAGGCAGGCAGCCCTGGAAGTCACTGCTCGATACTGCAGCCGGGAGCTGGATCAGTATGGCCAATGTGTGGCAGCCAAGCCTGAATCTTGGCATCGGGATTGTCACCACCTTAAGATGAGCATTGCCCGCTGCACATCCTCCCAGTGAGTGTAAAAGTGGGGCCAGAGGGTGCCAGGCAGTGGGGTGTGAATGCTCCGGGTCTGAAATGCCCTGCTCCCACAGCCCCATCATCCGCCAGATCCGCCAGGCCTGCGCTGAACCTTTTGAAGCTTTTGAGGAGTGTCTTCGCTTGAATGAGGCAGCGGTTGGCAACTGTGCCGAACACATGCGCCGCTTCCTGCAGTGTGCTGAGCAGGTGCAGCCGCCAAGTTCACCCACAACTGGAGAGGTAAAGGAGGCTCACTAGATCATCTTTTTCCCTTCACAACTCCCTTCATTTTCTAGCTCAAAGTAAATACCTTTAAGTCCTAGCCACACCTGATTCCCACACCTGCCTTGGTTGTGAATCCAGAGCCCAAAGCACGGTTCTCTGCTCCAAGCTGCAGCCTCTCCTTTAGTCTCACCATCTTTCATACTCCTCCTCTGCCAGGGCACCTGCCCCAGCCTTCTCCCTGGCTTGCCTGAACCTCTTGCTTCCATATAACGACCTGAATTCTGGTCACATTGCACCCTTGCTTAAAACTCTCTCTCCAGTGGTTTCCCCTTCAGACTGGGAACACGTCCCTGATTCTTACTGGATCCTTTGTGTTCTTCCCTTCCTTGCCCATCTTATCCTCTTCATGGCTTTCAGCTGTACTGGTGGGGGTGAGGGATGGGGTGGAGGGATTCACACACACACACAAATGATCTTAATGTACACAGTACATAAACACATATACAGTATATCTGAGATAATAAAATGTTATTGATGGGGCAATTAGAAAAAGCCTTAACATGCTCTGGGGTTGGCAGAAATGGGAGCGTGAGAAACACTCCTTTGGATGTTTCCTGCTGGACCATTCCAGCGGGAAAATTCACTCCTTAAACCACCCTCCTCCGAGCACCCCTCATGGGCTCCTCTGTCCCTGCAACCCTGGGCTTCAACGTCTTCTGGACTTCTGTGTTAGTCCATTTGTCCTTTCTAATCCTTCTTCTGTGATGGTCCCAGAGTGTTCTCAGAGGAAATCTTAACAAGTTTGCTTCTACATGGAAACCTCTGTGATTTCCCTTCTGCCAGACTGGTTCTCATCGCCAGTGCCACCTGATTCCGATGACTCTGGTCCCACCTCTTCCACCTCCGCCTCCAGCTCCGTGTTCCATCCCCACTCTGCCTGGGCTGCCCTCCCCAGTCCATTTCCTGTCTAGTTCTTACCCTGTACTTACCATGGTACTTCTCTCAGAAAAGCTTCTCTGTTCCCCCATTCCTATCCCCTGGCTTTTAGGCTCCCTCCATCCTGGTCACGCTCCACTGTTTTCCTTGTATCTCGTGCTTCAGGAGAGGTCTTGGCTAAAGGTTGCCCTCTAATTATACCTGATATTCATTGTTTCTTTGTATAGAACAGGAATAGATGAAAGACTTAGGCTATGAGAACAGAAGGACTTTAATTCTCCACAGGAAATGTTCAGGAATGATTGCATATTGTCCTTACTAGTTACTCAGCCATCTCAGAGGAATATTTCTTTCTTTCAAGTGTTTTCAGCATCTAGATAATAAGCCCTTTCATTCCTTTTTTTCTTGTTTTTAGTTTTAGTTTTTATTTTTCACTTTATGTGTATCAGTGTTATTCCTCTATGTATGTAGACCATGTGTGTGCCTTGTGCCCATGGAGGTTAGGAGAGGGTGTCAGATCTCCTGGAATCCTCTGGAATTGGTGTAACACGAATTCCTAAATAGTCTGAATAAAAAACCCAGATCCAGATATTGGGGTAAATGCTGAGAGATCAGAGAGACAAACGATCAAGCCACTTCTCACCTCTAGGACTCCTCAGCCTGAAAAGCTTCTAGTTCCTGTCTCCTCAAGCTTTATATACCTTTCTCTGCCCAGCCAGCACTTCCTGGGATTAAAGGCATGTGTGCTTCCCAAGCAAAGGCATGAGAGCTTAAGTGCTGGCATTAAAGGTGTGTGCTACCACTGCCTGCCTCTGTTTCTCTCCTAGACTGAATCAATCTCATGTAGTCCAGGGTGGCTTTGAACTCATAGAGATCTAGATGGATCTCTGCCTCCCAAGTGCTAAGATTAAAGGTGTGTGCCATCACTGCCTGGCCTCTGTGTTTAATCTAGTGGCTTGTTCTGTTCTCTGACCTTCAGGCAAATTTTACTAGGGTACACAGTATATCACCACAATTGGAGTGACTGTGGCTGGTTGTGAGCTACCATGTGGGTGCTGGAAACTGAGCCCAGGTTCTTTGTGAGAGGAACAGTGCTGAGCCATCTCTTCATCTCTTCAGCCCCCTCCTCCTTTAAGGTTGGCCGGTGTTCTCCCTAGACCAGCAGCCATCCTCTTCTCCGTCTCTGGCCATTCCCACTGTGACCCCACAGTTCCTCTTCCCTACAACTAAAAGAGCTTTGTTCTTTTTTTGTTTTTCAAGACAGGTTTTCTCTGTGTGTAGCTCTGGCTGTCCTGGAACTCGCTGTGTAGACCAGGCTGGCCTAAAACTCACAGAGATCCGCCTGCCTCTGCCTCCCAGAGTGCTGGGATTAAAGGCGTGCGCCGCCGCCACCGCCCGACTGAAAGAGCTTTTAAAAATGGAAATCAGGGCCGGGAGGTGACTTAGCAGGTTACGGCATTTGCTGCGAGTCTTGTCCTGCAGGTTGTCCTCTGGCATGCATGCACCCCCAAGATGAATGAATAAACGTAAGAGTGTAAAACAAAATGGAAGTGAAGTCACCTGTCTGCTCTCCAATGCACTAGGCAGACTAACGCCCAATCCCTTCCTCGTCCTGCTCCTTCGTGCTGATGGCGTCACAACTCCAGCTTTTCCTGCTGACTGGGGCTGGGAGATTTAGGCCTCCTGTGTTCTCCTATCTTCACATCATTAGACATGCAAATGTCCTCATCTACCGTGGGATAGAAAGGCCTCGGTGGGAGAACTCGTATTTATGTTGCTGGTGGTCTAAAAGTCTCCCTGTTCCTGCACACAGCCTTTTGCTCTTTGCCTATCAGGTGACTAGTTTTAGTCTTTGGATGTCTCTCCCTCTGATTTTGAAAGGAAGTTTCCTAGAATGAGAGATTCTTGCCTGCTGGGTCCCAGCACTTGTAATGATGCTGCCACGTGCCTGTAATCCTGGCACTAGGGAGGCTCAGGTAGGAGGGTTGCTAGGAGTTCAAGCCAGCGTGGGCTCCACAAGTGAGCTCTAGACCAGCCTCAGCTACTGGTGAGTTCCAAGCCGACCTGGGCTAGAGTTAGAACCCATCTCTCTCCAGCCTCCAAAAATAAAGAAAGAAACAGAGTCCCAGTCCCAGGTTTTAGCTTACTGTGGACAACTTGTTCTCATGGCAAATGGCCAAGGTCACTACTTGGCACCTTTCCCCTCTGTCCTGGACGGTTTGAGGACAGCCTCTGCGGTGTCTTCCTGGTTTCCCCATCAGTGGTCTCAAGGCCAGTAAATGTTGGTATGTTTTCTCCACAGGCACAGCCACTTCCTGCCTCCTGAAGACCCCCTTGGACTTGGAGAAAACTGGATATGACTAGCCCACTTGATGTCCTCATCTAGAAGAGTGACCATTTTGGAGTCTTGAGGGCTCTGGTGTGGGTCTGGCTTCCCTGGACTTCAGGACTCTAAATAAATAAAGACCGCGTACTGGGCTTTGGTTCAGCCTATGACATTGAAGGAGGCACTAGGAGAGCTGGAGGACAGCTTGGTCAGCCCCCACCAGCTTTACTTGGTCTGTCAGTAAGAGCTCAGGAGGGGCCAAGGTGCTCCTGATCTGGGCTTAGCCTTAAGAGGACTCAGACAGCTATTCCCTGTCCCCTCCTGTCTGTACGCTGGGGAAGGACTTTCCTATCACACTCACCAGATGGCTTTTTGGGTTTTGTCTTTTGAGTCTAGGCAATCCTGAAGCCCAATACCAAACTGGATTCAGACTCAGAAAATCTCCCTGAGTGCCAGGGTTACAGCTGTGAACCACCATGCCCGCCTTCTTCCCCACGCCCTCACTCATGCCAGTCAGATGTGCCCTGAGCCTGCGTTCACTCCATCTCTACGGTTTTCTTGAGGCTTGTGAGGGGAGCAGTAAAAAGCTCATCTTTAATAGCAGCACATCTTTTCCACTGCTGAATCAGAACCGGTTGGGCAGTAGACACGGGCCTTGGGCAGTGGTTGTAAAAACTCTGGCCTTAGTATTGAAAACAACTGTGTGGAGGCAGAAGCAAGGCAGGAGACTCAGAAGTTCAAGGTCACCCACTGCTATGTAGTTTAAGGCCAGACTAGGCCACCCGAGGCCCTATCTTGTTAAATTTAAAATTTGAAAACTGAAAAGACATGGCTTGGAAGCATCCTTCACTGGACTTTTAGTTTGTCTTGATCAGCAATTTCCCAGAAGCCAGGTCTCAGAATGGGGCACAGATTCTCAGTCTGAATCCAGAAATAGTGAGAAGGAGTGGGAATGGGAGACACGAAGACAGCCAGTCCAAAGTATTATCAGGGTGGCAAGATGGGTCAGTGGGTAAGGGTGCTTGCCACATGAGGGCCTGAGTTTGGCCCCAGGACCCACGTGTTGGAAGGGTAGAGCTAACTCATACAAGCAGTTGTTTATATTAACAGGGCTTCTGTTTCTTCTGACCTCCACAAGTGTGCCATGACATCCCCTGCTTCCCACCCCAGTAAAGCAAACGAATAAAACGTAATTTTAAAAAGTGCATTATCAAGCTGGTTACCATCTTGAGAAATGAGACTTCTGAGAACAGCATAGGACTTAGCTACTGTGCCTGGAAAATCAGTGTATTTAGCTCCCTGTCTGTCAAAGAGGGCCACTGTCACAGCGGTGACCCTCTGGCACCGCTCTCCATGTGACTCAGCAAGCTCCTCCTCAGGAGAGGACTGCACAGAGAGAAATGGGATCCAGTAAGAAGCCTTCCTCAGAGATCTGAGTTAGTGCTACCTTCCTGGAGTTCGCAGGCACAGCACAGGGGTTTGGTTGTCCACTGACTCTCCAGTATGGTTGGTCAGGTCATGAAGAAACAGTCCAACATCCAGTGGTAAGAAAGCCAGGGGTGGCACTCTGTTAAAACCTTAACTACCCTAAATTTAATTGCTATGGGGCAGAGGCCAGAAGGTAAGTGAGATCAGTAACCAGGTATAAGATGAAAGGAAAGGGCTGTTTTATGTTGACAAAAGGATAGTAAAATCTTAAATTGTATCGCGCAGACCACTAGGGTTGTTATTTATGTATGAACTTTCTAGATTGTTAATACCAGCCCATCTAAATACGATATTTATTTTGAGACAGGGTCTTGTATGCCAGACTGGCCTTGAATTTGCTATGTAACCAAGGAAGCCTTTGAACTTATGTTCCTCCTGTCTCTACCTCCCAAGGGTAGAGAGTGTGTCCCCAAGCCCAGTTTATTTGGTACTGAGGATGCAGCCCAAAGCTTTGTGCACAGTAAACAAATACCCTGCCAACTAGTTATCCCCAGACCAGTAACAATACTCCTATGGGCTGTCCTCACAGCCCAAGGCTTTTTGCATTATCCCATCCTGAAAATTATATGACAGTAGGGGTTATGTTGCTGTCCTTCCCCAGTGCTATTGAAAAGGCACAGAAATACAACCCAAAACAATAGGTTTGGCTCTGGTCCCGCAGGCTCTTTTGAACTGCTGTCTGGCCCACTGCTGGCCATGGTGAGAGCTTGTCTTTGGACCTGGACCTTTGCTTTTCTGGCTAGTGTTTATAATGGCTCAGTAAACCCCTTATTTCAGAGAGCTCTTGATCTCTAGAATTTTTGGTTCAACAGTGCCCATGACCTCCATGCAGACTAACCATCGAGTCAAATCTCTTCTCCCTTGAAGCGACTCCAGAAGGAGCCAGCCACTTGAATCCCAAGATTAGTATTATGGCTTAGAAAACTGAACCCGACCCATTGGGAGTTTCCTCTCAATGTTTGCCTCCAAAACAAGAGAAATTTGTTGGCCTAGGAGTCAAGGTGGAAGTCCTAACTCGTCAAGACTGGAGGAGCTGCCAGGCGTGGGTTGCAGGACTGGGGGGAACAGGTATTGGGGAGAGGGTGAAAATCGCTTCTTGTAGGCCTGAAAGTGCTGCCTTGGTTCTGGTGGCCTTCTGCTCCCAGCTCGTTTTTCCTGGGCTTTGGCTTAAGCCCTCAGGCTTTGAAGGGTGTTTCCAGCCAGCTAGTTTTGTTCAAATGAGGCTCTGTCTCATTCTCCCAAGAGTGTGATGAGGACAGACAAAATGGAGGTCCAGACTACATTTTAGAACATTTTTAATGGCCTCTTTTCTGGACTAAAGGGTCCAACAGAGTGAAATAGGAAACCTTAAAGGCATCATGCTGCTACCTTCTATTGGCCCAAGCATTCTTGAGGTCTCACACATTACAAGAATGGAGACTTCACTTCCCAGTGATATTTGGCTGCAATGAATCTGTGCCCGTGTGAGCTAACAACAACTTTATGGTGTTTTATTTCTCTAGCTGTGTCTGGTTTGGTAATTGTATTTTTCTGGGAATTTGTCACATTGTCTATGATTGGGGCTATACTAATCTGTTCACAATATCCATGTTATCCTAAGGCCTGTAGCAGCTGTAATACTGCCTCTCTTGCTTCAGACTCTGTACTTGGACCTGTTTCCTTCTTTCTTTATCGATATGGACAAGGGTATGTCAAGTTCATTAACCTTTTTCTATAATTTACTTTTAGCTTGTTGATCTTTATTTTGGTTTGTATTTGTTTGTTTTGAGACCTGGTCTCTTGTAGGCCAGGATGGCCCAAATTTATTGTGTAGCAAAAACTGACCTTGAGCTCCTGATCCTCTTGCCGTGGGATTACAGGTCTATGCCACCACACCACATATAATTTGTACCTTTTTGAGATGAAAGTTTCAGGCTTTTCTTTTACTAAGAGATATGTATTACATTGCTTACAAATTTGATTTTTTAAATTTCTTTCTAATTTTTTTTATTGGTATTGGATTATTTAGAAATTCAGAGGTATATTTCTTAGTTTCTAACCATATGGGAATTTTTCTAGCTATCTTGCCTAATTAAATCGGTTTGGTAACATCTTTTACATTTCGGTCTTTTAAAATTTGTCACAGCTTTATGGCTTGGCAGAGACTCAGTTCTGTTAATATGCCATATGTTCTTGAATCATAGTCTTAGCTTAGGGATGTGAGGCAGGGATTCAGGAGATGATCCCAGGAAGCCATGGTAGTAGAACAAAGAAAAGTGTGACCAGGAAGCTGGAGAGATGGCTCAGCGGTTAAGAGCATTGACTGCTCTTCCAGAGGACCCGGGTTCAATTCCCAGCAACCACATGGTGGCTCACAACCGTCTGTAACAAGATCTGGTGCCCTCTTCTGGCCTGCAGGGATATGTACAGGCAGAATACTGTATACATAATAAATAAATAAATCTAAAAAAAAGAAGAAAGAAAGAAAAGTGTGACCAAGAAGGGAAGGGTCTCACCAAGCAAACTGTCATGGTGGCCAACAGCTTAGTTCTCTGGGGAACTCTGGGAGACAGAACATTCCCTCTTAAGGGGTGAGAAACACCGGCTTCCACCCTCCCTTTCACTGAGGACTGTTTAGTTGAGGGCTTTGGTCTTTGTTGCCTGCCACCTCCTGCTTGCCATGCATGCAGGCTGTCAGTCAGCCAAACGTGGCTCTCTTGGCTGCTATCAGCCACTAAATTCATTTCAGTGTCAGCCACCATTATGGCCACCGTGCATTGTGGCCACCATCATCTCACCCACCCTGCCTGCCTGCCTACCAGTGCCACCATCATCTCACCCACCCTGCCTGCCTACCAGTGCGGTCACCAATTGCCCTATCCCACCATGGCCACCATCATCTCACCCACCCTGCCTGCCTGCCACCACTGGTGAAAGGATTTTGATAAATCTGACTCACTTCACAAAGAATGGCAACAGTCAACCAAGAATGCCAAGTCAGTATGCTGGGCACGAAGGGTGGAGGATAACTGGAAACATTGGTGGAGTCAGGTAGCAATGTGGAGGGAGATAGGCTGGTGCTGGTGTGGTTTGTAAGACAACTGATGGTTATTCAGAACTCTAAAGAGGCAAAAAATGCCAGTCAATGGGCTTTGGGTGTAAAAAGATAGGGGATGTCAACTAGGAAGAAAGTATGTCTTCAAGAACCCCTGTTTACCTTTGGAGGCTTTCAAGATGGAGTTCTGAGCTGCTATGGAATGTATCCTTTTACAGAACATATTCACTGTAATAATGATAGTATCTGTCAGCACCAATCTCCAATGAGTAAACCAGTTAGTACCATCAAAACTTTTGGGAAGGCAGGGCTGGTGATACACACTTGGAATCCCAGCACTTGACAGATTAAGGTAGGAGTATTACAGTAAGTTTGAGGCCAGCCTGGTCTACAGCAGAGATACATAGCAAGACCTTGTCTCAAAAACAAAGCAATAACAAAAAGCCATTCAGAGGGAATGTGTGCAAATAGAAGCCAGATCCTATAAGGAAAATCAATCTTGAAAGAAAGTATGCTGGCTTTTACCACAGAGCATGCTGCTTTATAAAAGCTGGGTTGTGTTCATGCCAATTAAGCCAGAATCTCTTGGGATGAAATCCAAACTTTAAAAAAAAAAAAAAAAGCTTAAAAATTGATTGAATATGTAGTGAAGTCTGAGAACCACCACTCTGATAAAATTCCTCATTTTTGGAATGAGGAATACATACATACATATATATATATATATGTGTGTGTGTGTGTGTGTGTGTGTGTGTGTGTGTATGTATGTATGTATGTATGTATACATATTCTCTTGCCTAGAAATGTAGTCCTAAAGGATGTTCAACTGATTCTGAGGCCCCTAAAGACATAAAATCAGTAAGATGTGAGAGGCCTATGAGTGTCACAACAAGGCTGGTATCGTAAGCATGTACCACCACACCTGCTCAAATGCCACATTTGATTGATTTGGGAGCGTTTGCCTATGCTGTGCATTTGTGAGACTCAGTCTCCATTCGCATTGTGTGTATTTTGAGCACATACAATCCCACGTTCTTCTGTATGTGGAACAGTATGAGTTCTTTGCTTACTCTCTCTTTCTCCTAATCCCTTTGTATAAATCTTTCTGCTTGTCAAACAAACAACATCATCATTTAGTCTTTGTTTTCAGTGATATCTGGGTCATGCTGACACAGTCTCCTTAGCATCCTCATTTCTCTGTTTTAAGTGATGACATTTGCAATGTTGAACAATTAAGCCATCATCGTCTCAACACAGAATGCAACAGTTAACCTATAGTCAGAGTTCTGTCGACCCCGAACTCCAAGGTAGGAAGTCATGCAGTGTGTCACAGTACTCAAAAGGGCGCTGCAGTGGATGATTCAAAAGTGTGGGCCACAGAAATGCAGCAGTGGTGTCTTACGGAAGGTAGCAAATTTCTGGAACTTAACCTCCACTCAGGCTGGTATGTATCCATCCAGCTACTCCATCTGATGTCTTAGAGTGTCTTGGTCTTGCTGTGTTCAGGGCTGACCTCTTGACCTTGCTCTTGAACTGGCTCCATGCTCACCCTTCCCTGAGGCAGGCAGATCTATTCTTCCTGTTGCTCAGGCCCAAGACTTCAGGGTCCTCTGACCCCCTTTATTACCACCTACAAAATATACCTGCTATCCAGATACTCCTCTGCTTCCTTGTCACCACGCCCAGAGGAGCCACCACCACCACCGTCTTGTGGCTTCAGTGGCAGCCACCATTCTGGTACTCAGCTTCTCCTCTGCTTCAGTCTCTCTAGATGCCCTTGGTGTAACAGCTGGAGGCCTGCTGGGTAAGACAGAATTCAGAACATATACCACTTCTCTGTCTAATAGTGTACAAAGGCAAGCACCCCCTGTACTGATAGGGCCAGGGACATAGCTCAGAGAGCAAAAGAGCATCTGACACTAGCCTGACGACCTTAGTTAGATTCCTGGAACCCACTGTGGAAGGAGAGAACTGACTCTCCAAAAGCTGACCTTCAATCTCTCTCTCTCTCTCTCTCTCTCTCCACACACACACACACACACACACACACACACACACACACACACACACACACACACAAAACAACAACAACAACGATGATGATAATAACAATAATAAAAGTTTTTAATCTCAAAGCAGAACCCAAAAGTTCTTACAGCAGCTTCCAAAATCCAACACAATGGGGCTCCTCCTTCTCATTACTCTCTACACCCATGTTCTCCCAAGCTCCCAAGCATGTGACCCTTTTCTACTCTTAGAACACATTGGGCTTTGACCTGCCTCGTGCCTTTTAAGATACTAGCTTCTCTACCCATCTGTGTGATAGCTTGCCTGGAAATCAGAGTGCAGAGCTAGCCACTAGAGGCCAGGCAGTGGTGGCACACACCTTCAATCCCAGCTCTTGGGAGGAGGAAATAGGAAGTGATATGGCTGGGCAGAGAGAGGAAGTGATAAGGCAGGGTGAAGACAGGAGCTCGGCCCTTTCGATCTGAGGATTCAGTAGAGGTAAGATCTCTAGTGGCTGGCTGTTCTGCTTCTCCGATCTTCAGGCAAGCTTTATTTGTCAGAGCACGCACAAAATATCATCACATTCCCATCTTTCCTACTAGCAGGGGACAGGAGGCAGGAATCTTTTTCTTGCTGGTTTGTTTGCTAGTATATTAAAGGCATTTAGAATAGTGTATGTCACACAGTAAGTGTTTGAAATTTTTTCTTTTAGCTTTTTGAGAGAAGGTATTACCAAGTCACCCAGGCTGGCCTTGAGCTCTCCAATCCTCCAGCGTCGTTCTCCTGAGTGCTTGGGTTACAGATGTGTGCCACCATGCCTAGTTGATGGAAAACGTTTTGGACAAGTGAAGGCGGTGGTCACCATGACCTCTCCAGGTCTCAACATGGAACATGGTCTGCTTTTGGGTAGGGCAAGAAGATACTGGAGTAGTGATAGTGTGGTAGGCAGAGGGTCTGGGGCCTAGTGGTCAGCTGTGGCTTTCTCTTACTTCCTGTTGTAAGTGGTACCAGCAGGTTCATCAAGGATGGACTCATTGCCAAGGGCAGGAAGGGTCAAAGGAAGTCTGAGTTTCCACCAAGCATAAGTTGGCCATGTGCTTCAAAGGTGCTCAGGCCGCTGCTTTTTTACTCTGCCAGGAAACACTGGAGGGTTTGGAGTCCTCCATCCAACCTTCTTCACACAACAAGCAGATAAAGGAAAAGGTCAGGCTCAAGGTCAGGGAGACATTTATTGGGGCTCGTTCTAGAAGTGCTTCTAGAAGCCCATCATTATCACTCTCATCAGGACTCAGGCCTACCTCATTGCAAGTCTTGCTGAGTCATGTAGCCTACCTCTACTCTTTGGAAGGAAAGCAGGTGAACACTCAGTGTCATTCTTGTCACAGATGTTCCACTGTCCTGGTTAACCTTAATTGTCAACTTGACAATTAAGGAAACATATCATCTGAGGAATTGCCTAGATCAGGTTGGACTGTGGGCATATCTGTGAGGGATTATCTTGATCATTCATTGATATAGGAGGACCCAGCTTACTGTGGGTATCACTATCCCTCAGCAAAACATCCTGGGCTGTAGTTTTTAAAAAGCTAGCTAAGCAAGAATGAGTAACCCAGGCAGAGAATGAGCCAGCAAGCAGCAGTCCTGTGTGGTTCCTGTCTTGAGTTCCTGCCCTGACTTCAGTCAGTGATGGACTGTGACCTGGGAGTGTAAGTCAAAAAACACTTTCCTCCCCAGGTTTTTTGTTTGTTTTGTTTTGTTTAGTTTTTCAACATAGAGCTTTACTTTGTATCTTTGGCTGTCCTGGAACTCTCTCCGTAGACTGGGATGGCCTAGAACTCACAGAGATCCATCTGCCTCTGCCTCCCCAGTGCTGGGATTAAAAGTGTACCACCACTGCCCGGCCCTAGGTTGTTTTTGGTTGGAGTATTTTATCACAACAACAGAAGAGAAACTAGAATACCCATACAATCTGGAGAGAATACTTACTGCTCCAGAATACCTTGAGCTCTAGTGTGAGGGAGGTCACACTATGTGTCCTAGAACAGCCTTTTGTGGAAAGCAATGGAGAAGTATCTTGTCCCATTTGTAGGAAGTTACGCTGCAGAAATTTATCTGGGCACAAACCGGAATGTCCAGGGGCACGTCTTGCAGTATTGTTTACAAGAACAAATAACTGGGAACATTGAACAATGTTTAGTCTATAAAATGAGATGCATATAGCAATTAGAAAGAGTGTGAGAACTCTTATATTGCCATTTGAACAAATGTCCAATAAGATGTAAATCACAAGTATGTGATCTCAGAAAGAATTAAATAGCATTTTTAATTTTAAAAATAAGTAATAGTTGCACATCATATAGAATTTAAAAGGTTCAGAAAGTTTGTGTTGAAAAGATGACTTTCACTGGTGCTCTGGGTCTGTGTTCCTCCTCATGGGTAACCAAGGTTACCAGTTTCTTTTTTATCCTTTTAGAAACATTTTATGCATATATCAGTAAATGCATGCATGTGCAGACATACTCCTACATATATAAATGTGTATTTTTATCCCTTTTTACAAAAACACTACCTTACTATATATAGTGTTTTGCCCTTTCCTTTTCATCTAGAAATTTAACTTGCAGTCACTCCATATTATATATAAACAACTAATTCTTTTTATGGCTACATAATATTTCCTTATGTAGATACTGAAAATGAATTATATCTAAAATTGGTACTTTTAGTATAGCCACAGTTCTAGATGGAAAATATCCTCAAACTCTGAGCTTTATCCAGATTGCCAATGACTTCCATGTGGCTTCTCTTTTCAATTCTCATCTCTGTAGCTCTTCACCAGTCAACACCTGCCCAAGACTTACTCATAGACCAAACTTCAGTCGGCCTCCCGTGAGCCCTCTTCTGGGCTAGACCTCAGACTTGGCCTGTATTCTTTGGCCTGCCCATCCCAAGCTTGACCTCAGACTTGGCCTGCATTCTTTGGCCTGCCCTTCCCAAGCTTAGCTTAGTATGATCCTCTACCCCTTGCTATCTGATCAGTCAAGAGTGCCTTTGAGATCCTTCTCTCTCCCGATTACCACAGAGGTCAAGCTTCCACTTCTGTATGTTTTCATAGCAGTACCATAAACTCTTCACTGTGGTCCCACTTGAATGAAGAAATGCCTTATTGAAACTGAGAGACGCTGTGAATGACTGCTCTAGGTTCTTGAATGTCAGTATCATGAAAGACAGACAAATCCCAGGGAACAGCACTCAGTTAAAAGACCCTGGGAAGCTCTAAAAGCCATCCCAGGACTCCTGGAGACATATGGCATGGTCTGTATGTTAGACGGCAGTTGTGTATCAGTGTTAAATGTCTTCAGTTTGAGAATGCTATTTTGTTCATCTAAATGCATGTCCTTGTTCTTAAGAGATTCACATCTGCATTAGTTACTTTTCTTGTTGCTATGACAAATATTCACTAAGAATGCAAGGTTTACTTTGGCTCACAGTTTGAGGGTCTACTCCTTCATGGCAGGAAAGACACAGTGGCTGGGGTGTGAGGTTGCTGGTCACGTTGCATTCTCAGTCAGGAAGCAGAGAGGCATGAGTACCGGTGCTCATCTCTCTTTCCTCTTTTTAATAGACACCAGCCCATGAAGTGCTGCCACCCATATGTAGGGTGGGCCTTCCCGTCTTACCCAATCTAGAAAATCTCTCACAGACAAACGCAGAGCCTCATCTTTGAGAAGATTCTAGGCTCTGTCAAGATGAGTGACAGTCAATACTAACTATAGCAGCATAGAAGTGTTTAGGAATGAACATAAGAAAATGCAACTTGCTGAGCGGCGGCGGCGGCGGCGGCGGCGGCGGCGGCGGCGGCGGTGCACGCCTTTAATCCCAGCACTCGGGAGGCAGAGCCAGGTTGATCTCTGTGAGTTCGAGGCCAGCCTGGGCTACAGAGTGAGTTCCAGGAAAGGCGCAAAGCTACACAGAGAAACCCTGTCTCAAAAAACCAAAAAGAAAAAAGAAAAAGGAAATGTAACTTATTCTTAAGTAGCTCCAAAAAGAAAAATGTGTACATCTGTCTGTATTGAGAGGAAAGGACACAGAGACAAAAAGTGATGCTAAGGGGACAGACATCCATACTTAGCATTTATACTTAGCATTATTAAACTGAGAGAGCCACTATACAAATCTAAGTGGAGGTTTCTTCAAAGTCTAAAAATAGAATGACCGTCTGATGCAGCGAGAGCACTACTGGACATTTACCCAAATGGATCTATTCCCACCATAGAAATACTGGCTCAGCCGTTTTCATTGTTGCTCTATTCACAGAAGCTAGAGATGTCCATCAAATGATGAATGAATAATGGGAATGTACACACAAACACACAGGATTTTGCTTGGCTGTAGTGAAAAATGGAATTATGAAATTCGAAGGAAAAGGGATGAAACTTGGAAATATAGTAAGTGTGGTCACGCAGACCTGGGAGAAAAAAGACAGCATGTTCTTTCTCATATGCAGATCTTAGCTTTGAATTTTTAGACTTGTGTGGTTTTTTAAAAAATATATTTTATTTAATTTTTATGTGTTTTTGCCATGGGTGCCGGGGTCCCCTGAAACTGGAGTTACCGACAGGTGTGAGCTGACATGTGGGTGCTGGGAATTGAACTCGGGTCCTCTGGAAGAAAAGTCAATGCTCTTAACCCCTGAGCCATCTCTCCAGCCCTGGCTTGTGTGTTTTATTCATGCTACAGAGATCAGGAAACTAGGAAGAGACCATGGGAGGGCAGAGGGGTTGAGAGACATGAAGGCAGAGCTGCAGATGCTGGGTGGAGGGCTTGACTCAGGGATGGCGATGGGGGATGAGGAGAGGAAGGGGTGGAGGGAGGGGCAACAACAACTAAGGATGCATGGGAAGCCTTTACAACCCATCACTTAATTAAAAATATATGATTTTTTTCCTTTGGAAAGGAGTTTGAATGGAGTGAGAGGGTAATACTTCTCCCAGAAAGCATGCGTTTTTAAGTGGGAAAAAAAAAAATCGCCGAGTCAGACATGGGATGCAAAAAAGTAAAATGAATATAAGATTCATCTTTATTATTGTTGTTGCTGGTTTTTCCCCTCAAGGTCTCTAATTCATATTTGAAGCCTGGCCCTCTATCCGGTTACCCTTTCATTTTACAGCAGAAATGAAATGATCTCAGAAGTCATTTTGCTGTCAGTCTTCCCTGGTGAGGTCATCTTCACTTGGGATTTTCTCCTTCATGCCAGTCTTGTATTCCATAGACTGAGCCATTTGCTCAATCGGAGGCCCTGTAGCTTACATCCCATACCCTATATGAATGGCGGCCCTTTGCGCGTGCATCTCAGGACCAGCTGTCCCTGTGGTTTTCTGTGCCGTTGTCTTTATTTTGAAAGAATTACTTCCTACCTCTTAAGTTATGCAGCCTGTGATCTTGACCCTCCCTCTCTCCCACCAGATAGGAACTGAGGCAAGACATAATTAAAAAAAGAAAACCAAAGTCAAGGTTTTTTAGCTACTAAACAACATTTTTGCATCTTTTGACTTTTCTCATCATTCATCTTCTACTCGATTGTGAGCATGTGCATTCTGTGCATTTTGGTTTTTACATTTCCCTGAGAAACTGGAGACTTTATCAATGTATTTTGCTGGTTTCTATTCAAGTCCTTCAAGTCAAGACTCCTTCTGCGGGGTGTCTTTCCTCCCTTAACAATTATGAGTCTGTGTTGGCTGTCCTTCCTGGGAGAGAGCAGGCTTTTCTGGGCTTGCTCTCCCCTCCCAGGGCGAACTGCCATCTTCTCCAGCTTTCTTAGGTGTGAAGGTTACCACTGGGAAAATGTCAGAAGTGGAAACATCAATGCTGTTGGTCAGACCAGCTTTCGGCAGCTCAGGAACTGGAGGGGAGGCATGGAGCTGGCGATCTAGTCACTCAATTGACTCTTTTATTTGAGGGGGTAGAACTTAATTCTCTGGGGCTGGTGAAAAAGGGAAACACACACACACACACACACACACACACACACACACACACACCCCTTCAACATGGCAGGGTCTCTCTATCTTTATTTCTTTTCTTACCTCTATCTTGATGTCCCCTTCTAACTTTTTCCTGATGTCTCCTTCTAACTAATTTTATTTTTTTCCCTTACACCTTATGTACCCCAGCAAAATCTTTCAAGAAATATAAAAATTATAATGTGGTTACATTATATTTTTCAAGTGAATGATTACAATGAATACAAGTAAAAAACCAGCATGTTTCTCACTACCCTTACTTGAATAAACATTTTACATATTACAGGTGAAAACCAAATTCTTCCCAAAGACCTATATACATTCATGTCCAAACATCTTGTTATAGATTACAAGCAAGGTTTTTTCTCAAGCCAGTTCTTTTACTGGCTGGTTGAATTTTTTGATTATAAAGAAAGGATCAGTTACTTTATTATATACCTCAAAAGGCAATGTTACAAAAAATCTTGAAAGAATCATAAATCTAAACTTTTACATATGGAAAACAATCAGTCACCTCTACTTTCAATCCTCAGGGTGCACACCCACTCATCAACAGTTTTTTACATCAGGAAGCTGAGGGCAGAAATGGGTACAGGAATTAATCATCACCTTTGACTACCAACCTATCCTAGCAAGAAAGGCATGTCAGCTAGTAATAACCAGGCCACCTTTGTTCTTGTTCCTTGACCTCCACAGGTCCCTTGCTCAGCCATTAAAAGTGTGCCTTTCTAAACTTTAAATTGTTCCCTAAGATTTTCTACCTCAAAGCCATTAACAAAAACATCTTATCGTAACATTACTAACTGTAGATGTAACCAACCGTCTTATTAAATAAGAAACACAGAAACAATGTAAAAGAGAAAGCCAAGAAGTCAGAGCTCAGAGCTAAAATCTCACCCTTCCTCCTGCTGTCCCAGCTTCGCGAAAAGAGACCTACTTCCTGTCGGTTCGTATTTTTAAAGTATGTTGTTCTGCCTTCTCATTGGTTGTAAACCCAAACACATGACTGCCTCGTCACTGTCTGAATGTACAGCCCCCTAGGTCTTAAAGGCATATGTCTCCAATGCTGGCTGTATCCCTGAACACACAGAGATCTTATGGGATTAAAGGCGTGTGCCACCACCGCCACACTCTTGCTATGGCTCTAATAGCTCTGACCCTGAACACACAGATATCTATGGGATTAAAGGCGTGTGCCACCACCGCCACACTCTTGCTATGGCTCTAATAGCTCTGACCCCCAGACAACTTTATTTATTAACATACAATCAAATTAATATTTCAGTACAAATCAAAATAATATTTCAATACAATTAGATTACCACCACAACTAACAATTCTACATGTCTAAATTCTTTCTAAGGCTGGTGGTTGAATCCTTAATCTGCTCCAGCAGCAATGCTTGGAAAAAAATTGATCACTATTATTGTGAGTACGAGTAACACTGCTCAGTGAGGGGCTAGAAGCCCCCTGAGAGTTTTCATACAACCCTTAGATTATGAGGGACGTGGTGACCCCGAAGGCAACCATCAGAGCAGTGCTCAGTAACAGCATGAGGTCCTCGGGATTCCAGGGTTCTGCCCCTCAAGGCTCACCCAGCCTGTTTGTGCTAGGGCCACATTCCATGAGTCCCAAAGCTGCTTGCTGGTCCTCAGCACTTCAGACAGACCCTTTTTCTCCCCACCCCCCACCCCCCACCCCCAGAACTGAGGACCGAACTGAGGACCAAACTGAGGACCGAACTCAGGACCTTGTGCTTACTAGGCAAGCGCTCTACCACTGAGCTAAATCCCCAACCCCTAAACTCTTTTTTTTTTTTTTTTTTTTTTCAAGACAGGGTTTCTCTGTGTAGCTTTGCTCCTTTCCTGGAACTCCCTTTGGAGACCAGGCTGGCCTCCAACTCACTGAGATCCTCCTGCCTCTGCCTCCTGAGTGCTGGGATTAAAGATGTGCGCCACCACCGCCTGGCCAACCTTTTTCATTGCACACATCTTCCTATGATCAGAATCCTTGAGAGACTCTTGGTTCATAGAGGGGACACTGTCTCTTCATGTTTGTCCATGGAAGTATTAATAAGTGACACCAAATGAAATCACCTCCAAACAAGGTTTGTGCCGTTTCTACAACATGACATCCCAACAAGAGTAACTCTGCAGCCGGGCGGTGGTGGCGCATGCCTGTAATCCCAGCACTCGGGAGGCAGAGCCAGGAGGATCTCTGTGAGTTCGAGGCCAGTCTGGGTTACCGAGTTAGTTCCAGGAAAAGGCACAAAGCTACACAGGGAAGCCCTGTCTCTGCCCTTTTTTTTTTTTTTTAAAGATTTATTTATTTATTATGTATACAGTGTTCTGCCTGCTTGTCAGATCTCATTACAGATGGTTGTGAGCCACCATGTGGTTGCTGGGAATTGAGCTCAGGACCTCTGGAAGAGCAGCCAGTGCTCTTAACCACTGAGCCATCTCTCTAGCCCCTGCCTTTTGTTTTCTTGTGTTTTTTGAGATGGAGGGTCTCATGAATCCTAGCCTGGCCTCCAACAAAGTATGATTCTTAGGATGACCTTGAACTTGATCATCCAGTCTCCACCTCCCAAGCAGTTGGGAACGCTGGCATATGTTAACACCTGGTTTCACAGAGTGCTGGGGATCACACAGATTGTGTGCATGTAGGCAGGCACTCTCCTGAACTTTAGCCCCGCTTATTGCTTTAAAACACATTCAAGCCATTGTCCTGGTACTATCCAATAGCCCTGGAGAGAGAACAGGGGGCCCATGTCAATCAAATACTGACTTGGTCCCACTAGCTTTCTTTGGGAGAGTTGTTCTCTCCTTTCCCATATTAACCTTAGTTCCTTATCTTTCCATCACAAGCATTTCCTTTTCAATATCTATCAGGTTGGAAAAAAAAAAAAAAACTATGCAATTAACTGCCTAGATCCAAAGCAGAGACAGCAGCTCCCATCTGGGCCCCATCGTTTGCATCCAAGTCCTCAATGCAAACAGAGGCCTCCCACCAACACATCCAGTATTCAAAAGTAATACGTTAACAAGATGCCAAGTGAAATGTGTGCCAGCCTCCTGCTGTGGCAAATAAAATTTCACGTGAACAAAATTGAAAAAAAAAAGTATAAGGCTTTGGCTTTTATATGATGAAAATTGGCAACTTATTAAAATGTTTACATTTAACATTAGCTGTTCAGATCTGTGAGGTTTGTGATAGTTGAATGAGTAATAAAATAGACACAATAGAACTCACAACTAACATTTATTTCATTAAGGGGTTTTTGCCTTCATTTCAACAAAACCACTTAACTTTTTAGAAAATCAAGACTTTCATGTAATTTGTGAAGAAATGAGAAGTTTGGCAGTATTGGGAATTGGGAAATCATAAAGAGCCCGTGGCCGCCTTTGTGGTGGCATATCTGTCTGTTGGGAATGGGAGACAGGGCTGCTGCTTTGGAAACCAAGCTGGCAGCTCTTCAAAAATGTAAACGCGGATGAGGAAAGGCTGATCGATGGGCATTAAGCTACAGTTAGGTAGGAGCAAACATTTTGGTGTGTTAGTGCATGGTAATATAATGTACTATATTTCAAAAGGCTAGACAGAGGATTTTAGGAGTTTTGGTCATAGAGCAATGAAAAATCATTGAGGAGACAGATATGTGTAAACTTTTTAAAATATTCTGCAATGTACTCATGTATAACAACTTTCCGGAGAACTCTCTTCGTATGCACACATTTTATGTTTTTGTGCATTAGTTAAAAATAAAGTTAAAAAAGAAATTGAACAAAAGCATGTATTTGTCCATTTTAAGTTTGGAGATTACACAAACAGACAAGACCTCTGCCCTGGTGGAGGCGATGGGGTGGAAGAGAAAGTGAAGACTGGCTGGAGCCAAGCCCTGAGCAAGCCGGGCTGTCTGTCATCCCCCTGAGCAGAACACTGCCTCTCCCATCGTACACTGGGCTCAAAATGTAGGACCCTGTTGCGGAGGACTCTCCTGAATGCCAGGCTTGTGACTTCTGCCAAGAGTTAGTTCCTGTGAATCACACAGGGAAAGAAGCCCCATTCCTGGGGCACTGGCTCTGCCAGTCCCAGGCACACCCACCACACTGGCCACCCTCCTTCGGTGTCAGTGTGGCTCACCTTTGCCATCCTCTCTCACATTCTCGTGTTGCTGTTCTCTTCTTATCCACGCACTCTGGGCACACAACTGTGGCCCTCCACACTGGACTGTCACGTGTTTGCTTTCTGGACTAGCTTTGCCGTAGTATGTCTTTTGTAGCAAAACCTCAGACGTTGCCCAGCTAATACACTAAGAGTTGGGATACTCAACAAACCTGTAATCCCAGCACTCAGAGGCAGAGGCAGAGGCAGGAGGATCACTGCAAGTTTGAGGCCAAAGTGGTCTATATAGTTCTAGGTCAGCTGGGGCTACAGAACAAGAGCCCCCCCCTCACACACACATACATACACACACACACACACACACACACACACACACACACACACACACACCAGAGCTTTTAGAATGTCCCCTCTTGGCTCCTCTCTTGGCCATTTGTCTTAGTAAAGCAGTTTGGCCACTAGGCCTGATGCTTTGGAGTGTGACAACTTGGCTAGACTGAGCTGCACTTCCAAGAATTCTATTGCTCCTCTCTGGCCTCTGTTCACAGTGGGCTGGACATTCATCAGGACCGTGTCCTTGGCAGCCTTGGGGAGAGGAAGGCCATCCTGCTGAACTCATGCACAGACTCCATTACTTCCTCTATAGCCAGGTCACCTCTCATGCGGCATTTCCACGCATGCTCTAGTCGCTTGTCCATGGGCCCAACTGAGCATTGCCACCACCCTGACAGCATTTGTGAAAATGTCTCATTGTATTTTGTTCATGCATGAGAGTTAAATGATGATGTGATTGGAATTGTCACCTCTGAATCTTTAAATTCCTGCATGGCAGCACCAAAGGGACAGATTCCCCCAGGCACAGGGAATAGCTGTGTGTTGGCATCTCAGTGGAAGAGGTAGAGCTTCCACGTGGCCTGTCACATCGTAACAGCTCTTATTCATGGGACAGAGAAGATGTGGCGGGACTCACCCACTCATGCAATGTTTGGGTGGTGTATTTGCAGTCAAAAGAAGTGGCTGTAGCACACAGTTTTAGTCTGGGGTCCCTCTTGACCACTTTGAGAGGGTCTCGGGCCCAAACTCTATCTATTGTCCTCCAGCAGCTTGTCTTTTCCCAGGAGACCATGAAAACTCTTTTGGTCTCCACCATGCATACTTAAGATTCAGAATTCACAATGTAGCCACGAGTGGGTGAGCACAGGCTTTGACAAAGCCACCCTGGGCTGGTGAGACGGCTCAACTGGGGTACCTGCTGCCAAGCCTGACAACCTGAGTTCAATCCCTAAGACCAGATGGTAGAAGGAGAGAACCGACTCCTAAAAGTTGTTCATGAATGCATGTGAACACATACACCATACATAAATGTAACACAAGTTTTTGTGTGTGTTTTTTTTTTAGGTATGTGTACTTGTATCTGTGTGTGGTGTGTGCATGTGAGTGCAAGTACCCAGGGATACCAGAAGAGGGCGTCAAATCCCTCTGAGCTAGAGTTACAGGCAGCTATGAGCCACATGATCTGAGTGTGCTGACTAGTTGTAGGTTAACTTGACATACAAACTTTCGGAGTTATTTGGAAGGAGGGAACCTCAATTGAGACAATGCCTCCATAAGATCTGGCTGTCGGGCATTTTCTTAATTAGTAACTGATGAGGGAGGGCCCAGCCCATTGTGGGTGGTGCCATCCCTGGGCTGGTGGGTTCAATAAGGAAAAAGCCTGAGCAAAGCCCTGAGCCAAGCCAGTAAACAGCACCCCTCCATGGTCTCTGCGTGAGCTCCTGCCTCCTGGATCCTCCCCCGTTTGAGCTCATGTCCTGACTTCCTTCAGTGATGAAAAGTGCTGTGAAAATGTAAACTGAATAAACCCTTTTCTTCCCAACTTGCTTTTTACTCATGGTGTTTTATCACGACAACAGAGACCCTAAGACAGTGGGTGATGAGTGACTCCTTTGAGTTCAGTAACTTGGATCCTCTGAAAGAGTAGTATGTGCTTTTAACTGCTGAGCCATCTCTCCAGCCCCTTAAAAAAGAAAAGAAAAGAAAGAACAGCAATAAAATAATGAAGATGAGCCCTGATTCCTGTTATTATTTTTTTCCAAGTGCTTTTTTTCCTTTGAAGGGAGGGAGGGTTCTTCAATATCATGAAGCCTGGTCATTCACCTGTCAAATGAGGCTGAAATGCTCATCTGACCACCGTGGGGCTATTTAAAGACTACATCAAGCATTTCACACACTGCCTGGTGCCCAGCCTAGCAACCTTCGATGGCGTCTATTTTCTTTCGGAAAGAGATCACAAACCCTAGCGATTGCCATCCCTTCATCAATATTTTAAGAACTTGCATTCTGTATTGCTCTTGATTTTCCTAAAATACTTTCAAGTGTGCTACATTATTTAATTATTCATAATATTTCTTGGAAGTAGGCTGAGGTTATTTATACTAAAGCTCAGAGAATATAAATTTCTTGCTCCATATTTTCAAATGACGATCAGTAGAAATGAACTTGTATTTTGAACACAATGCTGTAGTGTTTAATTTAGCAAATGACCATGTTTCAGTGTTGGTGCGGGTGTAGGAAGCTGTGCTTAGACAATAGCCCCTGGGTAAACTGGGAAGGCATTTCTGGGGAGCAGGAAGGCTTAAAAGACCCCGGGAATATTAGCCTCTTAACCCAGCAATTCAGTCTAGAAAACCACAATCAGGAAATAAATTTCCTTCTTCCTTCTTTTTCCCTCCCTCCCCCTCCTCCCCCTTCTCCTCCCTCCTCTTTCCTTCTTCCCCTTCTACTCACCCCCTTGCTTCAGCTTCCTGAGTGCTAGGGTTACAGACGTGCACCACCACATCTTGCTCAGGGAAGAATTTTTAAGTTGGCAAATATGTGGCCTCAAAGGCTTTGGCACACTGTGGTTTGTTAATTGCAGAGAAAGGACATGATGGCATTATTTTAAAACACAGGACTAGCCTCATAGGTTTGGGTACATCTCTGTAGAACACAGTGCAATCGTGACAGGGAAAAGATAGTAATAGTCTATTACAGTTGTGTTGGGGTCCACAGAGGTTTCCTAGTGAGATCTAAGCTTGCTTTACCCAGCAGGGCTGCATACGGGGATGGCTTGACCATGTGCGTGATTACCAGGTGTTTGGAAGGGTCTGCACTTGGCTGTGCTGGGGGGAGGTCTTTTGCTCCACCCCTTGACATTCCTTTAAAAAGCTCTTTAGAAGAGACAGAAGGGGCCAGTGGGTTTTGACTCAGGCCCTCCTGAGGCTATCCTGTGTTTCCGTCTCTCTGCCCTCTATCTTTCTATCTAAATATTTCCCACTTCTCCGTGCTCAAAAGTACCCTGGGGGGAAAAGTGGGTGTGGGTCCCCCTCACAATTGGTCCCACATGTTTATGGGTCCTACATCCATGGATTCAATCAGTCAGAAAGCAAAAATATTTAGAAACAACTCAGAATATGTATTGAACACGTGCAGATATTTTTTTCTTGTCATTATTCCCTCGACAGCAGGGCAGCAACTGTATTTTTGTGACATTTATGAAGTAAACAAATAGCACCCAAATTCTGTGGAGCTGAACTGAGGCCAAACAAGGGATCTCCCAGAACAAGGAAGAACACTAGGAACTTCAAAGATCCTTTGCCGGGAAACCATTTGGGTGCTGTTACCAGACACAAAAGCAGCCCAGGCTAAGTATGTTTGCTCCTTTATTTCTTTGAGTCAAAGTGGCTACACTAAGAAAAGTGGTAACTGCGTGTCATGAGGTCAGATAAGTCAGTGTTCCTCAATTGAAAAGGGACAGACAGCTTTGTTGTTTCTAGTCCAGGCATGGGGCAGTAGCTACATAAGCGTTTACTGTGTTGTTGTTGTTGTTGTTGTTGTTGTTTTAAATAAAATAAGTGTGGGCCGCAAATAACAATCAAAATGGATTGCAGAAAATTTCTTTTGACTGGCCCAAGTCTGAGCCCTGGATGTGCAATGAGCAGTAGGAGAGAAGTGGATGGCGGGTGTGGTGGGGCAGCCCTGTGATCACAGCGTTCGGGCAGCTGAGGCAGGAGGATCTCGAGTTTCAGGCCAATCTGGGCTCGATATGGAGATCCTATCTCAAAGAACCAAAAGACAAAGACAATAACAGAAAGGAAAGAATTAGTAAATTCAAATTTGATGCTAAAGAAACAGAAAATATGGTAGCGTGGCTCCTGTGTTTTCTGAGGGACATGCCCTCAGAAAATGAGCATTCTGGAGGCAGGGCCTCCTCACAGGCCCAGGAAGAGTGTTCCTGGCTCCCATGTCAGTCAGGCAGCTCACAGTCATCTGTCACTCCAGCCCCAGGCAACTGACCTCTGCAAACAGGCGGCGGCGTACGTGCGCAGACGCACACGTACAATTGAAAATAAAAATAAATAATACGGTTAACATTTTTCCATCTAGAATGACTCAGCAGAAAGTATTACTAGAAAACTCAGTATTTTTAAGACTATCGAGACAGCTCAGCAGATAAAGCCACTTGCTTCAGATTTCCCTGTTTCTGACATCTTCGTTTCTCTCTGCTCTCAACATCTGGTTACCTGGCCCGCCTGAGAATAAGGAGAAAGCTCCGTGGTCCTTTACCCTGGATGCAGTGCAGGGTACCCTAGTGAGAGGGTGTCTGCTGTCAGTGAGAAACTTGAAGGTGGGGTTCACACAGCCCAAGGGTGACAGGACCTCATAGTGTAAATGGGAATGAAGATTCCAGAACAGCAGAGGCTGGTGGAGGCACTTTCTCAGAGCTAAGGTGGTCGTACTTCCTGGACTGGAAGCCACGGTGCCCTGACACAGAAGTATCTGTCTCGATGACTAACCCTCGGCAGCATCCTCTGGGGGAAGAGAGAAGGAAGCTGACTAAGTAGCATTTGATTGCATAACCAGACAAATGAGGAGCGAAGCCAGATGGCATCCACCACAGCCAGAACCATAAGTCCTCATGTACTTTCTCCATCTGCGTCAGTCCTCAAACTCAGATCCCATGAAGAGACGGGCATCTCAGTGTGTGTGTGTGTGTGTGTGTGTGTGTGTGTGTGTGTGTGTGTGTGTGTGTGCGCGCGCGCTTCACCCTCTGGATCTTCCTTTAGGGACTCATGGCTATGTTCTAGAGTAAGTGTTCACCACAGACAAAGGATTGCCTGGATTTGTCAAGGGCTGTAGATATTTACTGACTTCTGACCTTGGCCAGAAGGACCTGGAAAAATGTCATTCTGTCATTGGCCAGAGGACCTGAAAATCTGCCATGCTCCCTGCCCAGAATAGGCCAATGAAAGCAAGGCAGAGAGAGTCCTGTTTCACATTTCTCTCCCCGTGGGTCTGATGGGCCCACAGATTCATTTTGCAGTTATTTCTGGGTTTTCCTCATTGGGGTGAATATATTTAACAGCTAGCAGAAAGGGCATGCTGGATACCCCACCAATTATGTTAGGAAGATTCTAGTATTGAATTAAGACAATAAATGAAAAGCAAAGCACACTGGGTGAAGAATTGTAGAGATCAGCCCCTCCGCCCAGGACTAAAGGCACCGCGGTGGCAATTCCTATCACGTGACCGCTGGGTTCGTTGGTACAAGGAGCTGCAGACCGGAAGACAGTGGTGTTCCATCAGTTTAGCCAAGCCACAGCTCCAAGTGCATCTGGGCCAGTCTCTACCAGAGCACATCAATACAGCCTTTGATACCCGGTCTGCAACAATTGCACCAGTGAGTACAGTCCTTTAAGTCCTCGTCAGGGTTAGGTACGGGGGCACACACCTTTTTTTCATGACAGGGTTTCTCTGTGCAACAGCCCTAGCTGTCCTGGAACTTGCTCTGTAGACCATGCTGGCCTTGAACTCACAGAGATCGACCTGCCTCTGCCTTCCAAGTGCTGGGATTAAAGGCGTGCGCCACTGCTGCCACCGCTACTGCCACCACCATCCTCTCAGTGGCACAAGCCCTTAATCCTAGTACTTGGGAGGCAGAGGCCAGTGGATCTCTGTGAGTCCAGGACCAGCTAGTCTACATTGGGAGTTCCAGGCCAGCCAAGGTTCTATAGAGAGACCTTGCGTCAACCCCCTCCCCAAATTAAGTCCTCACCAGTAAGGAAATTCAAAGTTATTTTGTTCATGAATGGAGAACACAGCAGTGTAGAGTTATTGCCTTGCCCCAGCTAGTGATAATTCTCCTATCACAATACAGCCCCAGGGGCCTTGATCACCCTGACATCCTACAGAGTATGATGCTAACTAGATTTGAACAAAATATAGCCAGTAAAGTAGATTGGAGATAAAGCTTCCTTCCCCTAAAATTTAGAGTTCTGTCATATTAGTAAAAACAAACAAACAAACAAAAAACTGTGGGGATCCACTGGTCTGAGATGCTGTATCCCAACTAGTCCTTCCTTCTGAGAAAAACACATAGCATTGTCAGAGTTCTTGGGATTGGGGGTATCCTACATCTGATTGACAATACAGCATTGATTCATTTGTTTTGTGGTTCAAATAACACGTAGATCAAGGAAAGACTTTGTAGTAGATCGATGCTACAAAATGCCCTGTGTGCAGGAAGGTTGTTCATGGTAGATAAAGATGCCAGGTGAAGTCTCTGGAATGTTTGGTATTAGAATTGCAGGACAGAGCCATGGAAACCTGGTCAAGGGTATTTCTTTTGTAACCATGACTCTTAACTATTCAGCTGGAAAATAGTCATTTAAAGGACATTGTAGAATTGACCACGAGGCGTCAAATGACTTTGAAGCTGGAGCTGCCTCTCAAGTATGATGGAAGTGGTCACTGGGAGTAGATCCAAAGAACACGAGGCAATTAAGTGAACACATGGCCAGGATCCCATGTCTTCTCCTCTGCTGCGTTAGAGTCAGTCTCTCAGCTCATGCCATAGCCTTGAGCGTGTTTGTACGGTAAACTGATGGAGGCAAAATCTTGTGCCTTGGGGTGATCTAGAAGGAACCAGCATGGGCTCCCGAACAGGAGCATGGGAAAATCTTGCCAGTGGCCAGATCTGTGAATGAGTGTTGTGGCTTGAGTGTGAAATGCCACCCACAGATTCACCTGTTTCAACACTTGGCTCTGTGTCGGGAGGTTGTGCAACATTTTAGAAGTGGGGTCTAATTGGAAGACCTACAGCTGTAGGGGTTGCAGCCAACCTTTATTCTGGGCTGAGATTTCTGCGTTCTGATCCCATGGAGGTTGCTGAAGCTCCTGCCGCTCTGGACACAGCCCCACCCACCAGATCTTGTTTCCTATAGAACTGTGAGACCAAACAGGCACTTCTTCTTCTTTGCAGTTGTCTCAAACAGGCACTTCTTCTTCTGCAGTTGTCAGGTATTTGTTCACAGAGGTGAGAAAACTAATACAACAGGGTATTTGACCATTCAGTTTGTATGGAGGAGGAAGAGGCATGACGTAGCTATCTTAGCTTTTCATTGCCATAAAGAAGTACTTGACGAGGCTACTTAGAAAGACAAGGAGGATCCAGGTCCTCCTTGGTGCTGGCCTTTAATCCCAGCACTCAGGAGGCAGAGGCAGGCAGATCTCTGGGTTTGAGGCCAGCCTGGTCTACAAGAGTATGTTCCAGGACAGCCAAGGATACACAGAGAAACCCTGTCTTGAAAAATAAACAAAAGAAACAAAAATAACAACAACAAAAGAAAGGCAAGGAGGTTTATTCAGCTTATGTCTTAAAGGTTCAAGGCTTTCACAGGGTCATGTCTAGTGAGGACTTCATGAGGACACCACTTCGATGGTGGAGAGTATGAAGGAAGAAGCATTAGAATCTTGCTTGTGCTGGGAGCAGAGGAGAATGGGGGGAGCACACTTGCTTCTTTTATGGCAACTCTCTCTCTCAGGAACTTCAGAGATCTCAAGAACTCCCGAGAGCCAGAATATTATGGCCGTAGTGACCCAATGGCCACCAACTAGGCACTTAATTTTAAAGATCCCGTTACTCCTGGTAGCACCACCCCAGGGATCCTGCCTTTCTCATCTGGACCTTTAGATGACTCTACCTCCAGTTATAACACATCAAAAACATGTTCAAAGAGCAGGATAGGGAAGCTGGAGACACAGAGGCCTGAGTGAGAAACAGTTGGCTGAACTTATGTGCCTTGACACAAGATGTGGGTATCTGTGTCTCAAGTCATTGCCTACCAGAGGGCATTCACCTCAGAAAATGCAGTAAACAGACATGTGGACAGGAAGACTCCCTGACAGACATCAGCTAGCTTCCGAATCGTAGAACTCCAAGCTTGTTCTGTTGATGCTTGGGAGGTGGGTCATAGTGGCAGAGATGTGGTGTATGCATGCCAATTGCCTGCCTCTTTCTCCAAGGCTGATATAAATCAATGGTCATCCCGTGGGACCATCTCAGTGCAATATGGTACTATCCCATGAAGCTTCCAGTCAGTCTCTTGGTGACACATTGATTATATTGGCCTCTTCCATCGAGGGAAGACCAATGCTTCATACTAAAGACATCTCCTCCACAGTAGATGTACTTCATTGCCTGCAATGCCTATTTTAGCTCCTCTGTGAAGGTTTACAGAATGCTTGATTTTTCCAGCGTGGTTTCTAACATGAGTTCTTGTATCAACTCAAAATAAGGGTTATGTGAGTATGGATGAGATTTAATAGTGGGTACCTAAAGACAGAGCACCTGCTTCTATCATGTCACCCCAGCTGGAGCAGCTGTCCAGATGGAACTTTGGAATGACCAATTATATAAACTTCTGCACCATCCTGGACAGAATATTTAGGATATTGTCTTTCCAGTGCTTCAAGCTATGTCTTAACTGATAGCCAGAGTGCACACACCACAAGAATAAAGTGTGTGTGTGTGGGGGGATTAGGTATGGGTGCATTTTCTCACATGACCATGTTAATCTTCACATCCTTGTAATTTGAGGCTTTGCTAGATCTGAGGTCTAGGTTCACAGAGAACGGATGCTTGAACCTGTGAAAGAAATAAACCAAACGTGGTGGGGCACTTCTGTAAGTCCTGGCACTTGGGAAAACAAGGCAGGAGGTTTGAGACCAGTGTGGACTACACAATGAAACCCTGTCTCGAAGCAAACCAAAACATTTAAAGAAAAAAGATTTATTTGGATTTATGTTGACCTTTATTTTACAATGTCTTAAGTTGCATATTAACATGAATATTGAATTTATAGCTTTTATTTTTCTCTCTATATGAGCACGTAAGACTATTAACATCGAGAGCATTTGTGATATGGTAATTCTTGTCATTTTCATTTCTGCATATTAAATGAGCTCCATTGTGGATCTTTGATACGGGTTCTCTAGAAGGAAGCTCATGGCTTTCCAAATATAGTAATGTAGCTAGAGTTTTCCTGCCTTGTCCACAGTCAGGACAAATCTTTGTCACCCGCCAGTCCCACAGCTGCTCAGACCCAACCAAGTAAACACAGAGACTTATATTGCTTACAAACTGTATGGCTGTGGCAGGCTTCTTGCTAACTGTTCTTATAGCTTAAATTAACCCATTTCCATAAATCTATACCTTGCCACGTGGCTTGTGGCTTACCGGCATCTTCACATGCTGCTTGTCCTGGCGGCAGCTGGCAGTGATTCCTTCTGCCTTCCTGTTGTTTCTTTTCTCCTCTCTGCTAGTCCCGCCTATACTTCCTGCCTGGCCACTGGCCAATCAGTGTTTTATTTATTGACCAATCAGAGCAATTTGACATACAGACCATCCCACAGCATAGTAATTTTCTCCTTTTCTTGGCTGATATAGTCTAACTTAATTAAATTACAGTCAGAGAATGACATCGGTACTTTGGTGAAATAGTCTTTGAAGCTCTTCTTCACACATGTCATGGGAAATTCAAAACAATGTGGACATCAGACTCCCATGCTGTAGTTTATGACTGCCCACAGGGTTCAGTTAACACAGTGGCAACTTAACTTAAACACTACAGAAAATGTGAAAATACCCCACAATGGCTGCGGTATGGTTCCCCCTTATAGTTCTGTCCCTTAAAAAAAAATCACATACTAAACTTCAGGTTAGACTCACACATTATCAGGTTTATGCTCTCTCTCTCTCTCTCTCTCTCTCTCTCTCTCTCTCTCTCTCTCTCTCTCTCTCCTCCCTCCACCCTCCCCACCCCATGTATTTTGTTAAGGATTGAACCTAAGACTTCACACACTGGGGCTCGAGAAATAGCTCAGGGATAAGAACACTTACTGCTTGTACAGGGCTATCCTCTAAGCCAAACCACCACCAACCTCCTCAGGAGTTCACCTGAGCTTGCCAAAGATCTTTACAGCAGGGCTTGTTGACTATGAAGTTCTCTTACACAGGGTGTGTGTGTGTGTGTGTGTGTGTGTGTGTGTGTGTGTGTGTGTGTGTTTGTGTGTGTGTGTGTGTATGTGTGTGTTGGAGAACATTATGGAGCCTCACCTGAGCATCCAACCACTTCTCCCAACCAACTGCAAGCAATTCTGCCCTAATTGCACATGGCCTGGGGGGCGGGGGTGGAGCTAGAAGTGTATAGACTGGGAAGGACTAGGGAGGGGACTGCATTTATCCAGCCACGGGGAAGTTGTCATCCACGCTGGGTGCAGACCTCCCGGTGTGACTGTTTTAAGGTCACCTGTACTCTTGCCTGTATCCCCTGACCCACTGCTCTGTAAGCAAGCCTCATAAACTCATTGGTTCCCCAAAGTGAACTTTGATGGAATTATACCTTGATTTTCTACTGGGACCTTAAGAGGCGAGGAGGTAGATGTTGTCTAGCCCCTACACACACACACACACACACACACACAGAGAGAGAGAGAGAGAGAGAGAGAGAGAGAGAGAGAGAGAGAAAATTCTCACAACATTGATCTTCCAGAGGACCCAAGTCATACTGGGCAGCTCACAACCACCTGCAACTCCATCTCCAGGAACTCTGACGTCCTCTTCTGCCCTCTATGGGCATCTGTGTGTATATGCAGATACACAGACACACACAGAGACAGACAAATGCTGAAATAATCTTGTAAAGACTTCATGTCTGCTATGTAAACAAGCCATCCTTTCCAACTGTGTCTTAGGTGCCCGGGATATTTAACCTTTTCTGTAATGTCCATTCCTCCATCTTTCAATGCTTTGCCTTCGATTCTTTTTTTCCTGATGTGATCATGGCCACAACTTCTTTAGTTTGTCTAAATATACCGTTCTGTCTTCCTTTACTTTAAATCCTCCTGGAAATTAAATATTTATATGTCTCTTATTAACAATTTAAAATTGAACTTCCTGTAATCTCTTCTGACAATTTGGGTTTTATTTTTTTCTACATGAAAAAGTTCAGTTATTGGAATTCTGTGCATTTGATTTTAATTTATAGAATAATTAATGATCTGCTACATCTGTCATAATAATCGGTGCTTTAGAATATTTTGGCCATTTGACTTTTGCAGTATACTTACACTTCCTTCTATTTTTATTTTTCTCTGGATTTCTTTTTTTGATTGATTGCATTTCTCCCCCCAGCCTCTATTTCATATATTTTCACCCTCATCATTAAATCACTAATGCCTAAAGTTAATTGGCCCTTTGTCAGTGACTTGACTTTGTTGATCTGTTGTGTGTGTGTTGATGGGGTTGAAAGTGTAGCTACAAAAGACAAAAAACAAAAACAAAAAACCAAACAAAACAAGCTGATTTCCCAGCCGTTAACAATCTTGCCTGTCTATCCACAAACGGGGCTCACACCAACGGCACGGGTGATAATCCCATCCTTACCTGTCGTAAGAAAACCTGCTCCTTCCAGTGTTGTGGTGCCGTCTTGGGAACTTGCTCATCACCTCTCTTGGGGTGTATTTTTAAAACTTCTGTTTTTTCTTACCATTGGTAAATTCTATTTTTCATATCACTGGCCTTCCAGCTGCTGTTCTGTACGGCACATGGAAAGAAGATGCGCTTAGATTATTAGATGACCCGAGACTCACTCTGACTCATGACCAGGATTGCCTGAAGGCTTACTTAGGCATGAAAATGAGCCAAGAAGCTATCTCATGAGCAGATCAAAATTAGCCCAGGAAGAAAGGTTACTATATTCTTCTAAAAGACGTTGGGCAGCCCCGAGGCAGCTTTGTGTGTCTGCTGGCCTCATATTAATGCTTCAGGGGAGGCTGAAGGTAGGAGCCTCAGAGATGGAGTAAGGGTCAAGGATTCCTGGGATGCTAGGCCAGCGTGGTTAGCAGTGGTAAAGGAGCAGGCTGCCGAGGCCAACAGGTGGGGTGCAGGAAGAGGTCCCCCACCAGTTTGAAGTAAGTCATAGATGTTGCATTATGACTGAAGAGAAGTCCAACACTAAGTAGAAGTGTAGCATCAGGCCTCTTTTGGAACACACACCTGCCCCTTTAAGACAGTGATCACTCTTAAGGGGCCAGATCCATGAGGTGGATGTGGGGGTACACTCTTGTAACCCAAGCATTTGAGAGGTAGAGGCAGGCAGGTCTCTGTGAGCTAGAGACCAGCCACACACAGAAAGAAAGAAAGAAAGAAAGAAAGAAAGAAAGAAAGAAAGAAAGAAAGAAAGGAAGGAAGGAAGGAAGGAAGGAAGGAAGGAAGGAAGGAAGGAAGGAAGGAAGGAAGGAAGGAAGGAAGGAAGGAAGGAAGGAAGGAAGGAAGAGAGAGAGAAAAGAGACAGCTCTTAATCCACACCCTGTGTGGGACAGACTTAAAAAGTTTCTCTGTGTTGTGTCTAAATAACTTCTAGATTCCTAACCAGTACCTGATTGATTGATTGATTGACTGACTGATTGATTTATGGTTTTTCAAGACAGAGTTTCTCTGTGTAGCCCTGGCTGTCCTAAAACTTGTTTTGTAGCCCAGGCTGGCCTTGAACTCAGAGGTCCGCCTGGCTCTGCCTCCTGAGTGCTGGGATTAAAGGCATGTGCCCCACTGCCGCCGCCTGGCCTGTTTCCTAATTTTTTGAAATACAGGGAACTAACAGCATCGAGTTCGTGGACCTAAGTGTCTGAGAACAATGGCTCCCACCTCCCTCACTTTCAGGATGTCCTGTCTCAATTCACCCTGAGGCTGACCACCCCCAGAGCTTCTGTTCTAGAAAGGATCCCCAGCCTACCATGCCACCTGTGAATCTGGTTCCCTGAAAATGGGTTCATTAATGGTCGTTCCACTGCTGCTCAAGACACGAGATTAAAAGGAAGGAAAAACCAGAAAACAAAACCAACTAACCCAAGCTTGCTTCCAGGAGTCTTAATTCCTCTCTACGCCCTTGCTCTCTGACTGGGGCAAAGCTGCGATTGTGAATGTGACGGAAGTCACTGTAGTGGGTAGCCATTCCAGCTGGGATCTGGAAGTTCCAACCCCCACTGAGACTCTGGCAACTGTCACGGGTTGGAACTTCCAGATCCAAGCTGGAATGGCTACCCACTACAGTCACTGTGTCCTTTCTGCTCCCTGGAGAGTTGCAGAAGTGTGTTTGCTTGATGGCATGTGCATGCTTGCTCCCGTTAGTCTGCTTTAAGGAAAACCATGGCCACTTCATCAGGCAGCTTAGTCATGCCCAGGGTTTCTACTGTGTTTGCAACAGTTAACCATTTTCGTCTAGGCTGTGTCTGCTAGGCTACAAACACACGCAGCTAAGTGGGGGCTATCTTTTAATGTTACCTCTTTCTCCGCATCCTCTCCTTTTTTGGGATGGCGAGCCTCCCTGTGGCACTAACTTTTACCCATTGTTCCAGCCATAGGAAGCCATTTCTGAGGTTTCTGGGTGATGTTTTTCACTGATTACTCCTCCGCACACCAGGGGCCATGTTCTAACATAGCCATTCCCATTACACATTCATAGGTTGGTGCAATGACCATCAGGTGGATTCAAGGGCACAGTGGACTCATTGTGAGTCTTTCCTGCTCAGCACCCTAGTTATTTTCTGACCCCTATAACGATAATGTTCGAGTCTCTGATTTCCAAGGTTGATTAGACTCTGTGTCCAATAGTCCTGGAAAGTTCTCCCTGTTTTCTTTCCTTCAGAGTATAGTTACCTGACTATTTGACTGCAGGGCCTCCTGAACAAGGATAAAGGGAGATGGTGACTGTCCATGCTTGCCATGGCACCCCAGGATCTTTCTTTAGGAGATCTTTCCTACTCGTAAGCCAAAGAGCACTGACTTAGGTCTATAAAGCAGGCAAGGGTTTTTCATTGGTGGTGACTACCATAAGCCTTTATCATCCTCGCTGGTTTCCTCTGGCTGTATAAGTCAAGCCATAATTGTCCCGAGGAATGTTCTCTTCTGTCAGCAGCTGTGATTCTGTGTGGGGGCAGACTCTGCTGGCTGATCACACATGTTCTCTTGGTGTGGCCTATGATAACCTCGTCTACCTTGCTTCTGTCAAAGAGAGTGTTGTCCTGTGGCCTCTATGTCACAAGGTTCTGTGCCCCCATTAGTGTTAGGAGTGGGGCTCCATAGCAGGGGCATCGCTTCTGTATCACATGGGTAAACAGAATGTTCCCCAGATGTTCCTGGGGACCACTATCATCACCTTGAGAGATTTCTGTTCAAGGCAGTGTCTTGATCCATCTATGACAGTTCTGGTTCTTCTGCATCACTTAGTATGGGCCACTGCCTTCTCCAAGCTTCTATGAGCCAACCAAATGTTGGCATCATCTCCAAGTCCTTGCCAGTGTTAATCCTGTGCAGCATGGCCATGTTCTGTGCCAGCGAATGCTCCTTTATCCAACTTGACATTTTTGGCTCCCTTGATAGCAAAGTGAGAAGGATGGGTCCCAGAACCTTCAGAGCCTACGGGAAACATTGCCCATGCTCCACTGTTCCTTTGCTATATGATTTTTCCACGTCTCTCCTTAGCAAATCCAGAATCTTGTAAGTGTTCAGACAGCAGTATACCAGCCACCAAATGCTTGGATGATGCACTTGGCCAAGAGATGCTGAGGCCTTGTTTTCATATAGGCAGACATGGTTTTTCTAGACAGGGTTTCTCTGTGTAGCTTTGCGCCTTTCCTGGAACTCACTTGGTAGCCCAGGCTGGCCTCGAACTCACAGAGATCCGCCTACCTCTGCCTCCTGAGCTCTGGGATTAAAGGCATGTGCCAACACCGCCCAGCAAGGCAGATAAATCTTGAATAGTCACGTATCCAGTTGATGTGGCCTTTTCATGTGGTGACAAAAAAACCAAAAAGGACCAGATGAGGACAACGTGTGTGATGCCCGGAGCCCACGCCTTGCGGCCGATGAGTGACCCTACAGGTGGCAGGTATGCCGTGAGCCGACATGTATCAAGCAGGTGGTTACAGGAGGTGCTGGAATCTGAGCCTGCGCTTTGTGCTAAAAAGCCAGGCTCGGCCACCTGTCCTCAACGGGCCAATCGAAGCAAGAAAATAACGAAAAAAATAGAAAGAGAGGACTCACTTTGGTCACACTGGGAAGAGCCTGGGGCGGGGGGTGATACAGATGTTCTATCCACAGCTGGGCACACACAGTTGCTTATCATCAACATTTTGAAGTTAATAGTCTCTGTGTTATCCATTACCCTCTTCAATAAGAAGCTTCTCAGCACAAGTCTGTGGCAATGAAATAAATACTTAGAAACAGTTTGACAACATGACCATTTAGCAAACAACAGCTATAGGTTTTCCTCAGGGGCCTATGGCTTCCACAGCCATGGGTTTTGACTGTATTTATAATACTAGTTTCAAATTTCCTTTTGTGGAGCAGTCCTCACATCCAATCATACCTAAGAGGTGCATTGGGAATTTGAGGTTTGATTGTCTGTGTATCTTTTAAAATTTTCTCTTTTAAGAATCTATTCCCTCTTTCAATGGTATCTCCCACCTGTGGGTAGTAGTGGCCTGGGATGTCCCAGGAATGTCAGGGTAGAGCTTATTGCTGGGTCCTCTTGTCTTCATACAGCACTGTTGTTTGATTGGATATGTGCAGGGAATCTGAGTACGGAACAGTTCCTCTGTGAGTCCTGAAACAGGGTGGCTCACAGATGCATGGGATGCATTTGCTCTGGCATGTCTGGAGACATGCCTACTACAGATGATGCCTCCGAAGATACCCTCAGCAGATGCTATGGAGGAGCGTAGTAAAGATAGGAGTCGAATCTGCTTCCCAGGACTAGACGGAATCTGCTCCTTCAGATTTACACATACCTGCGTTCTTTGGGCACAGTGGCCAGACTTTGTGGGGCAGCAGCTTCTTCAATTCTCTTCCTCCTCCTCCCCTTCTTGTTTTGTTTATTGACACAGGGTCTCACTATACAGCTCTGGCTGGCCTGGAGCTCACACACAGATCCACCTGCCTCTGCCCCCGATTGCTGGGATGCAGCCTTTGTAGCTTCTTGTGCAGGACTGAGTAGGCTTGCTTTGGATCTCAGCTCTGTGCTGTCATGAGGGTGGGTCCTGTTGCTTTTACCCAGATGGCACAGGTCTGGTCAGGTGTGTAGTTCCACTTGTATTTGTCTTTAAGGATGTCCACATTAGTTCCAGCAGAGGGTGTGGGTTTTGTGAAATCTAACACCACAATGCTCTCCACCACTTGATTATCTACTTGTCTTATTGCCAGGCAAAGGACCGACTGGCTTTACAGGTTGATTCACAGATCAACAAAAGTGTAACTGGTGACTTTTGGAGAGATCTTTCAGCTTTTCAGAGAAAACAGCACAGTTTTCAACTCTGTCTACTGAGCAGAATTTCTGTGAAAAAGAGTCACACGAAGCTGGAGGTGCTAGCACATTCTCCCCTGAGATCTGGAAATGACCCTTTTATGAAACCACACTTCTTGGACACTTGGTGACGTCATTCTGCAGAGTAGCTAGCCGCCGACGATACTTGAACCTTGAAAGTCTCACTGGAGTTAATGGGACTGAGAAGGAAAGCATTTCTTACAGTCTTCTGGACAGTGTTCTTAAGCATGCCTGCCTCTGCTAGCTCTTTTATCATGTGAAATGACCCCCCCACACACACACGAAACTGTACTACTCCAACCATACCTCACAGCATTGCTTGGAGTGTGGGGTGGGTCATTGGCTATACATGTATCCCATTACTATAGGAACATTTCTTTTGGTAAAGGGAGGACCTCACATACTCAAGACAGGCTGTGTATCCTGGATAAGACTGTTGCCTAGGCCAAGGTCATTACTGGGAAGGATACCCTATGAGTCACTAGCAGTCAGTGCTCCAACAGCTCACAAGATAACTGTCTTTGTCCTGGTGGAACAGTCTAAGAGGTAGGACTGGTACACTTTGTGCCCTAATGTCAGAGATGGCAAGCCCATGCTGTCACTGTTAGACAGAAAGTTGGCCCTGGTAGGGACTGATGTGCCTAAAAAAACAGGACATAAAGCACAATAATGAACTGTGCTCAATTCCAGCTGAGTCATGAAGACAGTGTTGGTGGCCCCTCCATATGGATGGCGAAGGGCCCCCAAAGAGGACATCAAGAGCAATAAGTGGGCGTGGTGAGCTCTAGCTGGGACAGCTTAAACTAGCTTCAGGAACCTCCCAGCTAGAAGAGCATGCACAGAATGCTATTACCCTCCCACCTTTCAACTCGAGGGGAACTTAAAATTCCATACATCTCCCTGCGTTTTTACATCTACTTTTCTGGGAGTGCTCAACCTGGGGGAAGACGCAGGGAAGGGTTGATTGGGAAGAGAGAAATACAAGCCCCACAGTTGCTAGGATTGGTACCATTATTCCTTAGCATGACCTGCTGTTTCTAGAGTGGAAACAGAGCCATGTGACTCACTGCAAAGTGGTCTCTGGCCAAGCCTTATCTTGCCTATGCCTCCTAAATCTCTCCTCCAGATCACAGATACTCCCGGGATTAGCCTCAGAGAAGCCCCATTATCTAAAATGCAATTTCCAGTAAAATGAGCCACACACACACAGGCATTAACGATCCTCTAGGTGAGAGCTTGTTTGCTTATCTGCAAGTTGAAACCAAATATATTATTCTCGTTGTTGTTCACACTGACGTAGTAGGAGCACGCGAAACCAGGCTGTTCTAACTTGTCTGGAATGCGGCCCAAGGGCCGTCAGTAGCACTTGGTACAGTGTCGCATGAAATCCTAAATGGTCTTAATAATAAAAACCGGGAGCCAGATATTGGGGTAAATGCTGAAAGATCAGAGAGACAAAGGAACAAGCCACTGCCACATCTTACCTCGCCAACTCCACGAATCCTGACTTAATGCCTCTGAGTCCTCAGCCAAAAATGTTTTCTAGCTGAGAGGCCTCCAGCCAAAAAGCTCTCAGTCAAAAAGCTTCTGCTGAAAAGGCTTCAGCCCAAAAGGCCTCCAGCTGAAAAAGCTTTAGTTCCTGTCTCCTCACACCGTATACACCTTTCTCCGCCCAGCCATATTACTTCCTTCCTAGTGCTGGGATTAGAGGCGTGTGATTCCCAAGTACTGGGATTAAAGGTGTGTGCCACCACTGCCAGGCATCTATGTTTAATCTAGTGGCTTGTTCTGTTCTCTGATCTTCAGGCAAATTTTATTAGGGTACAACAGAATATCACCACATTTCCCCTTTTTTTTGTCTAAAAATAATAAAAGGTTATAACTAATATAAGAAAAACTATATACAATAAGTATATACAATATATACAGTAAAGAATTATGTTAACAATGTCCAGTCCATTAACATTTAACAAATTCAGAGAAAATACTCCATTATTTATCCTATTTTGGTGAATCCAAAGTGTTGTACCTAATTCACTTTCTATCCTAACTTGTATTACTAACCAAAACTATCTTTTGATGTCTTTCAAACTTATACACTTTATACTTCTTTAGTGAGTTTCTTTTCTGAATTTGTTAACAAAGAAAACTATAACTATCTAATCTTCAACTCCCTCAGAGACCCGAGAAAGAAATATTACCTAAATAAACAGAAAGTGCAGGTAAGTGACTTCCAAAAAATATGAGAAATGACAGAAACTGCTGGATGCCTGGGTAATTACCCAAGGTTCCCCTGCAGAGTTGGGGCGTCCATCTTCGGCCGATAGGTTTAGACTATCTGACAGATTTTTCTATGAAGCAGGATTTTCTAAGGGGCTTTCCCACCTTGTCTTGGCAAAGTTCGACAGTCCTTTCTTTTGTGTCCATTTGGACAGCATACTGTCAGCAGTTGAGGTAAGGGCACTTTCTTGTCCAGTTGCTGACTTTTGCCACAAAGAAAGTAAACTCCATGTGGAATTTCTTCAATGCCCATCATCTTCTCTGAAGTAGATTGGTACTGACAGGAGCAGACATGACTCATAGTCATAAAAAAAAAAAAAGAATCTATGTTATTAAAACATTTTAAA